>NC_069390.1:50090000-50690000 GCF_027475565.1 Acinonyx jubatus | reverse complement strand
TGACATAAAAATACATTCTGAGGGGCACCTGGGTGACCCAGTCAGTTAAGCATCTTATTCTTGATTTCCGCTCAAGTCATGATTTCATGGTTTGTGAGTTCGAGCCCCATGTTGGGCTCTGCGCTGACAATGTGGAACCCGCTTGGGCTTCTCTCTCTCTCCCTCTCTCTCTGCCTCTCAAAAGTGAGTAAATAAACTTAAAAAAAATACATTTTGAGACCACACACTATTTTAAGATACGTAACTTCAGAATTACCTCCATCTAGTGGAAGGTATTAACCTGATTAGTTCTTAGAGTCTCCCCCAGGTCCTTTGGACTTTGCTTCTCTCTCTACCACAGTTCACACACTTCCCAGGGAAGAAATTAATGCATGTCTCTAAATCTCAGGGAAAATTAAATGGTAAGCAAATATTCTCAGTTTTGATGATGCCTATAATCAGTGGTTGACTTAATGAAAGGGCAGCTACAGAATATTGCTGATTTCTATAGCTTCATCTGGCTTATACCTACATGTTTTTACAGATTACATTCAAGAAAAATATTATCCGGGAATACTTTCTGATCCACACATTTTTCCCATTCCCCACTCCCACTCACTCTGAACACATATAGGTATAGGCATACACAACTAAACACATTCACAAACTAAATATTTAAGTGTACCTTCACCATCATATATTTACTTCCATCATAGCTAATAACGTTACATTGAAATTACTTTCTTTCTCTGTGATGGTAAGATATTCAAGGGCAGGGACCACATCTGACTCATCTTTATTCACAGAAAATAGGATAAATTCTGGTACAGAGTAAGTGTACAATACATGTCTTTTGAGCTAATTTGACCTGAGCCAAAATACCAGGAGACAGAGAGGTCAGTGTGAGTCAGAGATGAGTGTGACTTGTGATCTGTCAGATAGGAGCTTTCACTGATCCTGGCACCATAGTAGAAGCCTACACCCCTGACCTCTCTTGATTTGTTTTTAAAAGCATATTATGCTCTAATGCAAATGTGGAGGAGAAAATGTTGCCCCAGGTGACTGTGAATCTGCCCCCAGGGTCAGGAAGCTTCTGAAAGAAAATCATGTTTATATTGTCAAACTTCCTCTCCTTTATTCTGCCTTTTCCCTAGATTTGACATCAATTTTTAAGTTCATTTCTCTAAAAGTGACATATATTATGAATCAAACAATATGGTAGGATCACAGAGCCATGTGATGTGTCTAATCTGAAATTATTTTTAGGAAGAAGATTCTGAGGGAATCCATAGGAACCAAGAAAAAATACTAAGTTTCAGTTTTGTTTCCAAGGTCTTTTGTGCTCAAAATCACTTATTCCCTACCCTCCATATCCATTTATAGTCTTCCAAGCCCAGCTCAACAGAGGCATAAGAATTCCCACTCAAAGGATCAATACTGACTCCATGGAAGTTCGGGTTATGTCTTCCCTGGATGAGGACCATGATTCTTCTTCACAGGGAATTTGACATTGTAGTTGTGGTTTGATAAGGTAGATCCACTGTGGGAAAAACCTTGGCTAGATTTATTACAGAAGACTTAGCCCTAAGAATCTGATTGGACAAAATTAGTTGAATTTTAAAAATCAAATTTATGAAGAGATTGAAACCAACCCACTCCCAAAATATACTAGGTTATTACTTTTTTCAACTTGCACCTTCTCTTTCCATCCCTTCAATAATCTTACCAACATTTTCTCATCCGGTGGAGGAAAAAAGATCAAATTAGCATGTAAAAACATCTCACTGTTGAGGGAGAAACTGCTGCAGGTGTGTTGGCTGCAGGAGGGGCAGAGTGGAGACTACAAGACAGTGGGCATCTTGTCATAAGTCATCTGAGTCAAAGAGCTCAGTAAAATCTCCAAGTCAAGATCAAGGACAAGGCAGAAAGGGAAATCCCCACATGGAAAATGTGTTCTGTCTACCAGGCATACTGTGCATAGTTCCATTTAAAGGAGGTCAACAGAAGGATACTATGAGCAGTCTCTGGAGTGACTGAAGGGCTCAGGAGAATTCTGGATCATTACAGTGGATCTTGAGCTGTGTTTCCTCTCAGAGGTTCCCAAATGGTTATAAGGAGAACAAGAAATAACATGCAGTTAGCACTCACATCTCTGTTTATGGGCCCCATTACCAACCAGTTCTTCTTTCTTGTATTCTCTTTGGGAAGTGTTTTATTGTTGCAATTAAGTATTTGGTTTCTAGGCTGTAGGTTGCAACCCTGTTCTATTACATAATGTATGTATGATTTTGAGGAACTTCATTTGTAGAATGTGAATATGATGTGTCCCAGATAATAATGAATTCTTCAATGATTAACATTTTAACTGTTTTATTTTAATAACCTGATGCTAAATTTTAGACTTAATGTCCAGAATATATAAGGAACTACCACAAATAAGAAAAGTCAGAAAACTCCAGTAGCTAATAAGCATATGAAAAGGCACACAACATAATTAGCCACCAGAATATATAAATTAAAACCACAGTGAAATACCACTAAGCTTCATAAAAATGGATTAAAATGTTTGAGGATGTGGAGCAATTTACATTGTTGATGGGATCATAAATTGGTACAATCAATTCAAAAAGTCCATTTGGAAATATCCTTGAAAACTATCCTTGAAAATATGTCTTCCTTCTATAATCCAGTAGTTTCACTCCTCTGTGGTATATATACCTTATAGGGATGAGTATTTATATCCACCCCAAGTATGTACAAGGATTTTTATAACAGCCCTATTCATAATACTTAGAAGTGGAAATAGGGGCGCCTGGGTGGCTCAGTCGGTTGAGCGTCCGACTTCGTCTCAGGTCATGATCTCGCGGTCCGTGAGTTCGAGCCCCGCATGGGGCTCTGTGCTGACAGCTCGGAGCCTCGAGCCTGTTTCAAATTCTGTGTCTCCTTCTCTCTCTGGCCCTCCCCCATTCATGCTCTGTCTCTCTCTGTCCCAAAAATAAATAAACTTTAAAAAAATTTAAAAAAAAAGAAGTGGAAATAATATATATTTCCACGTATAATAGAAAGGATAAATTGTGATACAGTCATGCACTGGGATACTATTGAATATTTTTTCAAAAATGAACTACTACTATATGCAACCACATAGACAGAAAGATGTTTAGTAAAAGAAGTCAGACACATAAGAAATATATTCTATAGGATTCCATCTCTTTGAAGCTCAAGAACAAGCAAAACTAATTTATATTTTTAGATCTCTAAATAACAGCTACCTTTAAGAGAGTATTGATTTAGAGTTGACTGGGAGCCTTTTGATGGCTGTGAGTGTTCTACATTCTGATCTATATAATAGTTACACAGATATATACATACATAAAATTTTCTTGAGTATACTGAAGATTGGTGCACATTTTGTATGTAAGTAATACCTCATTTAGAGAGAGGGGAAGAGAGAAGAGAAAAAATGAAATTAAGTATTTAATTCAAACTTCTGAGGACAGAGGTGTGAAATAGCAGGGCAAATCCAAAGGCACAAACAGGTAAATAATAAAAGAAGAAATCAATGAAATAGAAAACAAAATCTAAATATGAGAAGATTAATAAAATCCCTAATTTCTCTTTATAAAGATTACTAAGATAGCCAAAACTTTATCAAAAATTATTTTAAAGAGGGAAAATAGTAAAGCAGGGAATCCAAGGGGCCCTCCCTCCAAAGTTATACAAGAAAATATGACAAATGCCATCAGAACAAACTTTATCTGGATTCTGGAAAACAGAAGTTTACAGCAACTGATTGAGTGCTTAACCAAGAAAAAGACAACTGAAACTATGTTTGTGTTGTTTAACTTAACTCCCACCATGAAAGTGAAATGATGTGTCACAGAATGAGAGCAAACATTTGCAAATCATATATCTGAGGAGGGTCTAGTATCCAGAAAATAGAAAGAACTCATGCAACTCAATAACAAGAAAGATAAATAACCAATTTAAAAATGGACAGAGACTTGAAAGGTATATCTCCAAAGAAGATATACAAATAAATGGCTGACAAGAACATGAAAAGATGCTGCACATCACAAGGCATTTGAGAATTGCAAATTAAAACCACAGTTAGAAATAGAATCTCTTCCTTTTCTATTGGCAACATTGCAAAGCCACAAAAATAAAAGCCAGGTCACAATGGTGAAAAAAAATAGCAGTGGGGGGATAATAAGTGGAAAAGAATTGAGAGCTCATAGATAGACCTATGTGAAAATTTAATGTACAAAGCAGTTAATTCCAAAAATCATTAGGAAGAGGACAAATAGTTTAGTAAACAGTATTGGTACTAGTTTACCACTAAATACTACATAGTATTAGTAAATACTAGTTTACTACCTAGAGAAAAATAAAACTGGATTTCTACCTAACATGACAGAACAATGTAGATTCTTAATGGATTAAATACGGGGGCACCTGGGTGGCTTAGCCAGTTAGGCGTTTGACTCTTCTGCTCATGTCATGACCTCAAGGTCATGGGATTGAGCTCCTTGTTAAGGGCTCTGCGCAGGGTCTGGAACTTGCTTAGTGTTCTCTCTACCTCTCCCTCTCCCTCTGACCCTTGACAACTCTCACATGCTCTCTCTCTCTCAAAGATAAATAAATAGATAGATAGATAGATAGATAGATAATAAGTTATTATCTTCCCCTTTAAAAAATAAAATAAATGGATTAAATATCTAAAAGTTAAAATAGAGCAATGACCTTGTAGAAGAAAATTATAAAAGAACATCTTTATGACCTAGAGTGAGGAACCTCCAAAGCACAGACCATAATGAGAAATTTCATGAATTTGATTTCCTCAAAATCTGGGATTTGTCTTCAACGAAGAACATTATGGACAAAGTTAAAAGATAAATGAGAAAATGGGTGAGATATTTGCATTATGTAAAACAAATAAGACATAAGAACTTAATATCAGGAATTCATAATAAATTCTAAAAATCAAGAAGAAAAGGAAGAAACCCCCAATGGAAAAAAAATAGATATAAAAAGGGAATTCACAAAAATTAACTTCAAAGGGCTGTAAGAATATAAAGCAATATTCGACTTCATTAGTATTGAAAAGTATACAAATTAAAACAACAAAGGGGTATCTATTTACCCCTATTAGGCATGCAGAAATTAGAAAGTCAGATACTTTAAAGTGTTGGCAAAAAGTAGAAGATAAAGGAATACTCATTTACATTTGGGAAATGTAGAGAGGTACAGCCATTCTGGGAAGGAATCTAGTATTACTTGGTCACCTATGCCTGTACGTATTCTATGATGTAACAATTGTTGCTAAATATGGAGCCAAAAACTCTTACACAGAGAATGATATAGTCATATGGTATACTCCTGTAATATTTGTGGTTCTGTTATTTGTGTTGGTAAGGTGTTGTGTAATTTGGGCATCCTTCACTAGGAAAGGAAATGAATGAAAATGCAAGAGATGTGCACCAAGGATATTGCACAGCAGTAGGGAGCAAGTCTAGATGAACATATGGCATTGCGAATGATCTTAAAGACTCAGAGCCAAGTGAAAAAGGTAAACAAAGAAGCATGTAACAATATCATTTACATAAATTAAAAATATATGCACAAGTAAAAAATGATTTTTGAGGACATAATAAAAGCACTGCATACGTTAGAGTACTTCTGAGGTCAATGGGAGTGAGGTATGGGTGTATATTAAGCAAACAATAAAGTGAATGCATAAATAAATGAGAGAGGGCCTTTGAAATCACTAACCATACAACATGTAATATACTGAAAAATAGAATTAACTCAGTTCTCCACACTGGAGAACAAGCAAACAAAAAACAGGAGAAATTAAGATTGCATGGTACTTGTACAGAAATACAAAGTCACTAAAGGAACAGACTACCAAGTGTAAAAAAAAAAAAATTAGCAAGAGTTTAGTATCTCATATAAAAGACACTTAGAATTGATGAGAATTTTCCCATAAATGGTGCTAGGTGACCATTGTGAGGAAAAAAGCAGGATCTCTACAGCATTCTTCATGTCAAAATAAACTCTAGATATATAAATATTTAATGAAGCCGTGTATGTAAGCAAAATTATGAAAATCTTAGAAGAAAAAAGGGATGATTTTTAAAAAAACATAACCTTTTAACAGCAGAGACCTTTCAAATATCAACACAAAAATCAAGTCATAAGGGAGAAGACTGATTGATTTGCCTAGATTAGATTATAAACGTGATACAAAAATCTACAAAACAGAAAAGGCAAAGTAGAAAAAGACTTATTTTTAAGACAAAATCAAATAGCCAATTTTTCATAATATTCAAGGGTTTTACGCAGCAGTAAAAGTTGAATAGCCCAATAAAAGAAAACTAGCAAAGGAAATAGTCACTTCACAGAAAAAAGGGAATGAAAATGATCAATAGACATAATAAATTATGTTCATTTTCAAGTATAAAGTATCATATAATAAATTAGCAATGAAACACCATTTTTTAACCTAATGGATTAACAAAATTGAAGAGTTTCACAATACCAAATTAATTAGTAAAGGTATAACTAAATAGGAACTTTCATATAAGTTTGATGAGTGTAAATTAATACAACTTTTTATAGGGCAATTGATAATATCTATTGACATTTTAAAGATCCTGCAGTTAAACCTCAGGAAATTATCCTTCAAATATATTTGACAAGGACACAAAGATATATGTTCACAGAGGTTCACTGTGGTGCTATTTTAATGTCTAAAGATTGGAAATAATCCATATGTCCATTAATATGGATATGATTAAATAAATTATGGCATATTTATACCATGGAACATAATGCATTTGTTTTTAATGAGTTAGATTTCTATGTGCTGTGAAATCAAAACTAAACTATAAATAATGTGTAAGTCAAGCCACAAAGCCAATAAAACAACAAAATTCAAATTACTAGCATTTCCTTAATGTGATAAATGATGTTTTGCTGAAACTAAATTGCCACCTGAAATATGATTGGGGGAATTAACAGCTTCAGGGCATTTCCTTTAATCCTACAAGGCCGTACTACCATTTGATTCTTCTACCTTCTTCTCTTACATCTTTTGACCCTCAGATAATATGAATGCATCATTTGGATCTAAAGTTTACCTTTTAACAAATGTTTTCATTAGCTTGAGAGAATTATAGGAATAGTTCAATTTTTATGTGGCCAAACCAAAGTCTGAATTTAATAGTTGAAAAGTCTCATTCTATAAGATTGTCCTTTGTGAATTATTCCAACAAAAGAAAAGCTTTGACTTGATGTCCAGTAAATGTAACAACTTCGATATAACAGCTGACTCAGAACTCCTGTTATCACGTTGATATGAAGACCATGCTAACCAAATTCAACTCCACCACTTACGGTGATCATATGGCATCAAAACAACCATAACCAAAATCAAAGTGCAATCCCCACAATCAAGTTGTAGTACTCAGAAAGTTGGCATCCAGACAACCCAGTATCTGCTCGTTTTCATTTCTATTTAATGACCATATAAATGAAAACACAAGGTTGATAACTTGTGAGCCCCTGAGGATGTATCTGCTGATGGCATTTGGAATGATAGTGGTGTAAGGTTTGAAAGACGGGTGTTAGTATGAGTTGGAGACTTTAGTCTGTGACTTCAAATAAAACACCAAGTGCCCTACAATGTCTCAGAGGATGGAAAGGTAATAAAGTTGAGGGCTTTTAAAGCTCCAGGGAATGCCTTGTTTACATACTCTCAGGACCTCACCTTTAAATATTTCCTTGAAGAAAAAATGCTCTGTTCAGAACTAGGACCTAGGAGAATTGGAGTTTGTGCCTTGAATTAAGTAAGGCAGAAAGGCTTGGGGTGGAGTCACACTCTTAGGATGACTCTAGTGCAGGTCTTGGGAGGCACTGCTAAGGAGCGAACCCACAACTGGTGCTGTCCTTCAAGACTGGACCTTCAGGCTACAGAAATAATTCCTTCCCACAGTTGACCCATGATTCCTTCACCCATGACCCTGCAGCCCAGTTGCTGCCTCCTTTCTGCCCTAAGGTGAGAGTGGGAAAGCTGCTGATGGGCCTCAGTCTGTAGGAAGCTTCAGTACCAACTGGGGATTGGGAGGTGGGCATGGTGTTGAGAAAGGTAAATTTTGTCATTTACTGTCTTACACATCAATGTTCTTCCTTGCTAGACTCCCAGAGACAACAATTCTATTCCCACTGTTCTCCAGAATCCCAGCTTCCAAATCTTTTTCCAGACTTTCTTCTTCAGGGATGGGGCTCTTTCCAAAGAGATCATAGAGGCTGTGCCTCTTGCTGTTGAAAAGTAACTGCCTGATTCTCTCTTTCCCTCCTTTGTCAGCCTTCATTTTTCATTTGTCAGTCTTCATTGTTTCTCTCAGCTTGCTTTTGTTCCGCCATCCCCCACTGAATAGGCAAGGGTCTGGAAGGAAAACAAGAATCTTGCTTTGAGGTATCCCATCAAGAGCTCCTTGCTCTAAAATGTTCTGTGGGTCTAAGAGATGTAAAGGAATCAGGACCATATGGTACACTGTTCTAGGAATGCCAGCAAGTGCTGCCTCCAACCCGCTGGTGAGTTAGGGCAAGAAGGCGGAGAGTGGGGCCAATTATAATCAGTGTTGTGCTTCTTCTAGTCCTGAAGAGGATACTAGCTCCCACTGCTGGTGCCATCACACATACACTCCATACTGCGGTATCCTTCACATACAAGTCATGCATGGTGGGTTCCCAAAAGATCCAGCCTTGGTCAGTATCCAGTTGGCTCAGTACCTACTCTGTGACATCTTTTGTTACTGTCAAAGATTTGGTGGCCATGAGAGTACATAAATAAGAATATTAAATACTTCAGTGACTATATCTGCAGTGTGTGGATGTCTGCGTGTTTATGTAAGATACTGTGAAGCTGAGAGTGAGCAAGTACATGTAGCATGTGGTGTGTATATATGACAAGGCGTAATGCCATGTACACAACTGTGTATGTGTGAGATACAGTCACTAAGAGAAGGTATCTGGAAAGGCCGTATTAGTTACAATGTTATTAGGGTCTCAGAGGATAAAAGATGCATTGCCTGCCCTTTTGACTTGGGGACACAGCCAGAATTACAGATCTCTTCTTGTATTTCTTCCTTCTTTTGCTTTTCCTCCACATCTCTAGATTCCTGTCCTCTATGTTCAGCTTTCATTCCCTGATTTCTTCTAACTTCTATTCTCTTTATTGTATTTTCGTACTCTGAGCTTTTCTTCCTCATTTTTTCTCCAAATTAGATAATGAGACATTATTGTTTAATTAATTAGTAAAGTTTACAAAGTTATTTGAAATATTTAGAATGTAAAAGAATATTTATCCCTGGCCTTCTTTGGAATATAAACAACACTACATTTCATCTTATTTACCTCTTTTTTTAAATTCATTTATTACTCTCCTATTTGGAGGTAGAACTATACCTTCTCCAATCCACATACACACATATGTATATAAATGTACAAATCCTGCCTTTAAGGGATAGAGAGATCATCATTCTTTAAATATACTCTACAGTCTCTACCTGGATGCTAAGTTTTTGTTTTGTGTTAAGAGTTTATCAATGAGGTAAGGGTATTGTTTAATAGAATTATCTCTAGAGAGATAGAAAGATACACAACGCACACACACACACACACACACACACACACACACACACACTCCATATGTATGAATCATACCCATCTATGTTATTTCACAGCCCACTTTTTTAACTCAACAGTGTGAGCAACATCTTCCTATGGAAAATAAAGATCTACTTACCTTTTAATGGCTTAAGGTTAAGGCATCATCATCATAAAAGTCATTTTTTAAAATGTAGTTGTCAGACATTGTGTAAACTACTTTCCATTAAGCTCTCAAGTTAATCTTTACATCCATACTATGAATTTGTGGTGTTATATCCATTTCACATTAGGAAACTGAGGCATAAAGGAACTAAATCAATTGGCCAAGGCCACAGAGCTAAAATTGGGGAACAAGTATTTAACCTATGTCTGTATGATTCACACATCTTTACTGTTACCCATTTCTCTCTACAGTATTGTATTATATAGGAAAACAATACTTTTTAAAGTTTATTTATTTATTTTGAGAGAGACAGAGAGAACAAGTTGGGGGAAGGACAGGAGAGAGGGAGAATCCCAAGCAGGCTCCATGTGGTCAGCACAGAGTCTGATGCGAGGCTCAAACTCACAAAACCGTGGGATCATGGCCTGAGTGGAAATCATGAGTTGGACATTTAACTGACTGAGACACCCAGGTGCCCCAGAAAACAATGATTTATTTAACACACCACCTATTGTTAGACTGCAAGTTGTTTTATTCTGGAAGCAATCCTATATGTGAATATTCTTTGAAACAAAGTTTTATACATACCTGTAATTATTTCCAAAATATAAAGCCCTAAAAATAACATTGTTCAGAAAAAAAAATCAAGTCCATTTTGTAAATTTTTCATATTGCTTTCCAGAGAGGTTTTATAAATGTATATGCCTACATTTTTCATATCTGTTTGCCCCAATCTCAAAAATACAGTTTATTTATTTTATTCAATCTATTCCACCTTTGCTAATCTAATGTGAGAGAAACAATAACTATTATTTTTTTTTATATTTCTCTAAGTCAGTTTTTGGGCATTTGCATTTTTTCCGTGAATTTCCTATTTAACATCCCTTTTGCATTATTTTCATTGGAATTCATCTTATTCTTGATTCTTGAAAGCTCTCGGATGTCATAGTTTCCTATTTGTTGCTTATATTTTAAACATATATGTTCTTTAGTTAACCAATTATTTTTAAATTGTTTTATAATAAAATATAACAATGGTTGTGGTTTTCACAGCACTCTTAGAGGGTCCTTTCTCAAAGAAAGATGACAGAAAGTATTCACCTACATTTGGTACTAGTAATGTTATGGTGTCTTTTTGTTTTGTTTTGTTTTACATTGAGAATTTTAATCCATCTGGATTTGAGGGAGAATAAGAATTGATGTGAGAATGTTTTGTCCAAACAGATAGCCAAATAGCCTAACACTATTTTTAAATAATATGCCTTTCTCTATTATCTTTTATCATTCATTCTCTTATATTCTTTTTTTTGTATTATTTTTTGAGGGGGAAGAGGGGCAGAGAGACAAGGGAGACAGAGAATCCCAAGCAGGCTCTGCAGTGACAGCACAGATGTGGGGCTCAATCTCATGAACCTTGAGATCATGACCTGAGCCAAAATCAAGAGTTGGATGCTTAACCGACTGAACCACCTAGGCACACCTTTTCCCTTATATTCTTGAATTTGATTGTTAATTGTCCCCTTTATTCATTGAGATGTTGATTTCTGAACTAATACAATATATATAATAAAATTTAATAGTATGTCTTAATATCAGATTAAATCTCCTACTCTCCCCAACACCACAGCTCTTTTCATTTTCATCTTTTCAGATGTTTTCCCCAAATATTTTCACATGCATTCTTCTGGATAAACTTCAGAATCATCTTGTGAAATATTCCATCAGAAATTGCTTATGGATTTTGATTATAATTGCATGTGATTTTTAGACTATTTCTGGGCAGAGTTTCTCAAAATATGGTCCATAGAATAATCGTATCAAAAGCACCAAAAATACTTGTTAAGAAGGCAGATTTCTTTGTTCAGCCACAAACTTACTGAAAATCTCCAGAGCTCAGAAATATTTATTTTTGACAAACTCTCACAGAAAGATTTATTAGGAATATTAATATACGAGAATCAATGATTTAGGAAGAAATGATACCCTTATAATATTTAAATTTCCCATCTAGGAATTAGGTGTATTTCTCCATTTATTCATGTTGATGTCTGTGTTCCTCACTAGAGTATAAAGAATTTTCCCCTTGTATTGGTTTTGATCATCTTCTGTTAAATTTACAGTTGAATGTTTGGGAGACGTTGCTGTTATGAATTGTATCTACATTTAATTAATTTTCTAATTCTCATTAATATATAAGAAAAGCATACACACACACACACACACACACACATATATAACTAGTTTGCAGATTTCTTGTTTCTAATCAGTTTTCAGTAGATTTTATTAAGATTTTAGACAGAAAATAAAATTCATTTACAAATGATGATAGATTTACTATTTCCTTTCAAATAATTATACATCTTAAAAATTTTTTTAAATGTTTATTTATTTTTGAAGGAGAGAGAGACAGAGCATGAGCAGGGGGAGGGGCAGAGACACAGAATCTAAAACAGGCTCCAGCACAGAGCCAATGTGGGGCTCGAACTCACAAACCGTGAGATCATGACCTGAGCTGAAGTCGGAGGCTTAACCGACTGAGCCACCCAGGTGCCCCAATAATTATACATCTTAATTCTAGTTTCTATTTCTAATTTCTATTGTATTAACTAATAGTTATACAATAACTATTGCATAATAGTTATTTGCAATAACTATTGCAAACAGACACCTTTTCGAAACCCAGAAATTAATGTGAAAGTTTCTAATATTTCCTTGTTGAGCATGGTGCTAGCTTTTGATTTCAAATAATACATATTATCATTAAAAGAAGTATACTTGAATTCCTTCTAAAATGAGGTATACCTAAGTTCCTATTTTACTAAAAATACTCATTTGAAATGAAAGATGAACTTTATCAAATGCCTTTTGTACCATGTACTGAGATTTTTTTATTCTCATTTTTATCTGTTAATATGAAGAAATATTTTTGGTCTATCTGAGCATTCATGGAAAAAAGTCACTTGTTCATGATGCTTTATTCTTTTGGAATACTGTGATACCTTATACGCTTTTATTTATTTTTAATTTTAATTCCAGTATAGTTAACATACAATGTGATTTGGCTTCAGGTGTACAATATAGTGATCCAGTAAGTGTACTGTTAATCCCTTCACCTATGTCACCCATCCTCCTACACACCTACCCTCTGGTAACCATCAGTTTGTTCTCTGTAGTTACGAGTCTATTTTTCGGTTTCTTTTTTTCTTTGTCCCTTTATTTTGTTTCTTAAATTCCACTGATGAGTAACATTACATGGTATTTGTCTTTCTCTGATTTATTTCACTTAGTATTATACTCTTTAGGCCCATCTGGGTTGTTGCAAATGGCAAGTGTTCATTCTTTTTCATGGATGATTAATGTTTGAGTATATATATTCCACTTCTTATTTATCCATTCATCTATTGATGGGCATTTAGGATGCTTCCAAGATTTGGCTATTGTAAATAATGTTGCGCAATAAACTTAGTGGTGCATATATCTTTCCAAGTTAGTCTTTTTGTATTCTTTGGGTAAATACCTGGTAGTGGAATTACTGGATCATATGGTAATACTTTTTTTTTAATTTTTAAAATATTTTTCCTTATTTTTGAGACAGAGAGAAAGTATGAGCGGGAGAGGGGCAGAGACAGAGGGAGACAGTAATCAAAGTGGGCTCCACACTGACAGCAGACAGTCCAATGTAGGGCTCAAACTCAGGAGCTGTGAGATCATGACCTGAGCCAAATTGGGCACTTAGCTGACTGAGCCACCCAGGTGCCCCTGGTAGTTCTATTTTTAATTTTTTGAAAAACTTACATACTATTTTCCACAGTGGTTACACCAGTTTGCATTCCCACCAACAGTGTGCAAGGGTTTCTTTTTCCCCACATCCTTGCCAACATTTGTTTCTTGTGTTTTTTATTTTAGCTATTCTTACAGGTGTGAAGTGGTATCTCATCATGGTTTTGATTTGTATTTTCCTAATGATGAGTGATGTTGAGAATCTTTTATTGTGTCTGTTCGCCATCTGGATGTCTTCTTTGGAAAAATGACTGTTTATGTTTTCTGTTCATTTTTATTGTATTATTTGGGTTTACAGTGTTGAGTTGCATAAATTCTTTATATGTTTGGATACTAATCTTTTATTGGATATGTCATTTGTAAATTTCTTCTCCCATTCAGCATGTTGCCCTTTAGTTTTGTTGATTGTTTCCTTTGCTGTGCAGAAGATTTTTATTTTGAAGTAGTCCCAACAGTTTATTTTTGCTTTTGTTTCCCTTGCCTCAGAAGACATATCTAGAAAGATGTTGCTATGACCACTGTCAGAAAACTTACTGCCTGTGCTCTTTTCTAAGATTTTTATGGTTTTCAGGTATCACATTTAGGTCCTTAACCCATTTTGAGTTTATTTTTGTGTATGGTATGAGAAAGTGTTCTGGTTTCATTCTTTTGGATATAGTTGTTCAATTTTCCCAACACCATTTGCGAAAGGAATGTGTGTTTCTCATTCATATTTTGCCTCCTTTGTTGAGGATTAATCTACCATATAATCATGGGTTTGTTTCTGGGCTTTCTGTTCTTTTCCATACATTTATGTGTCTATTGTTGTGCCAGTACTGTATTGTTTTGATTACTACAGCTTTGCGATATATCTAGAAATCTAGGATTGTGGTATCTACAGTTTTCTCAGGATTGCTTTGGCTATTTGGGTTATTTTGTGGTTCCACTGAATTTCAGGATTATTTATTCTACTTCTGTGAAAAATGCTGTTGGTATTTTGATAGGGATTGCATTAAACCTGTAGATTGCTTTGGGTAGTATGGATATTTCAACAATATTTGTTCTTCCAATCCATAAGGATAGAATATCTTTCCATTTGTGTAGTCTTCAATTTCTTTCATCAGTATTTTATAGCTTTCAGAGTACATGTCTTTCACCTGCATAGTTAAGTTTATTCCTAGATATCTTGTTCTTTTTGTTCCGATTGTAAATGGGATTGTTTTCTTAATTTCTCTTTCTGCTGCTTCAATTATTAGTGTATAGAAATGCAAAAGATTTCTGTATATTGATTTTGTATCCTTTGACCTCACTGAATTCATTCATCAGTTCTAATATTTTTTTGGTGGAGTGTTTAAGGTTTTCTATACTTAGTATTATGTCATCTGCAATTAGTGAAAGTTTTATTTTCCTTACCAATTCGGATACCTTTTATTTCTTTATCTTGTCTGATTACTGTGTCTAAGACTTTCAGTACTATGTTGAGTAAAAGTGGTGAGAGTGGACATCCTTGTCAAGAGATCTTGGGGGGAAAGTCAGTTTTTCTCCATTGAGTACGATGTTAGCTATGAGTTTTTCATACATGGCCCTTATTATTTTGAGGTAGAGTCCCTCTAAACCTACTTTGTTGAGGGATTTTATCATGAATGGATGTTATACTCTGTCGAATACTTTTTCTGCATCTACTGAAATGATCATATGGTTTTTATTATTTCTCTTGTTGATGTGATGTGTCACGTTGGTTGAGTTGTGAATACTGAACCATCCTTGCATCCCAGGAATAAATGCCATTTGATTGTAGTGAAATATTTTTTAAATGTACTGTTGGATACAATTTCTAGTATTTTGAGGATTTGTGCATCTATGTGCATCAGATGTATTGGCCCTATATAGGTTGCTTTCTTTGTAGTGTCTTTATCTGGTTTTGGTATCAGGGTAATGTTGCCTTCATAGAATGAATTTGGAAGCTTTCCTTCCTCCTTTAGTTTTCAGAATAGTTTGAGAAGAATGGGCATTAACTCTTCTTTAAATATTTGGGTAGAATTCATCTGTGAAAGCGTCTGGTCCTGGACTTTTGTTTGTCAGGAGTATTTTTTTTTTTTTGCTGTTTTTATTTTTTATTTTTTTTATTTTTTATTTTTTTATTTTGTATTATATGAAATTTATTGTCAAATTAGTTTCCATACAACACCCAGTGCTCATCCCAAAAGATGCCCTCTTCAATGCCCATTACCTACCCTCCCCTCCCTCCCACCCCCCATCAACCCTCAGTTTGTTCTTAGTTTTTAAGAGTCTCTTATGCTTTGGCTCTCTCTCCCACTCTAACCTCTTTTTTTTCTTTTTTTTCCTTCCCCTCCCCCATGGGTTTCTGTTAAGTTTCTCAGGATCCATATAAGAGTGAAAACATATGGTATCTGTCTTTCTCTGTATGGCTTATTTCACTTAGCATAACACTCTCCAATTCCATCCATGTTGCTACAAAGGGCCATATTTACTTCTTTCTCAGTGCCACGTAGTACTCCATTGTGTATATAAACCACAATTTCTTTATCCATTCATCAGTTGAAGAGGTTGGGAGTATTTTGATTATTGATTCAATTTCATTGCTGATAATCTGTTCAAATTTTCTATTTCTTCCTGATTTAGTTTTGGGAGGTTATATGTTTCTAGGAATTTTTCTGTTTCTTCTAGGTTGTCTAACTTGTTGGCATATAATTTTTCATAACATTCTCCTAATTGTTTGTATTTCTGTGGTGTCATTTGTTATTTCTCCTCTCTCATTTGTTATTTTATTTATTTGAGTCCTTTGTTTTTTCTTTTTGATAAGTCTGGCTAGATACTTGTCAATTTTATTAATTTTTTCAAAGAACCAACTCCTGGTTTCATTGATCTGTTCTATTGGTTTTTTTTTTTTTTTTTAGTTTCTATATCATTTATTTCTGCTCTAATCTTTATTATTTCACCTCTTCTGCTGGCTTTAAGCTCACTTGTTGTTCATTTGCTAGCTCCTTTAGGTGTAAGATTATGTTGTTTATTTGATATTTTTCTTGCTTTTTGAGGTAGACCTGTATTGCTATAAACTTCCCTCTTAGAAAAGCTTTTACTGCATCCCAAAGATTTCTGACATTTGTGTTTTCATTTTCTTTTGTCTCCATGTATTTTTTTTATTTCCTCTTTGATTTCTTGGTTGACCCATTCATTGTTTAGTAATGTGCTGTTTATCCTCCATGTATTTGTGCTCTTTCTAAATATTTTATTTTGTTTGATTTCTAGTTTCAAAGTATTGTGGTTGGAAAGATGTATAGTATGACTTCAGTGTTTTTGAATTTATTGACTTATTTTGTAGCCCAATAGGTGAGTGACCTATCCTGGAAAATGTTTCATGTGCACTTTAAAATGATGTGTATTATTCTGTTTTAGGATAGAATGTTCTGAATATATCTTTTAGATCCATCTGGTCCACTGTGACATTGAAAGCCACTGTTACCTTGTTGATTTTAGGTTTGGATCATCTATCCAATGACCTATCTTTCTTGGTCTCTAGTTAAAGTCTTTTTTTTTTTTCAACATTTATTTATTTTTGGGACAGAGAGAGACAGAGCATGAACGGGGGAGGGGCAGAGAGAGGGAGACACAGAATCGGAAACAGGAAACAGGCTCTGAGCCATCAGCCCAGAGCCTGACGCGGGGCTCGAACTCACGGACCGCGAGATCGTGACCTGGCTGAAGTCGGACGCTTAACCGACTGTGCCACCCAGGTGCCCCTGTTTTTAAGTCTATTTTGTATGATACAAGTACTGCTACTCTGTCTTTCTTTGCACTTTAATTTGCATGATAAATGCTTTTCCATCTATTCACTTTCTTTTTTATTTTTAATTTTTTAAAAAATGTTTTATTTATTTTTGGGGCACCTTGGTGGCTCATTCAGTTAAGTGTCTGACTCTTGATTTTGTCTCCAGTCATGATCCCAGGGTCTTGGAATCGAGCCCCATGTCAGGCCTATGCTGACAGTCAGAGCCTTCTTGAGATTCTCTCTCTCTCTCTCTCTCTCTCTCTCTCTCTCTCTCTCTTTCTCTCTGCCCCTCCACTACTTGCTCTCTTTCTCTCTCTCTCTGAAAATAAAGAAATAAACTTAAAAACAATAAAATGTTTTAAATAAAACATTTTGAAAGAGAGAGAAACAGAGCATGAGCAGGGGAGGGGCAGAGAGAGAGGGAGACACAAAATTCTTAGCAGGCTCCAGGCTCCAGGCTCTGAGCTGTCAGCACAGAGCCCAACACGGGGCTTGAAATCACCAACTGTGAGATCATGACCTGAGCTGAAGTTGGATGCTTAACCAACTGAGCCACCCGGGCACCCTGTATCTATTCACTTTCAATCTGCATGTGTCTTTAGGTCTGAAATGAGTTTCTTATAGGCAACATAGAGATGCGTCTTGGTTTTTTATCTACTCTGTCATCCTATGTCTTTTGATTGGAGCATTTAGTCCATTTACATTAAAAGTAATTATTAATAGATATGTATTTATTTTATTTAACTTTGTTACTTGTTTTGTGGTTGTTTTTGTAGTTTCTCTCTGATATTTCTTCTCTTGTTCTCTTTCATGGTTTGTTTGCTCTGTTTAGTGATGTACTCAGATTCCTTTCTCTTTATTTTTTGCTTTGTGGTTACAATTTGGTTTGTATATAACATCTTCTGCATAGAGCAGTTTATATTAACTTGATGTTTGCTTAAGTTTGAATTCATTCTTTAGTTCTCTCTCCACCACGTTTTGGGTATATGATGTCACAGTTTACAACCTTTTATTTTGTGAATCCCTTGACTGATTTTTACAGACATACTTATTTTTACTGCTTTTGTGCTTCCTGCTTTTTATATTCTCACTTATGGCCTTTCCTTTCCACTGAAGGAGTACCTTTTAATGTTTCTTGCAGGGGTAGTTTAGTGGTTATGAACTCTTAATTTTTGTTTGTCTGAGAAACTCTATCTCTCCTTCTATTTTGAATGATAACCTTGCTGGATAGAATATTCTTGGCTGCAGATTTTTTCCTTTCAGCACTTTGAATATATTAGCCACTCCCTTCTCGCCTGTAAAGTTTCTGCTGAAAAATCTGCTGATAGCTTAATGGGGTTTCCCTGGTATGTAACTGTCTTCTTTTCTTTTGCTGCTTTAAAATTTTTCTCTTTACTACTATTTTTGTCATTTTAACTACTATGTGTCTTATTGCAGACCTCTTTTGGTTGATTTTGTTGGGGGAAACTCTGTGCCTCCTGGATCTGCATTTCTGTTTCCTTCCCCAGAAATGGGAAGTTTTCAGCTATTACTTTTTCAATTAATGCTCTGCCCCCTTTTCTCTCTTTCCTCCTTCTGTAATCCCTATAATGTAAATGTTATTAGGCTTCATGGAGTCACTGATTTCCTATGTCTGTTCTCTTTTTTCTCTCATTTGCTCTGTTTGATTACTTTCCATTACTCTGTCTTATGGGTCATTAATTTGTTTCTCTTCTCCTCTAGACTGCTATTTATTCCATTAATTATATTTTAAATCTCATTTATTGTGTTCTTCATATCTGATTGGTTCTTTTTTATCTGTTTCTTAAGGGTGTCACTGATGTCCTCCACTCCTTTCTCAAGTCCAGTGAGTATCTTTATAATCATTACTTTAAATTCTCTCTCTGGCCTATTACTTATATCCATTTTGCTGAAGTCTTTTGCTGTGATTTTGTCCTGTTTGTTTGTTTATTTGTTTCTTTGGGACATATTCTGATGTCTCTTCATTTTGTCTAACTCTCTGTGTCTGTTTCTGTGTGTTAGGAAAGTCAACTAGATCCTATAGTGTCCTGCAATGCAGTGTCTCCTGTTCTTCCAGACAGACCTGTTCTTCCTGGTGCTTCAGTAAGTGTCTCCTATGTGTGTTGCATATGACCTGCTATTGAGTCCTGGCCACATTTTCCTTCAGTGCAGTTGTCTGCAGAGGCTATCTTTGTCTGTTGTATGCAGTATTTTGTCCCTAGACAAGTGGGGCACATTTTTAACAAGGTGTGCACTGGTCTACTTGCAAAATGAGATCTGCTGCTGCTGCTGCCAGAAATTAAATCCTGCAAAATACGTAGGTCCAGAGATGTGGCATTGGTGGGGTTTGTGCTGGTCTTTTGGGGGAGGGAACCCATAGAGCCAGGACTAAGGCAAGCGTGACTGGGAAGAATGGATCTGCCAAAGTGGGAGTGGGGGTGAGGCTTGGTATAAAAGTTAGTAAGTGTCAGCACTGTGCTGGTTCTTGCAGGTGGCCCTTTGTTTATGCTGGGGAGGGCAAAGGAGGGAAATGGTGCCTGCCAGCTCCTTTGTTCCTGGAGGGGTCTCCCTGTTACCCCTGCCTATCTGTGCCATCTGAGATGAGTAAATTACTCTCCCTCCCATCTGCCCCCAGCATTTTTCAAACTACTGCTTCCATGCTGTATCTTCCCTGGCTGTTTGTTGTGCTATCTCTTTAAGGGCAGGACTCCACTTCCTAACACACTCTGGGCTCTCCCAGAGCTGAGTCTTCTGATTTTTTTTAAATATAAGGCTTTAAGTCTTGCTGGTTATAAGAACTCACAAGGTTTGGTCCCTCTCACTTTCAGAGCCAGATGTTATAGGGATTCATCTTCCTCGGTGCAGGCTCCCAGATGTGACATCTGTTTTTTGCCCTTCTCCATGCCATTGGCTACCTACCCACTGCAGACTGCCATGGTCTATTTCATCCTCAAAGTATGTCTTCACCTTTCCTACCTCCTTCAATTTGGCCCTTTTTCTGTCTTCAGTTGTGGGGTTTGTTCTGGTCTTCAGGTCATTGTCTGGGTTATTTACATTGATGTGAATGTTATCTAGTTGTATCCATGGGATAAGGTGAGCTTAGGGTCCTCTTACTTTGCCATCTTCCCAAGCTATCAATCTCTCCCTTTTAATAAGAATGTTTTATCCATTTACTTTTCACGTATTATGAATACAATTAGGTTTAAGTCTATTATCTTGTATTTGCTTTCTATTTTTCCCATGTATTCCTTGTTCTTTTCATGTTTTTTTGCCTTCTGTTTAATTGAGTATTTTTGCTATTCCATTTTATATATTCTGTTTGATTTTTTGCTATAACTATTGTTTTATATGTTGGGGTTTGTAAAATGCATTCTTAACTTATCATAGCTTATTCCTAAGACCTGTCCTCTGAGAGGTCTCATTGCCAGAAGCAACTCACTGAGCAACTCATTGCCAAGAGTTTTCCATGAAGCCCCTCAATTTTGGATGGCTGGAATTCCAAAATCTTGCTGCTTTACCTGACCTCTAATAGTTGTTTTTTCAGGCGTTTTCCCTGTCTTATCCTATGCCTGCTTTGCTTATTATGCAGCCAAGACTTGTTCAGATTCCTAAAGTGCCTTTACTGTACAACTACTTCCTTTCTGATGCTCTTTCACAATTTCCAAATGCTTTGGCACTATCATTTATGGGTCTCTGTCTCCTCAGCTCAGTAAGGCCATCATGCTCTGCTTAGGCTCCAGCTGCATGGACTGTGGTTCTGAAAGTGCCTCTAAGCATAAAGTTAATGTGACCATGAAACTCACCTTATTTGCTTCCTTGCTATACAGGATTACATTCTGAACTGGCTATTATCCAATGTCTGAATATAGTTGTTCCATATTTTGTTTTATATTTGCTTCTAGCAAGAGAGCTAGTCCTATAGCAGTTACTTTATCAAGACTGAAAGCAGATGCGATAAAGTGACTTTAGTTTAGAGCATCCTCAATTAAGTGCTATATAGATTTACCCATTTTTATATTTTTCCTATATTGGTAATAGATAGCCTATTAAAGAACAAAAACATTAAAAAAGAAAAAAATGGGGCGCCTTGGTGGCTCAGTTGGTTAAGTGTCTGACTCTTGATTTTGGCTCAGGTCATGATCTCACATTTGTGAGACTGAGCCCCATGTTGGGCTCAGCGCTGGGCATAGAGCTTTCTTAAGATTCTCTTTTTCCCTCTCTCTCTCCCTTTTCCCCTCAAGAAAATAAAAAATAAATAAACTTTTAAAAATAAATTTTTGAAAGTTCTTTCTTTCTGTGCATTTTGAAAACATATATTAACATTGGTCCCTAAGGCATTAGCAAAACCACTTTTTGTAAGTACCAGTGGAAGATGACTGGCATTATTATTATTAATGAAATCAATCATTCTCTGTTGGGAAGAGAAGAAATAGTAGTATTCAATAACAGCTAGACAATAAAGTCAAGGAAAAAAGAAAATAACAAACACTACATTATTGATAGTGATGAGAAAAGTTATTATATTACCTTTGGAATTTCAGAAATAATTGAGGGAGAGGAATAGTTATTCTTTGAATAACTATAGGCACTCTGCTGTACAGTACATTTCTAGGACTTACTCATTTTACATAACTGAAACTTAGTGTCCTTTGACTAATACCTAATTTGACTAATAATTACCTCCTTCCCCAAGCCCCTGGCAATGATCACACCACTCTGCTTCTATGAATTTGACTATTTTACACAAGTGATATCATGTAGCATTTGTCCTTTTTTCGTTTGTTTTTTAACTCTTTATCCTTATGTATCTGGCTTACTTCACTTAGGATAATGTCCTCCAGGTTCATCCATGTTGTCACAAATGGCATGATTTCCTTCTTTTTTAAGGCTGAATAATATTCTATTGTATGTATATTCAACATTTTCTTTATCCATTCGCCAGTGGACATTTAAATTGCTTCTGTCTTGACTATTATGAATAATGCTGTAATGAACATGGGAGTTCAGATATTTCTTGATTTCAATTTCTTCTGACATAAACCCAGAAGTGAAATTGCTGGATCATATGATAGTTCTATTTTTAATTTTTTGAGAAACCTCCAAACTGTTTTCCATAGTGGTTGTACAAATTTACACTCCCACCAACAACGTACAAGGATTTTTTTTTCTCCACATCCTTGTCAACACTAGTTAACTTCTGGGGTCTTTTTTCCAACCCTTTTATAATAACTATCCTAATAGGGGTAATGTAATATTTCATTGTGGTTTTGATTTACACTTTCATGATGATTAGTGATGATGTACAACTTTTCATGTACCGGTTGGCCATTTGTACATCTTATCTGGAGAAATGTTTATTCAGTTTTCTTGTCCATTTTAAAAATTGGATTATTTGCTTTTTTGTCATTGAGTTGTATGAGTTCCTTACATATTTCAGATATTAACCCTTTATCAGATATATGGTTTGCAAATATTTTCTCCCATTTGATAAGTTGCCTTTTCATTTTGTTGATTTTTTCCTTTGCTGTGCAGAAGGTTTTAGTTAGTTTACTTTTGTTTTGTTTTTAATCTCACTTGTCTATCTTTTGCTTTTATTGCTTGTGCTTTTGGTGTCAAATCCAAGATCATTGCCAATTCTAATGCCTAGAAAATTTTCCCTATATTGTCTTTGTAGAGTTTTTTAGTGTCAGGTCATAAGTATTTTCAGTTGATTTTTGTATATGATATAAAATAAGGTCCAATTTCATTCTTTTGCATGTGGATATCAAGTTTTCCCAACACCATTTATTGGAAAGACTGTCATTTGCTCATTGTGTATTCTTGGCACCCTTGTCAAAGATCAGTTGACTGTACATGTGTAGGTTTATTTCTACATTCTTTATTTTATTCCATTTGTCTATGTGTCTGTTTTTAACCATTATTATCTAACATAATAAACATATTTTCTTGTGAACATTTTTCTGAAATTTAGAATATTTATTTAGAATGGATTCCTAGAAATGCATTTAGAAATTGGGATAATATTTGGGGGTATTAGATGATATTAGGCCTAGGGAACTCAGGAACTCCTAATATTAATATACTACTAATACTAATACTAATATTCTAGTCCTGGTCATTCTTCCTTAGAGTTCTTTTTTTTTTTTTTTTTTTTTTTTTTAAAGAGAGAGAGTGCTAGCGGGGGAGAGAGGCTGAGGGGGAGAGAGAGAGAGAAAGAGAGAAAGAATCTTAAGCAGGCTCCATGCTCAGCACAAACTCCACCCAGGACTTGATCCCATAACCCCAGGATC
Organism: Acinonyx jubatus; assembly: GCF_027475565.1. Lineage (NCBI taxonomy): Eukaryota > Metazoa > Chordata > Mammalia > Carnivora > Felidae > Acinonyx > Acinonyx jubatus. The sequence goes on along the minus strand of NC_069390.1, from coordinate 50,666,344 downwards.
ATGACCTGAACCAAAATCAAGAGTCAGACACTCAACTGACTGAGCCACCCAGGTCCCCCCTCTCCTTAGAGTTCTAGAAAAGAAACAAGAAACATGAAAAATAAGACACTGCTTTTTGTTAATTGCCTAATGTCACTCAAATTCAGAACTCTGATTAGCCTGGGTTGGGATACTCAGTCTCCTCTAAAGTCTTTCAAAATCTTCAACCTCCCTTACAACTTGAGGGGGACTTTGTCCATTTTATCAGTTCAGTACCATGAAGAAGTGAGAAAATAGAACATGCATGACCTTTTAAAGCACAATAACCCTAACCAATAGTAAATATGGACCAAGCAACACACTAGAGTATCACAAGTCAGATTATTCCTCACAGGGAAGAAAAGACTAGTAAAAAAAGAATGTCTTCCTCCCCCATACTATTGAGAACTGGGTCAAAGTATATGAATATTTAAGTTTTAAAATATATTTGACAAAATTTTTTTCTAGAAAGATTGGACTAATTTTCCTACCCACTTGCATTGTACAAAAATGTCTTTTTTTTTCTGCACCCTCATTATATGGTTAACGAATTCTGCCATTTATTAATTGTTTAATTTGGGGAATGTAGCTGAACTTTTCTGTGCCTCAGTTTTCTCATCTGCAAAGTAAGATTAATAGTGTCTGTCATGTGTTAAATGCCTGTCATGTGTTAAGTTTTCAATAAACTACTAGTTACTATTTTGTGATGTGATTGTTTTGTTGAAATCTTAGCTAATTTCCCAAGTGAAAAATATATCCCTCATTGTTGTAGTTGTACTTATTTAGTTAGAATAATATAGAGTATTTTTCTTAAATTTCGCAGCTTTGTATTTCTTCTTTGTAAGTAGTCTGTTCATGTCTTTGGCCCATTATTTCTTGGACTGAACAATTTTCATAGTGTTTTATATGTAATGTTAATGTAATAAAGTATTTTTTTAATGTTTATTTATTTTGAGAGAGAGAGAGCACCTGAACAGGAGAGGAGAAGAGAGAGTGAATTCCAGGCAGGCTCCGCACTGCCTGATGCAGCTCGATCCCACAAACCATGAGATCATGACCTGAGCCAAAATCAAGAGTCTGACGCTTAACTGACTGAACCACCCAGATGTCCCTGTGATAAAGTATTTTAATTTTTGTCTGACATAATGTCTCCTTCAAATATTTTCCTCAGTTTGTAGTTTATCTTTTAATCTTATTCATGATATTATTCTCTCACAGAAGTCTTTCAGTTTATTTTGTAAACTTCACGTTTTCCTAGACAGCTCTTGTATCGGTCTGATCCTATCTAGATATCACAAGAATTTTAATTTATTTTTCCTGTTTTTTTAATTGTTTTACTTTTAGTATTTTACTCTTTAATTAAAATAGAACAATCCTTAGTGTATGAAATGCTAAGGCTTTATTTTTAAACCAAGAAAAGTTTGTTGTTTTTTAAGAGGTCAAATTGAGTTGATGCCTGAAAGCTGTTTCTCATCTTTCAAGCGTATGTTATAATTAAAGATGGAGTATTTTGAACAGTTAGTGGTGCAATTTTATGCATGATAACAGTGCTAACAGTATACACAGTCATTTTGTAACAATATGTGTAGAGCCATTTAGTAAAGTCCACATGAAGTCTAATATCTTCATATCAGAATTATCCAAGAAGGCTTTAACACTGTCATAGTTATCTATAAATAAGTGGCACTGTGAAGAAGAGTTTTGGAAGAAAATGAAGCGGATTTAAATTACAACCACCTAATAAGAATTACAATATTCTATTTAATATTAATTAGAACAACTTGGATAGCAAAAGGCTAGAAATATCCAATTTGGCTTTATTTATTTATTTATTTATTTATTTATTTTAAAATATTTATTTATTTTTGAGAGAGAGAGAGAGAGAGAGAGAGAGAGAGACAGTGTGAGTGGGGGAGGGGCAGAGAGAGGGAGACAGAATCTGAAGCAGGCTCAAGGCTCTGAGCTGTCACCATAGAGCCCAAGGACGCCAGAGCTCCAATTTGTGAACCGCAGGATCATGGCCTGAGCTGAAGTTGGAGGGTTAATTAACCCACTGAGCCACCCAGGCGCCCCTCCAATTTGGTTTTAAACTAAGCCTTAAATGATACTCTTCTATAGGACTTGATGTCACAAACCCAAAGTTTGTTCTTTTTATTTGTACCAACAGGTAAACAGACATAAATCTCATGGGCGAGGAAAACCAAACCTCTGTGGCTGAGTTTATTTTCTTTGGCCTTTCACAGGACTTGAAGACCGAAATCCTGCTATTTACTCTTTTTCTCATCATTTATCTTTTGACTGTATTTGGAAACCTGCTCATCATCATTCTCACCTTCATGGATTCTCGACTTCACACTCCCATGTACTTTTTTCTTAGAAACCTCTCTTTCGCAGATCTCTGTTTCTCTACTAGCATTGTCCCCCAAGTGTTGGTCCACTTCCTTGTAAAGAGGAAAACTATTTCTTTTTTTGGATGTATGACACAGATAATTGTCTTCCTTCTGGTTGGGTGTACAGAGTGCGCACTGCTGGCGGTGATGTCTTATGACCGGTATGTGGCTGTCTGCAAGCCCCTGCACTACTCTACTATCATGACCCACCAGGTGTATCTCCAATTGGCCATAGGATCCTGGGCCAGTGGGGCACTAGTGTCTCTGGTGGATACCACCTTTACTTTCCAACTACCCTATCAAGGACAGAACATTATTAATCACTACTTTTGTGAACCTCCTGCCCTCCTGAAGCTGGCTTCAGCAGATACTTATAGCACAGAAATGGCCATCTTTGCAATGGGCGTGGTCATCCTCTTAGCTCCTGTCTGCCTGATCCTTGTCTCCTACTGGAATATTATCTCCACTGTGATCCAGATGCAGTCTGGGGAGGGGAGGCTCAAGGCTTTCTCTACCTGTGGCTCCCATCTCATTGTTGTCATCCTCTTCTATGGGTCAGGAATATTCACCTACATGCGGCCAAACTCCAAGACCACAAAAGAGCGGGATAAAATGATATCTGTGTTCTATACAGTGGTGACGCCAATGTTGAACCCCATAATTTATAGCCTGAGAAACAAGGATGTCAAAGGGGCTCTCAGGAAACTAGCTGGAAGAAAGTCCTTTTTTCAGAGGCAGTGATCTCTGGGTTTGACTTTTAGAACTATGGTAACATCCTTAAAAAAGGTGCAGGCTTTTGGTAGGCAGTTATGAATTAGATCATTTCAAGAAGCATTAAAGTGAAGGACATGTTCTAAAATCCATGAATACTCCATGCTAAACTAGAACACAGAGGAGAAATAAAATGACAAAAAGTTAGGTTTTCTTGATTATGAAACACATCAAGTACTATTTTGGAGTTTGTGTTTGTGGTTAATTCAGCTAATATGGATATGTTTTAAGCATGGTCACAATTGAATCTAAGAGGTTTAAACTGGATTATTTGAAGTAACATCTAATATGAGTTGCATACATGACCCTAACATCGAAGACATTTCAGATTTAGATGTCCCAGTCATATAAATCTCCAGGAATAGGCTCTGATAGAAACAACCAATATATTTGGAAGAGTCTTTAATACTGGGATCATTCATGGCTCAGCATTTCAGCTTGTAAAATGGTACCAAAAGCAAAATACTTCCTAGTTCATAATGTTTTCTCTTGAAAGCTCAAAAAAAAATGAGTTTTTTAATCTCATCATCCCAAATTTCATATTAACATAGACTATCAGAGTAAAAAGGGAATTTCACAGTCATTTATTCCAAACATAGGCCTGAGACTTAAACCAGTTTATAATATTTCTATTGAGTAATTGTCCAGCATTTGCCGAAACAAGAATATATAGCTCCCTACTTTCTTGGATTATTCTCTTTCATTTATACAGCTACCCTTGAACTAGATTGTGCCAACCCTCACATATTTGAAAATCTGCATGTAACTTTTTGACTTCCCCAAAACTTAACTTCTAATAGCCCACTATTGACTGGAAGTCTTACTAATAACATAAACAGTCAATCAACATATATTTTCTATGTTATATTTATTACATACTCTATTCTTACAAAAAGTAAGCTAGAGAAAAGAAAATATTAAGAAGAGCATAAGAGAAAATACTTTTACATCACTGTACTGTATTGAAAAAACTCCATATATAAGTGGACCCATGCAATTCAAACCTGTGTTGTTCAAGGGTCAGTTATAGATAGTTCTTAGCTATTACAAAGATCTTCCTTATGGTAAGTCAAAATCAATTTTCCTTTATTTTGAACCCACTTTCCTTAGTTTTAGTCCTAGAACAACTTTCATTATACTATACCACAATTCACTGAAGTCAGTTTCTATACTTGCCCAAATTCAATTCTCACAGCCAAACACCCAGTTGTTTCTTTAAATTTCCTTCATGTAATGTGCTTTGGCACCCTCTAACCATTCTGGTCAGCTTCTTTTGAAAGGGCCCTATTTACCCAATGAATAGCTCTTCCAAAAGCAAAAGAGAAATTAGAATTTGAGGAATTGGAGTTTACTAATCCTAGGCTGACCCCTTCATAGGCTTAGATGCCTATAACCACATCTGACTGTGTCTCAACTTCTCTACAATGGTCAATTCTGGGGTCTACTTCAGGTTTCATAAACCCTTAGTCCAAACAATCTGGCTGACAGCCCTTTGCATATTTTTCCCCAACTTTTAGCCAATCACATGTCTAGAGGGGATTCCATGATAACCATTCTACAGTTACCATGGATATGAGTCAGGAACTACTGACTCTTCAGTAGAAGACCTCCCCAGTGAAGTAATAAAATCTAGTAGCTATATTTCTTATTTCTTGCATTCACGCATCCATGCATTCATTTTAAAATAACTTATTGAGCTCTTATTTTATCATACCCAACTCTGATTGGATCCAATACATCCAGAACAATGACTGACACATAATGTGTTTTAATACACATTTTTGCATTTGTTACTATTCTTTTAAAATTACTGGAGGTAGGGGCGCCTGGGTGGCGCAGTCGGTTAACCGTTCACTTCAGCCAGGTCACGATCTCACGGTCCGTGAGTTTGAGCCCCGCGTCGGGCTCTGGGCTGATGGCTCAGAGCCTGGAGCCTGTTTCCGATTCTGTGTCCCCCTCTCTCTCTGCCCCTCCCCCGTTCATGCTCTGTCTCTCTCTGTCCCAAAAATAAATAAACGTTGAAAAAAAAATTTAAAATAAAATTACTGGAGGTGCACTACAATAGACAAACGCCAATCTGGGCGTGAGGATCAGAGGAAACTCATTCAAACAGAATGTGCTAGTTGAAGTGATATAGACAAGGACAAAACACTAATATGTGAAGTTGGTGACTTGGCTGCCTGTGATGATCTAAATGAAATCTATTTCAGTAACAGGAGGAAAAGTAAGACAATGTGAACAGAATATATGAACACTAATTTGGAGAAGTCTCACCATGGGGAAGAAGGAAGAAATAGGGGTTGCTGAGAAAGTGGAACTGTGAGATTTTTACTTTATTTTAGATTCCTAAGTCACTTTCCCCTTTTCCTTGAAGACTTTAAGCTCTGGATCACCGTCACTTTCCCAAGACACTACTCCTGTTATAGATCTTAGTTATCTAATTTTCCCATAAAATCAAATATTCAAATATCTGTATTCTCAGAATTCCCTGATCTTCATTCCTCCAGTGATTTCAGCCATTTGCTCCATGGTCATATCTTTAATATTGCCATTACCAACACTTTCCATTCCCACTCCAAATTCTGAAACCACAGACTCCTGAGCAAAATAAAATGGTTACTGTTTTAAGGCACTAAGTTTTGAGATGGTTTGTTACACAAGAATGGATAACTCAAATGCTGAGAGAATTATGCTCCCATTCATTCCATCAAAATAGATGCCAGTGGAATTTTTCACATTACTAATAGAAGCTTCTCTCTCTCTCTCTCTCAAAACGAACAAACCAACAAAAAATATGATATATCTCCTGCTATAGTGAGAGGGAATAAATTGTCAGAATGCTTCTAAAGAAAAAAATTTAGTGCATAAACCCCAAAATAATAATAAGGATAATATATGATTAGGGTTCTTAGTTGTAAGTAATAGAGACTGACTATGTGTGATTTAAGCTAAAAGGAAAAATACTGAAACAATGGTAATTCTGGTCCTGCAGCCAGAACTACAGGCCAAAATCCTGTCACAGAATGGGTGTCATGAGAACATCACTGCCGTTTAGCACTAGATGGCGCACTTTACTCTGCCAACACCATCAGCCCAGGCCCTGCAGAGGAAGCTGCTGATTCGCTGAGGCTGGAAATTGGGACGTTGGTGCTTCCTCTGCCACTGACAGAAAAAGAAAAAAGAAGTTATCTGCTGACAAGCACTACATCAGTCAGGTGATCAAGGTTAACAGCAATGGTGATAAGTCACGTTGATATATATATACCCTTGAGATGATGTGATGGAAATAGCGCTTTATCTTTGTGATTGTCCTTCCCTAAACCCATAACTTCAGTCTAATCATGAGAAAAACATCAGACAAATTCTAATACATGAGCTTCCTATAAAATATATGGCCAGTAGTCCTCAAAACTGTGAAGGTCATCAAAAACAAGTCCAAGAAACTGTCACAGCCAAGGAAGCCTTAAGGAGACATGACAACTAAATGTAATGTGGCATCCTGGATGAGATCCTGAATCAGAAAAAGGATATAAGGGGAAAGAAAAGAACAACAAAGAAAATCCAAATGAAGTATGAATTTTTGTTAATAAGATATCAATATTGATTTTCTTAATTGTAACAAAGATACCACAATAATAATGGAAGATAAGTGGGTATATAGGAACTAAGGGTACTTCTCAGTTTTTCTGCAAGTCTAAAACTGATTTGAAAAGTAAAGTCTATTTCTAAAAAAAGAAAAGAAATGGTTTGCTGTCCTTGCTTTTTCATGTCACTAGCTCTTAATTCAGTCTAGACTGAGTGTATCTAATTGATTGAGTCCAAGTTACATGCTATACAATAGCTGCAATGAAGGCAAAGAAAGTGAATTTCAGGTGTATTCAGCTTCTGTGGAGGCAGATAGGCTGTTACTAGCCCATGATTCACAGAAGGCCATAAATATGGAAAAGGTACTCAAATGATCAGAAGCCAAAAATTGACAAATGTCCATTACCCATGGCCTATGAAACCAAATCACCCCCACTAATGTCTTGACAACCTATACATTCCAAACTGACCAGTATAACTCATAATGTACATAACACAACATTATGAGAATATGTAGAATACAGAATGTTGAGAGAAGAACACAGAAGAGTTGAGTGAGCTTAGCATAGGGAATGCTTCTGTTGGGCATTAAGACAGTCCTCATCTGATTGTGTTTAAAAATTTTTTTTAATGTGTATTCATTTTTGAGAGACAGGGCGTGAGTGGGGGAGGGACAGAGAGAGAGGGAGACACAGAATCTGAAGCAGGATCCAGGCTTCGAGCTGTCAGCACAGAGCCTGACGAGGGGCCTGAACCCACGAATTGTGAGATCATGACCTGAGCTGACGTCAGGCGCTTAACTGACTGAGGCACCCAAGCACCCCTGATTGTGTTTACTAATGTGTTCCCTACTGCTAGTACAATGTCTGTACTAGTCACATATTCTCAATAAAAATTTGCTGAATGAATGTGTGGCCTAGGAAAAGTGTTGATTTAAGTTTTCTCTGTATGCTGAATTAGGTTCTAATTCAGAAGACCTAGATTTCATGATGCTAGAAGGAAATGGAGTCTGTAGCAGACAACTGTATGAATCTTAAGGATCAAGTCCCAGTTAGTTTTACCTTCACAATAAAAGTCATATATTGCAAGAACAATCATAAGATTGTTCCATTAAAAAATATCTGGACCTGGGGCACCTGGGTGGCTCAGTCAGTTAAGCAACCAACTCTTGATTTTGGCTCAGGTCATGATCTCAGTGTTGGTGGGCTCGAGCCGTGTCAGACTCTGCACTGGCAATGCAGAGCCTGCTTGGGATTCTCTCTCCCTCTCCATCTCTACCCCTCCCCCTCCACCCCCCCCCCCATCTCTCTCTCTCTCAAAATAAATAAACTTTAAAAAATAAACTAAAAAAAACCTTTAGTGAGGTGACTGCAACCTGAAAATTACCCTATTCAATTAGAGAGCAGTGTCAGTGTTTCCGTGGACCTCTGAAGGTAAGTGGCCAGAAACCTCATATCTATGAAAGGTATGAGAGGAGAAAGGCTGGTCCTTCTCCTTCCTACTTTGTGCTTTTTCCATTTCTCTGCTCTTTAATCAGCTATAGATCATATTCGAGCCTATTTACTGGCAACACTTACAAGTTAAAATTTTGATTTTGCCTAGCTAATTTAATGTGACTTTCATAAAGGTCAGCCTCATTGCAAACAATTCATAGCACACACCATACCCCCAATCTTGGAAAATGTCATTCCACAATTCTGTCAAAACTTACTAATGGCTCTCTAAGTATTGAAACATTGAGTGAATAGCAGTGATGCAAATATGAAGTGTTCTGAGCTTGGAGCTTAGCTTTGCCAGATTTTAGTTTCAACAGATTGGGGAATGATAATGTCTACCTTATAGTGTCGTGGTGATGAGTGAGATGATATTTATAATTTGCTTATGATAGTAGTGAGCACAGAGGAGGTTGGCAAAAAAAAAATATCTAATTCCCCTTTTGTTTTATTTTGGTCAATTCGTGCTCTAGATGTAAAGCTCCTTTTCTGGGAGGCTCTCCCTGATTTACTATTTTGAGTTCTTCCTTTGGGGCTCAATCCTGGGCCCTTTCATTTTAGTATTTTCTCTTTTTTGTTCTTTCTACAATGTCATCCTCACTCATAGTATCAACTATCATCTACCCAGAATTGACACAAATTTTACACCGCTGGCCCCAGACACCTCTAAGGTCTCCAGACTCCTCGATCCGTATGCCTATTTGACATTGCTTCTTGGATGTCACAAAGTATCTCAAACTCAACTCAGCCAAAACTGAACTCATGATCTTCCACGAGACTTTTTACTTGGTTGCAAAACAGAATGAATGAATGAGTGAATCAATAAAATCAGTGAAAATCATGTTATATACAAATTGGTATCCTTTCGAAATTCTGTCACATTTTTTGGTTCCACTCAAGTGGGGTGGGGGGGGCACGGAAAAGGTGAGGAAGATTTTGGACACTTTTCCGGGATGGGATGGGGGAAGCAAAGAATGTTTGAGATGCCATTCTCCCTGCGCCTTACCCTCGCCTCCACCCTACCGGAAGCCCGCATCCATTCCTTCGTGGCCCTGGGGTTGGACGAAAGTCTACTGAGGGGGCGGGGCTGAGGAAGGGGGCGGGACTGGGAGAAGCCCCCAGTCTACCCCGCAGACTGAGGCCGCAGGGGCCGCTGGGGGCTCCTCCCAGGGCCTGTGCGCGTGCGTGCGCCCGAGGCTCGCCTTGGCCTTTAGGAGACCCAGAGGGGCGGCGGCGTTGGCGTTTAATAGGCGGGTGTGGTCACGGCTTCTTAGTTCCGGCGTGATTACCCACGCCGCCTCTTTCCGCCCGCGAGGCCAGAGACCTCCGTGGCTCCTGTCGGAACTGGCTCCTGGGTGTGAGTGAACAGAGTGCCGGCTGGGAGGTGTGCCCGCAGGTATCGCCGGGGTCAGCGGGCGACGAGGACGCGGGTGCGCGGAATTGGGAATCCCGCTGGAGGGCGTCGGCTTGTGCGCAGTTAAGAGGATTCCGGCGCCGCGCCCCGCAGTCTCTGCGGGACCACCTGGAGGGGTCACCAGTGGCGGGGAAGGCGCGGGCTGCGGAAGGAAATCGGTGCGTGGGAGAGCAGGCCTGAGCAGCGTTTAGTGCAGCCCTCTCTTCCACTCTGTAACGGGGGCAATCTGCAGGCGCTTGACCTGGGGAAAGTATCTTCATTAGTGGGTTCGGGAATGACTGGTATTGATTCCTCGTGGAAATACCAAGTGTGACTGGATCTATCAGCTGGAAAAGAAAATAGGGAAACCTTCATTGCAACTTGCCTTTTTTCCCAGTCATTCCTTGTTACTCCTCCAAACAGTTAAACTTCAAGGCGTCTTTCAAATTTCAGACGCTTCATTTGCAAACTGCTTTCTGCTCCTCTACCTGCGCTAATCTCCAAGGCTGTTTTCAACTCAAGCTTCTGCTCTACCTATGAGGTTTAAAACAACCCTCTTCACCGACAGATGCTACCTTGCCCACATAATTGGCCCCTGTTCCATTTTTCCTCAATGCTGTAAAATCCTTTGAACCTGTGTCACCTGCTTGTTTAACGCCCCAGATTCCTGTCACCTGCGCCTTATTGAACCCTCCCTTCCAGTGGTAGTGGCTCACAGTTAACGCTTCATTCTGACTGCCACCATCGTCCTGAAAGACGTCTGTTAGTACTAAAGCTTAAACTTCAGTTCTTGACTTTGTTTATTCCCGTGTTCATCGCTTACAGACCACTTAAGCTTCTCGCAGTCACAGTCATACCTTGGACGTTCTGTCACCCAAACTGTTCCCTTTTTGAAATCTTAAATGCAAGCATGTCGTCCTGAACATCTCTGTCCTTCTAGCTCTATAATTATTGATACCGAGTAATTTATTAATTTATATACTTAACCTATAAATTCCCAGTATAATTTGTTGCTTTTTCTCACTTTGAGTTGAATGTTTATCTCATTATTGTTAATTACATATGTAAGTCTTGACATTGCCTAACAGTGGAGCTTGAACCGTGCTCTATAGATTTTGATGTCCATTGTTTTTGTCTTTTGAGGTGTATTTTAGACAAAGTTTAAATTTCAAATTAGTTGAGAATGTTTTTTGTGTCAAATTGTAGTTTTCATTCTGATGATAAATGTAGTCTGTTCACTGGTAGATACTTTTTATTTGAGTTTTTTTGTAGCCTCATACATAGTAGCTTTTGTAAACGTTTTCATAAGTGCTTGAATAGAAACTACATTACATCACACTAAGCACATTTTTCATATCTACTATATTATTAATTTTAGTTAAGGATTAAGGATTTAGTTTATCTGTTAAGGATATAGCTTATTTGCTAAGGATTTATTTGTTGTGTCCTTGTTGATTTCATCTTTTGTTTTCTGAGGATTTTGCCATAAACATATTCCAGTTACATTATTTGGTACATTTAATAAGTCGTATTTCTTTATAAGTTGTACCTTCATTTAAAGTTTCCTTTTTGTCTACTTTAATACACTTGTGCTTTTTTTTTAAAGTTTTTAATTATTTATTTTGAGAGAGAGTGAGAGGACACACACGGGAGTGCTCCATGGAGGGGCAGAGAGGGAGAGAGACAGAAAATCCCAAGCAGGCCCCGCACCATGGGTGTGGTCCCTGATGCAGGGATTGAACTCACGAACTGTGAGATCATGCTCTGAGCTGGAACCGAGTCAGAGGCTTAACCAACTGAGCCATCCAGGTGCCCTGTGGGCTTTTTAATTCATTTTATCCCTGTGTACTGTTTACATTTGCTTGTTACGTTTTTAATCCCTTTATTTGTAACTTTTCAGTTCTTTTGTTTTCCATGTCTCTTGAGTGTTTATATAGTGAAAATTTTTACCCAGTGCATTTACCATTATAGTGGATATCCTTGTCATTCTTTCCACCTTTAATTTTTTAATTTTTGTGCTTCCTTGGTGTTTCGTTTTATTTTTTAACATTTTGCCTGTGAACTGCTCACCTCCCTCACCTCCAACCCTCACCCTTGCTTTCTCCCTTTATGTTAATTAAAAAAGTATCTGGGCATATAGTTTAGTCTTTTGCTGGGACTCCGTGATACCTCTTAAGCACTTTGAAACTTTCTTTTGTTTTTTAATGAACCTGTGCTTTCCTTAAGCTTTAGAGAAGGTTTGTGTTGGGTCTCAAATATTCTTCCTTCAGTTGATCCACTTTGCCCTGTGTCTGGCAGACATGTAAAGGGGTACTAAGGAGCATATAAATGGTGTCAGTACATCTCTAACAGATGGAGAGTGGAGGGGGTTCTGGGTGGCTCAGTCGGTTAAGCGTTCGACTTCGGCTCAGGTCACGATCTCACAGTTTGTGAGTTCAAGCCCCACATCGGGCTCTGTGCTGACAGCTCAGAGCCTGGAGCCTGCTTCGTAGTCTGTGTCTCATTCTCTCTCTGCCCCTCCCCCACTTGTGCTCTGTCTCTCAAAAATAAATAAAAATGTAAAAAAAAAAAAATTTACAAGATGGGGAGTGGAGAGAAACATAGTTTTAAGAAACAATGTAGAAAAGGCCACAACTTAGAATGTACTATGAGGTAACCACAGTGGAGGTGGAAACTGCCTATTTGTTTCATAAGCATTTCCAACAGTGTGGGAGTGAGAATCAAATAGAACATAGGAATCAAGTGTAACATCTATCTCAGTCATCTCCCTAACTTCCCATTTCCCTTCCCACTTATATAAAGAGGCAGTTCAGCTTCAGTGCCTTCCTCCCACAAAAAGTTCTTTCCTAAATAAATTGAATAAACCGTCTGAGGAGAACTAAGGCTTTTAATGTGGGTGTTGACTTTTCAAAGTAAAACCTTACTTAACTGAATTTGAGAATATAGTACAGAGAGTTCCCATACACCCCATACCCATTTCCCCTATTAGTAACAAATTAATATGGTACATTTGTTACAGTCAGTGAAATATATATATTAACTGAAGTCCATACTTTATTCATACTTCTTTAATTTTTACCTAATGTCCTTCTGATCAGGATCCCATCTGGGATGCCACAGTACATTTAGTTATCATATCTCCTGAGGCTCCTCTTGGCTGGGACAGTTTCTGAGACTTGTTTTTAATGACCTTTACAGATTTGAGGAGTACTGGTCAGGTATTTTATAGGAAGACCATCTATTAGAATTTGTCTGTTAGAATCCTTCTCATGATTAGACTGGTGTTATGGGTTTAGAGAGGGAAAATCAGAGACAAAGTGCTATTTCTACCACATCATCTCAAAGGTACATACTGTCAACATGACCTGTCATTATTGGTGTTAACTTTGATCACTTGTTGAGGTATATATTTTAGGTTTCTCCATTATAAATTTACTCTTTTTCCTTTTTCCTGTATATACTTTTTTGTGAGAAATTCACTATGCAGAGTCCAAACTCCAGGGATAGAGAGTTCTGTACCTCCTAGAGGGCTGAATATCTACACAAATTATTTGGGAGATTTGTCTATTCTACCCCATTTATTGATTGAGTCAGTCATCTGTATTAATATAGCCTATGGGCATTAATTTTATAGTTAGATTATTTATTACTAATATTGTTCCAGCTTTGGCCATTGGGAGCTCTTTCGCTTGGCTCCAGTGTGCTTTTGATGTGCCCCAGTAAATGTGTTTTTGTTTTTGAGCTTTTGTTTCTAGTACTTCAAGATGCTCCACCTCTTGTATATTTTTTTTCTCCAGTTTTAAAATCAGCCATTTTTCTGTGGAGCCCTGGTTCCTTTTATTGAAGTATGGTATTAGAAACTGAGACCTGGGAGCTAAGTGTTATTGTTGGTCCTGGGATGTCCTTGCTTCTAGGCCAACTCAGCTGACAGAGCTAGGAAATATATGCATGCATACTAATCCCTGTATATACAAATATCTATAAATATTTCTGCATGTAACTACCTCTTTATATTAAGCTACACAGAAGTTCATATTGATATCTCCAACTCTAATTCATTACCACTTGAGCCATTCTAGCTTCTTTCCTTTGATTATCTGAAAACTCCTACTCAAACATTAAGAAAGCTGCTTCTCACAATCTGCAGTGCATGTACTTATTGTTCAATTCCGATATACATGCATAATGTATCAGAATTGTTAATGTATATCTCCATAGGAAAGAACTTTATCAACTAGAGTACAGTGCTATTGTGTATTTTCTTTTGCCTTCAGTCTTACAGATTCCACTCATTTCCAAACTTGTTTTTTTTCTTCAGAAAGTCAGTACGTGTTCTAAAATGTTTTCTTGCCTTGACTTTTTTGAGCATTGTGCATTTTTCCTTCTGCACTCTCTTTTCATAGGCCTCTCTATATTGTTCTTTTGCTCCATATACTAATCTTTATTTGAATGTTGAATAATCTTTCAGGTAGACATTGCCAATAGATGAGGTCAGGAAATACTTTTGTGAACTAACTTTTGGCCAGTCTGTAAGATGTGCTAACAAGCAGACGTACACACGTATATATGAAAATCTACTGAGTGTTGTGTTTTGCTTTTTTTTTAAGTGGTTATTATATGGTTGCAATAAGACACATGGAGGGGCGCCTGCGTGGCTCAGTTGGTTGAGTGTGCTACTTCAGCTCAGGTCATGATCTTGTGGTTCATGAGTTCAAGCCCCACATTGGGCTCGCAGCTGGCTGCTGTCAGCATGGAGTTCGCTTTGGATCTTCTGTCCTCCTCTCTCTGCTCCTCCTGGGGTTGCGTGTGTGCGCACACTCTCTTTCTCTAAATATTTTTTTTAAAAACACAATGGAAAGTATTGAAAATTGATATTTTGCCCATTGCTTCAGGCTTTTTTAAATTTAACCTTTGGCCCCTTATACCCATTTCTCCCACCTACCACCCTTCTCCTCTGGCAACTACCAATTTTGTTTTTTGTTGTTGTTGTCTTTAAGGTTACACACATAAGAGAGATCATACGGTATTTTGTCTGACTTTATTTCACTTAGCATATTGCCCTCAAGGTACATCCATTTGTTTCAAATGGTAAGATTTTAATTCTTTTTATGGCTGAATAATATTCCTATATGTATATACACACACATGCACATGCATGCACACAATTTCGTTATCCATTGATCTGTTGATGGACACTTAGGTAATTTTCATGTCCTGGCTATTGTAAACAGTACTGCAATGAATATGAGGGTGCATATATCTTTCCCAGTTAGTGTTTTCATTTTTATTGGATAAATATCCAGAAATGGAATTGCTGGATCATACAATAGTTCTATTTTAATTTTTTAAGGAATGTCCATACTGTTTTCCACAGTGGATTCACCGATTGACACTGCCACCAACAATGTACAAGGGTTTCCTTTTCTTCACATCCTCAGTAACACTTGGTATGTCTTCTCTTTTTGGAAATAATCCTTCAAAATGTGTGGGGTGATACTTCAGTGTGCTTTTGATTTGCATTTACCTGATGATTAATGCTGCTGAGCATTTTTCATGTATCTGCTGGCCATCTGTATGTCTTCTTTGGAAAAATGTTTAAGTGTCTTCTCTGGAAAAATATTCAAATCTTCTGCCTATTTTCAAGTCTAATTTTCTTTTGTTATAAAGTTGTATGAATTCCTGATATACTTTGGATATTAATCTCTTACCAGATAAATGATTTGCAATGTCTGCAAATCAGTCAGTGTGATACATCACATTGAGAAAAT
Source organism: Acinonyx jubatus (assembly GCF_027475565.1). Taxonomy (NCBI): domain Eukaryota; kingdom Metazoa; phylum Chordata; class Mammalia; order Carnivora; family Felidae; genus Acinonyx; species Acinonyx jubatus. Next base: position 50,650,926 of record NC_069390.1, on the reverse strand, counting down.
GAATAATAAAAATCATATGATTTCAGTGGATGCAGAAAAAGCATTTGACAAAATTCAACATCCATTTATGATAAAAACTCTCAACAAAATGGGTATCGAGTGTTTATTATTATCTTCCAAGAAGTGGATGAGAGTTCTTTTAATCACTGTAATTCAGATAGATATTATTATATCCATGTTACAATTGAGAAAATTCAGGTTTTGGTTAACTAATTTGCTTAATTTAATACGTGTAGTTACTAGTACAGCTGCTATTTAACCTCCTGTCAGTATGACTCCAAAGTATGTACTCTTTGTCACTATATATTTTCTATAGCAGGGATTTCTTTACCTTGGAATTAGTGACCTTTTAGGCTGGATAATTCTTTGTTATTGAGCACCATCTTACGCATTGTAGGATGTTCAGCAGGATCCCTGGGCTTCTCTGACCCGATGCCAGTAAGAGCCCCCAGTTGTGATAACCAAAACTGTCTCCAGAATTGTCAGATTTCCCCTGGTACCAAATTGCCCCTGAAAACCACTGGCTTAGAGGTATATAGTAAAAAATGAACCCTGACATGGAGGAGGGCACTTGTTGGGATGAGCACTGGGTGTTGTATGGAAACCAATTTGACAATAAATTATATTTAAAAAAAATGAACCCTGAAAGTTCAATTGCATTCAGACTGGGAGAATTGTAAATCAGGTAGAAAGCTGTATCTGAACTTCCCTGAATGTGATGATTCTCATAATGGGGGAAGTTCTTTGGGGAACCCTGAGTGCTGTGCTCATAGAGTTGTTACAAAAGACTCTGGCTCTTGTGGGAAGGCTTTAAGTCAATGTGCTTTCTGCACAACCTATGTAGATCTCTTGACTTGAGCTATACTCTGTGAGGACTCCCACTGAAGAACAATGCCAGTTACTCGGCTAGCAAGCTGTGTTTTCTGTCCAGAGACCTTCTGAACAACTAGTGCCAAATACGGCCCATGGTAGTCATGTGAGTCTAAATGTTTAGCTGAGCCTATTACTTCCCTGGTGGACATTGCAGACTGGCCGATAATGAGTCCTAACAAGTGAAAACTTCTAATCATTTTAGTCTGGGAATGCACTCTTTTTTTAATTGAAGTAAAATTGGCCTACAATGTTGTATTAGTTTCAGGTGGATAACATTGATTCCACAGTTCCATATAGTACTTAAAATGCTCACTACAATAAGTGTAGTCACTGTTTGTCACCATACATTATTACAATATTATTGCCTATATTCCCTGTGCTGTACTTTTCATCTCCGTGACTTATTTATTTCAAAATGGAAGTTTGTACTTCCTAATCCCCTTTATTTTGCTGATCCCCACCCCCCCCCCCACCACCCACCTCCACTCTGGCAACCACCAGGTCTCTATATTTAAGAGTCTGTTTGATTTGTTTATTTGTTCATTTGTTTTGGTTTTTAGATTCCACATATAAGTGAAGTCATAAGGAATTCATTTTTGTTTGACTTATTTCACTTAGCATAATACCCTCTAGATCCATCCATGTTGTTGCAAATAGCAAAATCACCTCCTTTTATGGCTAAGTAATATTCCATTTATATATATGTGTATATACATATATAGACACATACACACATATGTACACACACACACTACATCTTCTTTATCCATTCATCTATGGATGGACGCTTGGGTTGCTTCCATATCTTGGCTATTGTAAATAATTCGGTAAACATAGGGGTGCATATATCTTTTCAAATTAGTGTTTTCATTTTCTTTGGCTAAATACCCAGTAGTGAAATTACTGGATCATATGGTATTTCTATTTTTAATTTTTTGAGGAACCTCCTTACTGTTTTCCACAGTGATTGCACCAATTGACATTCCCACCAGCAGTGCATAACGTTCCCTTTTCTCTACATTCATACCAACACTTGTTATTTCTTGTTTTTTTGATATTAGCCATTTTCTGCCAGGTGTGAAATGATACCCCCTTGTGGTTTTAATTTGCATTTCCTGATGAGCATCTTTTCATGTACCTGTTGGCCATCTGTGTATCTTTTCTGGGAAAATGTCTGTTTAGGTTCTCTGCCTATTTTTTAATTGAATTATTTGTGTGTTTGTGTGTATATGTGTATGTTGAATTGTATAATTTCTTTATATATTTTGGATATTAACCCTTTATCAGTGATGTCATTTTCAAATATGTTCTCTCATTCAGTAGGTTGCTTTTTTATTTTATTGATGGTTTCCTTTACTGTACAAAAGCTTTTTTATTTTGTTATAGTCCCAGTAGCTTATTTTTGTTTTTGTTTCTCTTGCCTAAGGAGACATATTCATAAATACATTGCTAACGCTGATGTCCAAAAGATTAACTACATATGTTTCTTTTGGGAGTTTTATGGCTTCAGGTCTCATATTTAGATCTTTAATCCATGTTGAGTTTATTTTTTTATATGATGTAAGAAAGTTGTCCAGTTTCATTCTTTTGCATGTAGCTGTCTAGTTTTCCAACACCACTTATTGAAAAGACTATCCTTTCCCCATTGTGTATTCTTGCCTGCTTTCTCATAGGTGAATTGAACATAGAGGTGTAGATTTGTTCCTTGGCTCTCTATCCATTGATCTGTGTGTCTGTATTTGTATCATTGGAATGTACTTTTTGATTTACCCCCAACAATGAATGACTCCTATTTATTCTCCTTTTTTTTAAATTAATTAATTTTTTTTTTGAAAGATTGAGAGAGAGCAGGAGTGGGGGAGGGGCAGAGAGAAGGAGACACAGAATCTGAAGTAGGCTCTGGGCTTTGAGCTGTCAGCACGGAGCCTGATGTGGGGCTCGAACCCACAAACCATGAGATCATGACCTGAGCCGAAGTCGGACTCTTAACCAACTGAGCCACCCAGGCGCCCCTATTCTCTTATTTTTTAAATAATTGTTTCTTAAGTTCTAGTGGTGTGTTCTGTTCTACTCATTTTATATAACCTTACTGATATTTATTGAGAATTTAGAAAGAGATTTTTTAGGCTTTTCTAGTATAAAGCCTTAATAATCTAAATATCCTTCTGAATATTTGTTTTGCTTAATTTTAAAGCAAAAATGTGTTGTCACCTGATACAGGAGAAACCTAATTGCAATTAAATTGTGAAGTTTTTTTTTTTTTTTTTTAAAGGACTATCTCATTTATCACTTTTTGTGTGATGTCTGTGTTTATGTTCTTTTTGGTGGGTGATTGGGAAGGGACAGTATATTTTCTCGTTATAAGAAAGAAACAAGAATGGAAGTATAATCCATAATATTTATCTTATTGGACAATTTTAAGAATATTACTTGTATTTTATCTTTTGGCAATATGCTAAAACATGTTCGTTAAATATAGGTCATATTGGTATCTTTTTTTCATTTCCTCAGGTACCAGAATGTTGGCTTTGTATCTGAAGCTCCTGGAACTTTTCTCTTATTGAGATAGAACTTGGTTCAAAACATTGCATATATATAGTACACATGTGCTTCACCCAAGAATTATTAGAATCCTCTAGTAAAACAAATTGGAACTCTAGTGGGAGTTCTGTCTGGGAAGATGCAGCCTCTGAACAAGTTGATGGCTATGTCAAAACCTCAAAGCCTGACTCTACATGAACAAAGTGAGGCCCTGAAAGCACATGTGTCTTGGCAGCAGGAATCCATCCCAGTCATGGAAACATGTGACTCTGAGGCCTCTCGTCAAAAGTTCAGACATTTCCAGTATTTGGATGTGTCTGGGCCTCATGAAGCCCTGTGCCAACTCTGGAAGCTCTGTCTTCAGTGGCTGAAACCAGAAGTTCATACAAAGCAACAGATCCTAGAGCTGTTGGTGCTGGAACAATTTCTGACAATTCTCCCTGAAGACATTAGGACTTGGGTGAATTTACAACATCCAAAGAACAGCAAGGAAGTGGTGACCCTCATAGAGGATGTGATTGGAATGCTTAAAGATGAAGGTAAGAATGTAAAGAGTTGGTGGTAGAATAGTTGACCCTTACTTGGAATCTAAAAAAAAAAGGAAAATTAGCTCATAGATACAGAGAACAGATTGGTGATTGCCAGAGGTGGGGTATGGGCCAAGTGGGTGGAGGGTCACAAGGTATAAAATATAACTCCCAAGTACAAAATAAATAAGTCATGGGGATATAATGTACAGCATAGTGACTATAGTTGATAATACTGTATTGCATATTTGGAAGTTGTTAAGAGATTAGATCTTAAGAGTTCTCATTATAAGAAAAAAAAATTTATATATGGTGACTGATGTTAACCTGACTTCTTATGATCATTTTGCGATATATATAATTGAATCATGATGTTGTATACCTGAAGCTAATACAATTGACCCTTGAACAACATGGGTTTGAACTGTGTGGGTCCAATTATACATGGATTTTTTTTTAATAAATACAGACAGTATTGTAAATGTATTTTTCTTATGATTTTTTGAACATTTTTTTCTCTAGCTTACTTTATTATAAGAATACAGAATGTAATACATTCATAAAATATGCATTACAGTGCTTATTGTTATGGCTCTGTCAGTGGTAAGCTGTTAGTAGTTAAAATTTGGGAGAATTAAAAGTTATACACAGATTTCCAACTGCTCAGGAGGTTGGTGCCTGTGTTGTTCAAGGGTCAACTGTATGACATTATGTGTCAATTATACCTCAATTAAAAAGAAAAAAAAAAATGAACCTTAAAAAGAAAAGTAATGGAGTCTTTCCATTTGAAAAGAAATTCCTTTTTTCTGAAGCTAGAGGGTATCAAGGGCCAGATCATGAAGGACTTTATCAGGAGGCATGGATTTTATTCTGTAGGAAATAGAAAGCTTTCTGGCCTGCTTACCTGGCTTTTAGAGAATGAGATCTCACAGATTGGGTAGGGAAATCGATTCGATTTGCCTTTTAAAATATTTTGATATCCAGGCGCCTGGGTGGCTCAGTTGTTTAAGCATCCAGCTCTTGATTTCGGCTCAGGTTATGATCTCACTGTTTGTGGGATCAAGCTCGGCGTCAGGCTTCACATTGAGAGTATAGAGCCTGCTTGGAATTTCCTCTCTCTCTCTCTCTCTCAAAATAAATAAACTTAAAAATTTTGATATCAGTATTGAGGGAGTGGTTGGCAGACTATGGCCCAAAGGCCAATATTTTTGGAGGTAGTTTTTTTGGAACACAGCCACGCCCACTTATTTACATTTTGGCCACAGTTGTTTTCATACTATGACCAGGGTTGATTAGGTATAGCAGAGAAACTATTGCCTGCAAAACCCAAAATATTTACTATCTGGCTCTTTAAACAAGATGTTGATAAACTTTTTCTGTAAAGGACATGAGGGCTCTGAAAACTGGAAAATCTGTTAAGATAGATGAAGTGTTAAAGAATGAGGGAGCATTGAGGGGCACCTGGGTGGCTCAGTTGGTTAAGCGTCTGACTTCGGCTCAGGTCATGACCTCATGGTTCGTGAGTTCGAGCCCCTCATCAGGCTCTGTGCTGACAGCTCGGGGCCTGGATCCTGCTTCAGATTCTGTGTCTCCCTCACTCTGTGCCCCTCCCTCACTCACGCTCTTTCTCTCTCAAAAATAAATAAACATTAAAAAAAAAAAAAGAAAAGAATGAGGGAGCATTGGGAAAACAGGAGTTTGAACCTAAAGGAATTATGGGCTGAATATAAGGGGTGAATGAGATAAGATTTGATGTAAATGTCCGTGCTCAGCCTTACATGAATGGAGCATAAGTAGCAGATTTTATGGGAGGGGATTTATACAGTAATTATGTGGCATGTTGAATTTGAGGTCTCTATGGGCCATACACAATGAATAAACTAATACATAGTTAACAGTGTGGCTTTGGTGTTCAGAAAGAGAAGATTTGGAAACTTACAGGTATGAATTGAAGTAGGAGAAATACATTTCCTTGGGGAACATCAATATTTAATAGTTACCATAGATCTAACTACCCATTACAGGAATACAAAGGAGAGGGGAACATTTTAAATTATACCATGGGAATGCCATTAGTAAAATCTAAACTCTGAGAAACTACAAGGCAATCTAGTTTCTAGTACAAAATAATTTTAAGGGAGAAGTAGGGGTATGGAAGAGGGATTTAGAAATTAAAAGAAATGTAAAAGATGTATAACCAGTCATATGAATGTGTGGACCTTATAAGTCATGAGGTAATTGATTAGATATTTGATAAAGAATTATTGAGTGGGGACAGTGATGATATCATTATTGTTGGTATCCAGTAGTCCTTATTTGAAAAAGAAATAACGGATTAAACAGAAGAAGAAAAGCCAGGTAAGCAGGCTAGAAAACAGTAATCTAGGACATCAGAGAACCAGGAAATATTAGTATCTTGAGCTAAGAAAGGAGAAATCTTCAGGAAGTGAGTGTTAATAATGGTGCAGCAAAAAAGTCCTATTAAGATGAGTTTTGAGGGGCACCTGGGTGGCTCAGTCAGTTGAGCGTCTGACTTCAGCTCAGATCATGATCTCACAGCTCGTGAGTTTGAGCCCCGCGTCAGGCTCTGTGCTGACAGCTCAGAGCCTGGAGCCTACTTCATATTCTGGGTCTCTCTCCTCTGCCCCTCTGCCACTCATGCTGTCTCTCTCTGTCCCTCAAAAATAAAAATAAACATTAAAAAAAATTTTTTAAGTGAGTGTTGAAAGTAATTTACTGAAATTGTTGATTATGAAGTTATTGTTAAGCTTTAGAACAGTTTCAGAGAAGGAGTTGAGGTGGTACTTATTTGTAGTTAGTTTTATTAGTTTTCTACTACTGCCATAACAAATGACCACAAACTTAGTGACTTAAAACAATGCGAATGTATTATCCTATAGGTCTATAGATGAGTAGTCTAATAACATGGGTCTCCCTGGGTTAAAATCAAGGCATTGGTAGGACTGCATTCCTTTCTGGGCCTCGTGATTTTCTACCCCCATCTTGAAAGCTGTCAGTGGAGAGTCCTGTCCCTTTTTTTATTTTTAATTTTTTTAAATATTTATTTTTGAGACAGAGTGTGCATAAGCAAGGGAGGGTCAGAGAGAAAGGGAGGCAGAGAATCCAAAGCAGGCTTCACACTGTCAGCACAAAGCCCAACACAGGGCTCAAACGCACGAACCGCAAAACCATGACCCAGGCTGAAGTCAGATGCTCAACAGACGGAGCCACTTAGGCTCCCCTGAGCCATGTCCTTTCCACCTGCCTTCTCTTACCCTCCATTCTGTTGTCACAGTACGTGCACTTGCTTGATTATGCATGTTTGCACTCTCTCCCATTTTCACTGACCATAGCTGGGAAACCTTCTCTTCTCTGTTTTTTAGGATTCATGTGATTAGATTATGATCACCCAAATAATCCAGGATGATTCCTCATCTCAGGGTCCTTAACTTTGATCATATCTGCTGAGTCCCTTTTGCCAGTGTATTCAAGGATTAAGGATGTAGGTATCTCTGGCGTCTGTTATTCTCCCTATCACATGCCCCCCCCACCCCCACCAAAAAAAAAAAAAAAAAAAAAAGAATGGATGGATGAGGTATGAATGTCAGAATGACTATAGGCAATTCTTTCTTTTTAAATCTTTTTTAATGTTCATTTATTTTTGAGAGAGAGAGAGACAGAGCATGAGTATGGAAGGGGCAGAGAGAGACAGAGACACAGAATCCAAAGCAGGCTCAAGGGTTTCAGCACAGAGCCCAATTTAGGGCTTGAACTCACAAACCACAAGATCGTGACCTGAGCCGGTCAATTGCTCAACCAACTGAGCCACCCAGGTGCCCCTAGAAAATTCTTGAAGTTTAATTGAGAAGGAAAGGAGAGGTTGCTGGGTAATAGAGGACTGAGAAAGGTTTTTAGTTTCTGTCTTGGCTCTCTGAAGAAGCCACCCAATTGCCCTTATTTTATTGCCCTTATTTTATCTGACTCAGAACTGTCCGGGGCTGAGGTGGCCACCTAGGGGTCATTTGTCAAAGCATTTAATGGGAAAGCTGGGGTATGAGATGCTTTGGGGAATAAAGGATTTGAAAAGTTTCTGTGTATCCCTAGAGATTTAGAAGGCTGGGCACATGATCAGAAACACCTGATATGGCCTTAACTCTCACCTCTGACTGGCCTTCAGGCTTTGCATAAGCAGGAACTAAAGGTGAAGGTAAAGTTGAAAAAAATTATCTGGCTAAGTGGTGAAGGCATGCCTCAACACATGCAGCACATCTGCAAAGACTAGGAAATGGGTTTTTGTTTGGTTTGGTTCCAGGTATTTAAGGAAATCTATGTGGAATCACTAGCTGACCACTAAGCTAAGGGAACAGACTTAAGTGGGCACACACAACAAAGAATATAGACTTTACAAATCAGTTCAAAAACGTAATTAAGTGAGCAAGAACTGCAACAATCAGGCCCCCAAATATATGAAGCAAAAACTGACAGAAAGGAAGGGAGAGAGAGATCAAGAATACTAGTTGGAGACTTTAGCACCCCACTTTCATTAGTGGATAGAACAACTAGAAAAAAGACAAAAAAGGAAATAGAAGACTTGAACAATGCTATAAACTAAAGTAGCACTCTACCCAATAGTGGCAGTATGTACATTCTTCTCAAGTCCACATGGAACATTCTCCAAGATAGACCACATGTTAGGCCAAAACAAGTCACAATTAATAGAAACATTTAAATCCTACAAAGTATCTTTTCTGACCACAGTAGGATGGAATTAGAAATCAATAACAGAAGGATATCTGGAAAATTCACAAGTATGTAGAAATTAAAATAAGAAAGATTAAAAAGAGATAAATGAACTAGAGAACAGAAAAACGATAGAACCAATGAAACCATAAGTGGGTCATTTGAAAAGAATAGCAAAATTGACAAAGGCTTAGCTACACAAGAAAAGTATGAAGAATGAGATAACTAAAATCAGGAATAAAAGTAGGCACATCTCCACTGACCTTGCATAAATCAAAAGGATTATAAGAGAATACTATGAACAATTATATACCAAAAAATTAATTTAGATTAAGTAGAAAAATTCCAAAAACACACAAACTGCCAAAACTGATTCAAGAAGAAATAGAAAATCTGAACTCCTCTTTAACAACAGAAAAGATAGAATCAGTAATCAAAAAAATTTCAACAAAACCCAAGGACTAGATGGCTTCACTGGTGAATTCTATCAAAAATTTAAGGAATTAACACCAATCTTTCTCACACTTAAAAAAAAATTTTTTTTAATGTTTGTTTATTTTTGAGACAGAGACTGAGTGCAAGTGGGGGCGGGGCAGAGAGAGAGAGAGAGAGACAGAGAGACAGACAGAGAGAGGGGGAGAGAGAGAATGAATCTGAAGCAGGCTCCAGGCTCTGACCTGTCAGCACAGAACCCGTTTCTCACACTTTTTAAAAAAATAGGGGAGGAAGGAATATTTCCTACCTTATTCTATGATGAGTTTAACTTGATGCCAAAGACAGACAAAGCTATCACAAAACTAGCAAAACAAACCCAGCATCATATTAAGAAGATTATACACCATGACCAAGTGGTATTTATCCCAGGAATATAGGATGGTTCAACATATGAAAATCAACATTATACACCATACAGAATTAAGGGGAAGCAATTGCACTATTAAGTATTTATCCAAAGGATATAAAAATGCTGATTCGAAGGTGCACATGCAGCCCAATGTTTATAGCAGCACAATCAGCAATAGACAAATGGAAAGAGCTCAAATGTCCATGGACTGATGAATGGCTAAAGAAGAGGTGGTATATGTATTGTGTGTATATATTTATATACATATATATTTATACATTACTTCTATAAATACATACATACACACACCTATATACACAATACAGTATTACTTGGCTATCAAAAAGAATGAAATCTTGCCATTTGCAATGATGTGAATGGAAATAGAGTGTATTGTGCTAAGTGAAATAAGTCAGAGAAAGACAAATACCATATAATGTCACTCAGGGAATTTAAGAAACAAAACAGATGAACATAAGGGAAGGGAAGGAAAACAAGGTAAAAACAGAGGGAGGTAAACCATAAGAGATCTTAACTATAGAGAACAAACCGAGAGCTGCTGGAGGGGCAGTGGGTGGAGGGATGGGCTAAATGGGTGATGGGCATTAAGGAGGGCACTTGCGATGAGCACTGGGTGTTATATGTAACTGATGAATCTTTAAATTCTGAAACAACAACAAAAAAAAACAATAGAATTAAGAGGAAAACTCACAAGATCATCTCGACACAGAAAAAGCATTTGACAAAATCCAATGCCTTTTCATGATAAAAGTATTCAACAGACTCGGAATAGAAGGGAATTCCTTCTACCTGATAAAGGACATCTGTGGAAAACTACAGCAAACATCACACTTAATGGTTAAAGACTTAAAGCTTTGCCCTGGGATAAAAGCAAGACAAGGATGCCCACTCTTGCCAGTTCTTTTCAACATTATACTGGAGGTACTAGCCAGTGCAACTAAACAAGAAAAGGAATAAAAGGCATCCTAATTGGAAAAGAAGTAAAACTATCTTTACTGTCAGTTGATCTGTTCTTATGCAGTTGACCCTTGAACAGCACAGGTTTGAACTGCACGAGTCTACTTATATGTGACTTTTTTTTTTAAGATTTCACAGCTAACGCCATAAGGCATTTATTTACAACTGTCCACACTAGTCTCCACAGGTCAAATGGAAGACAGATAGTTCAGAGGTCACACCTACTATCCTCCAAGTACCCAGAGATGTCTTCAGAGCCTGTCAGCAGCCCTTGGGATCCCCAGGACTGGATTACCTGTCAAATTTTTTCATTAAAAAATAATTTTAGGGGTGCCTGGGTGGCTCAGTCAGTTAAGCAGCTGTTTTTTTATTTTGGCTCAGGTCATGATCTCACAGTTTGTGAAATTAAGCCCTGCATTAGGCTCCACGCTGACAGTACAGATCCTGCTTGGGATTCTCTTTCTCCCTTACTTTCTGCCCCTCCCTGCTCATTCTCTATCTCTCTTAAAAAAGTAAATAAACTTTAAAAAATAAAATACATTTAAAAAATAAAAAATAGGGGCGCCTGGGTGGCGCAGTCGGTTAAGCGTCCGACTTCAGCCAGGTCATGATCTCGCGGTCCGTGAGTTCGAGCCCCGCGTCAGGCTCTGGGCTGATGGCTCGGAGCCTGGAGCCTGTTTCCGATTCTGTGTTTCCCTCTCTCTCTGCCCCTCCCCCGTTCATGCTCTGTCTCTCTCTGTCCCAAAAATAAATAAAAACGTTGAAAAAAAAATTTTTTTAATAAAAATAAAAAAAATAAAAAATAGGGGCACCTGGGTGGCTCAGTTGGTTGAACATCTGACTTTGGCTCAGGTCAGGATCTTGCAGTTCATGGTTCGTGCCCCATGTCGGGCTTTGCGCTGACAGCATAGAGCCTGCTTTGAATTCTACAGTCTCCCTCTCTCTCTGCCCCTCCCCAGCTAGCCCTCAATCTCAAAACAAATGTTAAAAAAATTTTTTTAAATAAAAAAATAAAAAATATAACACCTGAGCTCTTACCTTTAGAGATTCTGATTGCTTATAGTGCCTGATGTCATTATTTTTCCAAAGTTTTAAAAATGATTTTTATGAATAGCATGTTAAAACTACTACTGTAAATCAATAAATGTTTCTCCGGGGGAAATCTGTCTCCATAATGTTTTCCTTCATCTTCCTCAGAGACACCCTGCAAGGATTCTGTCCCGCTCCAGAAGGGGAGCATCAAGGAGAAAATGGAAGCTGACTCACTGACTAGCAATTCCCAGGTGAATTAGAATTCTGCTCTCTACTGAAATGACCTGCATTTTCTTTTTGGTTTTTGAACTTTTGCCAAACATAGGTCCATCTAAGGACATAAGACTATTACTTCTTCCATAGGACATTGGATCTATTTTATTTCCGTTGGTGATACACTCTTCGGAAAATATTGAATCTTTGTATTTTTCTGTGCATGTGTTCCCTCAGGATTGTAGATGATAATTTAAACCAGAGAAATAGAGCCTACCCATAGAATGTTTAGAATTGAAAGTGAAGGGAGCCAAGGGCAGAATGCTGAGTAATGTCATTTAATAGTCAGGAGCAGAAGAAACCTCAAACGATGCTGAAATGAAAGAACCAGAGTGGTAGAGAAAAACCAAGAAGATATGATGTCAGTGAAAGCCAAGGATGAGAAAATTTCAAGGATAAATCCTTTAAAATTTCGGGAAAATTCAGCTTGAGTAGTGCCCGTTCACTTACCATCACGGAGGTACCAGGCATGGGAATAGAAACCAGGTTGCAGAGGGTTGAGGAAAGAAGGTGAGGAAGTAGGCAAAACTAACCTAGATAATTTACTCACAAGGTCCTCTGATATCTTAGAGACATCTGGCTTTGAGGTAGAGGAAGGGAAAAGATTTGTGTATCTCATTGTGATTAAATGTGCCCGTCATGACAAGGTTGCGAATGCTGGAGAGGGAAATGCAGCAGTTGATGGTGTGAAGGCCCTTGTAACAAATATTGACACAGTGCCTAACATGCCACTTGTCCAAGGACTGGTTATGTGATGGTAAACGAAAGGAGATCCCTGCCTTTGCAGAAATGACGGTAGAGGTAGACAGGCAAACACAAATAAGATAATTGCAGATAGTAATAATTACAAAGAAAAGAAAGAAGCATAATGCAGTAGACACTGACTAGGAGGGTGGCTACTTTGGGTAATCAGGAAAGGGCTGGGCTGGGAGACCTGAATGGTAAGGAGTTAGCAGGCTATATTTCTTGAGAGGAAATGCCCTAACTTTTCTGCTAGCAGAGCCTCCGTCTTCATTACAATTCCTGTCAGTCTATCTGAAACTCTTTCTTTCTCTTCTGAATTCCTTTTATGTCAAGTATTTTTACTCTTTAGTAATTTTTTGTTCCATAGTTATTCCAACTGTCTTTTTCTCCTCAACCAAAATGAAAGTTAATTTCAGGTTAAAACTGCTCTTGATTTTCCTTTTGCAAGTACCAAGTTGATAGGCCTCTAATATAACCTGTTTGTCAAAACTTAGAACCCCAAACATTTTCATCAATTTCTTACATATTCTAGGCACCTACACTATTCTTTCCAAATTCATTTCTTCTCTAGTAATATTTTTGGGGCTGACCTTTGATTAAAAAGAAACTTAATATTTTAGGAACCAATATCATTCAAAGATGTGATTGTGGAATTCAGCAAGGAAGAGTGGGGACAACTGGACCCTGCTGTAAAGAACCTGTACAGGGACGTGATGCTGGAGAACTATAGGAACCTGAATTCATTGCATCAAGGTGACTTCTATGTGTTTACCTATGCTGCCCATCAGTAGTTTCTTTATCTGCTGCTAAAAAGCTATAGGACTACTACAGTAGGTAGGGACACTTGGGTTTGGGTTCAGGTTTCCTAATGTCCTATGGGCATAATAGGAGATTTTCCTGCTGTATCTGAGGGAGAGTCTTTTCTAATATAGAGCTAGAAATACACAAGTCTGTGGTGACCCCTGGCCTTATCTTTCAGCAGCTCTTAGACTACTACATAGGGATGGAATTCTCTTCCCTATAAAATGTCTGAAGTGTCATGTTTGTTTGTTTGTTTGTTGTTTTTTCATGTTCCCCATGAAAAGAACATGTATTTTCCAAACCAGTTGAGCTCTCTGAGTTGGAAAGGACAGAAGATGGATAATAGAGCAAGAAATCCCAAACACATCTTTTTTTGGTGAGAACCAGGCAGATATGAGGCATTTGTAAGAATCTTCTGTTTGTTAAACACACAGTGAGGTTAACAGCCTTTGAGTTAAGAGTTGGGGAGGTGATGATAAAACAGCAGAAGCTTTGAAGGAAAAAAGTCATCATTGCTTTTCATTCACAGATTCGATTTCTTAAGTGGGTAATTGGAGGAATGTTGCAGGTGAGGAACGCAGACACTTAAAGCTCTGTGGCCTGGAGCAACCCATCTGCCAGTTTCCTCATCTGTAACACTGAGTTAATAACAGTATTTATCTCCACGTTCCTGTGAGGACTACATGAGTTGATATGTGTGGCACACTTAGAGCAGTGCCTGGAGCATGGGAAGTGCTAGGTAAACAAACATTAGACAACCTAACATTAAGTAGTATTCTTTCAAAGAAAACAAAAAGCTCTGCTTTATGCAAGAGTGACTTTAGTAATCTTCCAGTTTTCCTTCTTTTACTATAGAACTTCTTGTGCCCTTTCTACCTTCATCATGATCTCTTTATTCTTATTAACATTTTATTTGTGGGAGATTATCAATTATTGTGTGCTTATGATAAATTTTAGTATATATAGAGAAGTATGAAGACTAGAACTCACCCATGACCTCATTACCCCAAGCTATGCAATATTAAAATTTTTTTTTTATTTATTAGGCTTTTTTCTTTGCAATGATGTGTCTCTGTGGCTTATGAAGATTTCTTTTTTCCCAAAATGGGATCATCAGGAATATGTTGTTTTCTATTCTGTTCTTCTCACCTAATATGATACCAAGGGCAATTACGTGTTATCACTAGTCTGTGGAAATGGGGCTTCACATGTAATGGTCCATCATATACAAGTATCATAACATATTTAACCATTCCCCCCAGCCATTGGACATTCAGGTTGTTGCCCAGTTTTCAAGCGTGTCTGATAAGTTCCATAGGATATGCCTTATTAGAAGAGAAACTTCAGCATCAAAGGACATGAATATATTTAAAGGTCTTGTTACTTTGTGCCATATTGTCTACAGAAAGGTTATACCAATCATACTCACTAATTATCTATTAGCACCCTAGCACGCTATTGTTTACCTGAAATCTATATTAATTTGATACGCAGATTACTCAATTTCGTCCTTTCTAAGGTAAATTCCCTTGCCCATCCCCCCTGCCATTTTCCTTTGGACCCCATTTCTCCCTGTCTTCTTTCACTTATATTTTCACCATTTCTGCCTCTCATTAGCTAGTCCTCCTATTAGCTTTTTTTTAAATTTATTTTTATGTTTGTTTTTTTTAATTTAAAAAATTTTTATTTTAGAGAGCACATAGGAGTTGGGGAGAGAAAGAATCTTAGGCAGGCTCCATGCTCAGCACAGGGGTAACGTGGATATCTTGGGATATCTCAAGACCTTGGGATTATGACCTGAGGTGAAATCAAGAGTCACATGCTCACCGACTGAGCCACCCAGGCACCCCTCTCCATTTAGCTTTTTAACATTTTTAGGTCATTACTGATTTAAAAAAATTGTTCTTTCAACCTCTCTATCACTCACCTCTTTATAGCCAAACTTCTCAAGATATTTTATACTTTTCTCATTTCCTCACCTTTTAGTCCTTGGTCCATTTCACTTGTCTCTTATTCCAAATATCCATCTGAAACAGTTCTTACTGAGGTCATAGATGACTTTCTTGTAGCTAAATCCAGTGGATATGTTTCATTCTTTGTTTCACTGACTTCTCCAAAGCAAGTGACAGTATTATCTGCTCTTCTTTCTTAAAACACTCGTAGGTTCTTGGAATACTTCTGATTTTCCTCCTCTCTTTCTGGTTATTCTCTCTCTGCCTATTGCAGATTAATCTTTCTCTAGCTCTCTAATAAATTCCAGCGTTTCTCAAGATTTGGTCTCATTTTGTCTTGTTTTCTTACTCTGTATTTTCTTCCTGAGGTTATCACATCCACAACTGCACCTTCACTTACCACACGTGTATAGGTGACTTACAAATTTGTATCCCCAGCCCAGGCTTCTTTTCTGAAGGACATGACATTTCTCTCGGCTGTCGTAAAGATAACTTCAGTTCCATAAAACCAAAGTCATAACTTTTCCTTTCCAATCTTTTTCTATTCCCTGAGTAAACAGCACTGCCATCCATCCTGTTACACAAGTATAGAGTATTATCCTTGACACAACTTCTCCTTCTTTCACCTCTCTAGTACTTGGGTGTGTGTGTGTGTGTGTGTGTGTGTGTGTGTATGTGTGTGTGTGTGTGTGTGTTTATCTTTCTAAATGTCCCTTGAATGTCTCCACTTCTCTCCATACGTAGTGCCACTACTGTAGTCCATGTAGTCCATCATCATCTCTCATCTCATTCTCCTGTTCTTTGCCTAGTTGACTCCTAGTCTTCTCTCAGATCTCAGATAGTTTCACATTTCCTACTAGTTAGTTTTTTCTGTTATATACTCCCATAGCACCATAATCTTCTCTTTTTATCATTTGTCACAATTATATTTTACTTGTATCTGTATAGGTCATTGTCTCCCACATTAGGCTTTATGTTCCTTGAGGGTAGGGACCATGTCCCTTTTTGCCCTACCTTTATATCAAGCTTTTGCACATATATAGGACCAAAGGGGAAAAAAATGGATAGATAGATGTATATTGGATTATGAAAAAGCTGAAAATTATTTTATTTGTTTTGGTCACTTGTGATTCAGCAAATGGTTTTATGTCCATTATCTGTTAAGAATTTAGAGGTTTCTAAGAATATATAATAAAATTTATGTAAATTCTCACTATTGATCATAGTTACGACAAATGAGATCTTGCAGGTTTTTTATTATTTTATTTATGGTGTCTGCCATACATATTTTTAAAATTTATGTTATCACATATCTTTCCCCCAGTGCTTTATATCTGTTAGTTTTATGCATAAGAATTTTTCCATCCCCAAATTAGAAACATATTTCCTGATTTTATTCTGACTTCATCTATTTCATCATTTAAATATAATACTTCAGTCAATCTGGAATTTGCCTCTGTAAATGTCATTTATTTTCCAAAACCGTTAATGGATTATAGTGATTTAAAGGTGGCTACGGAATCTTTGTCGCTCTCTTCATCAAGATGTAGACTTTGTACACCTGAAACAATGTAACATTGTGTGTCACCTATACTTCAGTTAAACCAAAAAAAAAAGAAAATGCAGACTGTTTCTCTTCCGTTTGAATCTCAGCTGGCACTGAGCTATTTAATCAATAAAATGCTGCAGAAGTGACATTGCCAGTTATGGGTCTAGCCTGTAATAGGACTCCACTTCTTTCTCTTGGAAGTTAGCAGCCACTGCTTCAACCTGTTGAATGTTGACCTGAAATATGTAACTAATGAACAAAAAGACCAAAAAACGAGAAATTTAATTAGTAGAAAAGAGGGAAAAAAGGCTATTATTTGTAAATGGTAACTTTCTACCTAGAAATCCAAGAAACTTATTGTCAAAACTACTATATCTGTTAAGAGTTTTATAAGGTGGCTAGATGTAAAATAAAAATATTGGTAATTTTCCTATGTGTTAGAACTAAGTGATTTGAAAATAACAAAATACATGAAAGTTATTTTAAAAATGGAATAATAGAGTTATATGAAAAATGAGTTATAGAAATATGAGGCAAACATCACAAACTTGCTTAGAGAAATACATTTAGGAATTTTGCCATTCAGTAAATGCTACTGGAACAGTTAACTGTTTCAGTTACCTATTGTTTCTAAAAACTTACCTCCAAACTTACTGACTTTAAACAGCAATCATTTTATTAATCCTCACAGTTTTGTGAGTTGACTTAGGAGTTCTCAGGATCTATACGATATTGGCTGAAGATACAGTGTTCTGCTGGGATGGAATGATCAAAATGGCTCATCACATGGCTGGAAGTTGAGGCTGGTTGTCACAGAGAACTTAGCTGGCCCCATGGACCAGAGTACCTCCGTGTGGCCTCTTCTTGAGGCATGGGCTTCTCATAGCATGCCAGCCAGGTTCTGAGAGGGAGTATCCTGAGAGGAATTGGAAATTGTCAGTCTCCTAAAGGCCAGGCCCAGAAGTGGCATAGTATCACTTTTACCACATTCTGTAGGCTAAGCAGTCACAGAAGGAGCCCATTTTCAAGGGGAAGAAAAATTAACTCCATTGCTGTATAGGAGAGTGTAAAAGAATGTGCATCCATTTTTTTTTTTTTGAGGTATAGTTAAAATATGGTGTTATGTTGTAGGTGCATAACATAATGATTCATTCATTCTTTCCATTACTCATCGCTCATCATAATATACTCTTAATCCCCTTAACTGTTTCACCCATTCCCTCACACACCTCCCTTCTGGTAACCATCAGTTCATTATATTTAAGACTCTTTTTTTTGTTGTTGTTTGTTTTTCTTTTTTCCTTTGTTTCTTAAATCCCACATATAAGTGAAATCATAAAGGTATTTGCCTTTCTTTGACTTATTTTACTTACCATGATACCTGTTAGATCCATTCATGTTGTTGCAAATGGCAAGATTTCATTCTTTTTTATAACTGAGTGGTATTCAATTATATATACATACCACATCTTTTTTATCCATTCCTCTATGAATGGACATTTTGGTTGCCTCTATATCTTGGCTATTATCAGTAATCCTGTAGTAAACATAGGGTGCATACATCTTTCTGAATTAGTGCTTTCATTTTCTTAAGCTAAATAACCAGTAGTGGAATTATTGGATCATATGGTATTTCTATTTTTAATTTTTTGAGGAACCTCCATCCTGTTTTCCACAGTGGCTACACCAGCTTGTATTCCCCCAAAATGTGCTCCTTTTTCTCCACATCCTTGCCAACACTGTTATTTTCTGTGTTTCTGATTTTAACCATTCTGCCTGGTGAGAGCTGATGTCTCATTGTGGTTTTGATTTACATTTCTCTGATGATGAGTGACATTGAACATCATTTCATGTGTCTGTTGGCCATCTAATGACTGCTTTGGAAAAATGTCTATTCAGGTTCTCTGTGCATTTTTTTATTGGATTATTTGTTTTTTTGGTGTTGAGTTGTACAAGTTCTTCCATATATATTTGGATACTAACCCTTTATTGAATATACTATTTGAAAATATCTTCTCCCATTCAGTAGGCTATCCTTTAGTTTTGTTGATGGTTTCCCTTACTGTGCAAAAGATTCTTTGGTATAGTCTCAAGAGTTTAATTTTGCTTTTGTTTTCCTTGCCAAAGGAGACCTACCTAGAAAAATGTTGCTACGGCCAATGTAAGAGAAATTACTGCCTATATTTTGTTCTAGGAATTTTATGGTTTCAGGACTCACATTTAGGTCTTTAATCCCTTTTTAAATTTATTTTTGAGAGAGAGGGAGAAAGAGAGAGACAGAGACAGAGTGCAAGTGGGGGAGGGGCAGAGAGAGAGGGAGACACAGAATCTGAAGCAGGCTCCAGGCTCCAAGCTGTCAGCACAGAGCCTGATGCAGGGCTCGAACTCATGAACTGTGAGATCATGACCTGAAGTCAGATGCTTAACTGACTGAGCCACCCAGGCGCCCCTTTAATCCGTTTTTTAGTTTATTTTTGTGTAGAGTAAGAAAATGGTCCAGTTTCATTCTTTTGCATGTAGCTGTCCAGTTTTCCCAGCACCATTTGTTGAAGAGACTGTCTTTTTCCTGTTGGATATTCTTGCCTTCTTTGTTGTAGATTAATCGATCATAAAATCATGGATTTATTTCTGGCTCTGTATTCTGTTCCATTGATCTATATGTCTATTTTTTATGCCAGTACCATTCTGTTTTTATTACTACAGCTTTGTGTAGTATATCTTGAAATCTGAGATTATGATACTCCAGTTTTGTTCTTCTGTTTCAAGATTGATTTGGCTATTCAGGGTCTTTCATGGTTCCATACAAATTTTAGGATTCTCTTTTTTTTTTTTTTTTTTATGAAATTTATTGTCAAATTAGTTTCCATACAACACCCAGTGCTCATCCCAAAAGATGCCCTCTTTAATGCCCATCACCTACCCTCCTCTCCCTCCCACCCCAAATCAACCCTCAGTTCTCAGTTTTTAAGAGTCTCTTATGCTTTGGCTCTCTCTCCCACTCTAACCTCTTGTTTTTCTTTTTTTTCCTTCCCCTCCCCCATGGGTTTCTGTTAAGTTTCTCAGGATCCACATAAGAGTGAAAACATATGGTATCTGTTCTAGTGTTGTGAAAAATGCTATTGATATTTTGATAGGGCTTGCATTACATCTATAAATTGTTTTGTATAATATGGGCATTTTTAACAATATTGGTTCTCCCCGTTCATGAGCATGGAATTTTTGTGTCAACTTCAATTTCTTTCATCAGTGTTTAATAGGTTTCAGGGTACAGGTTTTTCACCCTTTTGGTTAAATTTATTCCTACATATTTTATTTTTAGTGCAGTTGTAAATGGGATTGTTTCCTTAATTTCTCTACTACTTTGTTTTAAGGTATAGAAATGCAGCAGATTTCTGTATATTAATTTTGCATCCAGCAACTGCACTAAATTTATCAGTTCTGGTAGTTTTTTGATAGAGTCTTTAGGGTTTTTTATGTACAGTATCATGTCATCTGCAAATAGAGTTTTACTTCTTATTTACTAGTATGATTGCCTCTTATTTCTCTTTCTTGTCTGATTGCTGCAGCTAGGACTTCCAGTACTATTTTGAATGAAAGTGGTGAGAGTGGACATCCTTGTCTTGTTCCTGACCTTAGGGGAAAGCTTCTAAGTTTTCGCCCTTTGAGTATGATGTTAGCTGTGAGTTTTTTATGAATGTGTAGCCATTTTGATCTATAATCTGTCCTCTGGCCACAAATTATTTTTTTCCCCATTATTAAATATATTTATTCTCTCCTAAGACCTCATTATGGCATCAAGCTTGAAGTCCAGGATCTCACCATCTAAATTAGGTCCAGGTTTGGAAGAGATTCCTCTCTCACTGAAGACCTATAGGTTATCTGCCCACACACCCAGTTTATGCTGGTGAGGCAGAAACAGCGAAACTACAGTTGATACCCTTGTTATATTCCTAGGCTCCACCCCAGGAGATTCTGACTTAATGGTCTAGTTTCCACTGTATTACACAGACATAATTTCTGCTAGAAATTAGACTAAACCAGGCAGAATTAATAGGTATTTGACAAAGTTGGATATATCAGTGGAGCTGCTTTTGAGGTAAACATCATTTCATAAAAAAATAGTACCTCAGGGCAGATTAGATATGAGAGCTAAAGAGCAATGGTTATTCAAGATCTCTTCGTGGACTCTAGTGTAAATATTAGAAGGACAGTGACTCACTAAACAAGTGAGGACATTGAGGGAAGTTCTTTCCACATGAAAGATGAAATTCTCAGGCTCATTTGTTAAGTTGGAAGAGAGCAGTAGGATAGTTGAGTGGCATTGTCTTGGAGATGGATAAAAACAGGGGTCGATAATATATGTGAGACTACCAAGTGGAAGATGTGTTTTGGCTACCAATGAAGTATGGAAGTAAATGCATTGGATAAACCTGAAGTTATATGTGAGAGGATAAAGGGAAGTCAGTGAAATTTAGTTTTTAAAAAGTTGCTAGAATGTAAGTATTTATACAGAAGCTAAGTGAGAAAGCAATTTTGAGAAGGCAAGTGGGACATTATTAAATGAAACAAACTGAAGACAGGTGAAAACAAGAGAATTAAATCTTAACTAGAACAGGTGAAGTTTTGCATTCTAGGAAATACCTAGAGAAATATCATAGCGCTATTAGAATCAGGAGTGATTTTGAGCCCAGAAAAAGGGTGGTTTCTCTACTACCTTTGATTATAGTTTGTTTTTTTTTCCTGCCTTTGTTAAATATGGGGAATAACTGCAGCTTGTATGGAAATAGAGACACTGATTGCAAGTTTGTTTTAGCTGGTTAAGGTGTGGAGCCTGTAAATGTAGATGTGTTTTTTTTTTTAATTTTTTTTTCAACGTTTTTTATTTATTTTTGGGACAGAGAGAGACAGAGCATGAACGGGGGAGGGGCAGAGAGAGAGGGAGACACAGAATCGGAAACAGGCTCCAGGCTCCGAGCCATCAGCCCAGAGCCTGACGCGGGGCTCGAACTCACGGACCGCGAGATAGTGACCTGGCTGAAGTCGGACGCTTAACCGACTGCGCCACCCAGGCGCCCCAATGTAGATGTGTTTTTAAAGATATGATTAAATTGGTGTTTCAGAAGGGTGTATTTATTATTGATGAACAGCATGGGTTAAAAGAGACAAAGACAAGATGCTAGAGAAAGGAAGACTATGTGTAATCCACACAGACTAGTTATGAACCAGTAACAATGCGAACTGTGAAATGCCACCCTATCCCAGTTCATATGCTGATATTTTACCCAAGCTCTATGTATTCTCATTCTCTATGTATACTTGAATAGCTCTTCTCATATTTTATGATCTTCTAACCTCCTTTTTAATACTTTTGTCCCTTTTATTTCTTCTATATTGCTCCTTTTCTAATCTCACCTCACATTTCCATTCTGTATTTAAGACCCATAAAATCTGCATATTTCCTTATGTGGTTTAGCATCCCTTTCCTAATTAAACAATTTCCCTTCTGCTAGCTCATAGAATTTTTAATTTCTTTTTAGACAGAGAGGTAATTTCAGAAAACCAAGATTCAGTTACAAAGGAGAGAATTTCTGAAGAATCATCGTCTCATGGAGAAATTATGAGAAGACTGACCAAAAGTGGACCCCATTCTTCAGATGCTTGGATGAGTGATGATTGGCTATACAGGAACCAGGAACACTGGGACATAAATTTGCCAGAAGAAGCTTTTGTTCACAAGACAGTCTACACTGAGGAGGGAAACTTTGAAGGTAGTGAGAGTAAGAAAAGCTTAGATGTTGAGTCAGTTAATTCAATTTTTGATATACAACAGGGAATTCCTATGAAAAAGGGGTTCTCAAAATGTGATAAGTTTAAAACTAACTTCAAATTTAATTTAGATTCAGTAGGTAAGCAACATTTAGAATATAATAAATGTGGAAATGCCTTGAGCCTGAGTATAGACATTCAGCACCCAGAAAGTCATACCTTAGTGAATTCCTATGAATGCTATCAATGTGGGAAAGCCTTCAGCCGGAGTTCATCTGTCATTCGACATCAGATCATTCACACAGGAGAGAAACCCTATAAATGTAGTGAGTGTGGGAGATTCTTCAACAGACGTACAAATCTTACTAAGCATCAAAAAATTCATACTGAAGCAAAGGTCTGTGAAGGCAATAAATGTGGAAAAGCTTTCAGTGAGAGTAAAAATAGTAATAAAAATTCAAGACTTTATTCTGGAGATAATCCCTACGAATGTGTTAACTGTGGAAAATCCTTCAGCCGGAGCTCCTCCCTTATTCGACATCAAATGATTCATACAGGAGAGAAACCATTCAAATGTAAAGAATGTGAGAAGACCTTCAATAGGAGTTCAAACCTTAAAAAACACCAAAAACTTCATACTCAAGAGAAGGAAGAAACCCACGATTACCTACATCAATGAATTTATACTGGAGGGAATCCTGTGAATGTAGTAAATGCAATAAAACGTTTGTCAGGGATTATTCTTTAATTGATATGACAGAACTATATTAGGGGGAAATATTTTATTGGGCATATATCTGTCTGAGCTTTTCCAGTCTCCCTAAGGAAGCCACAAGGGTATGGAGTTTATATATATCACCATAAAGTCTTTGCCTATCATGATTTTGATATCATGGCCATCATCATTTCTATTTCATAAATGGGACCTATGGCTTCCATATATTCACCTAATTTATTGAAGTAGGGAGGAGCCAAGCAATACCCTTAGAGTTGATATTTAATAAAACTCAAACTTTCAGTCCTTATGAGAAGGTCATGAGAAACCACGAGCTCACAAGAATATAGGAAGACTACTGACGAAGAACTGAACTCTGAATTAATGACAGAGACCACAGTGACAGCAAATTACTCCACCCTTGATAATATCCTTGGCTGTCCTGGTGCTGAGTGGGACCTAGAATTGGTGGAGGGTTATCAACTGCAATGGGAAGTAGAGTAACAAATCTACATGTAGTCTTCAAGTCTGCATTTTTAAAAGTACTCTTTGGGATGCAGCCTAGAGAGACATCCATAGCCTTGGGTCTATCATTTATTCCAAACATTAAGAGGTCAGTAAAGTGTGTTAATGCTCTGTATTAAATAATACTCTGGATACTAGAACTTCCTCTTTCTTCTGTAAGCTACTTCAGGATCCCAAACAGTGTTCAGCCAGGAGGCTTATCTTAATCTGCCTCAAAATGTTCATATTGGAGACATTCCCAGTGAATGAATAGTGGCTTGTAAAACTCCTATCTTATTCAAAAACAGAAAAGGTATACTGGAGTGTGAACACTTATGATGAGTTAAGGTGGAAATTATTCTGTGTTCATTTGTTTTATGGTTTCAGGTCTTCAATCCATTTTTTATTTGTGTATGTGTATGGTTTAAGATAGTAGTCCATTTTCTTTTTTGCATGTGGCTGTCCAGTTTTCCTAATACTGGTTATTGAAGAGACTGTCCTTTCCCCATTGTATATTCTTGGTTCCTTTGTGGTAAATTAATTGACCATACATATGTGTGGGTTTATTTCTGGGCACGCTGTTCTCTTCCATTGATCTGTGTGTCTGTGTTTATGCCAGTACCATACTGTTTTGGTTACTATAGCTTCATAATATAGTTTGAAATTAGGAAGTGTGATGCCTCCAGCTTTGTTCTTTCTCAAGTTTGCCTTGACTATTCAGGATCTTTTGTAGTTCCATACAAATTTTAGGATTTTTTTCTTTTTCTGTGAAAAATGCCATTGGAATTTTGAGAGGGGTTGCATTGAATCTTTATATTCTTTGGGTAATTTTAACAATATTAATTTTAACAATAATTCAGTCAATGAGCATGGAAGATCTTTGTGCCTTCTTCAGTTTCTTTAATCAATGAATGATAGTTTTGAGCATATAGATCTTTCATCTCCTTGGTTAAACTTATCCACAGGTATTTTATCCTTTTCATGAAGTTGTAAATGGGATTTTGTTTTATTTATTTATTTTGAGAGAGAGTATGTGTACGGAGAGGGGCAGAGAGAGAGGGAGAGTGAGAGAATCCCAAGCAGGCTTCATGCTCATCGGGGAACCTGACATGGGACTTGAACCCAAGAACCATGAGATCATGACCTGATCTGAAATCTCCTGATTTCAGATGCTTAACCCACTGAACCACCCAGTGCCCTTGAAATGAGATTTTTGTCTTAATTTCTTTTTCTGATAGTTTATTATTAGTGTATAGAAGGCAACTGATTTTTTTTGAAGTGTAAATGTGTAAACTGTCCTCAGGGAAAAATACTGAGCTATATTAGATTGTAAGGATAGGACTAACAGCTCATGTTGTGCCATAGACTTCTATCACTGCTGTGAGAGAAATCTGTGCCGTGTGCCCAGGGAATTCGTAGAAGACAAACATAGGACTCTTCTTTCAGCTTTTACAGTGAACACATTTCTGGCACCATGTACCTCACCATGTGCGCGGTCTGAAGTAGTCATCCAGCTCTTTACTGGGCATTGATGCTTACCAGAAATCCTTCTGCTTCCCCCAACTGCCGTCCTTTCCATTTCCCACCCTATTTTAGACCCTTCCTGCTCTCCTCACCTTCTTAAATCAGCACACCCAGCTCCCCTACGATCAGCTTGCTTCCATTGAAGAAGTTGGGTACCATCAGTCAAAACCATCTCCACATCCTGCCCTCAAGCCTTCAGAATGCAGTTCTCCGGAACCATGGAAGAACTGTCCTTCCATACCATGTCCTCTAAATCCTGCCTTTTTCACTTTCTTAGAATAATCACTCCCACAATCACCTCTCCTTTTAGGTCTTTAAATTCAGCTTCTATATTTGGCATCTTCTCATCAGTATTTAAAAATGCTTAAATCGGCGTGCCTGGGTGGCTCAGTCAGTTGAGTGTGCAGCTTTGGCTCAGGTCATGATCTCTCAGCCATGAGTTCGAGCCCCACGTCGAGCTGACAGCTCAGAGCCTGGAGCCTGCTTCAGATTCTATGTCTCCCTCTCTCTTTGCCCCTCCCCTGCTCACATTCTGTCTCTCTCTCAAAAATAAACATTAAAAAAAAAAGATATACAAATGCTTAAATCACGTCTACCTTGAAAAATTAGAAAAGGAACATAGCAAAACAAAAACCTCTCTGCTCCACTACCCATAGCAATTACAGTTCTCTTTCATCTCCATGCCAGCCACACTTCTAGGAAGTTTTGTCCATACTGGTTCACTGCCCACTGACTCCTCAACAACCTGCAATCTGGTCATAGTCCTCTTACCTTTAATGAAAGAGTGCTAACAAAGTAATCAGCTGCTTCTTTTTTGGAACAGAGCATACTTTTCAGCCTTTATCTTCCCTCACTTTCATCTC
Source organism: Acinonyx jubatus (assembly GCF_027475565.1). Taxonomy (NCBI): domain Eukaryota; kingdom Metazoa; phylum Chordata; class Mammalia; order Carnivora; family Felidae; genus Acinonyx; species Acinonyx jubatus. The sequence goes on along the minus strand of NC_069390.1, from coordinate 50,624,700 downwards.
CGTATGGTGTTTAACTCTATTAATGGCTCCCTTTTCCTTGAGGTACTTCCTTCCCTTGGTTTTTATGTCATTACAGTATCCTGATTTTCCTTTCACATCTTTGACAGTAGTTCCTCCTTGGTATCTGACAATCTGTCCATGTGGTGTTGCTCTTCAGGGTTCTTGTCTTCAATTATTATCTCTTCATGGGGGATCTCAAGCCAAAATATCTTCCCCAGGTTCTAGACCTATAAGACATCTCCATAGGGATGGCCCATAGGCCATTCAGCCTCAGGGCAGAGAATGGACCAGTTGTCCAGACTCAAAAACCTGCCTTCTCTCCCTGGGCCCATACTCCATAACCCATGAATAACTAAGGCATTCTGCTAGTTGTTATCCAATATATTTATTCACTCCACTTTCACTGCTACAGAATTTTAGCTGGACACACAGTCACCTAACTTTTTATATATTTATTTATGAACAGAAGTGATGTGTGTCACTTCCAGATCTTGCGTTCAAACAGCTAGGCATCATTCTATTCTGAATCCTTTCCCTCTCCCTGCTGGCTGGAAACAAGGAAAACCGTAGTAACTGCACTGGACTACAAGTGGAAACCAGTGTTGACAATGGAATCCTGGGCCACCCATCTCCCTCCAGATTGTTAGAAATAAACTTCAGTCATATATAAGCTACTGGTTTTGTTTTGTTAGTTTCTTTTGCACCACAGGTTGCCCTGTACCTTAGTGAATATACTCACTAAATCTTTTAGACTCTTCCTTGTACCTATCTGCATACACACACACACACACACACACACACACACTGGTACTATATTTCTATTTATGGTTACTGTCCTCTCCCTTACATTACTTCAACTGTGCTTCTGCCTTGAAAATTTGTAAAATGCAGGCAGAGGAGCTTTCTGAAATACAAATTTTGATTATTGCACATAAATGCTTAAACCTTTCAAAGACTCCCCATGAACTTTTAGGTGAAATCTAAACTCTGAAATGACTTATCTTGCCTTTCACGTTCTAATGTTCTTGCACTGCACCCTTTGCACTCCATGTGTCAGTCATGCAATAGCTTTCAGCTTCCCATCTACTGCATATGTTTAGCTCTAGTATTTTCCATATGATATTTCCTATTCATGGAGACCTCTTTATCCAGCTATTTTTCACTCCTTCAGGTTCAACTAAAGAGGTTTCTTCCTCTAGAAAGCCACCTCTGACAAGACTGAGAAGACTTGAAAATCTATGTGCTAAATTCAACATACTTACACGTCTATAGCATTACAGTAATCCTCTCACAATTATTTTAGACTGTACCCCTTACTACTTAGTGTGGTTTGGAGGGAGGCAAGTATTCCATAAAAAGTATTATACTTGCCAGCAACAAATAGTAGTACTGAGTAAGTAGGAAATAGACCTGACCACTTATTTTTTACATCTCATTGTAAAATGATGAAGACGCTTTTAAATGAATACTAAGGATCCCACTATAACATCAGTACTTTTTTCAAGTTTCTGTATTTCTTTTAATAAAAAAAATACTTCTATTGTTCACCCTGAACTATGATTGAATTTGATTAGAGGCCTTTACTGGGCTCTATTTGCTATCATCTTCATAGATGTGAGCTTTGAATTTAGTAATTTACCAGTACTAGTTCTGCTCTATCAATATTCACCAAGTACTTGATATCCAAGTTGTTTTCTCTTGCTCTCATTACTTCATTTTGATGTTGTAATGGCTGAAACTTAAAAGAAAGATCCACAATTGCCATAGACATTATGTGCCACCCTAGCAAGTAAGGAAAATCATAAGAGATTACAGAATTTTCCTTTATATCTTCATTGAGGCAAAATGGTAACATCTCAGCGGGTTTGACTTCTGAATGAAAATGTGTAAGAGGGGGAGCAGAGGGAGGAGAATGTAGGGACAGCCCCATTTGTAGTCTTGAGAGATCACTTCTCTAGGAGAGACACTATAAAGTGGTCTGAACTCCCACCCCTTTGAGGGGATAGATGGATTCCAAACCTGTCCATCATTCCCAGAATTTGTTCTGAGCTCACGTTGGAAGTTCTGACTGAGACCTAATGTGTAGTAAGTGTGTCTACAATTCATAGCTTCAGCCTATCAACAAAAACAAGAAATCAAGCCTAAACCTCTGAGGCTTGCCCTGGAAGCACCTCCAGTGTGAGAGGGCAAGGCAGGCTGGGAGGCTCCAAGGGCCAGCCCACTATAGAAACAGTACTGGACTCTATCCCTAAGGCACTCTTAAATGAAGATAGCCTTGAGGTTTTATCCCAGCCGGAAGTCACTGCCCCCGTGGGGCCTTGGCAGGGCAGGGAGACCAGAAGTGTAGACTCATCCATCCTCTTGCTTGAGCGCGGTGGGATTCTGCCCACTAGGTCGTTTTTCCTCTGCATCCAAGTCGGCTTTGTGGTCCTGGAAACCACAAGCTTTCCTCGGAAAATTGGGTAACGCTTCTGACTTTTGGGCTTCTCTTCTCTTACACTTGTAATTAGAAGTGTACCATGACCTCTAGTCCGCGGTGCCATGAAAACCGTTGTCATTTGATGTCTGAAGACTTTGTGAGGTTTCCAGCTGGACCTCTCCACTTGGGGTGGACATTTTAGAGCCAGGAATTCCCTTGACTATAGTGTGCACTTAATAGGACCTTCTTGAAATGATATCAAACTGTTAAGATTTCACAGAATGAGTGTGCTGTGAAAGTTATACTTTATTATATGGTATGCACTATTCTAGAGATAAAAGTTCATTAGGTGGCTTTAAGACTCTTACTTCGATCTCTGTAATTTACAGCTAAGGATACTTAAACCCAGAGAAAACAAATGATTATCTGAATGCCGTGCCATCAATAAAAGACCCTAGGTTAAACACAGAGTCCTTCAGGTCTTTCAGCCACTGTGCTTTTTTCAAAAAAAAATGTTAAAGTTCTAATTCATTTGGAATTTAATGTTTAGTGGAAGACACCTGTACACTTGACTCATAGTGGTCTGTATTCTAAGTTCTAGAACATGCGAAGATGAACAAAAGCACATTACCATTTGGGGTGGATTGCATATTTTTCAGCCATGTGCATAGCCTAGTACAATATTCAGTAGGTATTAAGATTTAATTAATTTGGTAGGCATTTCTAGCAGATCTGCCTGACTCTGATAGTTGGCCTGATAATAGTCTGCATGACTCCCAGTTCACACTGATCCAATGATTATAAATTTGGCATTAGGTAGAAATATATCTTGTTTTCATAGTAACTGATGTGAGCTCAGGCAACCTAGCTCTTAACCACCAGGCTGTACTAATTCCTAAGAGTCCATATTTTGCTCACTCCGCTTGAAACACTTACCCAACTCCCTTCCCCTAACTCCTCCTCCCCAGGTTATTTCAATTTATTCAATCTAAGATTAGAATCACACCCTAACTCCTCCCCAAGGTTGGGTTTGACTAGTCCCATGGCACAATTTGAGCTTTATATTATCCAGATGAAAAAAACCCTATATCTTGAGGAGTAGCTCAAACTCCAACATGAAATCATTTATCTAGACAGAATAATTTCACTCTTCTAAAACACTGTGCTCAACTACAAGTTTTTACAACCAATTCCTCCTGTCTGTAAACTATTTTGGCCTGCTTTTTACGTATTAAAATGCTATCTAAACCCCAATTTTGAAACTACTTTCTGACATATTCATCATATTCAAATTATATCCAAAATTTATATCTCTCACTTCTGTTAACACTGGGTTAACACTTCTCTCTTGTAGACATTACTGCAGTACCTCCTTGGAATCCTTGCTTTGGCTCCAGTCCCTCTCTTCAGTCAATTCTTAGAACCTTCAGAGTGACCCTGTTAAAATGTAAAGTTAAATCATGTCCTGTAAAACCCTCCAGTGGCTTTTCACACTATCTTTAGCCTTATTTTTTTAATGAGTATGTTTTCCAGATTTACTGTGGTGAGCACACTAAGGGAAAAATGAAAACAATTAACAAAGAAAATTGGCTTGGGGCGCCTGGGTGGCTCAGTTAGTTAAGCATCAGACTCGGTTTCAGCTCAGGTTATGATCTCACTGTGATTTAGAGCCACACAACTGGGCTCTGCGCTGCCAGCGTGAAGCCTGTTTGGGATTCTCTCTCTCTCCTTCTCCCTCTCCCTCTGCCCTCCCCCTCTCATGTGCTCGCGCATGCTCTCTCTCTGAAAATAAATTTAAAAAACATAAAAGGGGGTGCCTGGGTGGTTCAGTCAGTGAAGTGTTGGACTCAGTTTTGGCTTGAGTCGTGATCTCAAAGTTTTGTGGGTTTGAGCCCTGCCTCGGGCTCTGTGTGAGTGACACAGAGCCTGCCTGGGATTCTCTCTCTCTCTGCCCCTTCCCCGCTCATGGGGTCTCTCTTTCTCAAAATAAATAAAACTTATATAAAATAAAAAACTGCTTCCTACTGTCAAAACTCATTGACTAAATGGTCTTGTGACCTCCGTTCTTACTCATTCTCTTCTTACTCTAACAACATAGCCAATCTCCACACTGTTGTTAAAGTCATCTTTTCAAAATGATAGTGTTGCACCTTTGTTTAAGATTCTGTAATGTTTCTGGGGTGCCTAGGTTGCTCAGTTGAGCATTGGTTTTGGCTTAGGTCATGATCTCATGGTCATGGGATCAAGCCCTGCATTTGGCTCCATGCTGAGTGTGAAGCCTGCTTGGGATCTTCTCTCTCCCTCTCTCTCTGCCCCTCCTCTGTTCACTTTCTCTCGAAATAAATAAATAAACATTTTTTTTTTTTTAAATATTCTTTAGTATCTCTTCATGACCAACAGAAATTTTTTTAGCTTGACACAGGAAGTCCTTCATGATCTGGCCATTCTCTAACCTCTCCTTTCACTTTTACACTTTATACACCAACAGTGTTAGGCTACTTGTAGCTGACTGTCTACATCATGTAATTTAATTATTTCATTTCTTTGCACAAATTATACTTATGTGACCTATATTTTAATCCAATAATTGAATATAGAAAATTATTATAAAAATTGACAAAAATAATCAAAAACTTCATACATGATGACATTTATGGCAGTTAAATTCATGATATAAAAATGAAAAGTCCAGGGGCACCTAGCTGGTTCAGTTGGTGGAGCACGTGGCTCTTGATCTTGGGGTTGTGGGTTTGAGCCCCACACTGGGTGTAGAGATTACTTAAAAATGGAATCTTTAAAAAAAAATTCCAAATCCCTGATAATATAATTGAGCATTATGATACAGTAATACAATGGAATATCATGTAACCATTAACATTTTAAATGTTATATGTAAAAATGCCATTTTTATTTACGAAGACACCAATAAAAATATTTAAAAAATACAGAAAAGTATGAAGAACATAAAGATAGCCACAATCCATCCTATCCACTATAACATTTTGGTATATATCCAATTTTTCCCCATGGGAATATGTGTATAAACATAGATAAGATAGATAGATAGAATCTTACCCCGTATATAGTTCTATATCTTATACTTTCAATTAACACCCTAAGTATATCATCATTACAAGATTCTTGGAAAATATAAGTTTTACTGGCTGCATAACATTACACATATAGATGCATCATAATTTATTCAACTTTTCCCCTATTTTGGGGGGGGAGGGCAACAAAAAATACTGCAATAAATATCTTGAACAATAAATATCTTTGTGTTCTAATGTAATTCAGAATGCTTGGCTCAGACCCACCACTTTCTGGGGAAACCTTTTGGAACATCAGCCCTTCAAGGCCATGTTTTATGCCTTATTATCCATCCCTGGGCATGTCTGAAGGGACCAGAGTGAACATCTGACAACAAAGCTAGCCAATCCAAAGCCTTTCCAGTAGCCTATGGTTTAGCCTGCCGCAAAGGCTTGTGTAGAGGTAGTAATGAAAAGTGAGCCAGTCATCTTCTCCCACTCAGAAATCTGAATGGGGAGACCCAGAAGGAAGTTTACAAGTTAGTGGTTGGCAATGGAATTAAAAAATACATATTCATGGATGTGGTGGCAATTATAGACCTGCAAAGAGTAGGTCAGTGTGTAGACAGTAGAGAGGCTACCCAAAGAGAAACACGGTTTTGAAACAGTGGCTTTGTCTAATGGCCACTAATTCTAGAGCAAATTCCCATATGAAAGCTTATGTCCTTGGATTTTTTTCTGTGAGATTTTAAAACATGTTTGTTCTATAGCTCTATTTTTTGAATTAGATAAATGAAGTGGGTCTCTTCTTTGGAAATAGAAATGCTTTAATAATGTGTAATCTATTTCCAAAAAATATATGCCTAGACATGAAATCACTGAAGGAAAGGATATCAACAATTTTAAGGCTTATGATTAGCCAAATAGCTTTTCCAAAGTCTATCAATTTACCTTCGTCATAAGTAGTAAGTATCCATCACTCTGTACTCTCACTGAAAATAGCTATTATAATTGTTAATAAAAGTGGCATTTCATTGCTTTAATCTGATGTCCTTTGCCAATCTTTAGTAGATAGGTATCTATCTTCCTTATTAGTTTATAAAAGTTCTTAACTGTCTTAATCATGAAAAATATTTTTCCTACTTTCTGATTTCGGTGTTTTTCACCTACAGTTTAAAAACTTTTGTGGCCAAATTCCTAGGTATATTTTCTAATTCTCAGAAAATACGTATGTGTTGTGCATGTTTTCAACCATAAAAAAAACCCACTTTGGTGAATTTTAAACATTTTATTTTAAAGCAGTACAATCCTCTTTAAAAAGAAACGCTAATCTTGAATATGAATCAGATAAAGATGGGGTTGAATTTGTAGTTCGTTTCTGATAAACCAGCTTTCATGAAACCACATGGAGGTTCGTGGAATCCAGCCTGAAAATTTGTGCTTTAATATATATTAAATTAATATATATACTATGTAGGTCATGAGATGAAAGCCTAATTTTATTTTTCACCAAAGAGTTAAATAATTTTCTCAGCACCCTTTACTGAATAATCCTTCTCCTATTCATAGATCTTTATAATATATACGTAAAGTATATATGCATATATACTAAATATGTTACATATACATATGTAATCCATATACTTCTCTGTTTCTAAGTGATTTACTGACAGCACTCTGAACATTTTTTTTCAAGTGTGCAATAAAATTCTCCATTATTTTAACTTCAATATATTTTAGGGCAATCTCATTAATCTTAAATTATCTTTGCTCTTCTCCAATGTCTGTTTTTCTTAAAAGACTAGATTTTTTTAAATTTCAAATCTCATTGGGATTTTGGTGAAATTTGCAATAAAGCTATAGATTAATTTAAGAACATTTCCTCTTAAAAAAATCATAAGACTTCTCTATTCTTTTCTTTTCTTCATTGTTTTCATTGCATTATTTGTTCTTTTTTAGAAAGAAATTTTGGTGTTACTACAAGCCATATTTTTTCCACCCATTATATTTTCTGATTATAGCAAGAGCTCAGGAAACTATTGGTTTTTGTATTTTTACTCGCTTTATGGATTTAGTTATTTTTATTAATTTAAAAAACATATTGTAGGCACTCCCTTATATTTGCCTAGTAAACCTTTGCCTATTTTATATCAATAAAATTAACCAGTAAATCAATATTGAACAATCAATAATGGGTACTTACTGATCAATATAATTTTGCTTTAATTTTTTTCTGTCTTTTGCCAATGGGGACTGAATACTCTGTTTTTATTTTCTCCTCTGTTTTGAAAGGTATATGTGCTTTAGTTCTGTTAGTTGCAATTCCTAACTTTGAAAAATATATATATATTTTACACTCATGTAGGGTCCCTGCTATTTAAGATCAGAAATGTAGCACACTTTCTTTTGCTCTTCTTACCCCCACAGGGTTGCGGATTTCCAAATAAAAACACAGGATGCCTCATTAAATTTGAATTTCATAAGCAAATAATTTCTTAGTGCAAGTCCTGTGCAATATTTGGGATATATTATATTAAAAAATTCATTGTATATCTGAAATCTAAACTGGGTGTTCTCTATTTTATCTGACAACCCAACTCTCCCAATGAGGCATTTATATATAAACTGTTAAAGATTTTCTTGCACAGCTATTTAAAATCTTTGACATTTTGTAAACGAATTAACAATTCTGACTTAACTGCATACTTAACTGATTTTAGTACTCATTACCAGTTTTATGTCATAATCTCCACATTCTTGACTTCTCTTTAAGAAACGAACATGTATGATGTTTTCTGTTTTCTTATTTGTTACCTGCACAATTTGGACAATAAAGACAATTTGGTTGATTTAAAAAATAGGTGATAACAAGTTTTTTTTTAATCTCACAGTTCTGAAGGTGTCATTCCAGTCTTTTGACATTTACTGGTAAAGAGTTCTTTATCCATTCTCTCTTTTCACTGGCTTTGTAGATGACCAGAATTTTTCTTTCTGCATGATTGCAATTCTTTTTTCCCTAAGCTGTTTCTAAGCATGCTTTTTATATTGGTTTTGCCTAAAATCTAGTGAGTATATATACTTTTAGCTCAGGTAAAATGTCTTCATTTCTGTGATCAATGATTATGTTCCATGTTCTTTTATCTTTCTTAGAAACACCTTTATTGTGATTGGGATCAGTTTCTTTCTCTTTCAACATCACTCCTCATCAGGGAAATACAAATCAAAACCTCACTGAGATATCACGTCACTCCAGTCAGAGTGGCTAAAATGAGCCAATCAGGAGAGTATAAATGCTGGAGAGGATGTGGAGAAATGGGAACCCTCTTGCACTGTTGGTGGGAATGCAAACTGGTGCAGCCGCTCTGGAAAAGTGTGCAGGTTCCTCAAAAAATTAAAAACAGATCTACCCTATGACTCAGCAATAGCACTGCTAGGAATTTACCCAAGGGATACAGGAGTGCTGATGCAGAGGGGCACTTGTACCCCAATGTTTATAGCAGCACTTTCAACAATAGCCAAATTATGGAAAGAGCCTAAATGTCCATAAACTGATAAATGGATAAAGAAGTTGTGGTTTATATATACAATGGAATGCTACTTGGCAATGAGAAAGAATGAAATACAGCCTTTTGTAGCGACATGGATGGAACTGGAGAGTGTTATGCTAAGTGAAATAAGTCATACAGAGAAAGACAGATACCATATGTTTTCACTCTTATGTGGATCCTGAGAAACTTAACAGAAAACCATGGGGGAGGGGAAGGGAAAAAAAAAAAGGGAGGGAGCCAAACCATAAGGAATCTTAAAAACAGAATTAACTGAGGGTTGATGAGGGGTGGGAGGGAGGGGAAAGTGGGTGATGGGCATTGAGGAGGGCACCTGTTGGGATGAGCACCGGGTGTTGTATGGAAACCAGTTTGACAATAAATTTCATATTAAAAAAAAAAACACCTTTAATTCCTACATTGAATCTCCATTCTTTGCATTTCATATCTGTCTTTTCTCATTATTCCCATCTCACTATCCTTTTTGTATACATTGAAAATCTTCTCAAATTTAGTCATTATTTAGGGGCATCTGGGTGGCTCAGTCGGTTAAGCGTCCAACTTCTGCTCAGGTCTGATCTCATGGTCCGTGAGTCTAAAACCCATGTCGGGCTCTGTACTGATAGCTCAGAGCCTGCTTTGGATGCTGTGTCTCCCTCTCTCTCTGCCCCTCCCCCACTTGCACTCTGTCAAAAATAAAAATATTAAGAAAAAATTTTAATTTATTCATTATTTGATATTCTGTAGTGCTAATTCAAATTGCTCCTTACTGCCTTTCACTTTGATCCATTTTAAATTTCCCTGTAGACCTTCGTTTTCTTTTTATTTTAGAGGCTCTTCTCTACTTAGGGATTTCTGCTCTAGTTTTACTGATTACAGGTTTTCTCTCATGCTACTCAGGACACCAATTGTTTTGACAATTTCTCCAGGAGACTGCAATAGCTGATTTTCAGGGCTATCGATTTTTAACTCTTCACAATGGTTTCATTTCTTTGGTACTGCAATTCCTGTTATTTCCCTGAACAGGTCCCCTTAATTTAGTTTCTCTTGGGCAGTGATATCTAAACATGTTTATATTATGAGTAGTTAGGACTTGTGTATTCCTACTGACTACTCCATTTTATAATGGCCAAATTCTCTCGTCTTACATCATTAGCTTATTCAATTTTGCACATAGCTCTGAGTTCAGTTCTGCTTCCAGCAGCGATTTCTCTATTACCACTTTGTTCTACTGAGATTAAATCAGTCTACTGCTTAAATCTCTAATTCTGAACAGATCTGAACAGATCTAGCATTCACTTTTTAAAATTTTTTTTGTTTATTTCTGAGACAGAGAGAGACAGAGCATGAGTGGGGGAGGGGCAGAGAGAGAGGGAGACACAGAATCAGAAGCAGGCTCCAGGCTCCAAGCTGTCAGCACAGAGCCAGATGTGGGGCTCGAACTCACAGACCACGAGATCATAACCTGAGCCGAAGCTGGAGACTCAACCGACTGAGCCACCCAGGTGCCCCATCTAGCATTCACTTCTATCAGCTTTTATCAACATCTTTCACCCCTTATTTAGACACATTAAATTTTGCATTTCTTGTTACGTGGTGTCTGAACCTATGAATAAATGTGGAAACCTGGGGAGAGGGATACCTGGGAAGGAGGACGTGTGAGAGTGCACCTCAAATGCAGCACAGCACCCCTGTAACAAAAGAATGGTTCCTGGCTTTTCTGAGTGACAGACATAACATTTCTAAGACATCCTATCACAGATAAAGGGTCATGCAATGTTTTCTTACCTTATGTCATAAGCAACTGAATTGTACTGGCCCTGTAGTTAATGCTTCCACATTTGAGCAATAGGTTATCTACCAGTTAAGTTTCAAGTTTTGTGTTTTTTTCCTGTGGTTTCCTAGGGACTTTACAGGGAGTCACGATGCTGTTTCATAGCTAGCTAGCCAATTTCCATTCAAACCAAAGTGTAAGTAAATGTTTTGAAGTCAGTGAAAATACAAAGTTAAATATACAGTATGATTTCATGCACATAAAAATGTATAAAAAAAGACTAGAACAGGATGAAGAGTTTTCTTGAATCTTTCATATATTTTATAATGGCTATGTATAATATTAATAGAAAAAGTAAATACACTTTAATTTTAAATACATAGGCATCCTCCTAAGGATTTCTTCTTGAAGCAAATGCTTCTTAGTGGGAGTTAGGGAAAACTATAAACGTTGCTTGGGATTACTTGGGTTATTTATAGAATTTTCTTCCCAGCAGCATTTATTGGGCTTAAAGTTAAGCTTTGATTAAAGCGGTTAACTAAATGAACATAATTATAAGCTTTCCTGTCCGTGATTATTGTGAAGATGTGAATTCGGATCAAATCCCTTATAATACTCATGGCATTTATGAGGTTTCTCTCCTGTGTGGACTCTTTGATGAATTCGAAGAGCTGAGCTATGACCAAAACCCTTGCCGCACTTAGCACATTGATAAGGCTTCTCTCCTGTGTGGACCCTCTGATGGATGTGAAGATTAGAGCTGTGACTAAAGCCCTTTCCACAATCATCACATTTATAGGGCTTTTCTCCTGTGTGGACTCTCTGATGAATGAGAAGATGTGAACGCTGACTGAATCCCTTACCACACTGTTCGCATTTATAGGGTTTCTCTCCAGTGTGTACTCTTTGATGAGTGTGAAGCTTTGAACTCTTGCTGAAGCCCTTCCCACATTCATGACAAGTATAGGGTTTCTCCCCTGTATGGACCCTCTGATGGATGCGAAGATCAGAGCTGTGACTAAAGTCTTTCCCACAGTCATCACATTTGTAAGGCTTCTCTCCTGTATGTACTCTCTGATGAATCTGGAGATTTGAGCGCTGGGTAAAGCCCTTACCACAGTCATCACATTTATAGGACTTCTCTCCTGTGTGGACTAACTGATGAATTCGAAGATTTGAGCTCTGACTGAAGCCCTTACCACACTCATCACACTTATATGGTTTCTCTCCTGTGTGGACTCTCTGATGAACGTGAAGCACTGAACTCCGACTAAAACTCTTACCACACTGATCACACTTAAAAGGCTTCTCTCCTATGTGAAGTCTCTGGTGAATGTGAAGTAATGAATTTCTACTGAGGTCCTTACCACACTCAAATTTATAGAGTTTCTCTTCTGTATGGACTCTTTGATGATTGTGAAGGCTAGAGATCTGACTGAAGCTCTTACCACACATGTGGCATATATAAGAAACCTCCCCTGTGCAGAATCTCTGATGAAAGTGAACACCTAAGCTCTGACTGAAGTTACCATCAACTTCATCACATCCATACAGCTTCTTACCTATGTGAATTCTTGGATGTCTATATAGGTCTGATCTCTGAGAGAAGCATGCTGTGCTGATGGAGCACTGATAGAACTTTTCTCCAAGGTGATTTGTCTTGTGGAGAACACACTGTGAGTTCCAATAATAAATTTCTTTGCATTTATTACATCCACAGTATTTCTCTTCCTTAGAGTCTTTCAGTAAGTCATGTTGATATATCTTCCCAATGTACTCTGGACAGGCTTCCCCTGTTGAGACACAAGAATGCTGAACTATGAGCTTCTGTTCTTTTTCCAGAGAGGTATTTTTCTTAGATATGCCAAGATGGCATCTGCTTCCTTGAAAACCATGTGACTCATTCATGTAGATTTCTCTAGCATAGTCTTGAGGGGTGTGTTTTGTTTCTAAGGACTGCCAGGGTATAAACTTTGTATATTTTAAGTTCCTGGGACTTCTGCCTTCAAAAGTCAGCTCATAGTTCCCATACCCTGGTACTTGCGTGGAGAGTATCAACCATTCTTGATGGTGGGAAAGGTCTTGTTGCTTGAGGTCTTTGGAATCTATTCCTTGGATGGTTTCCACATAGCTTCTATTCTTATATATCTGAGTGCTGGCACTCCTCCAGCCTTGCCAGCAGGGATGATTTTCATGTTCTAAATATCTGAATCTTTCTTCTTGGGGTTTGTAACTCTCTTTCCAGTTTCCTAGAAGAATAAGCAGATTATCCAGTGGTGAGATGAAGGTGGTGTTAAAAAATTTCCAAGTATCTCACTGACCTCCAGAAATATATGTGTATCCAGAAAGAAGGATTAGGACTTAGGATTTAGGTCTGAAATTCATGTGTTTGTTTATTCATATGTGAATCCCTTCATTCACTTATTCATTCAATCCATAGATGTATCCTAAGCATCTACTACTACCACATACTGTTAGATATCAAAAAATAAGGCTGACTGCTTCATGGAAATCATCTTAAAAACAGATTTAATTAGATTACTCTATTTGGGCATTGTTATGAGAAATAAAATATTTCTATTTTTTTGTTCTAGAGAGTGTGATAGATTGTGTGAAAAAATGGCTGTATTAATTCTGTACCTCTGCGTGTTCCCCTTCCATGCTGACTTTAGCTGGGCTATACAATTTGCTTTCTTTACTGGGACAATAGCAAAAGTGATACAAGCAGACTTGAAAGTGCTTGTACACCGGGGTTTGTCCTCTCTCTTGCTGGTTTTGAAAATTCTGTGACCACCAATATGTAAACAAGCCTGGGCTAGCCTGCTTGAAGAAGGATGTATGGTCAACACATCTCCATCATCCCTACTGATATCGACCCACTGCCAGACATGTGAGTCAGACTGTCCAGCCTCATTTTAGACTATCCAGCCCCAGTCAAATCACTCTATGATAGAAGTTCCATCTAACCAATGAGAATCATGGAAAATAATAAGGTTTATTTTAAGTCACTAGTTTGAGGTAGTTTGTTATATAGCAAAAGCTAACTTGTACAAATAGTATGAAGAGAGAACAAATTTAGAACCACACAGAATGAATTATGTGTGGAGATCTGTATTTTAAGTGAATTCCAGAAAATAAATAAGAATAATCACAAATACCTATCAATACATAGCCTGGGTGTCTTAGAAGATGTCTTGCTCTATCTTCTATCTGTCATCTGATTTAAGACCCATTTCTGAGGATACTTCTCCTATCTCAATACAATACCTAGACAAAGAACCAAAATACTCAACAAAACTGGTCCCAGAAGAAACTAACTCTATTACCTAAGAGCTGGGATAACTTTACCTACTGACATGACATTTGTGTAGTTCTCCCACATGACCTCTCTGTAGAGCTTTTTTTGAGAAGAATCCAGGAATTTCCACTCCTCCCAAGTGAAAATAACAGTCACATCTTCAAATGTTACTGCCATCTGGTCAAAGATCAGATTTTCCAGAAAGAAGAGATCTAAATGAGAAGATGGACAAAGCAAAAGCCATTCAGCACGTAATGTAAGTAACAAAGCAAATAAAAAAATAAAGAACTTTAATAATGAAGAAAAACAAGAAAGGTAAGAGGAGACATAACAATAGCGGATGGCTAAATAATGTATCCAGTCACTGAAGCCGGATACCCGGCTTTCCATCTTAAGAAACACTTATATAGCATCTGTCTGCTAACCACTGGGCTAAATACTTCACATATTATTTTAAGTAGTCCTCACAGTGACCCTCTCATAGATACGATTATCATCCCTATTTTAAAAATTAGTAAATAATAGTTGAAAAAACTTAAGTCAATTCCCCCCAACCCTTTTTATTCTGGAAATGTTCATCTTCCTGCTCCAGTCTGGGCTGGCTATTCTTTTTAGTGCTCCATTTTCAAGATTATATGATTCTTCCTCTTTTGTGAATTTCTCCATTAATTGGGAGGCACAGGCCCAAATTAGTTCAATCTAGTTTATGAATGGTAAGCCCACGGCCACTGAAAAAAGCAAAGGTGAGACACAGACAAGGTTTTCAAGATACACTTTTGGTTTAAAGGAGAATCTCCAAGCATGGTTACACTGCATGTTTGAAGTCCTTGTCATCATTCACGTGGCTGGGTATTGAATTCTAGAGCAAAAAGAATTTTTCTCAGAATCATTTCACTGTTCATAAGCCTTCATTGTTGTTTCTAAGACTTTTTGTTTGTTTAATTCCTTTGCAACCAACTTTTTCTTTCTTTTCTGGAAATACTTTAGGATCCTCTTTTTTGACTGACCCTCTGCTTCCAATGTTAAAGATGTATCCTCAGCTTCCCTGAAGTTCACAGGGCTCATCAAATCCTTCTTATGCTTATTCCCCTGTGGAGCATTCCAGGATGGAATGTCTTTAGCCCTATGCATCTCTTCCCACTGTTGCTCCTGTTGCCTTCCAAGTTACTGTTGAAATTTCTCATTTGCTAATGGCTCTTTACTTCATCATTTTTTTTAGTTTTTTATCATCATGCAGTTTTAGAAAGAAGAGATAAATGTATGTATTCAGACTGCCTAAAAATACTTCTCTTAGTGGAAAGAACAGCTCATAAGTTGGTTATGTGACACATTTCTTTGATGACATATTCTCAATTCTAAAATTCAATTAAAAATGTTTAGTAAATACTACAATAAAGAAAATACATACTTTTAATGGAGAAAAACTAGAATATCATGACCATCAAGTCATTATAATTATAGCAGTTAAATACCAAAGGTTATGTGAAAAGGGCTGTTATCTCATTTACTATGACAACAATCCTAGAAGGTATAATTATCAACACTAAAGGAATAAGGAAACCAACATTTAAATTTCTCTTTTCTGATGTTTATTTATTTTTGAGGGGCGGGGGGTGGAGGGCAGAGAGAGAGGGAGACTGAGGATTCAAAGCAGGCTCTGTCCTGAGATTGGAGGGCCCTAACACTGGGCTCGAACTCATGGATCATCATGACCTAAACCAAAGTCAGATGCTTAGCCAGCCAACTGAGCCACCCAGGTGCCCCAGAAACCAACATTTAGCAAGATTAAGTAACTTGTATAAAGTCATTCAGTTGCAAAATAGTGGTTTTTAAACCCAGGCCTACTGTAAAAGAAGTAAAACACAACTTGGTGAAGGGATGTAAATCAAGATTTCCAAGTACATCCTTATTGTGTTAACAAAAGGACAGAAGGAAGATGTATTGAAATATTCAAGGATTTAAAGTATACCACCCAGGTACTGTTTTCCAAAAAACCTACATGAAAATCCATGCGTCAACAATGAAATATTAACCACAAATAAGAACTCAAGAATGAGAAAATTCAATGCTGTTCATTTTTAAATGTTTATAACATAAATGTTAAAAATGTAAAATAGAATAAGTCTATGGGACGCCTGGGTGGGTCAGTCAGTTGAGCGTCCAACTTTTGATTTCAGCACAGGTCACAATCTCGCAGTTTGTGAGTTTGAGCCCCTCATCAGACTACATGGTGCACAGCCTGCTTGGGATTCTCTCTCTATCCCTCTCTTTCTGAGCCTCCCTGCTCTCTCTCTCTCTCTCTCTCTCTCTCAAAATGAATAAAATAGACTTAAAAAAATATAGTAAGTCTCTTTTAACATAAACAAATGAATATACATAGATATCTGGCTAGCTAGCTAGATGAAATAAGTAAATTGGGATGCTCAGAAGCCCAGACTACAGGAGTGAAAACTGGAATTAGAACAGAAAATAAATGAACCTACTGGTTCCTTATTTTGTAAAAAGTACAGAAAAGTAAAACTCGGTCTGTTGGCCTGTTGTTATTGGCTTTGATTATTTTTAAAAATGTTTAAGAATTGCTTTAAAAAATACACTAGAGATTCAGAGTTTAGTCACTCTTACTGAAAACAAATTCATAAAATTTTCATTAATTCTGAATAATAATAAAAAGTAAAAACTGAAAGTCTACCCTCCCTAAATAAGTTGAGAAGTAACCAGGATAGTTTTTACTGTGTCCTTTCTGACCTTTATTCATTCATACACACAAACGTACATACACACCCCACTGAAATTTTCTCTTAACAAAGACATGACAATTCTGGTTTGCATTTCTCATGTAATATATAATGTACAACTTCACATTTCAGTACATATATACGTCCATCTTATTTGCGGTAGTTTTAAAATATGTCCACAAATTATATGATTGCCTTCCCTCCAAGAAGTGTTCCCGACCCCTTGAAAGTGGACTGGACTTAGGGACTCACTTCTGAGAAATATTACATAAAAAAACAGAAGGGGAAGAAGACATGGTATGCAACTTTCAAGACTAGCTCTTAAGGGCACTGCAGCTTCCTCCTTGCCCTTTTTCTTAGATCACTCTCTCTTGAAGAAGCTACCTTCTATGTGGTGAAAATACTTAGGAGCCTTGAACAGGACATGTGGCAAGGAATTGAGGCTTCTGTCCTCAGTGTGAAATGAGGCATTCTGCCAACAGCCACATGAGTGAAACATCTTAGCAGAAGATCCTCCGGCCCCAGTGAAGCCTTCCGATAACTGCAGTCCTGCTGACAGCTTGACTGCAGCCCCGTGCAAGACCTTGGGTTGGGACCACACAGCTATGCTGCTCCCAGATTCCTGACCCTTAGAAACTGAGTGACATGAAAAAATGTGTGTTATTTTAAATTGCAATAAATAAATAACATACCATTGTTCTACCAAGCATTCTGTTAGCGGTTAATTACTATTACAGTCAAATTGTTTTAGAAAAGAGAAAGTGAAAATTGCTAGCTCAGTATGTGGCTAGTGTAATCTTGACCCCAGGAGCAGATAAAGACAATATCAAAAAGTAAAATTACAATCCCACTTGTAAATTTTATAAATCTATAAAAATCCTAAATAAAGTATTAACTAATTGAATTCAGGAATATATTAAAAATATGAATCATGATTACGCATGGTTTATTACAGGAAGGAAGGACAGTTCAACATGATAGAGAAAATCTATCAACATAATTCACTATATTAATAGACTATAGAAGAAAACCATAATTAGCTGATGCAGAAAAATCATGTGATAAAGTTCATAATGTTCAACACCTATATACGATCTTTAAAAACTTTCAACGGGGGGGGGGGGTTGTGGGGGGGGGTGCGCATGCGCCTGGGTGGCTCAGTCGGTTGGTTGAGCTTTCGACTTCGGCTCAGGTCATGATCTCACGGTCCGTGAGTTTAAGCCCCACATCGGGCTCTGCGCGGACAGCTCAGAGCCTGGAGCCTGCTTCAGATTCTGCGTCTCTCTCTCTGCCCTTCCCAACTCACGCTCTGTCTATCTCAAAGATAAACATTAAAAAAAAAAAAAAAATTAAAAACTTTCAGCAAGGGCGCCAGGGTGGCTCAGTTGGTTAAGCCTCTGACTCTTGATTTCAGCTCAGGTCATGATCTCATGGTTTGTGAGTTCAAGCCCCATATTGGGCTCTGCACTGTCAGAGCTTGGGATTCTCTCTCTGTCTCTTGTTCTGCCCCCCTCCCCTGCTCATGCTGTCTATCTCTGTCTCTGTCTCTCAAAATAGGCAAATAAACTTTTTAAAAAATTTAATAAAAATAAAAAATAAAGTAAAATAAACACTTTTAGCAAAGTAGAAATAAACTCCCTAAATTGGTAAAGGTTACATATTAGGAACCTTCATCAAAATCAGAACTTGAATGTAGAATCTTTGTTTGTGTTCCTTTTATTATGGTAAACAAGAATGACTACCATTACTGTTGCTTTCAACATAATACCAAAGGTCTGACAAATACTATAAGAAAATGAAACGAGGCATAAGAATTAGAAGTAAAAACAAAAAAAAAGTAATTATTTGCATATGTTATTGCAATCTATGTAGAAAAATGAACAGTATTCAAATAACCACAAACTAAATAGAGAGCTCAGCAAAATTACCAGATACAATAAAATGACAGCATAATTGTATCAGCAATCAACTACTAGAAAATAGAGGGTATAGAGGTACCTGGGTGGCTCAGTAGGTTAAGCATCTGACTTCAGCTCAGGTCATGATCTAGCAATTTGTGAGTTCGAGCCCGCATTGGGCTCTGTGTTGACAGCTTGGAGCCTAGAGCCTGCTTCAGATTCTGTGTCTCCCTCTCTCACTGCCCCTCCCCCACTCGTGCTGGCTGGTTCTCTCAAAAATAAATAAACGTTAAAAAAAAATAGTATCATTCACAAAAAAGCAAAACAAAAACAAAAAACCACTATCTTAACCAAGAACATAAAGAAATCTTTGAAGAAAATTTTTAAATTCCAATAAACAGAAGATGATCTAAATAAAGAAGAAGCATACTTCCATGTTCTTGGATGGGTTGAATTAAATTCAATATACCCCCAAATTTCCAGCTGGATTTTTTAAGGAACACAATATACTTTTTCCCCTAAAATTTACAGGGAAGGAAAAGAAGTCTATAAAGACTTAAGTAAACCAAGCAGGAAGACTTGCCCTACCAGATAGTGACATACCACGAAACTACAACATTAAATCAAAACTAAAAAATAAGACCAGTAGAACAGCATGGAAGACTCAGAGACTGTGTTTGTTTATATATGAAAACACATTAACAATAAAGATGGCATTAAACATAAAAGAGGAAAGAATGGATTATTATTATTTCACAGTGTTGTGAAAACTGATTAACTATATGAGAAAACATAAACATGGATTCCAACTTAGTATCATATACAATATGAACACTAGATAGATTAAAAAAGGGAAATCAATAAAGAAAATGGTGGAACTGAAAAACATTTACTATTATGAAATGAATCCAAGAGCCAGTTCTTTGGAAGAAAAATATTAACAATAAAATAGATAAATTACCAGATTGCTAGCCAAAGGGGGAAAAAAGGAGTGAGCATAAATAGAAAAAAGTTAGAACTGACATTGGGGAAGTAGGAACAGATACAAATTTAACTGAATGTGGGGCGCCTGGGTGGCTCAGTCGGTTAAGTATCCGACTCTCAGTTTCAGCTCAGGTCATGATCTCACAGTTTTGTGGGTTCGAGCCTTGCATCAGACTCTGTGCTGGCAGTGCACAGCCTGCTTGGGATTCTCTCTCTCTCTCCCTCTCTGCCCCTCCCCCACTCGTGCTGTCTCTGTCTCTCTCAAAATAAATAAACTTGAAAACTTAAAATTAACTGAATGTTAGGTGGGCACTTTCTACAGCTCTTTTAAAAATTAATCTTAATAGAAATAGGAAATATATTTTTTCCTAGAAAACCATTCAACAAGTCCTAAAGAAAAAACACCTGAACAGATCAGCTATATGAAAGAAATTGCTCAAGTTACCAAAGAACTATAGCCTTCAAAAATAACTGACCCAAATGTTTTCTAACATAAATTCTCTCAAATTTTCAAGGAACAGAATATTCAAAGTTATTAAATTATTCCAAATCATATAGAAAAACTATCAAAACTTTTAAGACATTGAGGAAACCATTGAGAAAGTAAAAGTCAGAAAACTATAGATCTATACTGTGTTACTAATGAATATTGATATAAACTTCAAGGATAAAGTAAAATATAAGGCTAATAAAATCCAGCAACACCTATATTTATAACATACTGTCATGCTGCCAGTATTATCTTATTTTTTTACAGTTTCTCTGGAATTCAGGAATGGCTTGGCTGGGCAGTTCTAATTCAGATCCCTCAGGAGATTGTTGAGTTGTCGACAGGAGCAGCAATTACTTTTTTTAGAGGCTTGCTTGATTCGGCTGGAGGATTCATTTTCAGGGTGGCTCACTCACAAGGCTGGCAGGCTGGTTGTGACTATTGATGGAAGATCTTAGTTTCTTTGCATTTGTTCACATGGCCTAGGCTACCTCTCAATGTAGAGGCAAGCAAAAGCTGCGTCCTTTCCATGACTTAGCTTTGGAAGTCACATAGCATCACTTCTGCAGTACTCCACTGCTTGAGGTAATCATAAACCCCAGCCAGATTTGAGAAGAGGGGACACAGATCCTACTTTTTGGTGGTAAGAGTGTAAGTCACATTGTAAGATGAGCATGAAGAGTCCAATATGTTACAGGTGGTCATCTTTAGAAAATGCAGACGCAACCTGCTACAATATCAAAGCAAATTGTAGCATGACAGAATGGTGCTTTATTCCAAAAGGTAAACAAAGGAAGGCCCAAATGAAGAAAATATTAACTATAAACTGTCATAACAATGTTAAATAAGAAAAGCCATATATTTTAATCAGTGCCAAAAAGGTACTTCTTAAAATTCGGTATGGATCCTTCATTTAAAACTACAAACAAATTAAGTTAGCAAAATAAAAATAAAGACATGCAAATATATCTCAAATCCAAAAGTAAAACGTTAAAGGCATACCCAGTAAGACTGGAAACTTGACAGAGATACTGCAAATTCACTATATTTAAACCACTGATGAAACCACTTCCCAAAGCAAGTAGAAGGTATGGTATATGGGAAACCAAAGAAAATCAACTGAAAATTATTAGTAATTATAAGGGAAGTCAATTCTAATACTAGGTTTGTACCCTAGAAAACAAACACATGTATGCCAGAAGATACATACAACAAGTTTTTCAGTATATCAAAAAGACTGGAAGCAAAACAAAAGGCCCAACAACAGTAGGATGGATAAATAAGTTGTTGGTCATACTGTGAAAGCATACACAACAGTTAAAAAAAACTTTAGGTACATGAATCAACATGGATACACTGTAAAAATCTAACATTATACTAAAGAAGCTATTCACAGAATAGTTATATAGAGTCCATTTATATAAAACTAAAAAAAAATAGGTAAGGAATAATAAACATAACATTTAAGATAGCAGTTGCCTCTCTAGGAAAAGGAGGGAATGAAATTAAAAGTATTTGCTGGTCTAGGAGCCCCTGGGTGGCTCAGTCTTAGGTTAAGCGCGTCTAACTTCGCCTCAGGTCATGATCTCGCGGTTTGTGTGTTCGAGCCCCGCATCGGGTTCTGTGCTGACAGCTCAGAGCCTGGAGACTGTTTCAGATTCTGTGTCTCCCTCTCTCTGCCCCTTCCCCACTTGCACTCTGTTTCTCTGACTCAAAAACAAACAAACATTAAAAAAAATTAAAAGTATTTTCTGGTCTAGATGGTGGGCATTCATGTTATTATATTTTAATTTATACATATATGTTTTAGTATGTTCTTT
Source organism: Acinonyx jubatus (assembly GCF_027475565.1). Classification (NCBI taxonomy): domain Eukaryota; kingdom Metazoa; phylum Chordata; class Mammalia; order Carnivora; family Felidae; genus Acinonyx; species Acinonyx jubatus. The sequence continues at coordinate 50,602,708 of NC_069390.1, read as the reverse complement.
TGCATGTATGAATGCATCACAATAAAAGTTCAAATTAAGTAACCATGTGAAGTTCAGACATATAGTCATTAAAAGTTATTTGTAAAACGACATTTACAATACCAATTAAAAAATAAAATTCCTGGGATGCCTGGCTGACTTAGCTGGTTAAGTGTCTGACTCTTGATTTTAGCTCAGGTCATGATCTCGTGGTTTGTAAGTTTAAGCCCAGCACCAGGCTCTGTGCTAACAGTATAGAGCCTGCTTGGGATTCTGTCTCCCTTTCTCTGCCCCTCCCCTGCTCACAATCTCTCTCTCTCTCTCTCTCTCTCAAAAATAAATAAACAAAAACATTAAAAAAATATAAATTCCTAAAAGCTTAACAAAAATACTTAGAACCTAGATAAATGTAGCTTTTAAATTTAGAAAGCACTCCTCAATCTTAGGTAGGAGAAATAAACATAATTTTGTTCTCATTAAACTTATCTACATTTTCAATGATACTTACAGGTTTGGGGGTGGGTCTGAGAAACTAATTTTCAAATACTTTTGTGGGAGAAAGAAAAACCATTATTAAAAAGAAATGACACCCAAAAAACAAATAATCCAGTGAAGAAATGGGCAAAAGACATGAACAGACACTTTTCCAAAGAAGACATCCAGATGGCTAAAAGACACATGAAAACATGCTCAACATACTCACCATCAGGGAAATAAAAATCAAAACCATAATCAGTTACCACCTCACACCTATCACAGAGGCTAAAACTAACAACTCAGGCAACAACAGATGTTGGCGAGGATGCGGAAAAAGAGGATCCCTTTTGCACTGCTGGTGGGAATGCAAACTGGAACAGCCACTCTGGAGACGAGTGTGGAGGTTCCTCAAAAAATTAAAAACAGAACTACCCTACAACCCAGCAATTGCACTACTAGATATTTAACCAAAGGATACAGTAGTGCTGTTTCGAACCAGCACATGCACCCAAATGTTTATAGCAGCACTATCAACAATAGCCAAAGTATGGAAAGAGTCCAAATGACCATCAATAGATAAATGGATAAAGAAGATGTGGTGTGTGTGTGTGTGTGTGTGTGTGTGTGTGTGTGTGTGTGTGTAATGGAATATTACCTGACAATCAAAAAGAATGAAATCTTGCCATTTGCAACTACGTGGATGGAACTAGAGTTTATTGTGCTAAGCAAAATTAGAGAAAGACAAATATCATATGACTTCACTCATATGTGGAATTTAAGATACAAAACATATGAACATAAAGGAAAAGAAGCAAAAGTAATATAAAAACAGGGAGAGGGACAAAACATAAGAGACTCTTAAATATAGAGAACAAACTGAGGGTTGCTGGAGGAAGTGTGGGTGGAGGGATGGACTAAATGGGCAAGGGGCATTAGGGAGTACACTTTTTGGGATGAGCACTGCATATTATATGTAGGGGATGAATCACTGGATTCTACTCCTGAAATCATTATTGCACTATATCATAGCTAACTTGGATGTAAAGTAAAAAAAAAAAAAAAAAAAAAAAAAAAAGAATTAAAATAAAAAAATGAGAGGAGACTAACCCAGTGGCATATTAAAACTCTGTAACTCTGTAATTATAACATCATGAGGTTGACACAGGAATAGACAAGATCAATACAAAAGAATAGAAATCTGGAAATGGACCCAAATATAGCAGAGAATTCAAACATGATAAAGGTAATATCAAATTTGTGGGGATAAGATGGCTTATATACGGTGCCGGGATATCTGACTAGCCATTGGCCAAAAAATATATTAAACTAGATTCCCTGCTCAATTCTTATGTTTTAGCGACTAGAAATAGTTGTACATTATATTGTAAATAATAACTAACATAATAGCAACCAATTCTTACTGATTCTATTTGTCCACCACTGTGCTGGGTTTTACATATTTGACCTTATTTAACCTTCTTAACCCTACTAAGTTCTATTTCCCCACTTCAGAGATGAGAAACTGGTTAGGTAATGCAATCTAATTCACATAACTGAGAAGTGGCAGAAGCATGAAACAAGCTTAGATAGTGGACCCAGAGCCTGTATTTTGACCAATATGCTATATTAAAAAAACATACTGAAAGGTTAATATATTCAATATCTAAAACTTATAAGTAACTTTTACTTCCTTTTTTCCCAAAATGGGCTATCTTCCTTCCTTTTATCCTTAAATGAGGAAAAAGAAAGGCTAAATTCCTCTTCATTGCCCATTAAACGCACTATATATATACAGGAACAAAATTAAATACACGTCGATAGCAGAATTGAGAGATGGATCCATGAAACAGGACAGACCCAAAAGTGATCTGTGTGTACAACTGTGTATGTGTGTGTATATGTAATGAAGTTAGTAATTTGGTATATAAACAAGTAGCACTACAACCAATGGAGAAAGTAAACGTAAGAAAAATAAGAAAGTGGGAGGTGGGAAAGAATGTTTAAGTCCTATCATTTCTCACACCAAAATAAATACCTGAAAGGCTTCAGAGTTAAACTTTTAAAATACTTGAAACTATAAGAAAATAATTGAGGAAAATGAAAGTAATTATGTATTAGATTTGAGGGTGAAGAAGAGCTCTCAGAGCATAAAATTGTATTAATGAAAAGAAATAAGATTTCACTCTATACAGATTTGAAACTTACATGAACAAATAAGTCCCAAAAGGCAAATGACAAAAGGGAGAAATATAGCAATTGGCAAATGGTTTGTATCTTTTACATACAAAGAATACTTTTCATCAAATAGAAACAAAAAATTCAGTAGGAAAAAAAAGTAATGCATGTCAAGAGGCATACATTATTTATGTCAAAGAAAGAATGCAAATGACCAGTAAATGCATGTAAAAAATGGTCAACCTTTCTAAAGATTAAAGGGATGCAATTAAAGGCAAAATCTTAAATACTCAAAACTGGTAAAGGTTCAGAGAGAGAGGATCTTTCATCAAATGGTTACAGAAGTTAATTCATGTAGTATTTCTAAAAAAGAACTTGTTTTTCAAAAGCCTAAAATATAGACATTATATTCTTTGGCTCTGTTATCCTATTTCTCCAAGCATATCTTGAAAGACATAAAGAGAGATACACTTAATAAATTATGTATAAAAATATTTAATAGAAAATGTTTATAAACAGCAAAATACTGAGAATTACTTTAACTTTTCCCCAAAAAAGAAAATTTAAATAAAGTACATATAGCTGGAAGGGAACATATATACCTAGAGTACAATACACATACCTGGAATGAATACTAGATAGTCTTAAAAACTCATATTACCAAAAAACATTTGAAAAATGTCAATTATATGTTAAATGAAAAAAATTATACAAAAACTGGCCATCCATAATTCAACAAATATTCAATGAGTGCTTACTCATGCCATGCACAGTTCTATGTACTGAAAATGTTTTCTGCCTTCATGGAGCCTATTTCTCATGTTCAAATTTTTTTTTATATATACTAATCTACATATATGCATGTTAGATTACCTATGTGTCTACTTTTGTACGTATGTGTACATATTAGTGTTTTTACAGGTTAGTATGTATTTGTATCGAATATTAGATAAAAGACTATAAGTAAATAGATCCAAATGTCAGTAATGGCTGCCTCTGGTTGATGTGCAGGGGACTGAGTGGTGCACAAGAATAAGTAACCAATTAAACATAAATAGCATAGCTTTCCACAATGTGACCTCACCTTATACATGCATGCTTAGGTTCTACTGTAACTAGCTCTGTTTTCTTAGTTTTCCCCTCAATTTCTGCCTGAGACTAATGATCTTCCCATCTAGAATACTACCTTCCTGTTCATGATTTTTTCAAACCTGAGTTTCTATTCCTGTCTTTTAAGTGCCACTCATTCTAACACGTTAATGTTTGCTAACTTGAGAAATTATTATTGACCTCATATGGTTTATCTCCTCAGTGTTCAGAAAAAAATTCTTATATTTCTTGATCTCAGAGCATCAAGAACGGTACAAATTTTACAGTAGACCTGAATGACTGGCTGAATAAATGAGTAAATGTTGGGAAAAGACACCGGGTGGGAATAGGAGGTTTGGAAGTTTCTCAGCCAAGTGAGGAACATTTTCTACTCTGGTTCATCCATCCCCACTGCCACTTCCACTATTCCCACCACCTATGGATAATTCCAGGGGTATTTTATAAATAAGAAAAGACATTCCTACTCACCTGGGATCAGACTATGAAGAAAATAGTGAACATTGCTTCCTCCTTTATGCTCCTCTTTTAGGGAAGGGTGGAGTTTTGAGGAGTCTGAGCTGAGGGAGAAGAAAGGAGGAATGAAAGACTGGGCATGCCTTGCAATCATCCCCACATACTAACTGGGTGTGACCCCCAAACCTCCTAGAAAGAGGCCAGAAAGAACACAAGAACGTTTCTGTTCCTTTTCAAGGGCCAGATAGGAGAGTTATGAAAATTGGAACCAGGACTTAATTTCTGAACCTTTAAAAATTTCAAACGTACAATTCTTGTTTGGGCATGAAAACAGAATTTGATCTCACAGTCCCTCCAGGGATGCAGATGCTCTCTAATGTAATTTAACCTCTCTGAGCCCCAAGGCTTTCCTAATTAATTATTAACAAAAATAGTAAAATAATAGAAATAGGGCACATATTTTCTATTCTTAAAGTATTTTTCTTATTTTGTTCAATCAGTAAAGTAGAAAGATAATTCCATTGCTCTTCTCTACTTAATACACAGAAATACTGGATTTACTATCAGAGTTCCTAGAATCTTACAGAATGGTCCCATTTCTAGCGTTCCCTGGACCTCATCAGTCTCTGTCACTAACCACTTGTAGAACTTTGAAAATGACCAAACTTCTAGACCTCCCAGGGCCTCACTTTCCTCACCTGCAAAATGGGGGCATGAGCCTTTGCTACCCGGGTCCTGCCTTGGTGATCACAGGTCCCTGGGGAAAATGATAAACAGTTAAGAGCCCTCTTTCTCTAGAAAGAAAAAAAACGATTCGTGGACGGCCCGAGAGCAGCATAGCTTTCGGCTCTCCCAACGCGCCACGGGCTGCCCGAGTGTTTTTGGATTCAGACACACAAATGGTTCTCAAGGAGAGGGATCTGCTCGCATCAGGGCCACGGATCTGCGTGGCCTCTGCTCCTGCAGCGCAGATGCGCGCGGCCTCCGTTCCACGTCCAGACCCCCGACCCGAGCTCCGCCCCAACACCTTCCAGTCCCAAGCACCCCGGTCCCGGGGTCAAAGCTGCCTCTGTCCTCCTCTCTCCTTCCCCTTAGTCGGTTTTAATTTGGGGAGGGCGACTGTGAAGGACCCACCTACACTGGTGTCTTCGGGATTTCTAAGCCGGGAGCTTCTCGGCCCCACACCCTCCCTTTTCTGCCACTTTTTCTTCAGCCACAGCTCTCCCCGCTTCTGGCTCGGTGCTCCCGACAATCCGCGTCACTAGTGGAACCTCTGAGGGGGCACAGGACCGGCCAAAACAGTCCGTCTACACAAACAATGGCCGCAGCCCCGCTAGACCGAAAAGGAAGCCCCGGGCCTCCAAATAGACACTCGGAGTGTTTCCATGGAGACGGGAGGGGCGGGGCGGGAAAGGAAAGGAAAGCGCCGGAGAACGTGGCTCCTGATTGGACAAAAGGCCCGGGACTCAGTTCGGCGGTCCGTCGCCGGCGTTCGGAGAATAGGACTGAGTCACCGCCCGCCCCCCGCCCCGATGCTAACGAAATAGGGCTACTCTAGGTGCTTTTAGGGACTCTGGAAAGGCGGGGGGGGGGGGGGGTGCTGGGGATTCAGGGTATGGAGCGGCCAGCCTCGAAGAATTCTGGGACCCTCACAACCCGCCAGTGCGGAACTCCCCAACAGGAACCTGGGGAAACCCTTGCTGTCACTTCGCCTTTGAGGGGAGAGAGGTGGTTGCTCCCGCTGTCCTGAGCCCTCGGCAGAATAGGCACCCCACTAGCTCTGGCCCGAGCATTGTCCTTAAACTCCAGGTTGGAGTCGCGCAGCCACAAAGAGGACCTTTTAAATTCCAGGTTACGGTTGCCCAGGACCCGCTTGGCTTCTGCTGACTCGGTAGAGGGGTCGCGCTTTCCTCCTTCCTCCCTCTTCTCTTTCTGCCAAGTCCCGGGCTCTCTGGAGAGTCCTGGCAGAGAGGAGAAAGACAAGGTGGGGACCGAGGTGGAGCCGTGGGAAGGAGTTCTAGAAAGAGATCCAATCACCTGCTCTTCTATTATCTTGTTCAATGTTCTCTTAGGAAAATATTTTCATTTCCTTAGGCGCTTCTCCTCAAGTTTGGGCTGGATCAGTAGTATTCAAATATTGGTCAAGGAACGTTTTTTAGGGTAGTCTTTAAAAGCAAGGGACTCGTTGGATTCTATTCTGACCACACCACCCACTCAGGATGTGATCTTGGCTGAATAACAACCTTTTTGTGTCATCATTAAAATAGGCAGCATAATAATTTTTTTTACCGGCTTGTTGTTAGAATTAACTGAGTTAGTGTCGTCAAAATGCTTAAACTGGTCCCTGGCACATAGGAAGTACTCTATAAATGTTAAACTATGTATTTACAGTTCAACGTTTAGCAGAAGTGGGTGGTCCAGGGCCTACCCGTCTGGCCTCCACTAGGAAATGAACACCTGAATTTCTTATGATTCCCAAGATCACCTTTTGAAAATCATTGTATGGACCCCCTCTGGCTTACACATTCAGAAGTTATATGGCACAGAGCTTAAGAGCTTGGGTTTTGCTGTCTAAAAGAACTGACTTTAAACTCCGTGGTGTTACCCATTAAGTGATGTTGGGCAAGTTATTTAATCTTTCACCCCCAGTTTTCTTGTCTAAGATGAAAATTTTAATAAGATTTTAGTTAAGATCCTGAATGCATAGACATTGACCAGTAAGAGCGAGCACTGAGGTGGGCTGCTCTCCCACACTGCTTCCAACTGGTAGAGTATTAGTCCTGATTGTTAAGGAATAGTGGGATAATCCATGCAATTTGCTTTTCAGCATTCCTGGCACATAAAAACATCAAATGTTAGCTGGCAATGTCACTCTTTATAGTCTCATTTTTAAAATGCACTTTTAGGGGCACCCGGGTGGCTCAGTCGGTTAAGGGTTTGACTTTGGCTCAGGTCATGATTTCACAGTTCATGTGTTCAAGCCCTGTGTTGGGCTCTGTACTGACAGCTCAGATCCTGGAGCCTGCTTCAGATTCTGTATCTCCCACTCTCCGCCCTTCCCCTGCTCACACTCTGTGTGTGTGTGTGTGTGTCTCTCTCTCAAAAATAAATAAACATTAAACAATTGAAAAAACAAAAGGATTCAGAGTCTGTATCACTCAGGCCCCCTCCATCTGAAGAAACAGTTCAAGAAAGCATTCTAAACAAATAGCAAATAAAGATGGAAATAAATCAGAAAAATTATGGGAAAGGAAGCAGAGGAATTCATGATGTAAAATAAATATGAACCTAAAGTGACATATAATGCAATATATTATCAACCCATGTGCTTAAGGTGAATGGACTGAATTTTCTTATATAAAGGGAGAGACAGACTGGGTCAAGCAACAAAATCCAGGCATATGCTGTTTACAATAAACACCTGTGAGGTTGGTCGAAAAGCTACCAGGCAAACAAAAAGCAGAAATTTCAGTATTACAGAAAACTAATTGAAAGTTCAGAATCAAAGAGATGGATCTTATACATTGATAAAAGGCACAATTTACGAGGAAGCATAATAGTATCAAACCTGCTAAATAAGGCAAAAATTTATAAATTCTGAGGACTTGATAAATACAATTCTGTGGGAAAATTCAGCACATTTGTGTCAGAATTAGATCTAGGAGAGAAAAGATAAGGTCCTACAGAAATTGAGTGGTATAATTAAAAATCTTGATTTAAGAGGCATATAGAAACTTCTATCCCTAGAATAAAGAACATATTTTTGTGTCCATAGAAAATTAACAAAAATGAATTATGAGCTTTGTCGTCCTCATCCATAGATGATGCATGTGCTTTTAATTGCCTTTATTATTTTCCCACCTTATTAGTGCAGTTTTACTAAGAATAGTGTCTCTCCTTCCAGCTGCAGGGGCATGAGGAGACATGTTAACATTTTTTCTAAGATGCTTTTTTGCTAGTAGTTATTAAGAAGTTCTGCATTTTCCATTTTATTATTGTGCACTTTAAGACAAAGAAGCCCCAAAAAATTAAACTGTAGCAAAATAGAGAAACAACAAAGCCGAATTATCTTTAATGATAATGCAATAAAGGCAAGTGATGCTCTTCCTCACAAAGGTGGCTTTTCATGACAAGGCTAAACCAAAAGGGAAAAGAAAAAAAAAGGGTTGCACTGAAATGTATGACACTGGGGTGCCTGTGTGGCTCAGTCGGTTAAGCATGGGACTCCTGATTTCACCTCAGGTCATGATCTCATGGTTTGTGAGTTTGAGCCCCAAATGGGTCTCTGCACTGACAGTGCAGAGCCTGCTTGGGATTCTCTCTTTCCCTCTCTCTATGCTCCACCCACCTCTCAAAATAAATAAATTACCTTTAAAAAAAATCTTTAAAATGTATGTATATTATACTTAAGTGCTTATGTAAAATTAAATATATCAGGTATATGTAAATTAAATGAAAATGGGGGGAAAAAGTCGAATTCACTTTTACTAAGGCACAGTTTGGGACCCTCAGCTTCTGAAACTTATTTTAACCATCTCAGTTTATTTTCCATGTAATAAATGTGTTCTATTTAATGGTTTTATAAGCATGTTGGAAATGGTTTTGGAACCCAAGCCTGTTAACACTCCTAGCTTCTCCTAAGATGTATGTACTTGCGAACTTTGGATGTTTTATTCCCATCTAGAAAAGGTCCAGAAAACCGTGAGGCACGAAGCAGGTGCTCACTAATTATATGGTTTACTGGATGGGTGAGTAAAGTGATGCTGCCTATTGGGGGTCATCCTGTCTGGGAAAGGTCATCTGCAGCCAGGGTCCAACTCTCAGACCCCCCTGGAGCACGTGTTTTTGGTTAACCGGAAAGGGAAGGAGTCACGCGCCCGCACGGGTGCAGCGCTCAGAGGACACTAATCGCACACTATCCTCTGGGAGGAGCTGTGCCTACCAGGCGAGTCTGAGGCTCCTGTGGGGCGTGGGCGCGTGGGCGCAGTGCCCCCTCCGCCAGCCAATGGGAAAAGGGGTTCACTGGCCCGGTGGAGAAGTGTCCGCGCCTGGCGCAGCCCTCCACGTGTTTGCTCCAGCGCGCAGCTGCGTAGGGACCTCGCGCATAAAAAGTCCGAGTGAGCTCCCATTTCACATCAAGCAGCAGGTACCTGTTGAGGCGTTTTTTTCACTTTTCGCCTTCCCTCTTTGGCTCGTGGCTTTCAGCACTGGGATTTAACTCGCTCTTGACCCCCTCTGTGACCCAAGGTATGGAATGACCCTCCTCTTCCCCGGCGGTGTATTGCCCGTTCTAAACTAGCATGTTAGGTCCTGTGAGGGCCTTTTCAGCGCCCATATTCTTAGGGAAGACAGGGAAGGGAATGGAGAGACCCGTGGTCCAGGAGGAGGAACCATCAGACCCCTCGGGTAGAGAACGCGGTGGGCCTATGGACGCGGGCCGGACCGCCGAGAGAGACCACTTGCCCTTTGCGAGGCCGCGGTCACCCCGACCCCATTGGGTACGTGGGTAAGGAGTCCGCTTCGGGTGGGGACCTTGTGTGGTCCTTAACTCGCGTGCAGCACCTGTTTTCTTAACAGGTCAGGTGGTAGGATTACGCTCACTTTCGTCATACCTGGTAAATAAAGGCACTCCTCTCACAGCCCATCCCGGGAGCAGGTGTTTAGCCTTCAATCTGGAAATAATCTCCACCTGAGCTTTGCCGTTTTTCCTCTACTTTGTGCCCACTCTCAGCCCTTCATCCTACTGAAGGTGAAACAGCCAAAAACTTTACAAACCCTGTGCTCCACGCTACCGGTTTCTCTCTCTCCTCCTTACTAGCAAAATTCTAGAAAGAATAGTGCATGCTTGCTCCCTGTACCAGTCACATATACCCATAGTAGTGAGATTTTAAATAACTCCCAACCCTTGTCCCCTAGCAGTGACCTAAAATTGCCCTCTCTACAGTGGTTACCAGTGAGCTCCCACCTGCCAAATTCAAGTGCAGCCGATGGGCATTCATTTCTTCATCTCTTTGGGATTTGACAAATTGATGTTGCCTTCCTTTTACCTTTCGATTTATTTAAGGAATGTATTCTGATTAAAATTGTCACAAATTGTCTTAAACCCAAAACGCAACCATGGTTAATATTTCGGCATATTTTCTTTGTTTTTATGCAGAGGTTTTGTTTGAATTACTTAGATCTAATGCTGATTGTCTTACCATATGCTTTTAACCCAGCACGTGTTGCTTGTTGCTGCACAAAGAGGTCATTTTAAGGACTGAAAAATCAAGTGTGTGCCATATTTTTAACGCATTTGTTTCATTAATCATAATTTTAATTTGACAATTATTTACTTTTTTAAAAAATATCTTTATGCATAAAACTTTATTTCTATAATTGGGATTCTTTCCATTGGAGAATTTCCCAGAGAGAGGTTACTGATTGAAAACTCATGCAGTGTTTTTAAAGTTCTTCCTAGTTGTGGACATGCAGCTTTCCAAGGGTATAGCTATTAACATGCTGACAGTATCAGCTGCAGTTGATTCTCATCATCATGTTGTATTGGTTTTTTAAAGTTAAATATTTTTGCCATTTTGATTGTGAAATGTCATTGGTATGTATTAGTTTTGATATCTGCTTAAGTTTGAACATTTTCTGAAATACTTGTTAGCTATTTACCTCTTTCCCCCCTGTATGAATAGCCCATTAGCAATAATTTGTTTTTAGTGCTTTTCTAACCTATTTGTCTTATGTCTTTCTGGTAATATTAACCTTTTTATGTAAAGTATTTCTTTTTTAAGTTTGTTTATTTAGAGAAAGTGCATATGTACCTATGAAAGCAGGGTAGGGGCAGAGAGAGAGAATCCCACGCTGTCAGTGCGGAGCCCTATCTGGGGCTCAGACTCACAAACCTGGAGATCATGACCCGAGCAGAAATTAAGAGTCAGATGCTTAACCAACTGAGCTACCCAGGAACCCCTGAACCTTTTAAAAGTAACCATATTTTAGTGTGAACTGTAGTTCACATAGAAGACAGCATTAAACATAAGTGTGCAGCTTAGTGAGTGATTGCCAAGTGATCATCCATGTAGACCCATAGGAAGCCAAGGAAAAGAACTTACCAGAATCTAAACACCTCGAGGGCATATCCCTGATCACCAACACCTCCCTAACTGAAGAGGTAGTGTTAGATCTACTTTTATAGGTAGTTACCTCCTTACCCCAGCCTATGTAAAAAGTATGGTTTTAACACCTATACGTGCAACCATAAACAGTATAGTTTTCTTTTTTGTTTGTTTTGATTTTCTTTTTTTTTTAATTTTTTTTTTTTAACGTTTATTTATTTTTGAGACAGAGAGAGGCAGAGCATGAACGGGGGAGGGTCAGAGAGAGAGGGAGACACAGAATCGGAAGCAGGCTCCAGGCTCTGGGCCATCATCAGCCCAGAGCCCGACGCGGGGCTCGAATTCATGGACCGTGAGATCGTGACCTGAGCTGAAGTCGGACGCTTAACTTACTGAGCCACCCAGGTGCCCCTAGTTTTGATTTTCTATAAATGGAATTATATGGTACTTAATCTTTCTGGGACTGGCTTCATTCACTGATGATATTTGTGAGATTCATCCTAGTGACAGGGAGCTGCATATCATATATGTTCATTGCTGTATAGGATTTCATGGTATGAATTTACCACAGTTTATTTATTGGTTCTATAGATGGGCTCCTGGATCTTTCTAGTACCTGGGAATTACAATCAACGCTGCTGTGGCTATTCTTAAATATCTTTTAGTGTTTGTGCACCCATGTTTCTGTTGGGTGTATTCTGAGGACAGTAATTATAGGCCATAGGGGATGCAGATCTCTAATTAAAAAAATATAACCATTTTATTTAGAAATAGTTTTAGATTTACAGAAAGAGTTCTTACATACTCCTCACCCAATTTCCCCTGTTTTAACGTCTTGTGTTACTATTGTGTATTTGAAACCACTAAGGCAATCAATGAAGACTATCAACTAAGTCACACTGAATTCAGATGTCATTACTGTTTCATAGTACTTTTTCTGTTCTTGGGTCTTTTCCAGGATATTGTATTACATATGGTCATCTTGTCTCCTTTGGTCTGTGACAGTTTCTAAGTCTCCCCCCCCCCCCCATGCCTTTTTTTTTTTTTTTTTGATAACCTTGACAGTTTTGAGAACTACCGATCAGGTATTTTGTAACATGTCATTTTGGGTTTGTCCGATGTTTGCCTCATGTGTAGACTGGGATTTGGGGTTTAGGGGAGGAATATGACAGTGGTGATGTACCATTTTCCTCACATCATTATCAGTGGTACAAACTATTAACAATGACCTATGACTGATTGTATTAACCTTGATCACCAGGCTGAGACAGTGTTTATCAGGTTTCCCCATTTAGCAAATCACTAAGCGTAGTCCACACTCCTGGGTAGGAGGGGAACGGGGTTAAGATCTACTTCCTGGAGGAGGGAATATCTACATAAAATATTAAATTTTGAATTCTTTAAGAGAGATTTGTCTCTTTCCCTTCATTCATTCATTCATGTATAGCCATATGGACTCCTGGATATTTGCTTTCTACTTTGGGTTATAATAATATAGTATGTTATTTTGGCCAGTGGGAGCTCTTTCCAGGTGGCTTCTATGTCCTTTTGATCTACTCCATCCTTTTTTCCTTTCTGGCACTATGAGCTCTAGGCTTCTTTTATATATTCCCAGCCCCAACCCTAGAACCTGCAGTTTCTTCAAGGAGCCCTGATTCCTTTTATTGGAGAACAGTATTAGAACCAAGATCTGAGTCTGGGTGCATAGCTACAATTTTAATAGTTCATGTCAACAGTTCTGAAGTGGTTTTACTGATTTACACTCCAACTCTATTTGCTGAATTTCCTATAAAGTTTTTGCTGTTGGGGTGCCTGGGTGGTTCAATTGGTTAAGCACAGGACTCGATTTTGGCTCAGGTCATGATCTCACAATCCTGAGACTGAGCCCCGTGTCTGGCTCTGCACTTGGCGTGAAGCCTGCTTGAGATTCTCTCTCTCCCTCTCTCTCTGCCCCTCTCCCACTTGCGTTCTCACTCTCTTTTTTGTTTGTTTTTTCATTTGCCATTTGTATTTGAATTCTTATGGACAAGAGGTTTTAACTTCAACATAGTTAACTATATCTCCTAATATTCATGCTGGTTCTCAATCATTTCCCTTATTGTGCCCAAGCTGGTAAGTCCCCCTTCTCCTAAGCTATAATGAATATTCTCTGCTATTTTTCCTCCTCTGGTCTGAAGTATTAATGGCTTACTGATTTACTCTAGATTAATTCTGTGAGGATGCTAATTAATCTTTTCTGAATGGTTTATCAGTTGTCCTAATAATCTGCACTGGAATGCTTCCCTTTTCAATTACAGTATTCCTTCTATCATACATTAAAATCTTTTGAGATTGTCTTTTCCTGAGTTATCTACTCTGCTTCTTTGATTTGTTTATTATGGTAGCATCCTAGAGAAGGACTGAATTAGTTACATACTCAGCAGTAGAGGGTAAGTCTTTGGAAATGGTTTCAGCTGGGGGCAGTTGCTGCCCTGAGGACCTTTGGCAATGTCTGAAGACACTTTGTCACAACTATGGGAGATTGAAGGTTCTAATAACATCTAGAGTCCTGCAGTGCTGCTAAACATTATATAGTGCACCTAAGTGTCACTCAGTGAAGAATTATCTAGCCAGCAATGTTAGTAGTGGTGAGATTGAGAAACTCCATTCCTTATGGAGATTCCATAAGGGCAACCAAGAAAGAAAATCAGGCCAGAGTATATGAAAAGGGTGGGAATATCCTATTTTCTAGATGAAGTGTCACTTCCCCCAGACCTTCTCATCTCTACCCTTTCTAGAAAAGAATCCCTCCTTCCTTTGTGTTCTAGAGTCCTATAAGAGCTCAGAAGATTGCCACTGCATATTTAGAGGTTCCTCTTCCTGTAGCCCAGTGTTCACAGGATCCAGTATCACAGAATACGGCCACACAGAGGCATTTAACCCTGAATCCCCCATGCCTAGAAAAATAGAGTGAAATTAAAAGGAAGGGCTACCTAGTAGAAGGAGAATGACCTTTGTAGTTTGATTGGCTACTTGTCAACTCTTTAACCTGGGCAAGTTTCTTAATTTCTGAATCCTTGATTCTACAAAATGTGGATAAAAGCCAAACCTTCAGGACTATTTTTAAGAGTAAAGAAAATTTTCATAACCTATACGCTATAGATCCTCAATAAATGTCATTGTTAACATGTGAGGAATGAATATTTTGAACAACAGGCTTTAATTATAAAGAGCAAAAATTTATATCAATAAATTTGCAAATTGAAATCCTCTTAGACCATGGATTCCCATTTTAGTTCAGAACATGTTGGAATTTATGAATGCCTTCACACAAGAGGAGCAACACCAGACAGCATCTGTTTTCCAAACAAAGGAAGACCACAAAACAAGGAAAAAGAACAATTCCTTCAAGAACAGCATAAAACCTTTGGGAAGGAGGCCAAAGTGTATGGTACTTTCTGTCAGAATTGCACATATCTTGTGGGAGTATAAATCCAATAGGATTCAGAACCATCTAGATCTTGGCTCACAGAGACACCTGGAAAGGCAAGAGGAAAAAAAAAGTATCAGATTGTGAAAGTTAAGGGGAAAGAGAATACCAAGAAGGTTTTTATTATATGTATGGCACCCTGTAAGTTAGGTGCACACAGTAACTTCTAATCTTTGCAGAGGTAGGTACTGTCATTTTTCTTCTAGACATGAAAGTTGAATCCGAAAATACCTGTTGGGTTTTGTAGCAAGATGGTAATTGGTAGGAGTTATCTCAGTGGAATTCTGGTGGCAAAAGTGAGATCGCAGTGGATTGAGGAGGAATTATAGGTAAAGTATAGAAGACTCTGAAGAAGCTTGAGCGTGAAGATGAAGGGGATGTGGAGTAAAGGGAACATTTGTGTAAGGCTAGACTTGGGCATGTTTAAATGTTAGTGAGAAGGGCTGAGAGGTCAGGGAGACGTTAAGACAGGAGATCACTAATGAATTAAGTCCTTTAACAATTAGAAGCTGATGAGGTTCAGATCACCGGTGGAGCCAAGAGCTCTACAAAAGGAGAAAGAGCCCCTTTGTTACAAAAAGAAAAAGATTGGCCCAGGCACAGTGAAATCTGGAAATTTCTAGGCAGGACCCTAGCGTGTGTTCTGTGCCTCATTTCCCCTCCCCTACCATAGCTTTTCTGTCTTGGAGAAATCTCATTTATCCTTTGAAGTTTCCTCAAATTCACTTTTTTTTTTTTTGCTTCTTTAAAAAAAATTATTGTTGGAAACTGTTTTGGTACCATCCTAATCTGTAAACTAGAATATTCTCTGCAGTGCAGACACACACACACACACATACACACACACACACACACAAGGCGAGACCCTAAAACAGCTGATGGCTCCCTCATTACTGTAGGATAAAGTCCTGATTTACTATGTAATTTTGAGGTAATTCAATTTTTGCTTAAGAAGTAAAATCCCCTTCTCCATTTTCCCCCACCCTTCTTTTCCAGGCCCATTAGCAAGAATAGGGGTAGGTATTATGGAAGATGGGAAAGATCTAGGTTTTCTGAATTTCTAGGCAATTCTGTCTGTACCACTTACTAGTTCTGACTCTCTAGCCAACTGCTGAAAAGGAGATAAGGCACTTGGAGACCTGGGTTAACCCATTACCTGCAGGTGCCTGTGCTGAATAAAAAACTGAATAAGGCTCTTAAGTGGCTGATAAATAAGAGGAAAAGCGGGCTCAGAAGAGGAGGATTTGATAGTTTTTGAAGAGCTGTCCTAGTGGGAGTGAGAGCATGAAATTGCTCAGTTACCTGGAAGGTATTAGGAGAGACTGGGTTATAGGAGCCTGCGGTTTAAGTGTGAGTAGTCTTTGCTGATAAATGCCAGAGTGGAATATGGTCATGGGAGTTGAGGTATGGGAAATGAGAGAGCACTGTTTTGGGTGGGCTTTAACTTGGAACACACCCAGGGTATGTGTGGTGTTGGGGAGTGGGTGTGAACAGACCCTCATTGGCTGTGTATGGATGTGTGACCAGTGATAATATGACCAGAAGAGGGAGGTGGTGGCATATCTCAACATTATGAGCTTCAGGAATAATGATACATTGCTGGGGTGCAATAACAGTGTTTCAGGAGCTGAGATCTATGTTGGGTGTTGGTGGGGGAGAGAAGGGATGAGGAGAGTTGCCAGTAATTAGTAGGAGCCTGTTCTGTGCCAGGTGATATATGAACTCTACCTCATTTAATCCATACCATGGTTCTCTGAGGGTGATTCTGATCTTCTCACTTTGCAGGAGAGTAAACTGAGGCTCAGAGAGATGAATTGCCTTTATTTATTTATTTTTTTTAACATTTATTAATTTTTGAGAGACAGAGCACATAAGCAGGGGAGGGGCAGAGGGGGAGGGAGACACAGAATCGGAAGTGGGCTCCAGGCTCTGAGCTGTCAGCACAGAGCCCGACATGGGGCTCGAACTCCTGAACTGAGTGAGAGATCATGACCTGAGCTGAAATCAGACGCTTAACCGACTGAGACACCCAGGTGCCCCTATTTCCTAACAGCTCATAAGTGGTAGGACTGGGAGTAACTCTGGGAAGGTGGAAGAAACATACAGTTGTCTGTGTTAAAGGCATGTTTTTATGACAGCAAATGTGTTCCAGGAGGCACTAGGTCAGTACTGAGCCTAATACACTGGGCTTCAACACATTTGTTGAATTTGTATTTTTATAGGGATTTTGTTTTTCTAATCTTTTCCATCAGTCCTGTTTATTCACATTCTTTTGTTTCCCCCACTGAAGCCTGAGTATTGATCCGTGGACAAGATGACAGATGGGTCATCGTCTTCCTTCTTTCCTGATTTTGGGCTGCTCTTGTATTTGGAGGAGCTAAACAAAGAGGAATTGAATAAATTCAAGTTACTTCTAAAGAATGAGACCATGGAATCTGGGTGCTGTCAGATACCCTGGGCTGAGGTGAAGAAGGCCAAGCGAGAGGACTTGGCTAATTTGATGAACAAATATTATCTGGGGGAACAAGCCTGGGATGTGGCTCTCAAAATCTTTGGCAAGATGAACCTGAAGGATCTGTGTGAGAGAGCAAGAGCAGAGATCAACTGTGAGTGATGCTGGGGACCTATCTGGGGGTGGGAGAAGGATGTGCTTCCTGAGGCCCATTGGGATGATTCTATGAAAGGGACTTGGGGATTGAACCATTGTTGGGTAATTTGAGAAACACTGAAGAGGCAGGAGCATTTTGAGTATTGTTACTCAGCCTGGCTCCTTAATTGGGGGTAATTCATCCATCTTGTACCAATTATGATGATTAAAGGAACTGAGTGATAATAATTGTCCCATCTGGTGTTCCTGTGCCTGAACTGCTGCAGATAGTCCTAGGTTGCACTAAATTTTAAGTAATTTTGAATTGCTAACATAGGAGGAATGGGCAAAATTTTATTAAGGGGCATAAGCCAAGCCAATATTTCTGGTCATTCCTAAGTGTGAAATATTATAGACGTCAAAACTTCCTTACTCGTATGCTTTACAAGGCTTTACAGCTACAAAGTGTGTATTCATTATTTTCTAGGAACCTCACCATATCCCTGCGAGGTCATTGTAGACCAGGCTTAGGCTAGACCACTTGCCCTAACTACAGGATGGAGGGCCTCACAAGAGGTCCCTGCTACAGTGGTGCTGACACATCACTTCTCCCCCAGCTAAGCTGGTGGAGTCTGAGGCTCTGTTGGCTCTGCTTTTCTTAAGCCCAGATGTCCTAGAATTGGACCACTGAGGGCCATTCTGGCCCCTGTTATGGCTGTCAGTAAAGCTCTCCTTGTTTTTGGTGAATCTCACAATCCTGTTGGAACCTGTTGCAGGGACAGCCCATTCCCTGGGACCAGAGGATGCCAGGACACAAGAGGAACAAGATGAGCAGGAGGCAGTGCAGGGTGAGCAGATGTTTGGGTTTTTGTTTTGTTGTCAGATTTGGGAGGAGGTTGAGTGTTTGAAATGTGATGGGGGGTTATGCCCCAGGAGACAGTTGTTCACCTCTTCTTAACTTCTAATATACTACCTGTTGATGATTATTCAAAAAGAGTCAACAAAACTGGCTCTCTGGCTGAGGTCAAAATCTGGGCCGTGTTAATTCAGGGCCTCAGTGAGCATAGTATTTGGAAACGCCCAGTCAGAAGTTCACAGTCTGATGAAGAAAGGTATATTCGCGTCTCATTTACAAGTTAGAGAGTCCCTGAGTTTGGCAGGGACTATTTGGCTTATCATATCTACTTCCTTCCTTTAGAAATGATGCTGTAATTGAGTTCCAAGAGTGGTGACCAGCTAGTCCATATAGCATGTAGTTTCTAGAACCAGGTGTTCTTAGTCTTCGTTCAATACCATTTCCATCCCCCCTGCTTAGCTTTAAATTCCATGTAGTTGAATTCTAGTTCGTGTAAATGGAATTACAGTAGAAAGAAACTTGATCAAGTAAGAAATCATTCTTAACCCAGCTATGCTGCTTTCTGATGGGCCATGTTATTATTCTTTTTTTTTTTAATGTTTATTTGAGAGAGAGCAAGCAGGGGGACTGCAGAGAGAGGCAGAGAGAGAATCCCAAGAAGTCTCGATGCTGCCCAATGTGGGGTGCAAGCCCACGAACCATGAGATCATGACCTGAGCCGAAACCAAGAATTGGACGTTTAACCAACTGAGCCACCCAGGTGCTCCTGAGCCACATTACTTCGCTCAAGAAGTAATTGATACCTGCTTTATTCCAAGCACTAATAAATAAAAAATGCTTCCTGTGTTAAGTGATCTTGAAGATAACTTTTTGCTTTGAGCTTAATTTCTGATTCAGTGTAAGGAAGTTTATTCTTATGGTATTTATTACTGGCCATAAATTTAGGAAATTAGGATTCCTTCTCATAGAAATTAACTGTTAGAAAATTTGGAAGATAGATAAAAGTACCATGAAAAAAGTAAGTCATCCTCATAGGTGCACCTGGATGGCTCAGTCAGTGCAGTGTCCAACTATGGCTCAGGTCATGATCTCGTGGTTTGTGGGTTTGAGCCCCACATTGGGCTCGCTGCTATCAGCACAGAGCCCTCTTTGGATCCTCTGTCCCCCTCTCTCTCTGCCCATCCCCCACTCACACTTTGTCTCTCAAAAATAAATAAACATTAAAAATTAAGAGCCAATCATCCTCATAATCCCAATTTTCTTTTAAGTGTTACTCTTTTTATGGTATAATATTTAGTAGAGTGTATCTGCCTTGCAATACCTACCTTCTTCTGGAGGAGATCTAAGCATAATCTCATGGGACATGAATTGTGTTAGATGTTTGTACTGAATGCCCTGATAGAATAAAGAAAAGAATTATTTACGTTTAAAAATAATTGTAGCTTGTGAGATGGACTGTGAATGAAAATATAGCATGTTTTGAGAAAAATGAAAGAGAACTATTCTAGCATTGGGGTTCAGAGACAGCTTCTCTGAACAGTGACATTTAAGATCTAAAGAAGGAATTGGACTTAACTAGGTAAGGGTGAAACTATGTTTTCACTTTGCTTGGACACTTGGGAATATATTTTTAATTTTAATTCCAGTATAGTTAATGCACAGTGTTATAGTAGTTTCAGGCATGCAATATAGTAATTCAACAATTCTGTACATTACTCAAGTGCTCATCATGATAAGTGTACTCTTAATCCCCATCACTTATTTCACCCATCCCCCCCACCCACCTCTCCTCTGGTAACCATCGGTTCTCTGTAGTTGAGAATCTAGTTTTTGGTTTGTCTCTTTGTTTTTTTTTTTTCCTTTTGTCCATTTATTTTGTTTCTTAAATTTCACATGAGTGAGATCATGTGATGTTTGTCTTTCTCTGACTTATTCTGTTTAGCATTATACTCTCTAGCTCCATCCATGTTGTTGCAGATGGCAAGATTTCATTCTTTTTTATGGCTGAGTAATATTCCATCATATGTATATACCACTTTTTATTTATCCATTCATCTATCAGTAAACACTTAGGCTGCTTCCATTTCTTAGCTCTTTTAAGTAATACTGCAATAAACATAGGGGTGCATATATCTTTTTGAATTGGTGTTTTCATATTCTTTGAGTAAATACCCAGTAGTGGGATTACTGGATTGTATAGTAGTTCTATTTTTAACTTTCTGAGGAATCTCCATACTGTTTTCCATAATGGCTGTACCAGTTTGCATTCCCACTAACAGTGCACAAGGGTTCCTTTTTCTCCACATCTTCTCCAACACTTGTTGTTTCTATTGTTGTTGATTTTAGCCATTCTGACAGGTGTGAGGTGATATCTCATTATGGTTTTGATTTGTATTTCCCTGATGATGAGTGATGATGAAAATCTTGTGTCTGTTGGCCGTCTGGGTGTTTTCTTTAGAGAAATGTCTATTCATGTCTTTTGCCCATTTTTAATTGGATTATTTGGGTTTTTTGGCATTGAGTTGTAGAAGTTCTTTAAAAAAATATTTATTGGGGTGCCTGGATGGCTCAGTCGGTTAAGCATCTAACTCTTGATCTTGGCTTAGGTCATGATCTCATGGTTTGTGAGTTTAAGCATCATGTCAGGCTCTGTGCTGATAGTGTGGAGCCTTCTTAGGATTCTGTCTCACCTTCTCTCTGCCTATCCCCTGCTTGTGCACACACACACTCTCTCTCTCTCTCTCAAAATAAATAAATAAACTTAAAAAATTTTTAAAAAGGAATCTCTGCACCCAACATGGGGCTTGAGCTTACAACCCCAAGACCAAGAGTCGCATGTTCTACCAACTGAGCCAGCCAAGCACCCCGGGTTGTAGAAGTTGTTTATATATTTTGAGTACTAACCCTTTATCAGATATATCATTTGCAAATATCTTCTCATTCAGTAGGTTGTCTTTTAGTTTTGTTGATTGTTTCCTTTGCTGTGCAGAAGATTTTTATTTTGTTTTGCAGCAAACCAATGGTTTGCTTTTGTTTCCCTTACCTAAGGAGACACATCTAGAAAAGGGAATATTTTTCTTTTCTTTAAATATTCTTCAGGCTATGTTTCAATGTTCATTATTCTTCATAGTTTACTAAAAGGCATATTATTTCAATCTATAGATTCAGATATGTCTTCAGGTCTTCCCTGGCTATCACTGTTAATTGACCTGTGTTCTTTTTTCATCTGGATGATGACTGTGCTCTCCACATAAGGCATCTTTTTTTTCCTCTATAGAGGAAGAGTACAAAGAGAACATATTTCTCTTTTTTTGTTTTAAGTAGGCTCCATGCCCAATTTGGGGCTTGAATTCACAACCCAGGATCAAGAGCTGGAAGCTCTACTGACTGAGGCAGCCAGATGCCCCAAAGAGAACACATTTTTAGAGCAAATCTAATTTTTACTTTCCACCATAAATTCATTCTTGTTTTGTCAGTTTCTTATGCATGTTTTAAATCTATAGCAACATGTTTTAGTTTTACTTATATTCTTATCTAAACCAGCTGCACTTGGATTTGAGTGCACATTATTGCTTGTTCTTGACTTCAAGTCCAGTGTTCTTGATGCTGCAATTGACAGAATTCGCTTTGATCATGTGTTTCTGTGTTTTTTTTTTCCTGCTCCATTCTCACTAACTTAGGTGATGGAACAGAATACAGAACCCAAGTAACAGAAAAATATTGTATCATGTGGGATAAGAAGTGTTTATTTGGAGAACCTGAAGATTTCCATCCTGGAGTTGCTCAGAAAGATCAAGAACTGTTGGAACATCTGTTTGACGTGGATGTGAAAACCGGTGAGCAGCCACAGACAGTGGTGCTCCAGGGGCCTGCTGGAGTTGGGAAAACAACCTTGGTGAGAAAAGCAGTGGTAGATTGGGCCCAGGGAAATCTCTACCAGCAGAGGTTTAGCTATGTTTTTTATCTCAATGCAAGAGAAATCAACCAGTTGAGAGAACGAAGTTTTGTTCAAATGATATCAAAGGACTGGCCCAGCACAGAAGGCCCCATTGAAAGGATCATGTCCCAGCCCAGCAGTCTCCTTTTTATTATTGATAGTTTTGATGAGCTGAACTTCGCCTTTGAGGAACCTGAATCTGTGCTGTGTGAGGATTGGACCCAGGTACACCCAGTGTCCTTCCTTCTCAGTAGTCTGCTGAGGAAAGTGATGCTCCCTGAGTCATCCTTATTGGTGACAACAAGACTCACAGCTTGTAAGAAACTGAAGCCTCTGTTGAAGAATCCACATTCTGTAGAGCTGCTAGGTATGTCTAAGGGTGCAAGAGAGGAGTATATTTACCAATGTTTTGAAGACCGGAAGAGAGCTTTGCAAGTATTCAATTCACTAAGAAGCAATGAGATGGTTTTTAGCATGTGTAAAGTCCCCCTAGTGTGCTGGCTTCTTTGTACCTGTCTGGAGCAGCAAATGGAGAAGGGTGGTGACATCACGTTAACCTGCAAAACAACAACAGCTCTATTTATCTGCTATATCTCTAGCTTGTTCCCACCAGTAGATGGAAACAGTCCTAGTCTACCCAGCCAAACCCAACTGAGCAGCCTGTGCCACTTGGCTGCCAAAGGAGTGTGGACCATGACATCTGTATTTTACAGGGAGAATCTCAGAAAGCATGGCTTATCTAAATCGGATGTGTCAATTTTCCTGGACCTCAATATTCTTCAAAAGGACATGGAGTATGAAAATTGCTACATGTTCACCCACCTGCACGTTCAGGAGTTTCTTGCAGCTATGTTCTATATGTTGCAAGACAGCTGGGGAACCAAGAACAGTTCCTTTCAGTCTTTTGAAGACTTGAAGCTGTTGCTTGAAAGCAACAGTTATAAAGACCCCCATCTGACACAGATGAAATGCTTTTTGTTTGGCCTTTTGAATGAAGATCGAGTAAAACAATTGGAGAAAACTTTTAACTGTAAAATGTCACTAGAGATAAAATGGAAGATACTTCAGTGGCTGGAGATGATGGGGAACAGTGAAGATTTTCCAGCGCAGGTGGAATTTCTGGAGTTGTTTTTCTATCTGTATGAGACTCAAGATGAAGCTTATATAAGCCAGGCAATGAGCTATTTCCAAAAGATTGTCATTAATATTTGTGGGAAAATCCATTTGCTTGTATCTTCATTCTGCCTTAAGCACTGCCAATGTTTACGGACCATGAAACTGTCGATAACCATGGTATTTGAGAAGATGTTAAACTCAAGCCCCCTAGCTGAAATTTGGTAAGCATGGAAGTGCCCTGTCAGGGAGTGAGGGAAATAGATTTCATTGGTAGGAGGGGAGGAATTGTTGAGCTGAGGTCCCAGAGCCAGGATAACCCTTCAGGCTTGTCCTACCTTGAGGCAAGGAGGGGAAGCACTGAAACCCCTTATTGACCAGTCGTGGCTACTGGTGAGGAAAGGACAAAAATATGCCTGAAGTGGCTCTCTTGGCCTGAGGGCAATGCCAAGAAAGGGGCTTAGCTGAGAGCTATCACCTGTCAACACCCTTAACTAGAAATAATCTTCAGGTCACATCCTAGCACAGAGTTGCATCCAGTATGGTACACGTTTAACTTTTAAAAAGAATGCCCTCCAGAACAACAAGGGAATGGGAATTTCTTGCTGAAGCTCATTTATATAGGGCATCTATCTGTTCCTCTATAAGCTGCTGACCTAGCTCACCTTCCCTGTAGCCTAGACATAGGTCAGTCTTTGCTTTGTAGTTCATGAAAGGTCTCAGCCCTTTAACACCTAACTGGAGAGAGTCCGATGTGGGTAAGAAATAGTAGGGGCTGAATGAGTATTTTGAAATAATGAGTCTTTAGAGTTTTATGCCTATTATTTTATACTCTTCTCTTCCTTGAATTGCCTTTTCTGACTCCATCTATGCCTGGGGGAAGAATTCAACTATGGGATTAGCTCCAGATTTAACTAAACTTGAGGGCAAAGTATGTGGTATATAGTTATCTAGTGCATGGGAAGTTTAATCTCTTACCCATTTCGATGCTGGTCAAAAGCATATCTCAGTTTATTTTTCAGATTACAAAACTTTGATTCAGAGAAGTTTGCCTGGATAGTAAGTGCACAATTGTCGGTTCAACACACATCAGATAATAGCTAGCATCTGCTTGACCATATGCTGACAGTCTTCTAAGTCCCAGCTCATTTAGGCTCTCAACAATCCTAGTAAAAGCCTACTAGTAAAAACCCTGAGGTATCAAAAGGTATTAATTTGACTGAGGTCCTACATAGGATTGTGAGTCCTTGGTTTTCCAGCTTAACCCACACTGCCTTGTTGCCATTAGGTACAATCACAGAACCATCTCCCTTGTAAGGACATACATTTCATTTCTCCTTAGCTGTGAGAGAGAAAATTCTAGGCTCGGATGCCATGACCTTTACTGTTCTCGGGGTGTTGTAAGTAATCTCATTCAGTCTGTCTTCTCAATTCTGACTTAGTGGTTCTGTTTAAAGATGTGATTGAACCCAGGGCATTAGAATGTATTTTATGCCCAAGAGTAAACATTAAGAAGACATTCTGGCCATTATATTGCTAGTCCTCAGGCTACCTTCCCTTCATCTGTGTTCTAGTGTTATATAATACTAGAGTTGGCCTTGTTGCTAAAATAAGAGTCTGAGAAACCCAATGTTCTAAGAGGCACATTATAGGTGCGTCAGTGTCTTCCACAACAAAACAATGTTGTAAATTTAATAGCATTGCTATCTGTCTTGTTCACCATTATATCCCATAACATTTCTTTTTTTTTAATATATATATATATATATTTTTTTTTTGGACACAGAGCATGCACATGAGTGGGGGAGGGGCAGAAAGAGAGAAGGAGAGAGAGAATCCCAAGCAGGCTCTGCACTGTCAGCGCAGAACCTGAATCGGGGCCCAGACTCACAAACTGTGAGATTATGAACTGATCTGAAATCAAGTGTCATACACTTAACCTACTAAGCCACCCACACACCCCTTCCACAGCATTTCCACATAGTAGGCACTTAAATGTTTGAATGAATGATGTATTACCTAGTTTTCTCAAATTTAAGACCTCAGGTGATAACAGAGGCCAGCACTCTGCAATGTTATTCAATCCAATTTTTAAGTAAGGTATGGGGAAACCAATATTTATTGGGTAGTGAAGGAGATCAGGATATGCCACCCTAAAATATGCCACTTTTCCATTAGAAGTATTCTGAGCTGAAAGCATTTGAGTTCCTGAAACTCCTTACCTGCCTACAAGCAGAGACTCTAAAAAGAACTCGACTGTCATGAATCCCCTCCCTGCAAGCAATTTCTCTAATTTCTTCTTGGAGGCAAGTTGGCACCACACCCAGGTGGATGTTGTCACAAACTATCCTGTCTCTTCTCTGTTCTCTTAAGGGTCCATTTATCTTTCCAACAAGTCCTTTGTTTTTCCACAAGTGCCTTTTCTCCCTCTGCCTTTCCCCCACTAAATTAGCTATATAAACCCAAATAATGCCTACATCTCTGAGTTACTCATCACTGAATTCCTCCCATGTAGGTCCACAATGCACATGCTAATACAATTTGTATGCTTTTCTCTTGTTAATCTGTCTTTTGCCCATCCAATTTAGAGGGCCCCAGCGAGAACCTAGGAGGCCACAGGGAAAAAGATGCTTTTTTTCCCTCTCCTATAGCAGCTATTTGTATAAGGCAACATGCTAGACTTTTATGTATTTTAATATAAATAAAACAGCTACCGATTGTTAGCATTTACAATGGGAAACATTTGTTAAGTATTTGGTATAGATTCTTACTGAATCTTCACAGTAATCCTAAGAAATAGATACTATTATCTTCATTGTTTAAGATGAAGAAACTGAGGCTCGCCTAGGCTAGTGATGTTGCCAGATCAGCCAGTTTAGTGAAAGGCAGAGTTGGGACTCAGGACTGTTTTGTTGTAGAGCTTTTGCTTATAATCATAAGGATGTCCTCTGCTTTATTCCTTACTAACCTTTGTTTATAATGAGTTTGTCAATAGTATGCCTATTAGTTAAATTATACAACAGTTACAAATTTACCGAGTGCCTTTGTGTATGTACTAAATTTAACTATTAAATCCCCACAGTCCTGTGAAGGGAGATAGAATTTCCATTTCGTACATGAAGAGAGCTCAGAGCTCCTAGAACTGATGTGACTTACCTAAAGTGATGTAGCTAGTCAACGGGAGAACTGGAGCTCAAAACCCGGGCTTCTTAGTCTCCACCCTGTCCCCAGATGTCTCCCTATTACTCCTATTCTTACTCTTTGTAGTCTTATTTTTCTTCTTGATACTGGCTCTTTGGGTATTTGAAGACCTCCGGATTGTCCTTCCTAAGTCTCTCCCTCCAAAGTGAAGTCTCTAGTGTAGTTTTGTGTGTTGAAGAAATATGTTGAGGGGGTGAGAGAGTTACTAGGCAAACAAAGCCTTTGGGGTGCCAAGAGGAAGATTTTCGGGTGGACTGCGCCCACAACAGACCTGCACTGATGTACTCACCATTTCCGGGGTATACTTCCTTTCACCCAACACCATCTTCTGACAGGTGCCCTGGTTGAAACAGATAAATCCATCTTTTCTTTTTCTCAATTATCTAGGCGAAGGGATGGTGGTCATATTACTCATTGCTGGCAAGATCTCTGTTCAGTGCTTCATACAAATGAACACTTGAGAGAATTGGACCTGTGTCATAGCAACCTCAATGAATTAGCCATGAAGACTTTTTATCAGGAACTGAGGCATCCAAGCTGTAAACTACAAAAGCTATTGTAAGTTTGGCATCAGAAAGTCTAATGGAGTTATTCCACCTTCTTTCTTTGTCCCATTGGCTACTACTTATTAGGGGATCCAATAGTAAATAAATATTTAAAATCCACAGTGTAAACTACTTTAAGAACACCACCAGTGGAAACCTCTGGGGATGTGGAAGCATAACTAACTTGTTCTGGGAGTGTAGCAGCTATTGACATGTGTTTTTTGAGGCCCAATAAGGAATTTTGTACGTGAGGAAGGACACAGAGCTAAGGCATTCTAGGCAGCTCAATAGCATTTTCAAAGATAGGTTCTGGAGTACACTACTTTTCTTTTTAATTTCTTTCTCTTGAAGAATAATTTACATTTAATAAAAGGCACAGATAGTAAGTGTCTAGTAAGCTTGATGATTGCATATACCTATGTAACCAATACCCAAAACAAGCTAGAGAATAATTCCATCACCTCTGGAAGTTTCCTTCTACCCCCTTCTATTAGTTTTCTTACCCTATCCCAGTCTCAAAGGCAACCACTTTCTAAATTTATAACTATAGATTAGCTTTGTCTGTTCTTGTAAATAGTTTTGATTGCTTCATGTAGTATGTACATGTTGTGTCTGTATTCTTCTGCTCAACAAAATGTTTTAAAAATTTACCTATGTAGTTGTATGTTTTAGTAGCCTGTTTCTTCTTATTGCTGATGTGAGTATTCCATTGTTTGACCTACTGCAGCTCATTCATTCTCTTTTGAATAGACTCCTGTGTTGTTTCCAGTTTTTGGCTATAATGAATAAGGCTGCTATGACTATTCTTGCACGAATTTTGTATGTGTGTGATCTATGTTCTCATCTCTTGGGCTAATATTTAGGAATGGAACTGCCAGTTTACAGATGGATGTTTAACCTGTTAATAAATTGCCAGCCAGCCCTTTAGAGTGGTTGTGCCATTTTGTAGTCCTACTGACAATATATGAAAGTTCTGGCTGCTCCTCATCCTGGCCAACATTTGCTACCTTATTATATCCTAACTTGATTCTACAGACCCTATCATTTTTTTACATTTGCTGGTTTACATGGCTTTCCCCCTTTTGTCTACTGGTTCTACTAAGAGCTGGAACTGATGCTATTTAGTACTGTATTCAATGCCCATCCATGTGCTCAAGGCCTAATTGGTGCTCAGTAATCTGTATTGAATACTGAACAAACGATTAGCACTGGAGATTGATGTTCTTTTTTTAGGGGAGGGGGACAGGCTTCTCCCTAAATATTTCCCTTGGAATCTCCATGTTTTCAGTGAGATCTGACCTTAGATTTAAAGTACCAGATTTGGTCTGGTTTTGCACCATAGATGGGGTAGTCAACTGCATAGATGTCATGATTAAGGGGTTCCTGGAAATCCTTTTCATTCACCCCCAGGCATCTCCCCTACATTTTCCTTTTACTGAAAGTCACCAATCTAAAGCCCTGAAATTGCTACTGCCTTCTCTGGGGTTAAGTGGCTCCCCCTCTTTTACAGTGCAAGGGTCCCTTAGGGGGTGACACCATGAAAGTAGCTCTTAGTCTTTCTCACCTCAATGTGGTCTTACTTCCTCAAGTCCTTTTTCCTTAACACATGAAATTGTACTTCCAATTTATATTTAGTGAGTGCATTAGGCACTTTTACTGGATGATGATGGTTAATGCTGTAAACAGGTGAAAATTTTATTTTCCTGTGCTTGGCTAGAAGGGGGGTGAGGGTGAAGGTTAGGTGGTGGATGAAAGGGAGGAGAGGTGATGTTACACAGGGATGTTTTGAACAGTTAGTGAGCAGTGTAAGCATATTAGGCATTTGGGACTACCAGAGACACTTACAGAAGAATCAGATATAGCTAACAGTGACTGAATAGCAGATAATAGTTAAGAAGAAAAAGGGGCATATTTAACTTCCTCCCATATTTAGCTTTGGGCTGTCTCTGTACACTTAAAGTCCACAAGATGACAGCGTCTTTTGCAGTGATATGTTTTGTTAATGTTGCACATCAAACAGTTGATATTAATTATGAACTCACCTGGGGTTATTTAAAGGATTAAATGTGAATTAATGCTGTAATGAAGTATTTGGAATATTCCCCATTATTTCTGGTAGTCATTCCTAGGATTAAGAGTTCAAAACCTCCTCTTCTGCTTTTCCTGATGTTATTACCTTCTTTTCCTTCAAGGTCAAAAAAAAGTTGAGGATATCAGTTGTCAGGATGTAATGGCTATCTAAGTAGTAACCCAATTATTTTTCTAAGCAACATCCTGAAACTCAGATTTCTGAGAAATCGTGAAATCTGAGAAATCCACAGTAAAATAAGAAACAGCAGGAATATTTAGTTATCTAAGAGTTGGTTTTGAAAAGAAAGTGAGTGCTATAACCAGGATACGAATAATTTTGTAATTCCCCCCTGCCTATTTTTATTCTGAAGGATGAGATTTCTTTCTTTCCCTGATGGTTGTCGGGATATTGCTAGTTCCTTGACTCACAACCAGAATCTGATGCATCTCGACCTGAAAGGGAGTGATGTAGGGGACAATGGAGTAAAGTCCTTGTGTGAAGCCTTGAAAAACCCAGAGTGTAAACTACAGAATCTGAGGTAAGTTGTGAGGTTTTTTTTGTTATAACTGAGACTTTTGTCTGTCCAAACAGACTTTACAGCCTGGATTTACTATTCATAGGGCCAGCTTAAATCTATTTTCATGATATAGAATGGCAGGAATCCCCAGATTCAGGGTGATTTTCTCCTGACAGGACTTTTAATTGCTTCCATCCCCCCCCCCACTAAAGACCCCTCATTGTATGGTTCCATGTCAACATTTCCTAAATTAAAAAAAAA
The DNA here is from genome assembly GCF_027475565.1 of Acinonyx jubatus. Classification (NCBI taxonomy): domain Eukaryota; kingdom Metazoa; phylum Chordata; class Mammalia; order Carnivora; family Felidae; genus Acinonyx; species Acinonyx jubatus. The sequence goes on along the minus strand of NC_069390.1, from coordinate 50,572,851 downwards.
AAATAAGACCCAGAATTTAAAATTATTTATATTTAAGTGCAGCCATATGTGTATTTATTGTATCTTTGAACGCTTACAGAAAAGAATGTACTAATGCTAACTGGGGCCAGTGTTAAGCAGGCTCAGTTTTACTTAAGTTTTGATAACAAATCACCCTCCCCTTATAATTGCAACTCGGTGACCAGTACAGAAAGCTGAGGAAGAAGAGCACAGTGACTGTCAACTGTCAAGGTGTTTGTTCATTCTCACACACTGTGGATCCTAGTGCTGGGTCTGATTTTCTCTGAAAGTGAGAGGGTTGGCAATCCTACTAGGTCCCCACATTTGTGTGACTGGTTTCAAGGGAGATATTATTTTCCAGTGAAGGGTTTTTAATTCAGTTTTTGACAAAATAAAACCAAACCAGAGCAAAATAAAAAATCATTGCAATAAATTTTAGCTTAGAAGTTTTTATCCCTGGACTCATTTGAGGGGTGGGGTGGGGTGGGGTGGGGTGGGGAAATAAGGCAGAACCTTGATGCATGAAAGGCCAGGATAGGCCTGTATTTGTTAGAAGCAAATTATAATCTATATGTAGAAATCACAAGTAAAATGTGGAACAAGACCTTCTTTTTGACCATAGGCAGGTGAACTATATTAACATTGGGAATTCTTAAGTCTCCCCAGTTTTTGTAGGATGAAATTTACTTGTAGCATATCCAGAAAGTTGTTGGATGCTTCTTGAACGTGGGTTGAGTTCAATTGTCGGCAGGCCAGGTTGGGGGGTATTAGTATTACCATCTGTGAAGTAGTTTTAGGACATGGTGAGGAATTTTCAGTAACCTGCAGCTTCTAGTATGGAACCCAAGTGAGAAGTAGGTCATTGGTTCTTCTGTCTACAAGTGAAACATGTTAGTGGCAAAAAGCTGTTAAATGGAAGGAAAGATGTTTTCTTACAGTGGGAGCCATGGGTCCAAGACAAAAATGCCTTGGCACTTAACAGAGCAGCAGGACTGGGGTAAGATCTTTTTCATCAGCTGAGATTTGAACAATGTTTTCCACTGATAAGCCTTAAGGTAGACCCAGTTACTAGGCTTTCAAATAGGAAGCCATCTGTCTGTGTCAACTAGTGGGGCTCCTTATATCAGTAAATAAAATGTTTTGGTGGCAGAAGTCACCAGAGCTTTGTAATAATTGAGCACTGCCTTACGTAGGATTGGATGCTCTCCCATAGTGGGTAACTCCTGGAAGTAATCGATAGTCTTATAGACTTCGTATTAACGCTCTGGAGAAAGTTTCAATTTTACGTTTACTTTAGACCTCATGTCCTAACAGCTGTGGACAGTTGACTGGCTATGGTAGTCTGGTCTAAGCATAGTTCATGCTGAGCTTAACATTGTCAAATTGCATTTTGCTGTTTTACTATTCCCACTGATTCTAGTTGATGTAAGCAGTGAAAGCATTGATAAATCAGTAGACCTCTGCCAGGCTGCCTCACAGAAGATCCCCAATTACTGTAGGAACTTTGCAAATATAAAGTATTTAAGAAAACTTTAAATTCCTGAGAGACTCCTGTCAGCCCTTACATGTGAGCGTACTGGTGGAAAGGTACATACAATCACTAATTTCATGTGAAGATTTCACTCTACTGTGTACTAAAGGTTCCCCTCCAGAAGGGGGAGAAGTATCTACTCTCCTTGTCCTGATAATTTTTTCCACATTGTGGGCCTGATGATAGGGTAGTTCTTAAAGTATGTTGAGCAAATAAGGGGAAAAACAAAAACCTTGGGCAAACTAATAATGCCTCATTGTGCCCAGAATCCTTTCTTATTTTGCCTGTGCTCTGCAATTGGGGGTTAATAGCAAGGTGAAGGAGCAGTTGATTCCACCAAACAGCCACATGAAGAGTACCAAAACAGTATTAACGTAAAACACTGCCTACATCTTCAAAGATTTTGAATTAGAGAATATTCCAGAAGGGTACCATCTAAAACAGTTGCAAGAACAAACTGATTAGTTGATCAAGATAAGAGGAAGATGGGGCACCCAGGTGGCTCAGTCAGTTAAGCGTGTGACTCTTGACTTCAGCTCAGGTCAAGTTTGTGAGTATGAGCCCCACATTGGGATTGGGATTCTGTCTCCCGCTCTCTGTCCCTCCCCTGCTTGTTCTCTCTCTCTCTCAAATTAAAAAAACAAAGCAAAACAAAAAAAACAACAAAGAACTTTAAAACAAAACAGATAAGAGGAAGGTGCCTGGGAATAACAACCACAGCCTTGACTGTATTATTAACTAGAATAAAATAGTTTATAAGATGTAGATAGCATATGGACCAGTGGAAAATTTTTGCTTTTCCAGGAGTTTAGAATCGTTCTAGTGTATTATAATTGTTGACAACCATAAAGAGTTCAAAAGTATAATGGGTCCTCATAAATATGAAAAGACTTTGGAAAAGTGAGAGTGTATATACTTTGAAATCAGAATTTCTGCCACCTGCACAGATGACCCAGCAGGCAGAGACTTGAGTTGGAAACTGAACTACTAGTCCTGTTTTCTCTATTACAAAAACGTCTGTTTTAGTCATTAACTTTCATAAACCCTGATATATATCCACAGCCTCATAATCATACCAAACAAGTGCTTTTTTTTTTAAGTTTATTTTTGAGAGAGAGCATGCTGAAGGGGCAGAGAGAGAATCACAAGCAGGCTCTGCACCATCAGCACAGAGCCTGATGCAGGGCTTAAAGTCATGAACCATGAGATCATGACCTGGCCAAAATGGAGAGTTGGATGTTTAACTGAATGAGCTACCCGGGCACCCCCCAAACAGGGTTTTAAATGAAATGTAATTTAAAGATTTAAGCCCTAAGTTCAAACATAAATAGGAATATAAGACAATAATTGATTTTGCCATCTTAATTTGAATAATATGAAGAATAAGCTGTAACAAATTGGTAAGAAAGTAATTTATGTTCTTGTTTTGAAGTTTAGCATTTTTAGAAATTTTTAGATAAATAACTAATTTCTAAAATATTCTATTAATCTAAGTTTCCAAAATCAGTAAATTTGGAAACTATATTTAAGTCAACATTAAAGATAGTATAACCACTGCTAAGAATATTGTAACACAGTACACCTCAAAAGTTGATTCAAAAAGCATAATATTTGCAATATTGTCTGATTCCAAGATTTGTAAGATTCCAGTTTATAAATATGTTGGTCATTTATGCAACTCATTTTAATTATGTACTGAGATTTATATTTATATGCTTTTAAATATTAATATAAATAATATTTAACCTACAGGGGAAATGTGAGAGATTTAGAAAGTTCTTTAAGATTTTTTTTTTTTTTTTTGGTTAGGGGCGCCTGGGTGGCTCATTTGCTTAAGTGTCCGACTCTTGATTTCAGCTCAGGTCATGTACTCATAGTCCATGGGTTCGAGCCCCATATCTGGGCTCTGTACTGACAGCCTGGAGCCTGCTTCGGATTCTGTCTATCCTCTCTGTCCCACCCCTGTTTGTGCTATCTCAAAATAAATAAATTAACTTAAAAAAATTAGTAAATAATAAAGACTTTTTTGTTAAAGAAATACAAAGCCATATGTGATCTTAAAATCTATGTTTGCATTTTTATTTCTCACTGTGGTAAATTCAGGAATGAGTCCCAAAACCATCTTTTAAGTTTCAAGTTACAGAACAAATTAAGTTAATCTAATGATTTAGCTTGATTTGTAATAGGTCCATGAAGCCTATCTTGTTCATCCAAAGACCTTCTCTTGCAGTGAACAATTTCTGCAACCATATCCCTTTAGAAACAACTCTTCTGCCGTTTCTCAATTTCTCATGCCTGTCAGAAAAATAGGGGTGCTTGGGTGGCTCAGTTGGTTAAGCATCCATATCTTGATTTTTGGCTCAGGTCAGGTTTTTGGTTAGTGAGATGAAGCCCCGTGTGGGGCTCCATGCTTTCAGCGCAGAGATTGGGATATTGTCTTCTCCCTCTCTCTGCCCCTCCCCCGCTCAGACAGGGAGCTTGTGCACATGCCTGCTCGCTCTTAAAATAAATACAGTAAAAAAAAAAATAATAATCTCGCATTCAAATAAAAAGTTACAAAATTCTCGGGCAACCTAGAGACCACATAGTAGACATTTTCACAAAAGAACATTCACATAGCTGTTCTGAGGTCCTGGAGGGTTCATCCTCCAGGGCAGCAGACCCTTCTAACTGAGGAAGGGCCACTTTCTCTTGAGCAATGCCTCTTGAGTGGCAATTTTCTAATCCTGTGCTGCCAGAAGCACAAAAGAGCTTATTCCACTGAGCCTCAGCTCCTAGAGAAAACTGGCATCATGCATCAGATAAAGTCCTACCCTGACTGTGTCTCACACCAGGAGATGCTTATTCTTGACACGTGGATTCCTTCTGAGTGAGCTGCATCAAGGACCACCTAATAGACCTGTACCCAGTCACAGCTGGTCAGAGCCACAGACTGCAATCAATGAGAACAAAAACAATGAGAACAAGTTTATAATTTGCTTGCTTTTTAAAATTTATATCCAAGCTGGTTAACATATATTGTAATAATGATTTTAGGAGAATTTAGTGATTCATCACTTACATGTAACATCCAGTGCTCATTACAAGTGCCCTCCTTAATGCCATCGCCCATTTAGCCCATCCCCCACCCAGTACCCCTCCAGCAACCCTCATTTTCTTTGTGCTTAAGAGTCTCTTATGGTTTGTCTCCCTTTCTGTTTTTATCTTATTTTTGCTTCCCTTCCCCTGTGTTCATCTGTTTCTTAAATCCTACATATAAGTGAAATCATATAATATTTGTCTTTCTCTGACTTATTTTGCTTAGCATAATGCACTCTAGTTCCATCCACGTTGTTGCATATGGCAAGATTTCATTCTTTTTGATCACCAAGTAATACTCCATTGTATATACATACCACATCTTATTTATCCATTCATCAGTCAGTGGATATTTGGGCTCTTTCCATATTTTGGCTATTGTTGATAGTGCTTCTATAAACATTGGGGTGCAGGTGCCCCTGTGAGTCAACTTTTTTATCCTTTGGATAAATACCTAGTAGTGCTATTACTGGGTCATAGGGTAGTTCTATTTTTAATTTTTTGAGGAACCTCCATGCTGTTTTCCAGAGTGGCTGCACCAGTTTACGTTCCCACCAGCAGTGCAAAAGAGTTTCTCCGCATCTTCACCAAATCTATTGTTGCCTGAGTTATTAATGTTAGCCGTTCTGACTGGTATGAGGTAGTATCTCATTGTGGTTTTGATTTGTATTTCCCTGATGATGAGTGGTGTTAAGCATGTTTTCATGTGTCTGTTAGCTATCTAGACGTCTTCTTTGGAAAAGTGTCTATTCATGTCTTTTGCCCATTTCTTCACTGGATTATTTGTTTTTTGGGTGTGGAGTTTGATAAGTTCTTTATAGATTTTGGATACTAACCCTTTATCTGATACGGCGTTTGCAAATATCTTCTCCCATTCTGTTGGTTGCCTTTTAGTTTTGCTGATGGTTTCCTTTGCTGTGCAGAAACTTTTTATCTTGATGAGGTCCCAATAGTTCGTTTTTGCTTTTGTTTACCTTGCCTCCAGAGACACGTCAAGTAATAAGTTGCTGCAGCTAAAGTCAAAGAGGTTATTGCCTGTTTTCTCCTCTAGGATTTTGATGGCTTCCTATCTTATGTTTAGGTCTTTCATCCATTTTGAGTTTATTTTTGTGTATGGTGTAAGAAAGTGGTTCAGGTTCATTCTTCTGCATGTCGCTGTCCAGTTTTCCCGGTACCAATGGCTGAAGAGACTGCCTTTTTTTTCCATTGGATATTCTTTCCTGCTTTGTCAGAAATTAGCTGGCCATACATTTGTGGGTCCATTTCTGGATTCTCTGTTCTGTTCCATTGATAAAAGTATCTGTTTTTGTGCCAGTACCATACTGCCTTGATGATTACAGATCTGTAACAAATATTAAAAATTATAATTTGCTTGGAAATTTTCAGTCAAGGGTCTCCTTGTAGGGGCACTACAAGAGAGGAGAGTTCGGTCAGTTCCCCACCAGAACCCAAATGCAAGTTAATGTGTCTCCTCTGTTTCACTGGCCTACATGTAGGGGTTAGCTTAGAGCCACCGTCGTCAGCTCAGCTTTTGATTGAATTACTGGTGATTGATGTTTTGTATTAACATAACTGAGACAAGACCTTCAAACTCTCAAAAACAAGAGACCAGAGTTACATTTTTTTATTTCCTTATGCATGTGAGAGAAGAGGAGAGCCTTGATGATCTTTCTGATTTGACACAATCTGTTCCATGTTTGTAACATTTAGAAATTCAGAAGTAGCAATTTGAATATTACAGGAGTGACACATTATTAAATAAGACACTTGGTCAAAATTATAGACTTACTAGAACTTAAGGGTTGTTTTCACAAGACACAGTAGCAATTTCTAAAGTCCACATGTCTTCTTATAAGACTTCTTTTTTACAGTAAAATATTTTCAGACTTGTAATACCATCTGCTTTTCTTTGTAGCTATAAGGGAAAGAGGGAACATTTTCTTATGAGGCTGAGATTTCATTTGTCAGGAATTAGGAAGTCCATAGCTGAAATTCCCTTAGTGCTAAGGGAAAAGAAGAAAGCTTGAGAAGCTCAAACTTGTAATATGGAAAGGATAAGAGCGAAACAGATCATGAACAAAAGAACGTGAGCCGTGTAATATTTACATCCCCAGCTGAAAACCTTTTTTTAGTGTTTACCGTTTCTGTTCTTTGCTTCCTGAATGCATTACATTGTGTTTCATTTTTGATCTATGTGTATGTGTGTCTGGAAATTTGCAAGTAGGATATTGCCTGTTTTTATTGGATTATTATCACCCTTCAGGGTTTTTCCCTCCAAATGTGTTTGAATTACCAAATTTAAAAGGATTAAAGCATTTAAAATACCCTTATGTAAGGCATTGCATTTAATGTACCTCTGTCATACAATTTCCAGCATGTTAATTTAATCAGGATTATGGGGGCTACACATTTTACATTTTGAACTCTTTCAGAACTTTTCTGACTTTTTGTCATGGTGATGCACATGAATACAACAATTATTCAAATTTAATTTTATATACTTTTTATCAATGTATATGTGTATTTTTTTTGTTAAACTTTCATTTCTTACTGTATAAAATCTTACATTTCATTCATTGCATTATTGGCCGTATAATTTTAAATTACCATTTTCATGAAATGTATATGAATGATATATTTTAGGACTTCATTTATATCCCTCAATTGCCCTCACAGATGATTAACTTCTTGTTTATTTATAAAGTTTATTTATTTTGAGAGAGAGAGAGAGCAGGGTAGGGGCAGAGAGAGAGAGAGAAAAAGAGGATCCCAAGCATGTTCCACGCTGTCAGTGCACAGCCCGATGTGGGGTGGAACTCACAAACCATGAGATCATGATCTGAGCCGAAATCAGACACTTAACCAACTGAGCCACCCTGGAATCCTGATGATTGACCTCTTACCTGGGTCTGAGGGCTCTATTTTCCTTCTTAGCACTTTGACTTTGGTACATTGCTCTGCAGCATTTGGTGTTCTGAAGTCTGAGGATAACCTGACCCTTGAACCCCTCACCTTCCTGCCCACCTTCCTGGTTCATACGTGTTAGTTTTCTCTCATTGGTGTTGTCCAGGTAGTTTTCCTTACTTTGGCATGAAAGTACCGTTTGATCTGCTAGCAACCTTTTTTTCTGCCCAGGAATTCTTTCTTTCAATTGGATTTTTAAAAATGGGTTTGTTTCTCTTGCTCTCTTTCTTCAAGAGCATCTCATAGTCATTGGTTGTAGCTCCTTTCCTATATAACTCTTACTTACTTTTTGTCACTTTAATCTTTTTTCATCCTTCCTCCTTGAGGAGTTTCTCACATATTTTCACTGCTTTTGTTCTTTATTGCTTCAAATATGGATTCCAGTTTTCTCCTGTTTTTAAACTCGTTGGACTCTTTATCTTAAACCCGCTCCCTTTCTCAGTGTTACCTCTTCTTAGGATGTGCTCTTGTTCAGAGAATGTACACCTTATACATTTAAGATGTAAAGCAAGCTTTTCTAAACATTTTCTTCTGTTTCCCCATTTTCTGTTTTTCATACATGTACATATTTTCTGTCCTTTAGTTAAACTTTAACATTTTATCCACAGGCCCCATAATATTGGAATCTTCATCTGCTAGAAGAGCTGGAACCCAGTGTATGATGCTTCCCTTGTTTCTCTAACTGCCTGCTTGGCTGTTGCTGTAATACCCTTTTGTGTCACCCTGTTCAGCCGTAACAAATACCACAGACTGGGTGGTTTAAACAAAGGAAATTTATTTGTCACAGTTTTGGAGCCTGGAAGTTGAAGATCAGGGTGCCGGCAGGGTATGTTTCTGATGAGGCTTCGCTCCTAGGCTTGTAGAGAGCCGCCTTCTCCTGGTGCCTTCATGTGCCTCTTTCATGCGTATGCAGTCCTGGTACCTCTTCCCTTCTTATAAGGGCACCGGTCCTTTCGGATTCGGGGTCCCCTCTTAAGACCTCATATAACCTTAATTACTTCCTTAAAGGCCTTGCCCCAAATATAGTCACATTGCAGGCATGGGCTTCAACATCTGAATTTTGGGGAACACAGTTCAGTCCATAACACCTTTTCAGGGCAAGTTGAGGTTTCCAGCCTTAGGTGATCCACTGAGGTCTAATTCTGGATTGAGGAGGGAGCTTCTCTTATTCTTACCTATATACACCCTTATTCTGGTGAAGACAAACAATTCCTGAGGGACTGGGTTGATAAGTGCTTGATTCAAAGGAGTAACTAGAGTGACTCCCAAGTTCCTGGAACACTGGTGTCACCTTCCTCGTCTTACGAAGACCTGGTACCAGGCCCAGGCTTCTCCAAGCACAAGCTGTCTCTAAATAGGAGTCTCTACAAATATGGTCTCTTCATGTACTTCTTCCTTTCTTCTTTTGGTTCCCTTCTTCTTTTGCTTTATTTTTAGAGACTGTTTTATTTCTGATTTACTTTTTATTTAAAAAAAAATTTTTTTTAATCTTTATTTATTTTTGAGAGACAGAGTGAGAGTGGGGGCAGGACAGAGAGAGACACTGAATCTGAAGCAGGCTCCAGGCTCCAAGCTGTCAGCACGGAACCTGACTCAGGACTTGAACTCATGAACTGTGAGATTATGACCTGAGCCGAAGTCAGAGTCTTAACCAACTGAGCCACCCAGGCGCCCCTATTTCTGATTTACTCCTAGTTTTTACTCTTAAGGACTGGGTTCCTCAGAAAACATGGATTGACTCCCATGAATAGGTGAGTTCTTGGTAGACAGCTGTGGGAATCACAGCTTTTCATCCTGACTTCCTGCCCCATGTTTTTCAGAAATCAGAGTGCAAGGACTCTACACCCTTCAGTCCACCTTCTTCCATGTTGTAGTTGGAGGAAATTCCTCCTAGAGAAAAAAAAAAGTATCATATAAAAATACTTCTTTAGGACTTCCATACATATTTTCATAGGGAATTGGGGAGATGGGGATGGAAAAGACAAGCTTTCTGCTCTCCCCTTCCTAGCTCCCTAGCAGATCCTTGTGCTTTAGCTAAATAACTCATTGCAAGTAGGGAAGCTGGTTTTCAGAAGGGGTCACAAAGTCTGGGAGCCCACACCATCTGGCTGGGTGAGTGGTGGTCATAACTCTTTTCTGAGGAGGGTCATCTCTGGTTTCCTGTGTTGTTTTTCAGCTTGGAATCCTGCGATCTAACTACAGTTTGTTGTCTAAATATCTCTAAGGCTCTCCTTAGAAGCCGGAGCCTGGTATTTCTGAATCTGTCGACCAATCACCTATTAGATGACGGAGTCAAGCTGTTGTGTGAGGCCTTAGGACATCCCAAGTGTCACCTAGAGAGACTGTCGTGAGTCTTGCTGGTTTGTTTTCCCTGCAGTCCTTTTGGGCAGTCTTGTGTGACTTAGTTAAGAGCTGTATGGGCAAACTGTTTGGGTCTGGACACCACTTGGCTCATTTGTCAATCCTGGATGAGCTCTACATGAAGTCCTCTTTTGCTTTCTCTCTCATTAGACTTTTAACTGCTGCTTTTCTTCATGAATGCTTATTTTTATTACTGTTTTCCTCCTCCTCTCCCTTGTATGTAGCTGCAAGGGCATTTGTAATTTTAGTAGGTTTGAAAGGTTGATTCTATAGTAGAGATATAAGGACTGTAAGTACCAGCTAGTGTCCCTGAGAAGAGGATGAGAAACATGACCTTTGGGATTTGACTGGTCCCTTCCCAACTGTGTTTCTCCTTCAGCTTAGAAAGCTGTGGCCTCACAGTAGCTGGTTGTGAGGATCTTTCTTTGGCTCTCATCAGCAACAAAAGGTTGACACATTTGTGCTTGGCAGACAACATCTTGGGAGATGATGGAGTAAAGCTTGTGAGTGATGCCTTGAAACATCCACAGTGCAATCTCCAGAGCCTTGTGTAAGTGAGCACTAGTTTTCATCCTGCTGATGTATACATTTTGAAATATATTTTAGAAGGGACAGTGTTATAAATATAATCTGTCCCTTGCATTTTCCCTACTGTTATCAATAATGATAATGCAGATGATGAGGATGATGGTATTAATGATTGCCATTTGTTGTGTCCTTACTCTGTGCTGGGCCCTGTGCTAAATTTATTTAATCTGCACAAATGTACCTGTTGGTGTCAAATTGGCCACTGAGTTCTCAGCCCCAGGTGAGAAATGTGAGGCTTAGAAAGATTATATAGTTTGCCTCATGTTCATGAGAACATGGTGGATTCAGGACTAAAGTCTGCGTGTCCAACTCCATATTCTGGGTCTAGAACAGGTAAATGTGTATGAACACCACTAAACAGGAATGTAGCATCCCATGGTATGGCTGGATCACAGTGTGATTATTCTGTTCATTGCCCTTAGATGAATTCCCAGATGTGGAATTGATGAGCCAAAATTTTTATTTTGTCAGACGTGGTTACATTTTCTCCAATAGATTGTTCATAATTCCTTGGCAATCTAGAAGCCTGCATTTTAACATCCTCATCGAGTATCTACTGGTTGTTTTTTTTATCAGTATTGATTAGATAATTGAAAATAACTTTAAAAATGATTTGATGTTGAGGGGCGCCTTGCTGCCTCAGCTGGTAGAGCATGTGACTCTTGATCTTGGGGTCATGAGTTCAAGCCCCACCTTGGGCATGGAGCCTTCTTAAAAAAATAATAAAATAAATAAATAAAAATAATTTAATGTTGAGCATCTTTTCAAATGTTTTTGGCCTTTAATATTCTAGGAATTGCCTCTTCATAGGCTCCATTTTCCTCTGGATGTTTTCTGTTATATATGTTATGGTTATTAATATGACATACATTATAGCCATTATTTTTTCTGTTTTGCAAATAATTTACGTAGCATGTTTCTGTATGTTTTCTCGTGGCCATTTTTAGAATACAGAAGTTTAAAATTCTTGTGAAGTCACATTATCTTCCTCCTCATGACTTTTAGAAGTTTTGTCATAATTGGAAATACCTTTATTTAAAAAACCCTACTTATGTCTATTCTTTATGGTTTAATTTTTAACATGTAAGTGTTAAATTAGTCCTACTTTGTTATAAGACTTAAAACTTATTTTCTCCCATATGTCAGGTCTGCTTTCCCAAATGACTTATAGTATAATAGATCTTTTCCCTACTGATTGGAAATGCCACTTTTATTATGTAAAAAAGTACTTTATTATGATTACTCCCCTTCTATTCCATATGCCTACTCCTCTGCATGTAGCTGCTTTTGCAATTAGGTACTGTATTTATGTACAGTGTGAAGAGGTTAACATTTCATTTATAGTAAAGAAGAATTCTGGGGGCGTCTGGGTGGCTCAGTCAGTTGGGCATCTGAGTAGGTTTCAGCTCAGGTCATGATCTCACAGTTCATGAGGTTGAGCCCTGTATCAGGCTCTGCACTGACAGCATGGAGCCTGCTTGAGATTCTCTCTCTGTCTTTCAAAATAAATTTTAAAATCTAGCATTTGAAAAGAAAAATTCTGAAGAACATGAATATCTCAAGTGAATATTCTGAAGGATATTCTGAAGAATATCCCAAGTGAGACAGGCAAAGAGGTAATGAGGGAGAGGGTATTTGATCTGAGATCAGTGTTGGCAAGTAGGTGAGGGAGCACAGGATGAAACCTTTGCAAAATCTCTGGGCAGTAAAGCAGTGATTCCATGTGTCCTCATACTGTCCTTCCTATAGGCTGAGGCGTTGCCACTTCACCTCACTGAGCGGTCAACATCTCTCCTCTTCTCTCCTACGCAACAAGAGCCTGACACATCTGGATCTGGAGTCCAACTGGCTACAAGATGATGGAGTAAAGCTTCTGTGCGATGTCTTTCGGCATCCCAGCTGTAACCTTCAGGACCTGGGGTAGGTTTTCTGTGACCTGACCTTCCATGCTTTAACAGATGAGTAAAGAAGGGCTGAGCTGAGTATCTGTCAGAGAAAAGAATACACAGCTGATTCTCTCTCTCTCCTCCTGCTGGAGACAAGCTGAGGAAGTATGCTCATCAGATTTTTCTTAGTTACTACAGTAATTGTAATCAACCTGTTGTACCTCACTGAGTCTACTGTGTGTCCTCTGCTCTACATCCCTGAAGCAGAAACTGTGCTCCACTAGTTTTTCTTTCTTCAATTCATGTTTATAATTAGGTCAACTTTTAAACTGGGAAGGGAATTTTAAAAAATATCCAATAATCCAGTCATTCTGTTGTTGTTGTTTATTTAAATGTTTTTATTTATTTTGAAAGCAAGAGAGTGAGAGCAGGGGAGGGGCGGGGGGGGGAAGGTGAATCTCAAGCAGGCTCCACACTGTCAGCACAGAGCGCGACATGAGGCTCAATCCCATGACCCTAGGATCATGACCTGAGCTGAAATCAAGAGTCAGACACTCAACTGACTGAGCCACCCTGGTGCCCCATATCTCTGCCTTCTTTAAGAAAATATATATGATCTAATTCTCTGAAGTTTCCTTGACTATTATTCAACTAGAAGGCAAAATTTTAATTCATGGAAATTATGTTTAAACCCAATACCTTTTATTTCAGCCACGATTTCTATAATTTCTAAGTGACCTACATACACAAGATGTTTGGTTAGTCCACTTTCTCTCCTTAGCTTTGCTATAAACAGACAAATTTGTGCTTTCGTAGCTACCTTCATAGCTTCTATGCAGGCCATGCCAGTTCTCTCCACCAAAATTTACAACAAATATAAAATACATTCTGAGGGCATTAAAGATTATTACTAAGGTGATGCTCTTGCCTCTGGTAACTTACAAATGCTGATGGCAGGGAAATGAATATACAGCCAATCATAATATATCCCATTTGTCATAAAGATATGACAGGGATGCCTGGGTGGCTCAGTCATTTAAGCATCTTCACTCTTGATCTTGGCTCAGGTCATGATCTCATGGTTCATGAGTTCAAGCCCTGTGTCAGGCTACACACGGTCAGTGCAGAGCGTGCTTGGGATTCTCTCTCTCTCCCTCTCTCTGTCCTTCCTCTGCTAGCTTGCTCTCTCTCTCAAAATAAATACATTGAAAAAAAAATGACAAAAGTCCCAAGGAGCAAGGAGTGGGACAGAGGGTATTGAGTTACCTTAGCCTTGAAAGACGAAGAGGATTTTGTTGTGTGCAGATATCCTTGGCAGAAGGTAGGAAGAGCGAAAAGAAGGGGAATGAAGATAGGTGTGGTAAATTTGGAAAAAAACAAAATAAAAAACAGAAACCCAGAGGTGTATGGTTGGCAAATAGGTTAGGGACAAAGTATGGAAAGAGAACGTTTGAGGCCAGGTTGTGAATGCTCTTGAATGCCCTACAAAAGACTGAAAGACATATCTTTTTATATGTAGGCTGCTTCCTCTTGGAAGGTAACACCTTAACATTTTTTTTAAAGTATTTTTATTTCAAAATTCTATTGGAAACTGAAAGCACAGAAATCTTTGGGTTCCTTGGGTAAACTTATATCCATTTTTTAGTATTGATAGAAATGTGTTTATACCCTTAATTTGGGAAGCTTGGTGGATAACAGCCTGTTTGTGGGAGAAAGCAGTTTTACCCAATGGGGTTTTTTTTCTCATTAAGAAACCCCGTTGGTTTCTACTGATAATGTTAGACATTCCTATGTGCGTCTTGGATTGTGGATAGAAAAGAGTCAGGAAAAGGGTTTAGATACCTGGGCTTCTCTCCTAGGAATAAACTAATTAAGCCTCACAACTGAAGGTCTCACTTGTCTCTTATATTTCTTGCAGATTGATGGGCTGTGCACTCACTAGTATGTGTTGTCTGGATTTGGCTTCTGCTATTCTGAACAACCCACACCTGCAGAGCCTGGACCTTGGGAACAATGACCTGCAGGATGATGGAGTCAAAATTCTGTACGAAGCTTTGAGACATCCAAACTGCAATATTCAGAGGCTTGGGTGAGTTCAGTTTTCCATCAGGAAAGTGATACCTGTTTGGTAGCTAATGTGGCCAGAAGAAATTTAGTACATGAGAGAGGATGAAAAGTAAATGGGGCTCGAAGGTAAGTTACTCTCAGAAATGAGAATCTGAATTTCAAATATATGCATCAGTGTGTATTATGTGTTGTTAGTATTAAAGCTATAGTTCATATTTCTTTCTGTTCCCTTTAGTGCCTTAGATGGGGTATGTATGAAGTAAAAGGTCCTTGCTTTAAGGTCTTTCATGTTCTGTCATCCTTCAGATATTCTCTCTTTGAATTAATTTTTCTTATTAAATTGAAGATTTTGCTAATTGTCTTCTCTCAGAAAATGCTATCTAGGCTCTTAAGGAGCCTGCAATCTAATAAGGTCTTATCCTGTGTTCTGAGTACTTTTTATGTTTAATCATGTATTGTTTAGGTGTTTATTTTCTTTTTGAATCTTGAACTGATATTGACTAGTACATTCTTACATAGCATGAATTATTGACCTTTGGGTCAAGAATTTTGCTCTATGTGTGGGAAACCCAAATACTATGATATGTTTCCCTGACTCTTCCAAGAAAGTGCTATTTTACCTATGTTTCCATTAACTATTCATATATTTTTATGACAACAATGATGATGTTGTAATGATTGGATCTGAAATTTAATTTTATCCTGCTTATAACCTAATAAGTTAGCCTATCACTGTTTCATGGATGCTGGCAGGAAACTCAGAGTCCCATTGGAGACAGAGGACTTTATTACTCCTAGCATAGCAGCATATGCACTAGTGTATGTGTGTCAGTTTTCTTTGTCCCCCAAGTCCCACAGGGTGGATATGGATAGCCCAGATGGACATCTGCACATGGAGTGGGTTGCATCCCATGGAGCTTGGGGGACTCACCACTTTATAGCAAGCACGGAGCAAGCCTGCTCTTTGCCCCAGAGGAAGACATCCCTCAAGACTGCTCACTGCACACACCCCCTAGGAAGTGGCCATGTAGAATTGTCAGGGTCTTAAATTTTTGTCAATAAATAGGAGAGCAAAAGACTCACAGAAGAATGTCTCCCAGAAATATCTGCCCCCTTTTTCTGCACAATACAGTCTTGGTGAATTTTCACATGGATATGCCACGCTCACTAATCTCACCAACAGAGGCTGAGGCCAAATCTGCTCAATTTGTCTCCTACGCCATTTAATTAAGGCCACCATAATTAGGACTCCAAGCATGGGAGGAGGTCAGATTGCAGTATTGATTTCAACTATGTCCTCAGCATCCTGGACCGGCCAACTGAATGAAACCAAGGGAGGACCAAAAAGTCTTGTTATTCATTATAACTCGTGAAAGGGAGTTTAGGTTGACCTGCTGATCTTGGTATCATTGGCAATAAATATAGGGAACAAAATCTGGCCAAAAGTAGTCCCATACCCAATAAAGAGATATTCAGTGGTCCACACCTCCACACATAAAAAACATATAACCTGAAGGAACACAATTCACTTCAATGTGGGATGTTTTCTATTGATCTGGGTCACCATTACAGTGGTTTGGTTATGTGTCACTGAGTAGTTACAGTGTTAGACATAAATCGTATAACTCAAGGCTGCACTGGCATCAAGAGAAGCTTATGAATTTGTAACAGACTGAAACAAGGTTTGTACCGGTTGTGTTTGTATACCCTTGACAGAGGTCCAGATCTGGGAGGCTGCCGCTGATGACATCAGGTGCAGCAGAACAGTTAGGACCTGCCGTATCCACGTGGAATTTTGTTTCCACGCCATGTGGACAGACTGGGCAGTGGGTCACTTTGCCAGCCATAGCTGCTACTTCAGCAGACCACATAATTTTTCCAGGCAGCTGTGTTGGGTCTAGGAAAGGAAAAGAAATAATGAATTGTTCTTCCCACTCCCAGCACCTCACAGGTTCTGAGATGTTACTTCCCCAGGTATTGGTGTGGCTGTTCTTCCCCACAGTCCTGAAATCAGTGTGTCCCATCTTAGTGCCTGTAACTTTGCCTTTTCTCCAATCATCCCCTGCTCGTACCCAGGCTTTCAGTCCAGAGGGATCTGGCAGGAGAAAAATAATTTTTTATAATTTTTTATAATATTTCTATAAACCCATTCTGTTACATCTTTGCTTGTAGGGGGACTTCTCAAGCAGTATACTCAACCAAACGGTCATTATCCTCATGATCCAAAGGTGACTCCAGGTGTCTGAAGCCAAATTAAGTTTGAACCCCACAGGTCCTTTGTGGCTGGCCTGTCACCTGGAGGGTACACCAGTTAGGCTGGCCTGGAGTTGCTGTTATGGAAAGAAAAGTATCATGCCCAGGAATAATCAAGATGGAATCCTGAAATTTCAAAGGTTTTATATGACTTTCTGTCCCTTTCAACGTAATCATTACTCAGGAAGTGGCCAGACAGAGATGAACCATTTCAGGGGATAGCCATATTTAGTGACCAAATGCCCCACTATACTATGTTGACCAGGAGGTGGTGAGGGAGGTAGGGTCACAGATCTTTGTAATTTCGAAAGATCATTCCAGAGCTCAGTAATACCAGATGCCTGTGGATGGTAGGGACCATGGAATGTTCATTGAATACCTTGACTATTGGCTCATTGTTTCTTCAAAATGAGAGATCTAAGTACTATTATCCTTGACTTTTTGTATATCTGGAAATGTCTCAGTTTTCTATGACGTTGAGTGGCAGCTTGGTTGTGTTCATATTTTGGTCATCCTTCCTCTGAGAGTTTTACAGAAAGTCCACTGCCTGCTAGCATTGAATCTAGTTAGAAAAAAGTCTGAAGCCAACTGATTCTTCCCTTTTAGTATCCTTACTGGTTAAACATAATTTTTTTTTTTTTTGGCTTGAATGTCCGTAGAATTGCTCTTTAGGAACAATAATTTGTCCTGTGTAGAATTTTCCTCATTAATATTTTCCTGGGGAAATGGTCTGCCATTTCAACATGTAGATTGTATTTTTTTATAGGGTTTCCTGTGTTTTAATTTCTGCTTATCTAATTTGTTTTCAGGGTCACTAATTACACTTATGTTGGATCTCTTTTGTCTGTCTTTATAATTTTTTTCTAATCTTTTAAAACTCATTTTCCTTTCACTTTTCTCTAACCCATAATTTTAAGTTCATTTTCAGCAGTGATGACCCCCTTTCTGCTTCTTCCAATGTCATCTACAGTCCATAATTTTTATTTTTCTCTTCTGATATTTTATTTATTTATTTATTTTTTTAAATTTTTTTTCAACGTTTTTTATTTATTTTTGGGACAGAGAGAGCGGGGGAGGGGCAGAGAGAGAGGGAGACACAGAATCGGAAACAGGCTCCAGCCTCTGAGCCATCAGCCCAGAGCCTGACGCGGGGCTCGAACTCATGGACCGCGAGATCCTGACCTGGCTGAAGTTGGACGCTTAACCGACTGCGCCACCCAGGTGCCCTCTTCTGATATTTTAAAGATCTGCCTGTATTCATATGTTTTGTTTCTTAAATTTGACATATGAGTGAAATCATATGGTATCTGTCTTTCTCTGACTGACTTATTTTGCTTGGCATATTCTGTAGCTCCATCCACGTTGTTGCAAATGGCAAGATTTCATTTTTTTATGGCTGAGTAATATTCCATTGTGTGTTTATACCACATCTTCTTTATCCATTCATCAGTCAGTGGACATCTGGGCTCTTTCCATACTTTGGCTATTGTAGATAATGCTGCTATAAACATCAGGGTGCATATACTTCTTTGAATCCGTATATTTGTGTCCTTTGAGTAAATACCTAGTACGTAGTAAAATTGCTGGATCATTGGGAAAAAAAAGAAAACCATAAAACAGATTCTTAACTATAGAAAACAAACTGGGGGTTGCTGGAGGGGAGGTAGGTGGGGGGGTAGATTAAATGGGTAATGGTATTAAGGAGGACACTTGTGGTGAGCACTGGGTGTTGTAAGTGATGAATCGCTAAATTCTACACCTGAAACAAATATTACACTGTATGTTAACTAACTGGAATTTGAATAAAAACTTGGGGGAAGAAAAGGAATGTTTATCCACAGAAAAAAAAAAGATCTACCAAGTCATATTTTAAACATTTTCACTATGAAATATAAAATACATAGAAATAAATGAATAAAACTATTTAAAAGTTAGGGATTGCCTGGGTGGCTCAGTTGGTTAAGCATCAACTTGATATCAACTTTCATGGTTTCATGAATTCAAGCCCCACATCAGGCTTTGTGCTGACAGCACTGAGCATGCTTGAGATTCTTCCTCTCTCTCTGCCCCTCCCCTGCATTTATTTATTTTTTACTTAATTTGTTATTTATTTTTGAGAAAATAAGTTAAAAAATAAATGCATGAATGAATGAATGAATAAATAAATAAATAAATAAATAAATGTCAAACGTGTGTAATCTCACCCGGGTCAGAAATTGAATTTTCCCAGGAAATTAAATTCCCCTACTTCTCCTTTATAAATCTCTTGCCTCCTCCCTAAGAAGTAAAACTATTATCCTGAATTTTGTGGTCATCATTTATTTATCTGTAGAGTGTGAGTGTATATAGTCCTAAGCAATGTATTGTTAAATTTTGCTAGGTTTTGAACCTTATATATAATCATACTCAGTATATTCTTTTGTATTAGGATTTTTTTTTTTGCTCATTGTTAGGAATTTGTCATCCAGTCATTTCATGTAGTTGTAGTTAGTTCATTTTTACCACAGTAAAGTATTCTAGTGAATGATGATATCACAAACTATGTAACCATTCTATTGTAGGTGGACGTTTTTCATTTATTTTATGACTAATGCTGCTGATGAATATTTTACTACATGAATTGAGGCACATACGTATATATTTAGGAAAAATAGCTATTTATTACATCATTGGGAATGGGTCTTCAAATTTATTAGATACTGTCAAAAAGATTGTTCTGGGGTGCCTGGGTGGCTCAGTCAGTTAAGCGTCTGTCTCTGAGTTTCGGTTCAGGTCATGATCTCGCATTTCATGAGTTTGAGCTCTGCATTGGGCTCTGCACTGCCAATGCAGAGCCTGCCTGGGATTCTCTTCCTCTCCCTTTGCCCTTCCCCAGCTCTCTATCTCTCTCTCAAAATAAATAAATAAACTTAAAAAAAAAAAAAAGGATTGTACTAATTGATTCTGCCCCTAGTAGTGTGTGATAGTTTCTGTTCTCTATTCTTGCCAATTTTGTCTGACTTAATTTTTAAAGTGTTAGTGAATCAGGTGTGTGTTTTGGCATCTCTTTGTGGTTTTAATTTAGAATTGTCTGGTTAAAGAGAGGTTCAACACCTTTTGAGATGCTTAATAGCCATTTGGATATCCTATTTTGTAAAGTTGCTTTTTCACTTAATTTGTTCATTTTTCCATTGGGTGAGCCATTTTCCCCTTTTTGATATGTAGGGTTTTTTTTTTTTTTCCTCCAATATATTCTGGTTACGAGCCATTGTGACTTAGATACGTGACAATAACTTGGGTTTTTCTTTTCACTCTTTATGGTGTCTTTTATAGAACCAAAGAACTTAATTGTAATGTCAGATTATTCCTTTATTAGTCCTTTTTGTAATTGGTTAGGAAAATTTTTCCCAACTCTGGGATTATGAAGACATTCTACTATTATTTTCTAAATGTAAAAGGCAGCTTATGAAGCATTTGAAACTTTAATTTAAAAATATGGTTAGTAGGGTGCCTGGGTGGCTCAGTTGAGCATCTGATGCTTGATTTTGGCTCAGGTCATAATCTCATGGTGGTGAGACTGAGCTCTGTGCTGGGAGTAGAACCTGCTTGAGATACTCTCTCTCTCTCTCTCTCTCTCTCTCTCTCTCTCTCTCTCTCTCTCTGTCCTCCCATTGGACCCTCCCCAAATTGTGTGCATGCACGTTCTCTCCACCCCCCACCCCCAAAAATATATGGTTTGAGGTCAATCCAATTTAATATATTTCCTATGTGGAAATATAAGTCAATAAGCAAAACTTATTGACTGTTTTTCTTTCCCCACTGTCTGGCAGGGCCATCTTTGTTATAAATCAAGTCTTCATTGGTGCATGGGTCTATTACTGGGTTCTTCCTTTGCGTTTCCAAACAAAATTTTAAATATCAGCTTATCAAGTTAACACACACAGGCATGTGCATCTCCCTATATTCCCATGCCTACCCATATGTTGGCATTTTGATTAGAATTGCATTGAATCTATCGATTATGATAGATCTCCTTAGCTTAGCTCTATCAATAAAGCTTAGTAATTTTTCCTGTGGTAGCCCTTTATTTTGCTGTTTGACTTTATTCCTAAGTACTTGCTATATTGCAATACTATTGTAAATGGGTATTGTTAGTTTTCATTTTGTTTATTCCTTATACATAGAAACACAGTTGGGTTTTGTGTGTTAACTTCATACCCAGTAGCTTGGCACATCCTCTGGTTGATTAAAATTGCTTTATCACTTGGATTTTCTAGGTACACAGTCCTCTCTCTTGGGAATGATAGTTGTCTTTTCCTTTTTTGTTTCTTTTTCTTTTTATTGCCTTAGTAACTTATAAGATGTGCAATAGAATGTTAATATGTCTTGAGATAGTGGGTTTCCCTATGTTATTTTCATTGTCAAAAGCAAAATTTCAGTGTTTGTCTCATTTATTAATTTAAAAGGTTCCTATCTTTAGTTTGCTAAGAATTTTTCTTCTTTTTAGATTATGAGTATATGTTGAACTTCTATGAAATGTGCCGAATGTGGTCAATAACATGGATTTTATTATATATATTATATCTATTATTATATCAACCTTACTTTTTTGGGCTCAAAACCAACTTGGTCATGATATGTCTTATATACATTGTGCACTTTATTTTGGTGATATGTAAATATTTTAATATCTTTGTTTATAATGGAGATTAGGTTATAATTTTCTTGTATAATCCCTATTAAGTTTTGGCATCCACATTACAGTATTTTAATAAAATGAGTTCAGGAGTGATCCTTCTTTGTTTCCTGGGGAGATTTGTGTAAGATTAGAATTATTTCTTCCTTGAACTTTGTAGAAATTTCTGGTGAAGCTGTATGATCTGGAATTTGCTTTGTGTGAAGATTTGACTTCTGATTCATTTTTAAGATAATTATACATTTATGTATGTTTTATTGAGTAATTTTTGGTAAGATTACTCCTGTGATTTTATCCTTTTCATCTAAATTTTAAAATTTATTGGCAAGTGTCTAATTTATTATCTGCTCAGCTTCTAATCATCTCCAGTGATTTAGACATCTGTTAATGTCTCCTTTCTTTTCCTGATATTGGCAATTTGAGCTTTTTCTCATTTTACTTTTTAAAGAACACAACATTGATCTAATTTTTTATCTTCTACTTTTGTTGAGTTTATTTGATCTTAAATTTTTTTCTTTTTTTAAGTTTGTTCATTTATTTTTGTGAGAGCATGCAAGCAGGGGAGGTGCTGAGAGAGAGGGAGGGAGAGAGAATCTCAGGCAGGCTCCGTGCTGCTAGCACAAAGCCCAGTGCTGGGCTCGGACTCATGAAACCATGAGGTCATGACCTGAGCTGAAACCAAGAGTTGGACACTTAACCAACTGAGCCACCCGAGTGCCCCCTTGTCTTTTTAATACCGTTCTTAAATACTTGAGTTGAATGTGTAGCTCATAAATATTTCCTTCTTTTCCAACACTTAATTTTTCCTTGAAATCATTGCATTAATAACTTCATTCTATAATATTATATGCAGCATTTGTTATTTTTGAGTCTAAAATAAATTTAAGTTCCTTATGCTTTTTTCTTCATGGATTATTTTAAACTGTATTCCTTACTTTTCTTTTTTTTTTTTTATTTTGAGAGAGACAGAGTGAGTGGGGAAGGGGCAGAGAGAGAGGGAGAGAGAAAATCCCAAGCAGGTTCTGCACTGCCAGCACAAAGCCCAACATGGGGCTAGAACTCATGAAACCATGAGCTCATGACCTGAGCCAAAACCAAGAGTTGGATGCTTAACCAACTTAGCCACCCAGGCACCCCAGTATTTCTTAATTTTCAAACATATAAGAGGAGTTTCTTATCTTTTTATATTTAATCTCTAGCATTGTGGTCTGAGAACATACTGTGTGTGATTGCATTTCTTTGAAATTTGTTGACATTTGCCCTAGTATATAGTCAGTTTTTATATGTCTACCATGGTGTGCTTAAAAAGATGAAGAATTGTTGGCTGCAGTATTGTATATGACTTTCATTAAGATCATTAATTGTGTTATTCAAATCATCTATATTTTTAGTGATTTTTTTCCAGATACTTCAATCACTTGCTGTGAAAAGTATGTTAAAATCTCCATTATAATTGTAGATTTGTGTCTTTCACTTTGTAGTTCTGTTAGTTT
This sequence comes from Acinonyx jubatus, assembly GCF_027475565.1. NCBI lineage: Eukaryota > Metazoa > Chordata > Mammalia > Carnivora > Felidae > Acinonyx > Acinonyx jubatus. Next base: position 50,549,955 of record NC_069390.1, on the reverse strand, counting down.
TAGTTTTCTCTATATATATTTTTAAGATTTAAACATTTTTTTCTTTAGAGAGAGTGTGTGAGTGGGGGAGAGAGGCGGAGGGAGGGCGGGAGGGAGGGAGAGAGAGAGAGAGAGAGAGAGAGAGAATCTTAAGGAGGTCCATGCTCAGCACAGAGCCTGATGCAGGGCTCAGTCCCATGACCCTGAGATCATGACCTGAGCCGAAATCAAGAGTCAGATGCTCAACCAACTGAGCCACCCAGGCACCCCTCTAGATTTTGAGACTATTATTAAGGACTAAAAACAGGATGATTATTTCCTGATAAATTCTTGATAACCTTTGTCTCCTAGTGTTTTTACCCTACAGTGTACTTTGTATTATGTTTATTTACCTTGTGTCATAAATAATGGGACTGTTGCTCCACCACATTAATGCCAGTTTCATGTGGGCAGTAACTTAAAATTTTTTTAAGTTTGTTTATTTTGAGAGATAGAGTACAAGTTGGGGAGGGAAAAAGGGAGGGGAAGAGAGAGAATCCCAAGCAGGCTCTGTACCCAGTGCTGAGCACAACCCGGGGCTCAGTCTCCTGACCGTGAGATCATGACTTGAACTGAAATCAAGAGTTGGACACTTAACCAACTGAGCCACCTAGGTGCCCCTAAATGTTTCTATATACTCAGCACCTATGTAGGCACTCAATGGTGGAATGGCTAGGTAAACATAGGTGAAAATTACAATTGGTTGGGGGCATCATCAGGTGTAGAAAGTTAAGTTTAACATACTACTTCAGTTCATGGTATTATCATTGGTTTATGCAAGGGCCCTCTACTGATTATTGGTTGGTTAGTTGGTTAATTTATCTTTTAATCATTCTTCCCCTGTATAGGCAGCTGGCCTAGTGTGTTTGAAATATGCCATGGAGTTGTGAGTATCCTTGTAAAAGATGTAATGTTGACTTTTGGTGTATGCACTTTTATTTGCATAAAGGCATGGTGTTAGAGACCTTATTATATACCTTGCTTTTAAAATAGTCAATACCATATTTCAAAAGTTTACTTATGTGTCTATATTTTTAATGATGATCAAAGATTCAACTGCTTTGGCTTTCCTTGGTGTGCTTACCTGTTTTGTTTATTCCCTGGACTATAATTTTGAACTTGTAATTTATGATTTAGGAAGAGATAAATTCAGTCAATAAATATCTAGTAATGATGATTATTATAAGTACTTACATTCTTTGAATCTTCCCTAATTGTGCTTGCCTTTTTGTTTGTTTTTTGTTTCTTGTTTTTTTGTTTTTTGGTTTTTTTTTTAAGCTCCTGGAGCCCTCCTGCACTCTCAGCTCACAGATCTCTTACATGCTTGCTCTCTGTCCCGGGGTTAAATGAACTTTAGCATTAGTCTCTCTTCCCTGCAGGTTGGAATATTGTGGTTTGACCTCCCTGTGTTGTCAGGATCTCTCCTCTACTCTTAGAAGGAACCAAAACCTGATAAAAATAAACCTGACACAGAACACTTTAGGGTATGAAGGAATTATGAAGTTATGTGAAGTCCTGAGATCTCCTGAATGTAAACTGAAAGTTCTGGGGTAAGTCTTTGTTGGCTTCTCAGGGCGTAAGTTTACTGGAACAAGGGATTTGGGAAGTTACTTGTTCACTGCAGGCCTAAGAATCAACCTGATTGTGGATCTGTGCATATTCTTGAGGCCCTTCTTTTCCTCCCGTAGGGCACTGAATTTTAAGAGACATACTGTAGCATACTGGTTAACAGCTGAGAACTCTAAAGCCAGACTACCTGAGTTTGAAATGTAGCCCTGGAACTTACTAGATATTTGAACTTGCACTAGTCTCCAGTCTCTGTGTTTTGATTTCTTTGTCTATAAATGGGTGAAATGATATGTACTCATGGTTTATTATGAGGACTGATCGACTGAGTCAGTATAGGCAGTACAGGTGTCCCTCTGCTATCTGAAGGTAGAGTGTTCCCGTGAAAGCTTTCATAAGCCAAAATGATATAAAGCAAAGAAGCAATTACCATTATTTATATGGAAAAAATTTTGAGCATCCCTGGGCCCCCAAAAACATCCTCTCTTTTAGGCTTTTCTGATACCTTAGGACACATCTTGTTAACACATGCACAAAATAAATGGGTACGAGGCCCAGATGCTCATAGACACAGTTCAGAGCTGTAGCAGCTGGGTGCTGAGGTGCAGCGCAGGCCCTGGGGAAGGAGCTGGGCAGGGCTGCTCTTGCCGCCTGGGTTCATGCTGCCTCCATAATGGCTCACTGCATCCCAAATGCTGAACACTGGTTTTGCTTTTTAACTTTTTTGTGTGGTAAAAACAAAATCTTTGGACTTCTTTCAGTTATCAAAAACACGTACTGGGGCGCCTGGGTGGCTCAGTCAGTTAAGCGGCCGACTTCGGCTCAGGTCATGCTCTCACGGTCAGTGAGTTCAGGCCCCACGTCGGGCTCTGTGCTGACAGCTCAGAGCCTGGAGCCTGTTTCAGATTCTGTGTCTCCCTCTCTCTGACCCTCCCCCGTTCATGCTCTGTCTCTCTCTGTCTCAAAAATAAATAAACGTTAAAAAAAAATAAAAATAAAAATAAAAACACGCACTAATATCGGTCTCTCAAAAAGGTGAAGTGGTACAGCCATGACCTTTGGAAAAGCAAAGGATACCTGTACTTAGAACTGTGCCTAGCATATAACACCTAACCGTTTTCTATGTTAGCGGTTGTCATCATTAGAAGTAGTATTTTGCTTGAGTAGAAAAAGGCTCTTGGAGGATCCTCTTCAATTTTAATCTTTTTTTATTTCTACTCTGTGTTCCATTTTCCTTCCTCTGCCACACTCCCTGAGTCTATACCTCACATTCCCCTTGCCCCTCTCCCCAGCCATGTTCACTTCTGTCTCTAACAGTTTTTCTCTGAGAAATGAATTCTTCAGTGGGAAAACTGAGTGTGAGAAGAGGTGTTCCCTTATTTTCTCAGGGTGTGCAAAGAGGCGTTTGATGAGGAAGCCCAGAAACTGCTGGAAGCTGTGCGAGTTAGCAATCCACAGCTCATCATTGAGCGGGATTGTAATGATCACAGTGATGAAGATGTTTCCTGGTGGTGGTGTCCCTGATTTGAAGAACCTGATGTACTTTTCAAAAGTAAATGCCTCAGTGTGATGAGGGAATCTTAGCTTTAGATGCTTTATGCCCAGACGTACTGTGTTTGATGTCTGTTAGATGTAGGTGAGTCACTTCTCTGTGAAAGCTCTGTTCTACTTCACATGGGGGTTGAGAAGCTAAAATAAAACGAAAAACCTAAACCTTGGTGAAAGGTATGACATGTTTTTAATTGAATGCAGAGCTCAAGAATTCTGATGTGAGAAGCCTAGAAATGAAAGTGGAGGACGAGCCTAGGGAAGATTATGTTAGAGCACCTGTTTCCCTTTCTCTCCCTCCCACAGATGGCTTACTTCACAGCCTTACCATCTCCGGCTTGCTTTACTGAATGCTTCTCCATGCATGTTCTTGGGACAACTGGTGTCTAAATCACTTGGGTGTTTCTTAAAATGCGGTTTCCTAGAGCCCATATCGGACTTACTGAATCAGAATTATCTAAAGGTCCTAGGAACTGGTATTTTAAATAATTTCCCAGGCAACTTTTAGGTATGTTACTATGTGAGAATTGATGGTCTCAGTCAAAATGGGAGTCCACTTCCTCCATGAACATTTTCTGCAGCCTGTTGTAAAGATGTAAATAGATCTAAGATTATTGGGATTAGAGCTAAAAACATGTTCCTCCATTTGACAGAAATCCAACACAGTAACATTTTCTGTGAAAGACTTTTAATTATCTATTGCTATGTGAAAAATCATCCCTAAATTTATTGGCTTAAAGGAGTGACTACTATGTTCTGTCTCATGACTTGGTAGATTAGAATTCAGAAAGGGCTCAGCTAAGCATTTTTTATGCTCCACACATCACTTGGAGTCCCTTGGTGGTATTCAGCTGGTAGCCAGGTTGTACTGGGGGCTCCAAGGTGACTTCACTCACATGCCTGGTGCCTGGGCAAGGATGGCTGGAAGGTTAGGTTTGACTGGGCACCTCTTCTCTCTAGTCTTAAGGACTTTCCACATGATCTTTCCAGCAGGGAAGATGGAGTTCTTTCATGGGGCTTTAGGGCTTGAAGGGCCAAGTGGAAGCTGCCTGTTTTCTTGAAAGTTAGGCCCAGCACTGACATGAAGTCACTTCTGTCATACTTCATTGGTTGGAACAGTCTAGGCCAGCCCAGATGCAAGGGTAGTCACTTCTTGATGGGCATAGTGTCAGAGAATTTGTGGCCTTCCTTAGTCTACCACAGACTATCAATTTTTTCTCCCTGTCTATAGGAGATAAGAAAGCCTTTTAGGTGGTACAATAGCCCATTGAGTCAATGTGGCAGAGCTGGAGGTAAGAGTGAACCATGGCAGTTAGAAGGGGGCAAGTGGCAGCCATGGGAAAATTCGCAGGTAGTGTTACTGGGGCTAGTATGTACACCTATGATGCCTAGAGGGAGGTCACTGCTGAGGCTGATTCTCAGTGTTGACAGTCATGCTGGCTAGAGAGAGCTCGCCTGGGGCCATCATAACAAACAAAAGAAAGTCTGCAGTGAACAAGTGGCACTCCCATCACAAGGCAGTCTTGGGTTGCAGTGAGCATATTATCCTTCGTAGAAAATAAGATTTCCAAGCTTCCCAAGTAAAACTCTAACAAAGGAGTTAATAAATGCTTCTTATCAAGGTGATTTCTATCAAACTTTCAGGCAAAGGAAAACTCCTGTGTTTTTAAAACCATTTCAGAGCATCATTGAGGAGGGTAACTTTACCATTTTCTTTATTAAGCTACAAAACTTTGATAGCAGAGCCTCAAAAAAGATAACACCAGAAGGAAATTCACAGTTGGATGTTACTTATGAATACATATGCAAAGACTAAATATAAATATTTGGAAATTCCAAAATTCACCTTAAAGATACAATGAATGGGGCTCCTGGCTGGCTCATTTGGTAGAGCATGTGATCCTTGATCTCCAGCTCATGAGTTTGAGCCCCACATTGGGTGTAGAGATTATTTAAAAGTAAAAGCTTTAAAAGTATATATATATATATGTACACTTTAAAAGTATATATATATATATGTATATATGTATGTGTATATATATATATATATATATATATATACACATACATACCACGAATATTATGATTTACAACAGAAGTGCAAGAGAGGACAAATATTAGGAGGAATGTTATAATTTATGGTATCAGTTGGTTGATGGAGAAAGACCAAATAATCACTTCAGTATATTATGTTGATAAGGCATTTAATAACATTCAGTCTTATGTTGTCAGGTACTTTCATAACATGATAAAGAATTTTTACCCTGAACTATAACCGTATATTAGAAGCACTGACATAACTAAATTTTGGAAACACAGCTTGTGTGTCACTGCTATCAGATAACCCATCAGTCAGGATTAGGGTGATGGGAGGCACTTACTGGAGGGTGGAGGGGACTAGGATGGGTGTAGTACAAGTGCAGGGTCAGACACAGTCTCTAAATTTTTGGTATTTGGTTATCATGGGTATTTTGTGTTAATTTTGATTTACAGAATATTCCACTAATTTTTTTTTTTTTTGAGAGAGGGCTCAAGTGAGTGAGGGGCAGAGAGAGAAGTGGGGCTCACTTGGGGCTTGTGTTTTTACCCGAAGTGGGTTTGAGCTGACCTAAAACAGGGATGTGGGACTTGAACTCAAGAACTGTGAGACCATGACCTGAGCGAAAGTCAGATACTTAACAACTGAGTCACCCAGGCGCCTTTCCACTAAAATGTTTACCTTGATTGAATTTTTCCGTATCTCCTTAAATTTTGTGTATCACCCAAGTCACTGCCCTCATCCTAAGTCGAGCCCTGGAGAAGGAAGGGCTTGAAATTTCAAATAGTATAGTTAAGGAGTCAAAAAGGATAGTCCAAGAATCAAATAGGGTGACCAAAACAAACTTTAGCTTTGTTGGTTCTTTATTTTTTATACTTTAACATTTTTGTATTTTTATTTTTTTTAAGTTTATTTATTATGAGAAAACACATGCACACAAGCAGGGGAGGGGCAGAGAGGAGTTGGGATCCCAAGCAGGCTGCAAGCTGTTAGCACAGAGACTGACACAGGGCTCCACCTCATGAACTGTGAGATCATGGCCTGAGCCCAAATCAAGAGTCAGATGCTTAACCCACTGAGCTGCCTGGGTACCCATGTACATTTTGTATTTTATGTAAATTTATTTTGTAAATTTTTCTGTTAATTTGTTCTGTCAGAATGCTAACTTCTTAAGTTAGATTCTTACTGATTTCTAGCTTTTTTATTACAAGCATTAAGGCTGTAAATTTCCCTCAATTTATATTTTAGCTGAATTCCAATGCTTGAATATGGAGTATTTTCATTAGCATTCATGTCCAAATATTTTGACTTACACTGGAATTTTTTTTTCTGTGACCCATATGTCATATAGTGTTACAGCAAGTACTCAGCACCCAGGAAGAGACAAGCAACAGGCACTCGGGGAATCAGAAAAGACTATTTATTTCACACCAGTGCCAGCCCAGCAGAGTCACCTCTAGGCTGAGCATCTGGCTCGGGTTTTACTGATCTTTTATACATAATGTGCTTCCGGGTTAGGCAGGACTAGCATAGTCAAGCTGCTGGCTGATACAAGAGGCAAGCAAGATTGCAGAAGCTAAAAGCATGCCAAGGCAGTATCCAACCTTGGACATCTGGCTGGCCCTTTTTATCTGCATTTACCAGCTTTCCTTCTCAATAGAAGTGTGATTATAATTTCTGGACTTAAGGGTTTTTAAAGTTATCTTTTTGTTATTTTTAACCGAATTGAGTTATGATCAGATAGTGTGTTCTGTTTGAAAATATTTTTTTGAAATTAGTTAAAATAGATTTTATAGCCTATTATATAATCAGTTTTCTATGTGTGCTTGAAAAGAATGTACACCTTCCCATAATTGAGTGCCTGTACATATATATATACACATATACATCCATTAATCTTTTCATTTTGCAGTTCAAATCTTCCTATACTAATCTTTGTTTAATCTATCAATTATTAAGAATATTTTCTTCTAGAGGCCTCTGGGTAGTTTCGTTGGTTGAGCGTCTGACTCTTGATTTCGGCTCGGGTCATGATCCCAGGGTCATGGGATCAAGCCCTGCGTTGGGCACCATGCTGAGGATGGAGCCTGCTTACCCTCTGCCCCTCTCCCCTGCTGGTGTGCTCGCTTGTTCTCTCAAATTAAAAAATTTTAAAAATATATTTTTTCCTAGTATTAGAAGAATAAGTCTTCTAATATGATGGAATTCCCCACCCCACCCCCACCCCCCGCCATAGCTTAAACTTTTTGCTTTAGATATTTTGCAGCCATGGTTATGGGGTAAATGTGATAGAACTATGTCACAGGGAGATTTGAACTCCCCTATTGTCAGCTTAGCAACCAATGAAAAAAGAGTTCTTGTATTCCACTGCTTTGGTTTAAAATGTCTTCCAAAGACTAATTGGTCCAGCATGTATCCAGTGATTCAGTAAAATATCATTTTCAGGAATTTAAAATCATGGTTCTTACTTAAATGCGGAATGAGCACTTGTCCAAAGACTCATCGATGCGGTAGTAAGAGAATCAGTGAGGTGTTGATTTGAAAACCATTTAAGGAACAAAGGTTTATATATCCACCAGAAATAGCATTTTTAAAAAAAGTTAGAATAACATTTCAAGGGAAATATAAAACTGGTTAATGTCCAACAAGGTAATAAATAACCTTTGGGGTTATCTTTTCAATCTTACAGCAATCATTTGCATTGCTAGCTGACAAGAATTATTTGCATTGCTGTCAGGTTTCTACATAGAATCTGTACCCTTAGTTGTGAATCTCTTCATCAAATAGCTAATTGAGAGTCAAAGAAATGAGGCTTATTAAAACATTTAAGAGTTTGAGGGGAAATTAATTTGAACTGTGCAGCACCAGACTGGAAGTGGCAAGAAGGGCTCCAGAAGACAGGAGAAAGTCTTTTAATGGGAGAAATGTGAGAGCAATACAAAGAAATTATTTGGGTACAGTGGAAGTATTACATTCCTTATTTGGAAAAGCCTTGGTTAGGCTATTTGAGGTTGGTTGTCCTTAGGTTTCCATTTAACCTTGAGGCTGTTACAGGCTTATATTTTGATTTGCTTGGATAGGTGTCATGATACCACAATGCCAGTTGTATTCAATCATAAAGTTAACATAATTATGAAGCAGGTTCAGAATTCCAAACTCCATGACCTTTCACTCTGATTAATTGGGCTTCTTACACGGCACACAAAGCAATGCACAAAACAAGTTCTAGAGCAAACAAGATAGACCAGCGGGTAGGAAGTTAACCAAATGCGAAGCCAGTGCATACTTATGTCCTCAGCCCCATGGGAGTCAGCTCTCAGCACTTAACTGCTTATTATGTTCAAGCAATGAAGGATCTCTGTTCTCTTCAGAGATACGTCAGGGAGAGCCTTCAGCAGCAGCTGCCTTTTTGAAATGACCAGACATGAGGAGGTCAGTGTTTGGAGAGTCTGACAGTTTGCTGCAAAAATCCTACCTTTTTAAAGGTGTTTAGTCAGTCTTGGGCCCCTGCAAACTTCCTCTGTTTCTGCTGGTTATAAGTTCTGAATGTGTCATCAGCCGGTGCTGGTCTTGGCAATATCTGGTCTCAACTGAAATGCCCTAACTGCTTGGGTCATCGCTTAACACAGGCCGTTGCTTGATAAGAGAGATGCCATCTTGCTCTCCCTAACCTGAGGCTAACATATTAGAACCACCTCAGTCTAATGGCACTGATGTGAGAAACAAAGGCAGAAGGAAATAGCAGATAAAATTAAATTTCCTTACAACCTGCAGCCCATTGACAAATACTTGAGGCCGGCAGAGTATAACATTTCTCCAGGAACTCCCTACTGTCTTAATGTTAATGCTCTGCTAGAGGGAATAAACAACCTTAGATTGACAATAGCTAGGCCTTCAGTATCCTGGGACTCTTCTTTAGCATAAGAAAATCCCCTTAGAAATTTCCCCTTCACTTTACCTCCCCCAACTCCCATATATAATCAGTCACTCCTTACAACCCTAGTGCAACTTTTTCTGTCCATGGGTCCTGTCTGAGTGCTTTCATAAAATCACCTTTTTGCACCAAAGATGTCTCAAGAATTCTTTCTTGGCCATTGGCTCTGGACCCCTACCACCACGCCAAAACTCCCTTAGCCACCTTGTTTAATGTAACAGAAATACACAGCCCTAGAAAATCAGATAATTCCCAGCCTGGTAGACCATGCCTAGCACTGCAATGAAAGGATACCCAGTAATCCCTTTTGCCTACTTTAAGATTTTGGATAATTTTTCTTTATAAATTTTTTAATTATGTTTATTTTGAGAGAGTGAGCGAGAGAGACAGAGTGCCAGTGGAGGAGGGACTGAGAGGGAGACACAGAATCTGAAGCAAGGCAGCAAGGCTTTAGGCTCTGAGCTGTCAGCACAAAGTCCTACGCAGGGCAAACCCTTGAGTGTGAGATCATGACCTGAGTCGAAGTTGGATGCTCAACCGACTGAGCCACCCAGGCGCCCCTTGGATAAGTTTTCTTAATGCTCACCTCTAATAACAGTGGATCTCATGGTCCATGAGTTCGAGCCCCATGTTGAGCTCTGTGCTGACAGCTCAGAGCCTGGAGCCTGCTTTGGATTCTTTGTCTCCCTCTCTGCCCTCCCCTGCTCATGCTCTGTCTCTCTCCCTCAAAAATAAATGAACATTAAAAAAAAAAATAGTGGATCTCAACTGTGATGATTTGGCTACCAACGAGTGATTTTTGGTTGTTTTAACTGAGGGTTGCCACTGGTATCAAGTGGTTTTCCAAATGTCAAGTGATCCTGGGATCAAAAGATTTTAGTCCTGTTACTACCAGTTGCAAGCTCTGTAATGTTGGCAGATACTTACTATTTTCATACTTTGAGTTATCTGTAAAATGGAGGCTAAAAATATTGGTCTAATGACCTTGAATATTAGCCTACGAGGGAATGAACTTTAAGGTGAGGGAAGTAGGAGAAGGCAGGACAACTGTCTTTACCCAACTGTGCTACTGTGATTTATGATAAATACATTCTTGTCTTCAAGTTTCCTGGCTCACAGCTCCCAAAACCCTTGGAATTTCCTAAACCAGAAGAGCAATGGGAACATCTTTTGTTATAATATTTGGTCTTTTGTCCTCAGTTCCTGAAATTGCCTCAGAGCCAAAAGGTGAAACAGGTGTCTTTTATCCAACTACAAGAATTTATGTTAATAAGGTGATCTCTGGAAATCTCCTGAGGATGATGGGCTGGTTGCCAGGGGAACCAATCAGGATTTGAGGGTTGGAGTTTTCAGTAATAGCTCAACTGCATGGGGGAGTGTTGGAGGTTGAATCACCAATAGTGAAATAGCCAGTGATTCCATCAGTCATGCCTATGTAATGGAGCGTCCATAAAAACCCAAGAGAATGTTTGAAGAACTTCCAGGATGGTGAACCCAAATGTGTCAACCTCCTAGTCACCAAACTTCATGGGACCAGAAGCTCCTGCTCTTAGGGACCTTGCTCCCTAAGAGCAGACTCCATTGGGCTGTTCATATATCACTTGTATTGTAATAGACCAGTAATGGTAAGTGTGATGTCTACATGGGGTGTCTCTTGTTTGAATGGAGGCCCCCAAATGTGGGATGGCAATCTATAGAAGCTGGTGGCGCAGGAGGTGAAAGAATTAACCTGAGGCAGAACAAAGATTTACTCAATACACCGCAAGGGATAGGTGGGCAGGGACAGCAAAGGAAAAGCCCTCTGCAAGAAGGCAGTGGGTGGGGGCTGTTTTTAAAGGGGGGAGATGAGATATGGGGATGTATGGAATCTTCCCTTTTTTTGGTAACTGCCTAGTTTTAAGTAGACCATTGGTTTAATTAGGGCCTTTGGATATTTTTGAGGTGGGTTGCCTGATGAGACTGTCTGTATTCAGCCAGGTGGTCTCTTTGGGCCCTTTCCACACACCATCACTCTAGCCTGTTTGCCTAAAAGTGACCTATATGATAAGTATACTGGTTTCCTGAGTCTGTGAGCCACTCTAACGAGTTAATCGAACCCAAGGAGGGGCCTTGGTGTTACCAAAGATCTGTCGCAGCCACTTGCTCGGGAAAGAATGGGTGAGCCCTGGCATGCTGCCATGGCCAACTCCTCCCTTCCAGGGAATCCCAAGTGGGCTGCACAAATGGAAAGCATAGCTTATGGCTGGGTGTGCCAACACTGTTGCCAAACAAATTCTGATAAGAGTCATAAGAGAAGCCAATAACTCAAGAGACAGGAGAGCTTTATTTTGGGTGACAGCAGATGGGAGCTCAAGCCTTAACAACTGACCTCTCCAACAGCAAGATGGACACTTAGAGCTTTGTTGAGAGAGGTTTGGGGGGGGCGTTATGTGCAAAAGAACGGGCAGAGGACATGTGATCACAGGTGGGGGTCGGTATATGTTCAGCCCATGATCATGGGCAGGGAAGGGGTATGTTTTTTCAGGTATTCAGTTACTATCCAGGCTCTTCTGGTCTGGCTGTTGGCATGTTCCAGTTATCATCCATGCTTAGGAAAATGCAATAAGAAATAACCATTGGAGGTCTATAGTTGAGCAAGAGGGGTCATTGACAGACTGATTTATCTATAGCCAGTCTGATGCACAGGTTAACCACCTGGACTTTCAATTAGCATCTGATGTGGGGGTAGTCTTGTGGGACTCCATCCTTAACTGATGGGATCTGATGCTATCTCTAGGTAGTGTTTGTATTGAGTGAATTTGTAGGATATCCAGTCAGTGTCTGAGGAGAATTATTTGGTGGTGGGGGAAAAACACATGGTACCTTAGGAAGTGTAGAACAAAGGCAAAAGAAGAAAAAGTTCCTTACAACTTACAACCCATTGACAAGTTCTTGAGACAGGCAGAGTGACCCTCCTTTAGGAATTCAACCTCCTTGCTGTTAATACCCTTAGCTTAACATTATCCTGACCCCTCCAGGATCCTGTAAATCTACTTTAACATGTAAAAATTCCTTTGGAGGGGCACCTGGTTGGGTTAGTCTGGTAGGCATTGACTCTTGATTTCCACTCAGGTCATGCATGATCTTAAGGTTTGTGGGTTCTGGCCCCAAGTTGGGCTGCACTAACAGTGAGGAGCCTGCTTGGTATGCCCGGTCTCCCTCTTTCTCTGCCCCTCCCTTGCTCGCGCTCTCAAAAATAAAAAATTCCTTTGGAAACTTGTTTTATCTCTACCCCCCAAGGTATATGTTAGCAATCATCCTTCAAGCATATAGTTCACTGATATACTTGTGAAGGGTCTCATGTCTAAGGTTTTACTAGATAGGAATAAATGACCTTTTCCTAATAATAGCACCTCAAGTTTCTGGAAACCTTGCTTCCAAATTCCTTAGAGACTTGTGCTGTCCCTTGAAGTTATATAGGTATATAATCAGTTATCCATCACAACCCCTGTGCAGCTGTTTCTGCCCACAGGTCCTGTTTTTGTGCTTTAATGGGACCACCTTTTTTGTACTGAAGCCCTCTCAAGAATTCTTTTTTGACCGTTCACTCCCGAAACCCAACATTTTCATATCACCTTATGTTGTCAATACACTTCTTTAAGAGTGAAAGAGAAAAATTGTAAGAAAACCAGGTTAAAAATATTTCTTCTTTCTAGTCTTAGTACAGTTTATTTTAGGTCATCATGTCCTGTTTTGTCTCCTGGCTTGTGTTCTCCTCTGTCCTCCGCACCACTCTCAAACTAGTTCTCTTTAAAAGCAAAACAGAAAACTATATTCAAGTCTTTTCCCTTTTCTTCCACCTCTGATAGTTTACATTCGGCTTTATCTCTTGACCTCCAAACACAGTGTAAACCATTGACAATTAACATTACTTTCAAACGTAATACTGTGTTCAGCTTATCATTTTGTCTCTTTTTTTGCACATAATGTTCCCTCTAATTTTTTCCTCTTCACTCTTCAGTCTTCACTCCTTTATTTTTTGATCATAGATACTCTCCCAGAAGATAAGTTACCTTTAAGAGCAGATTAAAGGGTGGAAATTAGCAGATTCCTTTATAGAAATAGAAGGAAGAAAGACTATGAATTCACATATTGTTAATAATTTTTGTCTTTTAGATGTAATTAGTTGTTTAATTAAACATCCCTCTTTCCTATTTGTCTTCACCTCAGAATCTCCAACACCCAGTACAGTGCCTGCACGATAGTGGGTGTCCAATAAATATTTGTTGAATGAATGAATGAGTAAGTGAATTATGTGAGAGTTGGGCCAAATTCTCCTTATTTAAAAGGCAGCATAATTTGGTTCCTCTTTCCTCTCACTAAAGAACCTAGTGATTTCTTCTCAATTCTTCGTCCCAAGTTTTTCACCACTGGTCCTTTGCATTGGTGATCCTGTCTGTCCACTGTGCTCTTCCACTCTTCAACGCACCTAACTCTGGACCATCCTTTACACTGAGGTTTATTTATTATTGTTTTTTTAAATTTAAATCCAAGGTAACATAGTGTAATAATGATTTCAGGGATATTTAGTGATTCATCATTTACATATAACATCCAGTGCTCATCCCAGCAAGTGCCCTCCTTAATACCCATCACCCATTTAGCCCATACCCCCACCCATCACCCTGTCAGCAACCCTGTTAGTTCTCTGTATTTAAGAGTCTCTTATGGTTTGTCTCCCTCTTTGTTTTTATCTTATTTTTGCTTCTCTTCTCCTATGTTCATCTGTTTTCTTAAATTCCACATATGAGTGAAAACACGTATTTGTCTTTCTCTGCCTGGCTTATTTCACTTAGCATAATACCCTATAGTTCAATCCACGTTGTTGCAAATGGCAAGATTTCATTCTTTCTAATCTCTGAGTAATGTTCCATTGTATATATACACACCACATCTTCTTTATCCATTCATCAGTCGATGGACATTTGGGCTCTTTCCATACTTTGGCTATTGTTGATAGTGCTGCTATAAACATTGGGAAGCATGTGACCCTTTGAAACAGCATACCTGGATCCCTTGGATAAATACCAAGTAGTGAAGTTGCTGGGTTGTAGGGTAGTTCTATTTTTAATTTTTTGAGGAACCTCCATACTGTTTTTCAGTTACACTGCAGTTTAAATATCACTTGTCAGAAAGGTTGGGCACTATAATCGGAAGTACCACTGCTTGCCCCCCTTTTCTAACAAAGCATTGATGTTTCTTTATTTCCTAAGACTTCACAAAAATTTCCTTATTGTGTGTTTTGTCAACACAGTGTAATTTCAGCGAGGGCAGGACCACAGCTCTTTACTGTTCTATTTCCAGCCCACAGCGCGGTGTCTTGGCAATGTGGGCTATGAATGAATGAAAGCAAAAATATCCCACTCCTCCTGAGGACATCTGTATTACTATCCAACTTACTAGCAACCCCGTGAAGTTGGTGATACTGTTATCCTGGGAAAAACCGCAGACTCTCACAACTTGGGAACGCCCTGCTCTTCGGAAACTCCTGAATTTGCATTCTCCCCATTGCGTGGTAGTCCCTGGATTCCAACCCTGGTGGAGAGGAGAGTGCTTCGTTTCCAGTTGGCTTTTGTGAATTACTAAGTTTGGCGAATCTGCCCTCAGGTCCTGGGAGGAAGCCCGGAAGGGAGACGGAGTCGGAAGATTTGTGTGGGGTGTCCGCGGTTGTGGCTAGGTAGGAGGGGGGAAGGCGAGCTCAGCAGGTTGGGGAGGCCAGGGTAGGGTGCACAGGTGCGCGGGGCGCGGGGGCGGGGGGCGCTGAGGTGCTGGCGAGCCTAAGCTTTTGACCCGTCGGGTCGCGGGCCGTTCTGACCAGGCTTGCGGGGAGTGGGAGTCGCGGGTCGGGTAGTCTGCTCCCGAAGCTTGTGTCCCTGAGCCAAGCACCCTCAGATTTCGGCTTGGGGCGCCGTTAGCGGCGTGGACGTGCTTGGTAAGGAGGCGGCTCCAACCCTGGTCTACATAGGCAGAGAAAGCAGGACCCTGGACAGCGCTCAGGCGCCTAAGTGGCTTGCGTTACTTTTTTAGTTCCCAGATCTTTTCAGCTTAGGCAATTTGACCACTCATAATAAAGCTGAGTTCTCAATCTGTGAAGCCACTTTCCTAAAGTTGGGCAGAAATGGATTTCCCAAAATTGGATACCTGCTATCACTCACCAAATGAATTCAACTCAATTCTGACACTATTCACCTGGAGATAGTCTCAGACCCCATGGGTTGAAAGCTCAGTCCTGCATCACTGCCCCACAGCCCTGCTCTTTAAGATACCAGTCACAAGTCCGGATTGTACCTGTGCTTCTGACTCACCAGCTATGAAGCAGGGTTCCCAGGACCCCCTCTTGAGGTTTGACTAATTTGCTAGAGTGTCTCAAAACTGAGGAAAACATTTTACTTACTAGATTACCAGTTTGTTACAAAATCTTCCTGGGTTCAGGAACAACCAGATGGAAGATAAGCTAAGGGCAAGGTATGGGGAAAGGATGCATTGCTTCCACATTCTCCCTGAGCAAGAGTGCCACTCCCCCAGCACTTCCTCCTGTTCACCAGCCTGGGAGCTCTCCAGACCCACTGCTTTTGGTTTTTTGTGGAGGCTTCATTACATGTGTGATGGAGTTCCATCACCTTAGCCAATGAATTAATCAAACTCCAGTCCCTCTCCCCTCCAGAGAGGTTGGGGTTGGGGTAGGCCTGGAAATTCCAGCCCTCTAATCCTTTGGTTGGTTCCCTTGGCAACCAGACTCCATCCTAAAATCCTTTCAAAAGTTATCTCATTAACGGTGTGGTTGAAAGGGGCTTGTTATGAATAACAAGACACTCTTCTTCACCTTTATGGTCCTGAAGCTATTTCAAGAATCTGTGACAAAAGACTAAATATTAAAAGATGGTCCTATTGCTCTTGGTCCTCAGGAAATGCCAAGGGTTTTCGGAGCATGAGCAGGAAACTATGGACCAAGACAAAAATAGATAATAAACCACAACATCACAACTACTGAACTGTATACCTAAAAATGGTTAAGATGGCAAATTTTATGTTAGGTGTATTTTACCACAATAAAAAAAAATTAAAATTTAAGAAAGGCAGTGCCCAAGCTGCAGAGTGGCCAGGAAGCTCCCTCTTCACTGTCAAGGAGCCTGTGGCATAGTATAGAGTTATGAGATCACTCCATGTGTCTGGATGGTTGGACCAAAATTCAGTTCCTGAAAATACTGGAAAGGAATTTAGGGTCTCAGGCCATAGATATTGGTGCTGTTTCCAGAGATACTCCCCTGACCTTCCTCTTAGGAAGGATGGGGATCTCATTCAGTTGACTCTATTTCTACCCTGAGGAAATGGGGACCTTCATGGCAGTTCCTTTGTATTCCAACTCTTCCTCATCAAGGCGTAGCCCTTTGCATAGATGATTATTATTGGAGGAAGGTGATTATTCTTTTTCTCAAAATGTCATCTATATTCCCTGACAGTGGATAGATTTCTTTTTTTCATCTTGGAGCTTCCCTACCCACATCTAGGGTTCCCATCTACGGTTCCCTGGTCCAGTTACTCTCGTGGAGGATACTGTAGCCAGTGAGATACTCCATAGGGAATCCCCTTGCACTCCCTTGCCTGGCCCTCCTTTCTTTAATGTACGCTTCCAGTAAAGGTGGCTTTTGGGCAAACAGGCCTGAGCAAAGGACTGTAGAAAGGGCCCACAATGACCTCTTGGCTGAATACAGACAGGCCCATCAGGCAACCCACCTCAAAAATATCCATAGGCCCTAACTGACCAATGGGCTATTTACAACTAGGCACAGTTACCAAAAGGAGAATTCCATACACCGACATACCTCCCCTCACCTTCCCCCTTTAAAAACCATCCCCACCCACTGCCTCCTTGCACATAGCCTTTCCCCTCCTGTCCTGCCCACCTATCCCTTGCAGTGTGTTCCACACCCACTGCCTCAGGCAGATAGCCTCTTCTCTATTGTTCTGCCTGACGTTCCTCTGCTTTGTATTATGTAAACTTAGGTTTCCTTTGCTCTGCCTCAGGTGAATTCTTCCACCTACCTTGCCACAGGCTTCCACCTGATTGTTGCCCCACATTTGGAGGCCCCCTATCTGATCAAGAGACACCCCATTTAAACACTACACTTCTCTACTAGTATTCACATCTTCATTAACTATTCAGATCTACTACCGTTTGCTGCCAGTAGTTGTAAAAGGAGTGAAAAATAGTATTAGCATTCTTTTTCACGTATACATGGGGGACAGATGTAAACACACAAAATACTCATCTATTTAATATAATGTTGCAGTTTCAGGAATTTTAATTATTAAAATATTTAATTTTTCAGGCATCTGGTCTAACTGAGCTAAGAGAAAATATCATCTCTTGCTTTGAGCCTCTTTTGACGTGTTAATGTAGTTTTGAATTTCCCTCATTATAAAACCCATTTATTTATTTATTTTCACTCCATTTATTCCCAACGTTTTCCACCTTTGGAAGGGACGTTAGGTTCACACACTGTGCAGCTCTAGATTGCAGACAGCAATATTAGTCTAGCACGTACCTCCTCCTCAGTCCACTCCCATTTATTTAGAGTAAGGTTACATAGGTACAGAATTATTGGGTATTTTTTACCATTAGACATAGCTGCATACTGTGCTAATCGTGGTTTTCCCAAATAGGGTAAAGGTATACCCCATCAGATCCTTAGGAATTCTGACATAAGGTTTAAAATTTAGTTACAGGGTCACCTGGGTGGCTCAGTCGGTTAAGTGTCCAGACTCTTGATCTCAGGTCATGATCTTGCAGTTGGTGAGATTGAGCCCTGCATTGGGCTCTGTGCTGACAGTGTGGGACATGCGTGGCAATCAATCAATCAATCTCTCTCTCTTTCCCCCCCTCCCTCTCACTCTGCCTCTCTCTTTCTCTCTCTCAAAATTAATAAAATATTTTTAAAAATAAAATATAATTTCTTAGGAATCATCCTTGCTTCTGGAACTTAGCTGAAGACCTGCTCCTGCACCCATTAAGTAAGAGAAAGAAAGTTGAGGTGATAAGAAGAAGAAAGAAAAAAATTACAGTAATTAGTCATCTTCCCCTGGGAAGATGCATGGTCATTCTACCATCCTTTTCCAATCCTCATCCCCAGATCCACCACACACACACACACACACACACACACACACACACACACACACGAGTATTTAATGAGGACAGTTCCTTAGCCCTCCTTATGTTGAGTGTGAGCACATACTCATGAAGGTGTGTAAGCCAGCCCTTCATGCCTTTATCTCCCTGTATCTGATGACCAATGTTTCAATTGCCCATTCCAATTCTCTGTCAAACTATTCTGAGGAAGATACCCCTCTACTCATTGTTGGACATTATGGGCTGTAAGTATGCTCCTAGGTCTGAAGAAATATGACTTGGTGATCCAAATTGGTGCAATATCTTCTGTTATGGTTCTTTTATAGTATTCTGAACATTTGCATCTACCACTGGATAAGCAAAGTCTACTTCAAAGACAGTATCTAGTCTTATTAAGACCCCTTGGCTACCAGTATCAGTTTCATTTGCCAGTTATGTGCCCCCATGGAATCTGCCATATATCATCTGTAGTCTCTTTTGTTGGCAGACAGAACAGTTGTTCATGGCATTTTGTGCTCCAGAGGTGCAAGAGGACTATGTCTAGATACAGGCTTTATCTGCATTGCTGGAGTCTGCCAATGTCCACTCATTTCATACACACAGGTAGCCTCCTCAAACAAGTACAGGGCTATCTGCTGGTGAATTCCAATCACGTTGTGAACCCGCAAGTTGGTTCTTCTGATTGGCATCAACACATTCTACTTGTAATGCATCTCTCACATTCTCATAGTGATTTCAATAGGGCCATACCTCCTAGGGACATCTCTTTCTTTACCAAAAAACAAAAACAAAAACAAAAAACAAACAAAAAAACCCCTTTTATTTATTAAATAATATCTATGCCCAATGTGGAGCTCAAAATCATGACCCCAAGATCAAGAGTCACATGCTCTACTGACTGAGCCAGCTAGGTACCCCAGGGGCATCTCTTTAATTGGCCAGTTTTCCACTGCTCTTCCGCCTGACCAAATGGCCAGGCCATTGGACGCCACCCCTGAGTCAGTAAAAGCTCAAACCTAGGGGCTTTTATCATTGTTCAGTTCTTCAGTCACTGCTAAGAAAACCGCATATGATTCAGTCTCCCAAGTAGATTTATTTTTACCTTCCTCCAACACAGTTTTTAGCCTTTCAAATAAGATGCTGTCTGTTCACCTTGGAATTGCTATCCATTAACCAAGCAGCTTTTTGTTGGTCAATCGGGAAACTGTTTATAGGACACTATCTGTAGAATAAAATCTGGGAGCTCCTCATGTGGTCCCAAAGTCAGTCCAAGGGGAAAAGTCTAGTTGCTTGCTTGTGAATCCACTGGGTAACTTTCTGCATTCTTCTGGTAGCATATTCCTGTACAAACCATCTCCATTTTATTATGGAACACTTCTGGGCACTGCTCTCCCCATTGGCATGTTTCTCTGACCAAACCCAAGATATCACTGATATTTCAGGTTTTAAGGTCATTATTTTTTATTTAAAATTTTTAAATTATGGTTAAATACACATAACATGAAGTTTAGCATCATAACCATTTTTAAGTGTACAGTTTAGTAGTAGTAAGTATATTTACATTGTGCAAAACCAGTCCCTGGAACTTTTCCATCTTGCAAAATGGAAGTTCTATATCAATTACACAACAGCTCATTTCTCCTCCCTCCAACTCCTAGCAGCCACTGCTCTACTTTCTCTTCCTATGAACTTGACCACTCTAGATACCCCATACAAGTGGAACCATCATTCAGTATCTGTCTTTTTGTGACTGGCATGTTTCACTTGGCATAATGTCCTCAAGGTTTATCCATGTTGTAGCAGGTGTCAGGATTTCTTTCCTTTTTCAGGTTAATGTTAAATTGTATGTAAATGCTACATTTTGTTTATCCATTCATCTGCGCATTCATCTGAAGCAACTTGAGTTGTTTCCATCTCTTGGCTATTGTGAATAATGTTGCTGTGAACATGGGTTTATAAATATCTGAGACCCTGTTTTCAAGTCTTTGGATATATACCCAGATATATGTATACACCCAGAGATTGCTGGATCGTATGGTAATCCTACTTTGATTTTTTGGAAGAAACACCATACTGTTTCCCATAGTGGCAGCACCATTTTACACTCCTACCAGCAATATACAAGCATTTCAGTTTTTCTGCATCCTTGCCAACATCTGTTATTTTGTGGGGTTTTGTTTGTTTTGGTTCTTTGATAGTAACCATCCTAATGGGTGTGAGGTGATGTGATTATATATAACCTTCAGTCATAGAGGCAATTCAATTAATGTCCAATAGCAAGCTAGTAACTGCCTCTCAAATGGAAATTCTCTATCCCAAAATCTCAGTAGTCATTACTGTGGGGCATTCATAGGCTTTTGCCATAACCCCAGTTTACACACCACACAGGTCTCTCATACAGAGAATTCTCCCACACCAGCACTCCAGTTTTTATTTTACACTGTGTGGGTTTGGGCAGTCTTATTTGTCCTCATTTAGCATGTCTAACTAATATTCCTTGAAGGGTGGATTGGCATGCCTTGTATTTTACAATACTAGGTAGGGGAAATATCCCCCTACCAGACACAATATCCATCCATTTAATACATTCAGCTGAAAGAGACACAAAGACCCAATCACTCTTTGTAAAAATTCCAGTTTTCACCCAAACTTCCATTTCAACTCTATCAACCCTTAACATTTCTTTATTCTTTCATTCTGATTACAGCTCCTGTTAGGGATGCACCAGTGGGTTTTGATACCCTAGTGCATGAGGTTCCCTTGTCTATGAGTCCCAGAAACTACTCCACTCCTGACCATTTATCCACTCATAAGACTTTGTGCTCCCAGCACGTGTCCAGCTCAGGGACCTAGGCCATTTGTCAATCTTTATCTTAATTGATCTGGATGACCGTTAATTCAGGAGATTTCAATTCAGTTTCTCATTGTAATCTTTACTTTCAGGCTTTTAAAATGCTTCTAAACTGGGGGTAAATAGAGCAGATTTATTTGAGGCTCTTTGATGTTGAAGGACTAGCAGGAGGTCTACACAGCCTTGGATAGTGCTGCATTAAGACTTTTGTTAACCTTATCAATGTCCATTCTATTTATGTCACTTCTTAATAACCATGGGACAAGTCCCCTAACTCTCCTTTCTGTCTTTCTCCATTTTATTGCTAGTATTTTTTTTTTTTAGCACCTACAAGACCCATGAGAGGAAGCTGAGATTACAAATTCTATGAGGCTTTTCAGACTGCCCCTCTATTTTGTAACATGAGATGCCTATGCAAAAGGGCCCCCTAACCACAACATTTACCATAACCTGGGTAACCAGCATATTCAGTGGGTGAGTATCTTGATTATCCTAAAGCCAGTCCCACATGGCTTACATGTGAAGCATATCAGATGCTTCATGTAGGGTGTTCCACTTAGCATTTATGGGGGGAGCTGAACTGTCCTGCTTCTCAGACTTTACAATATTAACCAATCCACCAGGCTGGCTGTTTTCTTGAGAATAACTTGGTATGTTTCACCATTATGTATAGCCGTCTGTGATTGTTCAGTAGTGAGCTGTGGGTCCTGTATCAGTCCAAACATGTGCTTCCGCTCTGCAGCATTCAAAACCAAAGGTACCACCCTAAATTAGTCACTCTGTGAACTAGGAAGTCCCATGCAGCACAAAGGACTTGTCCAAACACTGTGCTAAGAGACTCGATGTAAGTCTAGCTTAGTTTCCACCTGTGTTGGGACATGTCTTTAAAGGTGACCCCAGCCCCCATGCTGAGTCTTTGTCTAAGAAAGCACAATGTTCCCACACTGCAAAATGTATATTGTCCCAACCCACATTTCCAAACCATTTTCAGTAATTTTCCACAACCCTCTTCTGTAATTTTTCCATTCCCCCATAGCCCATTAGTCCCACATTTTTTACTTCTCTATCACCCCTTTTTGTTCCCTCTCTTCTCCCTTTAAAAACGTCTCCTTTGAGTTGGAGCTGAGCTCAGTTTATACAGTTTAAGTTATAGTTAAGTCTGTCTTGTCATCTTTAACAACTGTCTGGTGCTGTTTCTGACCCTTCTATGATGTCCCTACTCAGACCTGAATCGGAGCCACCAAAGGACCCTGGGACAGGACAACTGGACTGACTTAGCAAGCATCGAGGTATTTTGTCTCCAGTCTGGTTGCTTGTTTAGGTATCTGGTGAGTCTCGACTCCTGATCCAGTGCTCTGGAAGCACAGTGAAGAAAGATTTTGATTGTTAACATTCTGGGTATACCCTTGAGGTTGAGATAAAGCCCCAGGACTCTTTGTAACATACCATTAGTTAAGGGTACGGGAAGTTGTCAGTTCACTGAGCACCCTTCCCCTCCAACCCCTGCAGACTTTATGCTTTGCAGCTATGGCCCTAGTACTGTTTACTTTCTTTCTCCCTGACAAAACTTTCCCAAAGACAGTATTGAATTGTAGTAGCCTCTTTGGGCTCCTGGGACATCACCAAAGTAGTTTGAGAGGAGCCCTGGAACAAAAGGAAACAAAAATTTCAGACACACGATGGTCCCTTACTTTGTCTGGAAAGAAAGATTTAAAAAACATCTCCAGCCTCTCACTCTTCCCTGGTGTGTGTGTGTGTGTGTGTGTGTGTGTGTGTGTGTGTGTGTGTGAGCGTGTAGAGGGGAGCTCAAAGTTCTAACCCTGTAATCACAGGGTTGGTTCCTTAGGCTACCAGTTCCCATCCTGAAACTATCTAGGACCCCCAGTAGGAGTAACCTTACTAGCATAAATTCAGGTGTGGTCAAAAGGGGCTTTGATGAATAACAAAATCTATCCTTCAGGAAATCCCAAAGGTTTTAGGAGCTCTGTGCCAGGAAGTGGGGACAAAAACCAAATGTATATGTACATGTATGTATATGGGTATATATATTATTCCTCAGGTGGTGATAATTTGTATGAAGGTAGTAGAGGTGCAGAAGTAGTTAAGTGAGTGCAGTCTGGATGTATTTTGGGACTGGGGACTGATTGGATAGGGGGGCAATGTTGGGAGAACTGGAGGAAACAAGAATCACCCCCACCCCAACAAGCCCCTATCCATCAACAGGAAAATGAAAAAATAAATTGTGGTATAGTCATATAGTGAGTACTAGAAAATCAAAAAGAGCAGACCACTGGTGCATGCAATACATGGATGAATCACAGAAATAACATACTGAGTGAAATAAGCCAGATACATAACAGTTTATTTTATATGACTCCATTTATATAAAGTTTAAGGGAAGGCAAAACTAAGTTATGGTTGATATAAGTCACCATAAGTTATGGTTACCTCTGGGAGGAAGGTACTGTTTTGAAAGGGACATGAGGGAACTATTTGGGGTGACGGAAATGCTATAGATCTTGATATGGGTCATGGTTACATGGATATGTGCATATGTAAAAATCGGGCAGTAAATTTAAGATTCTATAAATAAACTTACAAGTTAGCCCTAAATAAAAACATTTAGGTAAACATTTAAAGAATAGAAATAGAAGGCAAAGCTTCCGTATTAGTAGAGGAAAAAGAGGAATAAAGAAAATTCATTTGGTACAAGAGAATGCAAGAAGGATGGGAAAAAAAGGCAAGAAGGGCATTGTTACCGTCACACAGTAAGCTGACAGAAAGAGATATGAAAAACACTGAGCTATGTAAGTATTAGACAAAAGAGATTAAAATAAAAATGTTACGGATTTTGAGGATCAATTACATAATAAAGGCAGTTATCAGAAATACATAGCAATTCTCAATTTTTATATATCCAACAATATAATCTTAAGTTACATGAAGCAAAAATGTGCATAAAAATAAAGAGAAATGGACAAATCCATAATTATGGGAAAGGTAAAAACCATTCTCGGTGATTGACAATTCTATCAAATAAAAATAGGATAAGGTAGATTTAAACAGCACAATATAAAGAAAGAATTCTACCCCACTATTTAGAGAATATAGACTTTCTTCTCAGGCATATATAGAACATTACACAGAAAGGCAGACACACACATACACACACACACACACACACACTCACTTACTGACAGCAGGTCACAAAACAATTCTCAACAAAAACAAAAGAAATCATACAAAACATGTTAAGAAATAATAACTCCCAAAATCTGTGTTTTTGAAAGTTTGAAAACATCTTTATAATTCATGAATCAAGAAAGAAATGAAAATGAGAAAATGGTAGGAACTGAACAACTGAAAATACCATGTATAACAGCTCAGGACATACTGTTAAGTAATATAGAGAGAAGTAGTTTTAAACTTAAATACAGCAATTAGAGGAAACTTTTTTTTAATGTTTATTTATTTTTGAGAGAGAGAGACCGAGCACAAACCGGGAAGGGTCAGAGAGGGAGGGAGACATAGAATCGAAAGCAGGCTCCAGGCTCTGAACAGCACAGAGCCCAATGCGGGTCTCGAACTTGTGAACCAGAAATGTAAAATTTCTAAGTAAAGTATGCGCAAACAAAAGTAAATGTATTTAAAAATAAATACATCCCAAACAGGTAGACTTAACTTACAAATACAATAATGATTTAATAAAATCTGTAACTGCAACTTATCACATGAACTGATGTGATGCATTTAACTTCCATTTGTGCATATTAAAAAAATCTTAAAACCTTAAGAACATCCCCATAAAGTCAGAAAAATCATAAAAATGCCTGCTTTCACAACCTCTTTCAATACTGTGTAGCTACTGCAGTAGTAAACACATATGTGCACATGTATATGTACACATATGTACACATATTACATACACAAACATTGACATCTCATGACTATTCAGTTAACTTTTGATAAAGCAGCCTTTGAAAAATCTAAAGTATTTTTGTAAAAAGCCCCCAAACATACTATAGTTTTTTTTAGAAAGTGGTTTTAGGTGTCAAATCTCAAGCAAAGCTATGTTCACCAAGTTACTCCATTCAGAGAATATCATATGGAACAAACTTGAATGGTGTACTTTTCTTTGAACCCAAATGTTCTGTTTCACTGAGATGTACCTCCTCTTGAGAGGAAGAGGCAAAGGCTTCAGTTTGTTATTCTTGCTAAGGTGCTACTCTGATGAATGTCCAAGAGCTCTCATGTTTTCTCTTTATTTTTCCTAAAGGTGGCTTTCTGTGAAATACCTTTTTATTAAAGGGCAGTACTACATAAAACTCTGAGCCCTCTGAAGGCTGACAAATTGAAGAAAATGGTGCAGAAGGGAAAAATTATGCATCCAAAGAATGACTCACTTTTTCCTATTCCCACAACCAATCCCCCACTATCAAGTCTTCTCATCCCCATTGACGAGTGAAAAAATTCTTGTTCTTAATACCTTTCAGGTACCAACTGCATTTTTCGACGTTTATTTCATTTTTCAGTTGGATTTTTTTTTTCGTTTGAAAATGGTTTGGGTAAATTGGATTAGAATGCACTGTAATTCCTGTCATTAAGACCCATAAGGAATGAATACACACACACACACATACATGTATACACACACACACACACACACACACACACACATTTAACGGCTTTTCATTTTGCAGCTGAGCTTTCAGGGGTGAATTAAAAGCTGTAAGCCAGGGGCAGGTTATGAAGCCAAAGTTTAAAGGCTGGAAGTAAAGTCACAAAGCTTGCCTGCCCTTCCCGACGGCGACCCCGGGCCACCAGCCAATCACGACTAGAAAGAGTCCTGCCTGGCTGCGCACCCAGACCCAAAGGCATACACCCCAGCGTTCCACGGGCGCAGCCGGGACGCCGACCGCGTTTACGCGACGACGCTCCACCCGACCGGTAGGAGCCGCCATCAGCTAGCGGTTCCCGGGCCACAACGGGCGTTGACCCTTGCCTTACCCCTCCACCGAGTCCACCACTGACCGACATGGTTGAGGCGGATCGCCCCGGGAAGCTCTTCATTGGCGGGCTCAACCCCGAAACCGACGAGAAAGGCCTCGAGGCCGCGTTTGGCAAGTATGGCCGCATCAGTGAGGTGCTCTTGATGAAAGATCGAGAAACCAGCAAGTCCAGGGGCTTCGCGTTCGTCACCTTCGAAAGCCCGGCCGACGCCAAGGCTGCCTCCAGAGATATGAACGGCAAGACCCTGGATGGTAAAGCCATCAAGGTGGCCCAGGCCACCAAGCCGGCGTTTGAGAGCGGCCGGCGGGGCGCGCCGCCGCCGTCCCGCAGCCGTGGTCGCTCGAGGGGCCTGCGCGGGACCCGCGGGGGCGGCGTTGGCCCGCGGCGACCCCCATCCCGGGGCGGGCCGGCGGACGACAGCAGCTACGCGGGGGATTTCGACCCACGGTCCTCCAGGGCCCCGCTGCCCATGAAGCGTGGGCCGCCGCCACGCAGGGCCGGGCCGCCCCCCAAGAGGGCCGCGCCGTCGGGCCTGGCTCGCAGCAGCGGCGGTGGAATGCGCGGGCGGGCCGCGGCCGCACGGGGGCGAGACGGCTATGCAGGCCCACCGCGCCGGGAGCCGCCACCCCCGCGCCGGGACCCCTACCTGAGTCCCCGGGAGGAGGGCTGCTCGCCCAGAGACAACTACTCGAGCCGAGGCTACCCTAGCGCCCGCGACCCCCGCGAGTTTGCTCCCTCGCCTCGAGAGTACACCTACCGCGATTACGGCCACTCCAATGCCCGGGATAACTGTCCGTCGAGAGGGTATGGCGACCGAGACGGCTACGGGGGGCGCGACCGCGACTTCTCGGACCATCCGAGCGGAGGCTCCTACCGAGACCTATTCGAGAGCTACGGGGACCCGCTCAGCGCCGCCGCGATGCGGGGGCCTCCGCTGGCGTACGGCGGGGGAGGCCGCTACGACGAGTACCGGGGCTGCTCGCCCGACGCCTATGGCGGCGGCCGCGACAGTTACGGCGGCGGCCGTAGCGACCGCTACTCGAGGGGCCGCGACCGCGTAGGCAGAGCCGACCGCGGGCTCTCCCCGTCCTTGGAAAGGGGGTGCCCTCCCCCGCGCGATTCTTACAGCCGCTCTGGCCGCAGGGTCCCCAGGGGCGGAGGCCGCCTGGGAAGCCGCTCGGAGAGAGGGGGAGCCCGGAGCAGATACTAAGTACCAACAGACTTGGGAGTTGAAAATTCCGTTTTCAAAGAAACTAACGAAAAGAAGAGTCAGTTGTATGCTAACTACCCAAGGATTAGTACAAGGAAGAGTTGTTTTTACCTTTTAAAAAATTTTAAAATTTCCTGTTCACTTCCTCTCCATATTTTTTGTGCTTTTTGGGAGGAAAAAGTTAAAACTCGTTTAATTGCGTTTTGGAATTGTTAACGTTTCTTTCAACAAGCTCATGTTAAAAGTATGACTTGAACCTGCGTACTAGTCTTCTTATATTTCCAAGTAAAAATTCTTCTAAAGGCTTCCTCTCTTCTAAGTTTTCCTGATAAGTGAGACAGTCTCTGCCCACCAAAAATGGAAAAATGGATCAGTCTGTTAATTCAAAGCAACAAGATTTGGGGGGGGGGCGGGGAATGGAAGGGCACTGGTATATGCTACTCTTAAGATTTCAGGGTATTTTTCAGACTGAGACTCAGTGTTCCCAGTATTTAAAAAAAATGACCAGCAACAACAACAAAAATCATTTAGATGCCTATTTGAAAAAAGCTCTGTTCACTCTTAAGTCTAAAAAAAGCAAGTGGATAATGCTGGGCATATGTTGTCTTTTTGCCTTTACTTTGAGAATCTGCAGAATCTCCTGTTCCCTTGCTCCCCCAAATACTATTCATATATGTTGAACAAGGATGGAATACTAAATTACAGAGTTGGCCAACCAACCACAGAGCTGCAGAAATCCCAGACAAACATCAATTAATCGCATTTATTTTCACCACCAACAAATTATTAAGAAACAAGTAGAAAATACACCAATGGTGAATTTGGGGATCATAATGGCTTCTGTACCTAACTCCACGCTACTTGCCCTTGGCTCTAGAGCCAGCTAGCTGGCTCCTATGGAGAGAATTAGTCTTCTGCCCTTGGGGGTGGAGGAACCAAATGTGAAGCAGCATCAGAACTCAGAAGCTCAGAGAATTCTTGAGAGAGCTTGGCATTTCAACGTCTGAGGAACTCATCCTGGTGTGAGGGACCTGGGGATGGGTTGAGTGTTCTGTACTGTTAAGCTGGGGAGAAGGGCTTGAACAGATAAAGATCAGAGAGGCTTCCCCCAGGGTGCCTCAGGAGGGATATAACAGTCTGCACTTTCTACCCCAACCTCAGGGCAAGAAACACCTTTTTCCAGTCAGCACCTGTGGAATTTCCCTGTTTATCTGAGAGAGAGGTAATTGCACAGTCAAGGAGCTCTAGTTGCCAGAGAAAGAAGGATCAGGTTAAAATAGTAGGACTCATGTTCTGCGTAGTAATTGCTGGAGGAAACAGATGAGCACCTGCACAGCAAAAAAGTACTTAAAGAGATCTGAATGTAACACACTCACATACACAACTCCAAAAACATGACTTTTTGACAAAATAATAAAGTAGGTGAATTATAGGAAAGGCTGCATTACTGGCCCAGAAGATCAAATGCAAGAAATAGCTTAAAAAAAAAAAAAAAAGTCCAGAATCACTCAGGCAAAATGTGTAATACCTTTATGGAAAACTTATTAACGTTTATTGAAGGACCTATAAAAAGACTAAATAAATGGAGGTTTGTATCATGTCATGGTTGGGAACACTTTTTATCATAACTATTCTTAACCTCACCAAATTAATTTGGAAAATCAGTACAACTTCAAGTGAAGTTACAACATGATTTTTCCACACAGCTCCCTTCTCTTTCCCAGTAATACCCATTTATTTGTGTGATCTACGATGGAATACTGAATAAAAGATTTGGCTAACCAGCCACAAAACTAAAAAAAAAAGAAAAAAAAAGAAAATGACTTGATTTACCACAAATTTTTAAGAAACAGGTAAGAAAAAGACACTAATGGGAGGTTTATCTAAAGCTTCATATGGTGGAATAAAGAGCAAGAAGAGCCAAAGTGATTCTGAAAAAAACAATAATTAGAAAGGACTCACCTTACCAGATAATCAAAACTTGTTATAAAGCTATAGTAACTTAAGCTGTGTGATATCAATAGACAAGGATAGACAGACCAACAGAGCCAAGACAGTGAGCCCATAAATAGGCCCACTTGCATATGAAAACATGATATATGACAGAGGTAGCTTTAAAAGTCATTGATGAAAGGATGGACTTTTTTTTTTGTTTGTTTTTAATGGCTATCTCTCTGTAAAAAGATAAAACGAGATCCCCTAACCGAGCATACACAAAAAATACATTCTAGATGGTTTGAAGATATAAACCTGGAGAGGAAATTTTTAAAAAATATTTAGAAGAAAATAAAGAAAAACTGTATCATCCTGGGGCAGAGAACTTTTGACATAAACACAAACCTCGAAGGAAATCATGTTGCTAGAATTTTCCATATTATTAAGATATTTTTTAATGATAGGACATTTAATAAAGTGAAATGTAAAACCATAAATTCGAAGAATGTATTTGCATTGAAATAATCCCAAGAGTGCTTAGAAACCATTAAGAAAGAAAACACCAAGGGAAAAATAAGGGGCCAAAAGGACTGATACCTTTCTGATAGAGGTAGAAATTGACATAATCACTTTGGAAATAATTTTGGCAATGCCTAGTAAAGATGGAGGGTGCATACCTTACGACTCGGAAAGTCCAAGGAGAGGACCTAGAGAAACTCGCACGTGTACACCAGAAGTTACCCACAAGATCACTGCCCTCTGAATGTTAAAAGAGTAGAAACAGCCTACCTGGAGTGGATTAACTGAGACTTATTATAATAAAGTTCAATGTGGAAGCTAATGTGAATCAACCAGATCCACGTGTATCAACATAGGTAAATATCAAAGTATTTGTTGGGTGGAAAGGCAAGTTGCATAAATACAAGTGTAATGAAAAAACCTATGATTGGAGTGATACATGAAAAGTCAGGAAGTTCAGTGTGAGGAAAGGAAGGTGGGATGGATGAGGAGTGGGCCTTAGCCGAATATGCATTGTTTTTTTTTTTTTTAACAGGTGGACTTTAAGCAAAAATGACAATGTTGACATCTTAAATTTCTGTGGTGTGTACATTAGCATATCTTTGATATTCCATAATTTTGATATATATATATATATATATATATAAATATAAGTAAATACAAACTTTAATATGAAAAATAGAGCTTAGCACAGCACCAGCATGTAATGACTACTCAAAAATGTTAACTATTGTCCTGAACCTGCCTTTCAGTTGCAACAGTCTTGACAATGACTCTCCCTCTTGACTTTGTTTATGGGTGATGCCTTATTCTGTTTGACTCTTTGTAGAAGCTCCTGTCCCAGACTGGGCTCATAGCTAGCTCACCATAACCTCAGGGGTAGAATTTGCATATCTGAGAACCAGATCTTAGAGGAGAGTGTAGTTTTCCCCTTTGACATTCTTTCTGAAGTATAATAACAATGAAAACCTTTTTCCAATTAACAAAATGCCAATTTCTGAAGCCTAATCTCCTGAATATTAAAACTATTAATAGCTTTTTAAAAAGTGATGTAAACATTTGGAAATAAAGACTCCTGCAGAGCTTAGATGAGTTCAAGACAGCATACAGAGGCTATGGATTTCTCATGTATGTGTGCAATAGAGCAGCCCCAATTCTTCTTTACTGGAAATTACTGTATAAAGCTATTTTTGTAGGAAAGTATATAAGAGATCTAGCAATTGAAAACTCTTGCTTGTAATTTCTTTCATGATGATGAGCGAGGGAGAGCAAACCAGGTGTTTCACAGGACTTGCCCACTGGATATAATTTAAAGAATGTGCATCTCCTAGCCAAAACCTTTGTGTTCTGTATCTTGTGCTTGACTCAGCCTACTCCTGAGACCCTATCTCCACATTCCTTCTGTCCAAAATAGGGTTCCAGGAGGATCGAAAGTGTCCATGTGGCAACCAACAACATCACTGAGTGTTCCCCACCAGGTGAGGCCTGAACATCTTCCATCTCTGCAGCCTGAATCCTGTTTTGGGTCCCGGGACTCTCCTAGAGTGCTGGAGGCAGACCTCCTTTCTAAAGCACAGTAGCTCCCTTTCTTCCCTTGCCTCAGGCCAAGTAAAATAGGGAAGAATTTTCTGCTTGTATTCCTTCTACCTGGGGCCTCTAATATGTCTCAGCCATTAGATTATGTGAGGTTCATGCTGCTACCCTTTTAGACTTTATATTAAAAAAGGTGATGTGATTTTCCTTCTCTTGCATAGCAATTTCCTTTGTGGGGACAGTTACTCTGTTCTTGACTCTTTTGAGCATATTTAATAACTCACCAAGCAGAATCAGATTGTGTGAACCCAATGGTAGTCGGTATTCCTTTCAGAATTCATGTATTGTTTGTGGTGACATAGTTTCTGAATATAATTTCTCTTATAGTATAGCACATCTAACAACTCTTTAAAAATTATTCTGAGTATAAATATTTTGAGGGTAACATGTAATATGGGTATCAAGTGCAAAAAATAAACTATAGCAACTACAGAGCATTGAGGAGTGTGGAATGCACTACTGATCAGATTTACTAAAGTGCTTAAGGAGAATGAGCAAATCTGAGGATGTATTATGAAATTTTTAGGGACAGCGTTAGGAAAAAATAGCGAAGCTTCCCTGTAATGTTTGGATGCTGCTCATTATAGTCGAAGGGTAATCTTTTGGTTGTATAAAAGAGTCTTCATTCTGTTTTTACTTATGTGGCTTGGGCAGTTTTATTACAAGTTTTGACCTTCAGTTTTTTTCATGTGCGAATGGTGATGATATCTCATAACAATTGTGAAAGTTTAAAATAAGATAATGCATGTAAAGCCTGCAGCACAGTGACTGGAATTGCAGTGGGTTCACTAAACAGTTGTACAGGGCACTGTGCAAATAGCAGTAGCTCAGACTTTCCTTTGGTATTTATCCTTTCCATTGACCAGTAAAATTGCTTATGTACTAGAAGTCTCCAGAAAGTTCAACTTGAGAGTTTTGTTGTATTTATATTCACGGTGTTCTCACCCAGCTTGAAATCTTGGAGAGATATTTGGCTCTTCACAGCCCCCACTCTGCCTCTGCCTTCTATATTTCTTGACAGCTAGGGTGAGCCAAAACTTCTGCCAGCAGACTTTGTGTCCCATTCCTAACCAGTCAGAAGTGAGGCAGATAGATGTTATCAAGACCTTTTTTCCTTCAAATCTAGCAGGGTTTAGAATTCTTACTCTCTGGCTTAATTGGCGTAGACTTCATTGTACCTTATAAGTAAAATAGCCAGTACAGTGCCAGGATTTTAAAAAGCTTGGCTATTGTTGTTATTTACAATTGACCCAGGGCCCAGTGTACCTCAGGAAATCCCTGAGTTGTAGTAAAGTGAGTGATCTGGATTAAGTAACATGCAATCTGGTAGACCTGAATCCAAATCCTGTATCCATCACTTACTAACTGTGATCTTGGTCAGGCTACTTTATAACTCCCTGCTTTGCTCCCCTTACCTATGAAACTGCAGAAGACAGAGGTAGTAGAAAATAAATGGTACTATAATATAATGGCTGTGAAGGCATTACTCCGCATAACCGCTCTTCTGAGATGTTGGGAAAATGGGGCCAAAGTCTTGCAATTGAAGCTGAATGACATAGTAAACTAGTAGCAGGATTTGCTACATCAGCATTCATGATTGGGAAAGGATTAGTCCTATATTTGTTTATTTGGGGAGGGGGGTGGAGAGAGAGAGGGAGAGGGAGAGAGAGAGAGAGAGGGAATGAATGAATCAATCAATCCCAAGCAGGCTCCACGATCAGTTCAGAGCCCCACATG
Source organism: Acinonyx jubatus (assembly GCF_027475565.1). Taxonomy (NCBI): domain Eukaryota; kingdom Metazoa; phylum Chordata; class Mammalia; order Carnivora; family Felidae; genus Acinonyx; species Acinonyx jubatus. The sequence goes on along the minus strand of NC_069390.1, from coordinate 50,516,827 downwards.
GGGCTTGATCCCATGACTGTGAGATCATGACCTGAACTGAAATCAAGAGTCAGATGTTCAACCAACCGAGCCACCAGGATTAGCCCTTTTCTAACACCATAGCTGTAGGGGCTACTATGGTCCAAGCTGTGCAGCTGACCATGATTGATTACCTTGAAAACTAGGTCTTAACCAGTTTCCACTGATACTTCACATAAGGCCAATCTCTTTCTGGGAGGCCAATCTGCTGGGGATTTGTTTGGGATAAATTAATCCTCATCTTTTAGCTAAGCAATGTAGACACTGTGGTGAACAAAAGTAGACATCATTATTCCTCCAAGGGATTAATGTTCAAAAGAGATAGACTTTGGTTAAAAAAAGGCAAAATTTTAACTGTGATAAGCATTATGAAAGAGCTGCCTAGTGCTGTGAGATACTATAGTATAGTAACAAAGGTCTGGTGTAGTACGGGATGTTGGAGAATGCATCCTTAAGGAAGTGATGATTGAATTCAGATGTGAAGGATGAGTGAAATCTACATCACTAGGAAAATTAAATGAGACAATATATTAAAGCATGTAGCACATAGGAAGTTCTCATTAAATAGAGGCTGTGGTTTTCTTGTTGCTATTCTTTTTTGACATCAAGATATTTTTTGCTGGAAGTTTGAGCTATATCGATAAGGGTGAAGGAACACAGATAAATCACTAACATATTAATTTAAGAAGGCGTACCTTGAGGCTGATAACCAAGAGAGCACAAAAGGGGAATGCCAAGTGAATCAACAAAGGCAGAAAATAGATCAGTTTGAGGTCAAAGTAATAAGAAAACATTAACAGGGAAAATGTAGAAACTGGGAAACAGGCATGGACTGTTGGGATTAATGAGGTGGAATGAACTGCATTTGTAGTGTCAACCTTTTGAAGTCTGAGTCACCTTCCTGGAGAAAGTCACTCATCTTAAAGGTGTCAGGGCTGTTTGAATCTGAGATGAACCAGATCCTGTCTTTATCCTTAAGACACTCACAGTATAGTGTGGTTGGCAGATTGTTCTGCATCAAATTACCTACAGTGCAAATCAGAGAGAGATTAAGTGCTATGAGATAGGTGTGGGCAATGTACTAAGGGAGAAAAGGAATTCTGATTACAGGAAGGCTTTCCAGAGGATGTGAATTTCTAGGTTGTACCTGAAACAGAGAAGCTCCTACTCAATGTGTGTATATTGTACATTTTAGAGAAAACTTGATCCATTTTTTTCTACTTATATTTAACTTTAGGATTGTTCTCATCTTTGCTGGTTTTATTTCCGTCTCTGATAATTTACATCTACTTTATTCTATTGCCAATTGAAACTTCTGAAGACAGGAGTGGTGATGTGAGCTGCACTTGACTGTTATATCCCTGGCATCTGAAGGATGGACCACAGAGAAAGTTTGGAGGCAGAGGGCCATCCTGTACATGATAAGGCTTACATTTTTAATATTTAAAATTGCCCTCGTGGATTAAAAAATTATGTAGAGAAAGTGTTTCCAGACTCTGAACAGAGGTTAACCATGAAAACAGTCCACAAGATGGCACCAAAAGCTTAAGGATTGTGGCTTTATGGTTCCCATTCTCATACCTGCCACCTAGAACTTGACCTCCAGGGCCACAACTGTGCGGCTGAGTGATGCTTGTACCTTCCTTCTGGGTGTAATGAAATTAAATGGGGGCAACTGGAAATCTTCACTGAATCAGATACTGAGCATTGGGTACATTTGGAAAGACCAGAAATATATTCAAGTGTATACAAGTATTCAAACTGGTAGGGAAAGACAAATAATAATGCAGTGAGTAATGCTGATTTAATTGGCTAAGTACTTTGGGGAAAAAAATGTGCGTGCGCACACACACACACACACACACACTTTTATGCTCCAAAATAAGTTCCAGGTAGATTAACTTTTTTTAGGTAAGGTTTTTCTCTAAAAAAAAAATTATCTCCAGTTTTATTGAGATATAATTGACACATATCACTGTATAAGTTTAAAGTGTACAGTGTGTTTTGACTTACATGTTGTGAAATGCTCACTGAAGTTTGGTTAGCATCCATCATCTTATCTGGATAAAATAAAAAGCAAAGCAGTTTTTTCCTTGGTGATGAGAACTCTTAGAATGTCCCCTCTTAGCAACTTTCCTGTAGGTCATACAGTGGTGTTGGCTCTGGTCATCATGTCATACTTTACATCCCTAGTGCTTACTTGTAACTGGAAATTTATACCTTTTGACCACTTTCCTTCAATTTCCCCTCCTCTCATCCCCCACCTTTGGTAACCACAAATCTAATATCTTTTTCTACAGGTTTAAAATAATTTTAATTGTGGTAAAATACACATACAAGTTACCATCTGAACCATTTTTAAGTGTAAAGCTCAGTGGCATGAAGTGCATTCACACTCTTGTGCTGCCATCCCTGCCACCCATCCACAGAACTCCTTTCATCTTATAAAATGGTAAAAGATAAGCTTAGAAGATATAAGTGTGCAGCTCCTCTCTCTCTCTCTCTCCATATATATATATATATGTGTGTGTGTGTGTGTATATACATATGTGTGTGTGTGTGTGTGTATATATATATATATATATATACATATATATACATATATATATATATATATATGACCTTGAGTTGGGGAAGATAAGTTCAACAGCAGACGTATCAAAAGTTACATATTGATACATTTAATTGCATAAAGATTAAAACTGTTCCCATATAAATAAACCTCAAAATTTATTGATTTGTCATATATATTTATTCTGTTAGCAGAATTCATCTTCATGTGGTTAGAGGGCTATAAGACTGAGGTTTCTTGCTGTCAGCCAGGTGCTGCTCTCAGCAACTAGAGGCTACTACCCTCCAGTTCCTTGCCATGTGACCCTCTCGCAGGCCCTTTCAGAACATGGCAGCTTATATCTTCAAAGCCTGCAACAGAGAGTCTCTCCAGTCTGCTAATGTAGGCTCTTGTATAACAATAGAACAGAACATTAATCTTATATAACATCTGCATAGGATCTCCAGAATCACAGTGGTGGCATCTTACCACCTTTGCCATGTAATGTGACCTAATCAAGGGAGTCCCCCCCCCGCCCCCCCGCCACATGTGTGTTTATCCCAAGGAGAAAACATGAAATATGAGTCTGTTTTTTTTTTAAATTTTTTTTAACGTTTATTTATTTTTGAGACAGAGACAGAGCATGAATGGGGGAGGGGCAGAGAGAGAGGGAGACACAGAATCGGAAGCAGGCTCCAGGCTCCGAGCCATCAGCCCAGAGCCGGACACGGGGCTTGAACTCACGGACCACGAGATCGTGACCTGAGTCGAAGTCGGATGCTTAACCGACTGAGCCACCTAGGCGCCCCATGAAATATGAGTTTTAAGAAGATATTAAAAAATTGAATAAGAATAGAGGTTTTGTGGGGCTTTAAGTAATGTATAGATTACAATTTTATTTTTAACAAATTTAAAGTTTAAATTCATATTAGAACTTACTGCTCTAAAGAAACCATACAGTTGGGGGGGGGAGCTGGGTGGCTCAGTCATTTAAATGTCTAACTCTTGATTTTAGCTCAGGTCATGATCTCATGGTTTGTGGGTTCGAGCCCCACATTGGGCTCTGCACTGATAGCGCAGAGCCTGCTTAGAGCCTGCTTGAGATCCTGTCTCTCCCTCTCTCTGCCCCTCCTCTGCTTCTGCTCTCTTTCTCTCAAAATAAATAAACTTAAAAAAAAAAAGAAACCATACAGTTAAAGAAAAGAGGGTTATATATTTAGGATAAATATCAGAATATTATTGGAAATTATGCAATCATTTAATCTGTTTAGCCTAACATTTTTCAAATTCAAAAGTAAGAAATGGAGAGATGTGAAGATAATGTTGACCTACATGATCTCTAAGTTTTCTTGTTGGTTCTAATGATAGTAACACAAATAAATATTTTTGAGTGATTCCTCTGAACAGGCGCTGGGAGAATTTACCTCATTTATTCTTCACAGCTCTAGGAAGTAGATGCCTTTTTTTTTTTAAATATGAAACTTACTGTCAAATTGGTTTCCATACAACACCCAGTGCTCATCCCAACAGGTGCCCTCCTCAATACCCATCACTCACCCTCCCCTGCCTCCCACCCCCCATGAACCCTCAGTCTGTTCTCAGTTTTTAAGAGTCTCTTATTTTTTGGCTCCCTCCCTCTCTAACCTCTTTTTTCTTTTTTTCTTCCCCTCCCCCATGGACTTCTGTTAAGTTTCTCAGGATCCACATAAGAGTAAAAACATATGGTATCTGTCTTTCTCTGTATGACTTATTTCACTTAGCATCACACTCTCCAGTTCCATCCACGTTGCTACAAAAGGCCATATTTCATTCTTTCTCATTGCCACGTAGTATTCCATTTTGTATATAAACCACAATTTCTAGCACTTTCAACGATAGGTAGCTTTTTTAATATCCATATTACAGATGAGAAGACTGAGGCCTAGAAGTGGTTCAGTTCTCAGCTTGAAGTTGTAGGAAAAATTATTAAATGGGGAATATTCTTTTCCTATTTAATAGGCATTCATATTTCACAATTATAGAAAACATTTAATCAGAAGAAATATATTAAAAATTAGCATGTAGGTTGCTTAATAGAGATAAAGCTTCACCAATCCCTGGTTTCACCCAACGTGTTCATATCTTTTTATAACTCACACTTCACACTTCCTCCAAGGACAAGATGATAAGGATAGAGCAGGAACACATCTTGGGTGGCTGCTGTGGCTCTCTGCTGGCTACTGCCTATTCTTATCATTAATTTCTCTACAATTAACATCTTATCCCTCAATCATGACCGCTGTTTTGAACTAAGAAATCTCACAATGAATCTTGAATTGTAATTTATAATGTATGTTTTTAAAAATCCTGTAGTGATTTTTGGTATCAAATCCGGAGAAGCTCAACTTTGTCAGAATCTCGGGACACACACTACCTTCATATTGACCACTTTGTGCTGGCAGTTGTCTGGATGTAATTTGAAATAACTCCTTTCAGTGTTCGATTCTCTATCATGTTTAAGTTCAATCGTATTCTCACCTGGATCTTCCAGTTACCTCACAGGCAGCAACTCATTGACTCCTGTCTGGTTGGAGATTGTAAACTCACAGATGTCCTCATTTGCCCATTATATTGTGATACCATCTGCTTTTATTTTTCCAGTAACATTGAGATACATAATAAGATTCTATACCTAGACTTGAATTTGTGCTGGAGAACTCAATCATTACAACATGCTTATTTTCACTTGTTTTTATTTCATTATTGGGGCCACATGTAGCAGTGTATGGGTTTTAGCCTTTGTTTTAATCTGGACATTTAATTGTTATAAGCCTTTTTATCCAGACCTCATTCTGGTTTGGGGCGAGATTCTAAACTTTCTAAAGTTGATACTGTGATGGGTGTTTCTACCAAAATTAGAGACCTGGAAAAATGAACCATTTGTATATTTAATTAGGGAGAAATGTTCCTGGGGTAGTAATCAGTCTGGGCATTTAGATAAGCTGGACATACAATTCCACTTTTCAGATGCTCAGTGGTTTCCAAGAAACTGTCCAACCCACTGGTGAGGAATGAAGGGGCACAGAGCATGTTAAAAGGAACCTCCTCATGGCTTGCTATTGTCCTCAGCTTTCTATTCATTCATTTAGTAAAGATTAATTCAACACTTGCTACTGGCTGAACATGGTTCTGAAAGGTGGGAATGCAGATAGGTGACACAATTATGGTCTCTTCCTTTCAATATTTATCTTTCAGTCCAGTGGGGAAGAAAACACAAACTAGCAATTTCAACCCAACTCCTGTGTAAGAGTACAAATGAAAACATTTCACATCAGGAGGAGAAAACAGACTTTTGCTTTAGAACAAAAGGAAAACTGAAGACCAGAAATGAAGCTAAATAAAAGGCTGAAGTGAAGTAGGGTCTGGATAAAACTATTGTTTGTTTCCTCTTTTATGTCAAGTGAAGTATTTTTGACACTAGAACTCCAAAAACACGTAACAATAGTGAATTGAAAAATTGCTTTCTAGAAGCTTTGAGGAAACATCATTACTCTGATATAAGGAAATCATAAATATTATGGACATTTTGATATACCAAAATAGCAAACTAAGAAGATTAGTTTTTGCCAAATGGATTTTATGGCCTCAATAACAACACTGCTTCATTTATTTTCATTATTTCCAGTAGAGTAAATACTTCACATGTAACTAATATATTTGGATTAACTCCTTTGAGCTTCCTTTTTTTCCGTGAAGGATTAGCAACAAAGCTAGATTTATGAACCTTGGGGGAGGGGTGTACCCTCTTGAACTGCTCATCTGATTTTATACATGTTTCTAAACAACCATGTTCACAAGCCTCAAATGGTGCCCAGGAGAGTTGAAATTAACCAGGCCTCAGCTCCTTAAGGATGTGAGCGCAGGCTAACCTGGACAACTACATAATTAGGGGTTGCCATGGAGTAGTACTCAGTCTAGGGCTGATCCACTGCTGTGGCAAAAAACCCCCGCTATTCCTGGCCTGGCGTAAGGGCCAGGTACTGTTCCTTCCTAATCCTTTTGGATTGTGCTTTCTCAGCCTCAGATTGTTTACTCAGACACGCACTAATCCACACTTGGCTGGATCCCCAAGTGGACCCTCTCAGATGTCCAGAGTTCTGTCTTTGTGTTGCATGGCTCTCAGGTCCTCTGGCCTGTGTGTGGTGAAGGACTTGTTCCCCTGTGGACTCTTGTCTCTGGATCCTCAACTCAGGGCTTTTTAGTTAAGGCCAGGCTCTGCCTGGGTTCTCTCCCTGCTCTCAGTAAAAATGGGCATTTAATAGAAAAATATAAATTGTAGAAATAGATCCAAGAATACCTATAATATACAAATAGGATAATAATCATGGAAGTAATCTAAAATGTGAAAGATTTCTCTAAAACCACACTTGTTTTGTTCAGATTTTAAAGACAGAATTCCCCATGCTACATAAGTTATTGAAGAATATTTATTTTCTTTTATTATTTATTATTTTTTATTAAGTTTTTTTGACATTTTAATTTTATTTCTGAGAGAGACAGAGCATGAGTGGGCAGAGAGAGAGGAAGACACAGAATCCAAAGCAGGCTCCAGGCTCCAACCTGTCAGCACAGAGCCTGATGTGGGGCTTGAAGCCATGAACTGCAAGATTATGACCTGAACTGAAGTCAGATGCTCAACTGACTGAGCCACCCAGATGCCCCTTCTTTTATTATTTTTTCGAGAGGGCATGATAAGGGAAAAGGGGCAGAGGGAGAGAGAGAGAATGTTAAGCAGGCTCCGTGCTGGGCATGGAGCCTGACACAGGGCTTAACCCCACAACTCTGGGATCATGACCTGAGCTGAAATCAAGAATTGGACGCTCAATCAGCTGAGCTGCCCAGGCACCCCTTGAAAAGTATTTTAAACAATAGTGTCTAAGTTCATTTTACAAGCCAGTATAAACTTGCTACCAAAACCTGACAAAAATATGAAAATTACAGGCACTTTTCACCTATAAATATAGATAAAAATATATCTTCAATAATATCATAGTAATGAGTTCACATAACACTTAAAGAATAATGTACCATGAATAAATAGGAATATAGTTTTATAAAATCTACTAATATAATATTTTATACAGTAGACCAAAATTTAAAAAGTCACAATTATCTCTATACACTCTAATGAACCATTAATAAAAATTCAGTATCCATTTTTGTTAGAGACTCTTTGTACGCCAAAAATATAACAGGATAAGATGTATCCATTTTGCAATATCAGCTGATAGCATTCTTAATACTAAAGCAGAAGGAATCTGATTGAAGTAAGAAATAAGGCAGAGATATTGCCATCATAATTATTCTGTATTGTTTATGGTGTCAGCATATGAAAAAAAGCAAAAGGAATTAAATAAGGAGATGAAATATAATGATGTGCTGATAACATGATTATTTACATTTAACTGCTCATAAATGAGGAAGGAGCTATGCTTTCAATGTCGAGAATGAAACAGTAGGGGCGCCTGGGTGTCTCAGTCAGTTAAGCATCCGACTTCGGCTCAGGTCATGATCTCACAGTCTGTGAGTTCGAGCCCCGCATCCGGCTCTGTGCTCACAGCTTGGAGCCTGCTTCAGATTCTGTGTCTCCCTCTCTCTGACCCTCCCCCGTTCATGCTCTGTATTTCTCTGTCTCAAAAATAAATAAACATTAAAAAAAAAGTTAAAAAAAAAAGAATGAAACAGTAGTTTCCACCTCCCTCATTTTTCAAAATGAGAAAATTAGAAAATTTCTAATTAGAAAAATTAGAAAAATTCATTTTTCAAAAAGAGAAAATTAGAATGTTTCTCCACCCTAGTTTCCTCCCATTGCCCTTTGCAGTTTTGAATCACTGGAATTTTAGATACTTATTGTTTTATGTAGCCCCTCTGGCAAAAATAACTAGTGACCTGAAACTAATATAACACTATATGTTAATTATACTTCAATTAAAAAAGAAAAAAAAAAACTAGTGACAATGGTATTTAATTCCATTAGGGTATTTTAAAATTATGTAGTATAAATTTTGTTGGTTTTCAATACTTACTGCCAATTTTTTGTACTATCTTCCCTTTTACTATGTTTTTAAAAACTTAAAAGTTATTTTATGGTCGGTGGTTGTCAGATTTTGACTTTTTACATGGTTGGGAATGTTTTTCAGTGGATTCTCAAATGAATGCTTGCAAGACCAGATAGAAAATGTTTGTGTGTCTGTCATTTTAAAGATTCTGTAGTTAACACTAAACTGTTTTCTGGCTTTTATTATTGTAGAGCAGACATCTGAGGCAAACAGGACTCTTTGTGGTTCATCTTTTCTTTTTACTTGAATGCTGGTTTGCATTTATTTTTTCATCCTTAGAATTACAAGGTTTATGAGATTACACCTTCCCCACCCCCCACCCCCCCATTACATTTGCTGTGAACAAAGTGAAACGTTTCAACCTGAAAATTCAGGTGTTTTTTTAGTCCAAGATGCATTTTTCTTTCACTTAATTGATTTTGAACCACACAACATATTTAAAGAATAACACACCATGAACAAATAGGAATGTGGGTTTTTAAAAATCTATTAATATAATCTTTTATATCAGTAGACCAAAAGAAACAAGAACACATAATCATATCTGTAGATCCCAAATGAAGCATTCATGAAAATTCAATATCCCTTTTGATACAAGCTTTTAGGAAACCAAATAGAGAATGCATTTCTATTTCTCTTTTAAGAATGCTTCTTATATGTGTGTTTCATGTGCTAGATTTGTCTTCCATGCCTCTAGTATTTCTCCTGTCAGGAGAAACCTGTCCACACAGGATCCTTTATTTTGAGGTTTAAGAGTTTTTCCTGAACATGTATTTACTTTGTTACCTCAGTTTTTTGTCATAGCAAACCTCCATTTGCGAAATTTAACAATCATGTTTTTCAAACCCTAAAAAAGATCTCCTAATTTCATATGGTGTTTTTCTTATAATTTTGTATTCTATTTTCATAAATCATAATGCACCACAAAATCGTGGTAAGTCGGTGAATGGTAGATTTTCTAATGATTAAAAAATTTTTTTTTAATATTTATTTATTTTTGAGAGAGAAAGAGAGCAAGCTGGGGAGGGGCAGAGAAAAAGGGAGACAATGGAAACTGAAGCAGGCTCCAGGCTCTGAGCTGTCAGCACAGAGCTCTTATGCAGGGCTTGAACTCATGAACCATGAAATCATGACCTGAACTGAAGTTGGATGCTTTACCTACTGAGCCATCTAGGTGCCCCTCTAGTGATTTTTTTTTAAGTTTGTTTATTTATTTTGAGAGAGAGAGAGAGAGAGAAAGCGTGAGTGGGGGAGGGGCAGAGACAGAGAGAGAGAGAGAGAGAGAGAGAGAAAGAGAGAATCCCAAGCAGGCTCCACACTGTCAACGCAGAGCCCAATGTGGGGCTCAAACCCATGAACCGTGAGATCATGACCTGAGCCCAAGTTGGATGCTTAACCGACTGATCCACCCAGGCACCCCTAATGATTTTTCTTTTTAGGGCAAGCAGTCTGTTTATTTGGGGTGGCCAGGGGGTGGGACATGCTCAGATTTGTCAGCTTAGTCTCTCTTTTTCCCTGTTGAATATTTTCATAGTCTAATTATCTTTGCTCTTTTTCATTTTATCTGCTGAGGGATGTCTCTATTTTAGCAGAGGGGAAGCAAGGTGGCCTTAGTCAGAGACCCTATTGGTCCCTTTCAAATACTTGAAGCACCAACATATACAAGGAGCCATTCTAGATTTTGTCAGGTTTTACTTTGCCATTGTAAAGTTCCAAAAGCCTGTAAGGAAAATTAGAACTGTAGAGCTAGGAGTAACCAAAGCAAGGAGCATTGTCTTGGTGCTGAAAAGATAGGTTTCCATGTTTGTTGTGAAAACCCAAATTAGAGAACAATGTGTTTTCATTTTTCTTCCTTTTCTTCCTGCTCCTCTGCTCCCATTCTCCTCTTAGTTTTATCTATTTTTGTCTTGGTTTCCTTTTTAATGCTTATTGAAAAATATATCATACATGCAGAAAAGAATGGAAATTTATTTACACGGTTTAGAGAAAAATTGTAAAGTGAACGCATATGTAATCACTACCGGTCCAGCCAGCACACAAGAAGTCACTCCCCTACTGCCACTCCCCAGTGTAACTAATTTCTCTCCCTCCCCCGGAAGTAAAGACTTTCCCGACTTTTGTATGCTCGTGTTCTTGTTTTCTTTATACTTTTAATAACCTAGCTGTGTTCTTAAATAATGTGATCTAGTTATGCTGGGTTTTATTTTATATGAAAGGAATTATACTGTATTTTTTCTTTGGTGACTTTATTCTTTCACTCAATATTTGTGGTATTTATCCATGTTCTTGAATGAAGTAGAAGTTTGTTAATTTTCATTGCAGTGCTAATTTTCATTACATTGTGTAAGTATACCATCATTTATTTTCCCATTTTGTGGTTGTAAATATCAGCATAATTTCCAGTTTGAGACAGTTTTGAACAATGTCCCTCTCAGTATCTCTGGGCCTAGAATATTTACTAAATAATGCCAAGCTGCTTTTCAAGTACTGTGGCCTCAACATATAGTTCACCTACTCATGTTTGTGAATACCTGTTGTCTCACTTCCTTCCAACTCTTCATGTCAGCACACATTCACTTACTAGTCAGCGTGATGGGTGCTCTGCTCAGTACCAAAGCAATCCCCTGGGTATTTGGGGTAGAGGAGGCAGCTTTTTGTCTGTCTTTGTCTTACCCTGAGGGTACAGCTCTTTGGAGGGAGGCTCTCCTTCTAGAATCCTTGCCGAAATGCACCCTGGATTTGGTCTTCTGTCCTAGGCTAAAGAAAGCTTTGGAAACTACTATTAAAGGAGGATTTGGTAGTGTCCTCCTAACAAAAGTTTCTTTACTTACATTTTCGCCTGATCATTTTTTACTATTCGGGCAGATCTTTGATGCATTCAAGATTTATTTTTGTTCTATATATTTTGTCCAAAAGTTTAGTTTTTAAGTTCTTTTAATCTCTCCAGAGCAGGTCAGGTTGGTTCAAATAGCCTTAAGTCTACACTCTTTTTCTTTTATAATTGGCACGATTGCCTGTTTTAGATATCACCACAGCAGGGCGCTCACCTTCATTAGCTGGTAATCTGCTGTGGGGCTGGATTCTTTCTTTGGACAGTGTCATTTTCCCTTAGGTGTCAGTAGGAATTAAATAGGCCTCCTTTCCTTCAAGGTCTCAAGTTTGCCCTCCTTTCAGCACCAAATGAAGGTGCAGTGAAGGTGACTAGGGAACTAGCTCTGATTAATTAGGAATTGCGTTGGCATTACTTTCCACTTATTCCCAGATAGGCTTTTCAGTCTCTTGCAGGAAATTATAGTATTCTTTTTTCCAATCTTATATCCTTATATCTTTAAATATATTTCTAATGTAACTGACAGGCAACATACAACCTTCCATAGTCCCCTCACTGATTGACTTTCCCCCCCTTCAGTATTTCCTTTTAGAATTTGGAAGGGATTGGAGATAGAAGTTTAGCTAATATGTTCATGATGCTACCCTGACCAATAGTTCTGTCTTGTATATTCAGAAACAGTGTTATTTAGTGTGTAAGTCTTCGTGCTGTTATGGATTTGGGGAATGTATCCTACTCCTCAGCTATTTAGGAAACTTGTGCTACTATTTTTTTCAATTTCAACCCCCTCTACTGGTTTTCCTCCATCAGGATATTTTAAAGTTTATTTATTTATTTTAAAAGAGAGTGAGCACATGCACACACGCATGCGGGAAGGGGGAGGGACCGAGAGAGAGAATCCCAAGAAGGCTCCTCACTGTCAGCATGAAGCCTGATGGGGAGCTTAGTCGGATGACTTTGGGATCATGACCTGAGCCGAAATTAAGAGTCAGATGCTTAACCAACTGAGCCACCCAGGTCCCCCTCTCCATCAGCATTTAAATGTGCTCAAGTTTGTGAAAAAACCCTTCTTGATCACCAGACTCTCTCTAGCTATTACCCTATGATTCTCCTTCCCTTTGTAGCCACATTTGTCTCTGTTTTCTTATCTTCAGTCTTGTGGGGTTCTTCCCTGAATGAGAAACTTGGAAATCAACCTGCTAAGTTCCTTACAATTTTATTTTATATTTTAACTGGGAATACATCAAAATTGTAGATAAATTTTGTGTGAATTAGCATTTTTAAAATACTGAGTTTTCTCATTCAAGAATACAGTTCGTTTTTTTCTATTTGATAAAATGTCTTTCATACCCGTAGGTAAAATGGAGTCATTTTCTTAGTATAGATTTTATTAGCTTCATTTCAATGTAACAATTTTTCTTCATACAGTGAATGCTTTTCTTAAGTCTGTTCTAATTATTACTGCTCGTTGGTATAGGAGGCTATTGGTCTCTGTAGACTTCTCCCATGTAGAACCAACTTACTCAACACTGATAACTTTTGATAGTTATTTAGTTGATTCTATTGTATATTCTGAGGAGGCAATCACATAGTTTGCAAAATAGCATTTTTTTATCTCTTTTTTCCTAATATTTATATCTTTATATTTTTCTTGTCTTACTAAAATGGATACAACTCTCAAAAAATTTTTCAGTAGCAGTGATAATGAGAATCATCATTAACTGTGTTTTGTGGGATTCCTTCTAGTATTTAACATAAGGCATGGTATTTGCTGTGAGGGTGTGTTGAGAGACTTTTACTTTTTCCTATTTGCTACAAGTAGAGAGGTTTTGGTTTGTTTGTTTTAAACTAAGAATAGTTGGGGTGCCTGGCTGACTCAGTCAGTAGAGTGTGTGACTCTTGATCTTGGAGTTGTGAGTTTGAGCCCCATGTTGGGTGTAGAGATTACTCAAAAATAAAATCAAACAAACAAAAACAAAGAATAGTTGTTTAGCATTAACACCTGTTTATGTCATATCTATCAAACAGGTCATATGTTTTCCTTTATACTGATAATGTAGAACTATCTTCAGATGAACCCTACATAGACATGATGTATCATTTTTAATGCACTGCTGGATTCAGTTTTCTAATATTGATTTATAACTTTTTCTTCTACTAGGTGAGTCTACTCTGTAGTTTGTGTTTGTTTGTTTTTCTTTTCTAGTTTAGGTATTAGGGTTAGGTTGGCATGATACAATTCTATTCTACTGTAAGTCTGTGTATTACTTGCAGGTAATATGGTGATGTCCATACAGTACTCCAAAGAATCAACAGATGAACTGTTAGAACTAATAAGTGAGTAAGCAAGATTGCTGGGTATCAACTTATAAAAATAGATACCATTCTTCTACATGGGCAGTTATTATTTCTAGCAAACAGAAAATAAGCTAACATTATAGTCATGGCAAAAAAGCATAAATTGTATGGAAGTTAACCTGCCAAAGTCTTCGAAAGACCTTTAAGTGGAAAAATATTAAAGCTGTAGGAGAACCTAGGGGCACCTGTGTGGCACGGTTGATTAGGTGTCCGACTTTGGCTCAGGTCATGATCTCGTGGTTTGTGGGTTTGAGCCTTGCATCCGGCTCCACACTCACAGTGCAGAGCCTGCTTGGGATTCTCTCTCTCTCCCTCTCTATGCCCCTCCCCCACTTGCTTGCATGCTTTCTCTCTCTCTCTCTCTCTCTCTCTCTCAAAATAAATAAATAAAAACAAAGAAAAGCTGTATGAGAATCTTTAAAGAGAACTTAATGTCCCATGTTTTTAAGGCAGATTGACAGCATTGTGGAGGCTAAAATTCTTTACAGGTTAACATATAGATAAAATAAGATTTGAACAAATATTCTAGATTTTTCCTCAAAAAACATAGTTTATATATATTACATATATTAATCTTTTCTCAATTTTAGATATAAATATCTTCTTCCAGATGATAATTCATCTGTTACCTGTTACCTTTGTCTGTGGTAAACTTGACCAAAAAAGAATCCTTTTTTTTCTTTAAGATAGAGAAAGAGAGTGGTGGGGGGGAAAGGGGAAAGAGAGAGTAGGAGAGAGAATCTTAAGCAGGCTCCCTGCCCAGTGAGGGGCCCAACATAAGGCTCAGTTGAGATTGAGATCATGACCTGAGCCAAAATCAAGAGTCTGATGCTTAACTGACTGAGCCACCCAGGTTCCCCTGGAGAATCCTTATTTTTGATGTAGACAGAGCCATCAATGCTATTTTTTTTTGTCTGTTTAAAAAAGTATTTTTCCACCTCAAAGTTACAAGATATTCTCCCATCTCTTTTTCTTCGCTTCTTTTTTCCTAGAGAAAGAGGCATTTATTCTGCCCTGTAAGCACACCTCTCCCACATCTTTTTCTCTTAGAAAATAAAATGTTCATTAAATAAAAAATAAACAAGATAAAAAAGATTCACAACTAGTGAAGAAATTTTCGAAAAAGAACAAAAGAAGAGACTTACCCTAGCAGAATTTAAGACTTATTACATAGTAAGGTGGGAATGGCAAAAGAACAATGGAACAGAATAGAAAGCCCAGAAATAGTTATAGGTTTTATGTATAGATCGTATACATATATATGTATATTATATAAATGTAAGACTCCATATATAGTATAGTGTAGTTATATATTATATATATGTAAGACTCCATATATAGTAGAGGTAGCAGTGAGGATAAGGATTATTCACTAGGTGTTTTTGGGGAAAATGGGTTCATTCCATTGGGAAAAATAGGAGATCACTGCCTTACATCATATACATGGATAAATTTAAGATCAGATAAATTAAGACTAACATGTAAATACTGAAGTTGTAGACCTAGTGGGCAAGGGATCAATATCTTTAAAATATAGAATTCAATGTATGTCAGACTAAATAGAAAAATGGGCAAAGGAGAACAATTTACAGAAGGGGAGTGTTGAATGGATAACATGTATGTGAAGAGCTGTTTGATTTCACTAGTAGTTAGGGAAATGAAAATTAGAACCATGTGATACCACCTTATACTCATCAGACTCAACAAAAATTGGAAATTGAATGTGAGAGAAGAGGAACATTTATGCTTTGCTGGTGAGTGTATAAAATAGTACAGTCATTCTGGAGAGAAATGTAGCAGTATTAGCGGAAATTAAAAAGGCTTATGCTATATGATTGAATAATTCTGACCCTGGGAATTAACTAAAGAACTCCCTCCCAACTACCCCACCCAGCCCAGGGTCTAATAAGGAGGCATGTATATGAATATACATTGCTGCTTTGGGGTGGGGCATGAAATTGCAAGCCCATTGTCTGACCTTGAATCTAGTCATTGCCTTTGAATGCATTCCCTCCATAATCTCAGTTCCTACCTCTCGCTCTCAGAAGATAATCCACTGCCTTATATTTTACTCTTTTGGATCTGATGATTCTTTATCATTGCCACAACCAGAAGTATGTTTGAACACACCATATTTTCATAAAACTTTATATCCTGTGTATCCTCATTTCCTTCCTTACCCAGCTTATAGTCCATGGTCCAACACTTCATTACTCCCTTAATCCCCTTGTCCCTCTTTTGCTCTGACATTCTTATGTGGCAAATCCCAATTCTGTTAGATCTAGCTCTCCTCATACTCCACAGCTGTGCCAAGGGTGCTGAATATGACTGGAGAAAAACTCATTCCCGCCCCCTTCGCCCCCCTGCCCCTGGCTAGTATCACTTTAAGTGTATGGTCATACATATCAAGTGGAGTCAATGCTTCCAGTGTCACCAATCGATTCATCCCCTCACTCTTCTAATAACTTTTTTACATCTTCTCTCTTCTCACACCACCAGCATATATGGCCTCCTCCTTACTCATAACTGTTGATCTTCTTATTTCACCAAGAAAATAGAAGCTCCATGAAAACAGGACTTGATTTTGTTTTGTTCATTGGGCCCAGAACATCTGGCACATAGTAGGCACTCAATGTGTAAATGTATGCTGAATAAGTGAGTGATGGGTGCATGTGATGGAATACTAGGTAGCAGTCAGAATCAATAAGTGTGTTGTACACAAAGCAGCCTGGATAGATAATTAAAACGATGATTTCAAAATAAGCAAGAGTGAGGTTAACAATAAGATATCCTTTAAGTAAATTTAGAACACGTATTGCAAAACAGCACTAAAGTTACATATAAGATAGTTCTATTTTTCAGGAATGCATACATGTTCAAGACTATATGGAATACATTTGACTGGGTGCCCATGAAGGAAAATGCCATGAAAATTCCATGAAGGAATAGCAGGGTGGATAGGAAACTAAGAGGAAAAAAACCAAAAACAAATAAACTATAACAAGGGAATGGCCTTGCACAAACTGATAATGACTTGTGGAGCATCATCAATTCAATTCCCTGCACCTGGGGTTTAACTTTTTATATTAATAAAAGGAAAAAATAAATGATCTGTTCAGGAAGAGAAAGGGCAGCTAGTGTGGTCTGGCACTTCAGAATAAAATCCTCTGTATCCTAGTGTGTAAGGATGCTCAACAGAAAGTTCAGCCTCTAGCTTGCTCGCTCTCAACGAGATTTCTTCAGTTCCATTGTCAGTAGGAACCAGATAGGTCACATATACACACATGGTAGCATGAGCTGCAAGCAGAATAGCCACTGACTCTTAGCCACCTGGCATTTGAGAATGTGAGCCTCCTGTTGCCAGCTACTCTCTATTTTTCTTCTTCTTTTTTAAGGCTTTATTTATTTTGAGAGACAGAGAGAGAGAGGGAGAGAGAATGAGTGAGGGAGGGGCAGAGAGAATTGAGAATCTGAAGCAGGCTTCACATTGGCAGCTCAGAGCCTGACGGGGGACTCTATCTCATGAACCGAGAGGTCATGACCTGAGCCAAAATCAGGAGTTGGACACTTAACTGATTGAGCCACCCAGATGCCATCTCTATTTTTCAAAAGAAGGCAGAAATACAACTTTTATGTGAAAACTCCCACATTTAAATTATTTTCAATTTAATTTATAAAGTTAAAATTACTATGTGAGTCCTGATTTGGCTCATGGACTAATGATTTAATATATATGAACAGATGTAAAAGCCTTCCAGTTGCTAATTTCTACCCCATATACAGAACTTCCAGTCAGTCTTATTCCCTTATTATTAAAGATGAATGGACAACTATGAATCACCAGATATTTAAGGAATGCCTACAGCATAACCAAGGTATACATACTGAAAACTGATCTCTTGGGGAACAGAGATAATTCTGGAAACAGAAGACAAGTTTAACTGTATCATATGTAGTAATCTCCTTCACAAGTCCAATAACTATTTTTGAACTGTAAGTTCTGTAGGGTCAGAAATTAGTGTCCTTATTGGCTTGTTGTGCTTATGGGCAATTTGATACCTATTCTAGAATGTTATCCACATTGCAAAATCCTGCTGTGTTATTGGATTCGTCACCTCTGACTCTTTCTCCACACTATTTGCAGAATAAGAGAAATGTCCTCACGTTACCACAGAGTGCCCAGGTTGCTGACAGAACGATGACAAATTTAATTCTGGTGGGAAACACCACCATGTCAGTACTGTGCATCGTTCTTGAGATGCATCAGGCTCCATAGGCCTAGGACAGGATTTGATGACAGGACTTTCTTTGTGCCTTTTGCATTATGTTATTCTAGGATATTTTTAGAACTATGTAAAAAGAAAGTGTCAATTCTTTCATATCTTCTTCCATTTCTTTTTCTAGAGTAATGAGACAGAATAAGGCCACGAGCAAATATTTTAGTCTAATAGGCTATATGCTTTTAAGGAATAATTAGAGCAAATCACAGACTTCCTTAGTTTGAATTCCAGTTTTACCAGGGATCTGTGCTTTAAGGTTGGTGAATTCTGAGCTTTTAATGGAAAAGTTGAACAGAAGAATTTGAATATCTTTACCATTTATTCCTTAAATAAAATTCTATGCTTTTAATGATTCTGTTAGTGACTGTATTTGCCTCTCCATTCAAAGGTATTTGCCTCTTACTACAGTGTTCTTATTCTCTTTTTTGTTTAACTAAAATATACCGAGCAACTACCAAAGCCTAAAGCTGGGGTGTGGTGGGGAGGGATGCGAAGATAAATCAGCTGTAAGCTCTGCTCTCAAGATTGTCATGCTCACCATGCTGAAAGTCATTGTTTGTTTGCATTAGGTCCAGAAAGAGTGCCATGTTATACTTTGCCAGAAATAGAATAATATAGTGGCTCTGGAGTCAGGCTGCCTGAATTCAAATCAGCTCTGCAATTTAACAGCTATGTGACCTTGGGTAAATCACTAAACCGTTCAGTATCTCTTCACAACTGTAAAGTTGTAGTAAGAAATAGTACCACATAGATTGCTGTGAAGATTTAATATAATACTATTTGTAAAGGCTTGGGGAGCTGTGTCCTAGAACAAAATCTGTGAACTATTATCTCCATAATCCTCACTACCTCTTTATGAATGGCTGCGATTTTTAAGTCTCGGGCCCCAGAAAGTGTTTAGAAAATGGGAAGTTTGAAATAGCAACACCTTCCTATTTCAGAGAAAGTTCTGGGGTTTTGGAAGAGTATATTCTTGTATCTTTCATCCCACAGACTTGGTCTTGCACAGTGATGCCAGCTGATATGATTTAAGGAAAATCTCCCTGAACTAAACCTTTTTCTTGAGAGATTGGATGAACAAACACCCCCAGAGAGACATAAATTGGCTTTCAGAAACTAACACTCTTGTGTGCTTTGATTTAATCAGCTTGCTTTCCTGATGCTGAATTGAACCCAAAAGAAGGAACAAATAGAAATTTTACTGGGATAAGAATAAAATGAGGGGCGCCTGGGTGGCGCAGTCGGTTAAGCGTCCGACTTCAGCCAGGTCACGATCTCACGGTCCGTGAGTTCGAGCTCCGCGTCAGGCTCTGGGCTGATGGCTGGGAGCCTGGAGCCTGTTTCAGATTCTGTGTCTCCCTCTCTCTCTGCCCCTCCCCCATTCATGCTCTGTCTCTCTCTGTCCCAAAAATAAATAAAAACGTTGAAAAAAAATTAAAAAAAAAAGAATAAAGTGAGGAAGATAATGACATTATTGGATGTCAGCATAAAAGTAATGATGCATAGTGGGTCAGAGAAAAGGAGGAGAGAACATAGTGAGGTTGAAAGAGGCAGCAATAGGGAAATAAAAGTGATAGAGATTGAGGAAGGGTGTATAGGGAGGTGTGTTATATATAGTTGGAGATAGGAGAGAAGGCAGAGTACTCTAAACCCTTGCTACTCAAAGTGTGGTCTTCAGGTCAGTTGCAGCATGTCACCTGGGAGCTTGTTAGAAATGTAGCATCTCGGACTCCATCTACAAATAAAATCTGCACTTGAGAAAGATCCCCAAAGGACTTGAATGCACATTAAGCTTTGAGAAGGGAGCATAAAAGACACAAGTCCCTATTGTCTACTGTGATGAGAGAAGCATGTAGGGTGTATAGTGGAAGGGGGCAGCCTAATGGATGAGGTGGAGATGGATATGTGGATCCAAAAATCTTCCAGGAGAAAAGTGGTTATAGAGTAGTTAAGCTGACTGTGAATTATATTTTAGTCTCCACCCTGGCTATCAGAGCCTCAGTGTTATGAGACAAAGCCTGGAAGTTTTTAAGGATTAAAGTTACTGGAGGTTCCTAAAATATTCTGATATTATTAGGTATTGGTTTTCATTTTCAGCACTTGGTGCTGAATGTACATTTTTGTTCTTTTTATTGAGTTACTGGGTTGGGGAGGCTGTATTATGGGGGGTTATGCAGAGGTAATTTTAGGCAGGAAGTCATTCCCATCAGCTTCCAAATGTTCTTGTCTCATATTCCTTCAAGGGGCCGTTTGCCGATCTTACCTCTTTTTTTATAAAAAATTTTTTGTTTGTTTATTTATTTATTTATGTATTTATTTATTTTTGAGAGAGAAGGAGAGAGTGGGAGAGGGGCAGAGTGAGAGGGAGACACAGAATCCAAAGCATGCTCTGCACTGTCAGTGCAGAGCCTGACGTGGGACTTGAACCCATGAGCCACAAGATCATGACCTGAGCCGAAGTCAGACGCTCAATCAACTGAGCCACCCAGGTGCCCCTGCAAGTCTTATTTCTGAGCATCTTTTGGAAGTTTTTGTTTTCATGTTGTGTCATTGGCCATCTCTTCTCTCACTTCACACAACAAACTTCTATAGGTTGTGTCATTTATTCTTGTGAGTTCTACCACGAACAAATTGCTGTCTCAGATTTATATTCAGTCTTGTTCAGTTTTCAGAGCCCTAGACCTACTGCTTAGTATCTTACTAAATATTCAGTAGGCAACTCAGACTCAACAGATTACAAACTAAATTCATCTTCTCTTTGAAATGCTTTCTCTTTTCTCTATTCTCAATGAATGCCACTAACATGAACTCATTCCTGTGTGCCTGAGGTTGGGGCATCAAAAGTACAAGATGAGCCCAAAATATCTTGATTTGAAGCAAGGATTTGATAAAAATTTATGAGGGTTTGTCAAAAAGACACAGTAGCCAGAATGAAGAACAGCTGGGACGATTTGAGCATCAAAATAAGTAATGACTGTAACAGATTATAACCTGTGGATTAAAATAAGGATTAATTAGTCTAAATGAATGGACAAATAAGTGAATATAGGAAAAGTAAAAGCTCTTTCTTATAGTACAGTATCAACAAGTAAGCATAGAAGAAATGATAGAGTTACAAAGTCATTATTAGCAAACATCACAGTAATTATTTAGTCAAGAACCATCAATAGAGTCTAAAAAAACTTTCGAGTAAAAGTTTGAAGATGAATAGGATAGCAATGTAATTTCAAAGGATCTCCCTATAAAGTCCTTCTTAATTACCAAGGGAAAATTGTAATTTTATAGAGAAGAATTTTGATGGGCACCACCTTCATCCAGTGATGAGAGTTAACCTCACTAGGAATGGTACATGTCAATATTGTGTTCTTGCTAAAATACCCTGAGAAGAACACGGCATTACTTCTGTGACATTCCTGCCAAAAATACATAACCTGAATCTAATACTGGGGAGATGTGAGTAACATCAAATTGAGGGGAACTCTACAAAATAACTACCTTGTACTGTTCAAAAATGTCAACATCAGGAACCAGGGAAGACTGAGACTGTTCCAGACAAAAAGAATAAAAAGCAGTAACGGTGAAAGAAATGTAACACTTGATCCTCAGATGGATCTTGAACCAGAAGATCCTTGTAATTTTCTTTGCTATGAAATGCATTACTGGGGTAATTTGTAAAATTTGAATGGAGTTTATGGATTTTATGGTCTCAGTGTTAGATTTCTCAATTTTATGGTTGTATAGGAGAGTGTCATTTTCTCTAGGAAACAGCAGTAATGGGTTATCATGCCTGCAACCTATTCTCCACTAACTTAGAGAAGAATGTGTGTCGTGGTGGGGGTAAGGCACAAGAGAAAGAGAAAGATGGAGAAGGAATGATGAAGAACATGTGTCAAATGTTAACACTTGGGAAACCTGGCTGAAGGCATGCAAGAGTTCTTTTTGCTGTTCTTGCAACCTTTCTGTAACTTTGGTAATTACTAAAAGATAAAAAAGTTTTGGAAAAAAATCACTGTTTCTCTGACCTTTTTTATTTCCTAACTGCAGCTTCCTTCTAATGATTCCCAGAGCACATGGGAGCAAATTAGTGAACTATAGGATGAGGAAGTATAAAACATGATGGTTAAGCTTCTGGGCTCTTTGTCAGACTGCCTGAGTTCAAATCCCATCCCTGTGCGATTTTGAGACAAGCCACTTAAGCCCTCCATGTCCCTTTCCTCATCTGTAGAATGAGAATAATATGAATGCTTATTTCATGATGGTTTGGAGAGGATTAAATCATGTAATGGTTACATGTAAAACACTTAGTACAGTGCCCAGCATATGGCAAATAACTAAATTAATATCTATTCAGTTTTTTTTCAAAGGACTTATTGAGAGAGATTACCACTAAAGAATAGCTGGTTTGGGGGCGCCTGGGTGGCTCAGTCGGTTGAGCGTCCGAATAGCTGGTTTGTGTGGCATTTTGTTTACTGGAATCTATATTGTGTGGCTTGTGTGGCTGACAATCCTATGCAACCTCCCACATCCACATAATACTGAATTAATTCAATGTCTCCAAGCCATGAAAATGCAAGTATTACATTACTTCTGTGTTACAGAAGTATTACAATACTTCAAGTATTACAGGCTGAGGAATCACCCCTACATGAGGTTGTTGATTAATTATAATAATGAGTGGTTTGGGTTTTGTTGTTGTTGTTGTTGTTGTCGTCGTTGTTGTTGTTGTTAATGTAACTTATAAACCACTTGCCACCACTGCCCAGAACCATCAGAGAATAGGGAGGATGGAGGGAAGAATGAGGCAGCTACTTTTAGTGAGAGATTCAGAAGAACAGAACAAACACAGTGCTGCAGGCAATGCCTAAGACTGATTCCATGAGCTATTTAGAAGCTTATTTTAAGAAATATTGGATTTTATCAGGTCAGTCAGTGAGGCAGAAAGAGCTCAGCTTGCTTGTGGTGCTTCTGGAATACAAGAAATGTATCTGTACTAGAGCTTAGAGGAGAAGTGTAGGAAAGGAGATAATAAGGAAAAAGAACTGGATGAGGGACAAACAATTAAAATCTCATGCTTCTGGCTCTCAGTCCAAAATAAAGTCCTGCCCAAGTGATACTCAACATAGATTGTCTTTGAAGGGTATGATGGTGGTTAAGAGCACCAGTTGTAGAGCCAGACAAGTCTGTAGGTGAATCTTGACTCTGTTACCTAATAACCCAACAGTGTGATCTCGTATAACTTACTTAACTTCTCTAAGCCTTAGACAAATATAAAATGGGGATGATATTACTTGCTTTACAGTGTTATGTAAGCATCATATGAAGTATTATTAGAATGCCTGTCACATAATGTGTTCAATAAATATTGGCTCCTATTCTGATAGGAATCATAAAGCAATGACAAAATAAAGGCAAAATTTGGAAGAAAAAAATCTAGTCATCTTTGAAGATGAAGTTAACATTGTTTCAATTTTTTAACTTTTTATTTTGAGGTAAGTATAGATTCATATTAAGTTGTGGGAAATAATACAGACAGATCCCAGTTTACCTTACCTCTACTCAGTTTACTCAGAGTACCCTTTCCTTGACTTCTGCATGACACTAGACAGTTAATGCACTTCTATAATTTGGTAATTTTAGGAATCTTATATAAATGGAATCATACAGCATAGAACCTTTTGCAGTTGGCTTTTGGTTACACATCATAATTTTGTGGACATTCATCCAGGTTTTTGTGTGTATCAATAGTTCGTTTCTCTTTATTGCTGAGTAATATGTCAAGATATGAACGTATCACAGTTAAACTAACTGTTCACCCACTGAAGGATTTGGGGGTTGTTTTGGCTATTATGAATGAAGCCGCTGTAGACATTTGTTCACAGGTTTTTGTGTGAATCTGGGATAAATGCCCAGGAGTACAGTTGTTAGATCATATGGTAGTTGCATGTTAGTTTTTAAAAATACTGCCAAACTGTTTTCCATAGGGGTGTACCGTTTTACATTTACACTAGCAATGTATGAGGGATTCAATTTCTGTGCAACTTTGGTGTCTGTTTTTAATTTTAGCCATTCTGATACGTGTGTAATGACATCTCATTTGTTGTTTTAATTTGAATTTCCAAAATGGCTAATGATGTTGAACATCTTTTCATGTGCTTATTTGCCATTTACTTATTCTTTTTGGTAAAATGTCTTTTTATGCCCTTTTTCTGTTTTTCAATTGGATTGTTTTATTACTGATAAGTTTTGAGAACTCTTTATATATTATATATAATACTTCTTTGTCAAATAGATGGTTTTGCAAATATTTTCTTCTACTCTCGTAGCTTGCCTTTTCATCCTCTTAACAGCTTCTATAGAGAAAATGATTTAATTTGATCAAAGTCCAACTTATTAATTTTTCCTTTTATAGATCATGGTGACAGGTCTAAGAAATATTTGCTTAGCTATGGTTCCCAAAGATTTTCTTCTAGATTTTTGTAAAATACTATAGTTTTACATTTACATTTAAGTCTATGATCCATTTTAAGTTAATATTGTATAAAATGTGAAACTTAGGTCAAAGTTTTTGCCTATGGATGTCCAATTGGTTCAGCACCATTTGTTGAATTACCTATATTACCTGTGAATCTTTTTAACAATCTATCAGGCATATCCATTTGGGTTCCAAGGCATTGGGTTCCCAGACATTTCTGGGTTCTCTGTTGTTTTCCATTGTTCTGTTTGCCAATAAAACATGGTCTTGATTACTGTAGCTTAAAACTGAGTAGACTGTTTGCTCCTAATTCTTGTTTTTCAAAATTATCCTAGTTCCTTTGCCTTTCCATATAAATTTTAAAATAGTCTCATCTCATCTGGATCTACAAACATTCTTTCTGGGACTTTGGTAGAAGTCGTATTAAACCAGCATATCAATTTGAAGGACAATTGACATCTTTACTGTGTTGAGTCTTAGAATCCATGAACCCAATATGTCTCTCCATTTATTTTAATCTTTGATTTCTTTCATCAGCATTTTGTAATTTTCAACATGCAAATCCTATATATGTTTTGTTAGATTTATACTTCTGTGTGTCATTTTTCTAGTGATTGTATATGGTATTATATTTTAAATTTCATTCATGTAATCATTATTAGCATAATAACATTTGTATATTTATCTTGTATCCAGTTACCTTGCTGAACCTATTTACTAGTTCTAAGATAATTTTGTAGATTCCTTGATATTTTCTGTATAGAAAATCATGTCATCTGCATGTAGGATTTTATTTTTGCCTTTTCTATCTATATGCCTTTTATTTCTTCTTCTTGCATTATTGCATTGGCTGGAACTTCCAGCACTATGTTGAATAGAAGTGGTGAATGCTTTGTCCCAGTTGTTTGGAAAAGTATTTAGTCTTTTTCCATTAATGTAATGTTATCATAGGGGTTTTTATAGATGCTTTATCAAGTTGAAGAAGCTCTCTTCTATTTCTATATTGCTAAGAATTTTTACCATGAATGGATGATGAATTTTGCCTAATTCCTTTTCTGTATTAATTGTTAGATTCATTTGATTTTTTTCCTTTAATCTGTTAATATGGTAGATTATATTGATTGATTTTTGAATATTAAATCAGCCTTGTGTCTCTGAAATAGTCCCAACATGGTTGTGGTTTATATAATTCTTGTTATAGATTGTTAATTGTAAATATTTCATTAAGGATTTTTTCATCTGTGTTCATGAGGTATATTGATCTTTAGCTTTATATTTAAAATATACTCTCTCTGTTTTGGTCAGAGAATAGTAGTTTCATAAAATAAATTGGGAAATGATCCCTCATCTTCTATTTTCCAGAAGAGATTATGTAGAATTGATGCTAATTATTCTTTAAATATTTGGTAGAATTCTCTGGCTAAACCATCTGAGCCTGGAGATTTCTTTTTGGGAGTTTTAAAAATTATGAATTCAATTTCCTTAATAGTTACAGAGTTACTAAAATTATCTTTCATATTAAATGAGTCGTAGTAGTTTATATTTTTTGAGGAATGGCTTATATCATCTAAGTTGACAAATTTATGGGTGCAGAGTTATCCATACTATTCCTTTATTAACTTTTTGAAGTCTGCAGGATCTGATTGATATCCCTTGTTCATTCCTGATATTGGTAATTTGTGTCTTCTCCTTTTTTTTTCTTTTGCAGTATTGCTAAAGTTTTGTGAATTTTATTGATTTTTTCCATCTTGTTTCATTATTTTTATTCTTTTTCTGCTTTCATTTTCACTGATTTTTGTTCTATCTTTGTTATTTTTTCCCCCTTCTTAGAGCTTTGGTTTTATTTTGCTTTTCTTTTTTTAAGTTTCTGAGAGGATATCTTAGATTATTGATTTGAGATACTCCCTCTTTTCTAATATAAACGGCCAAGGATATATTTATGAATATTGTATTTTTCATTTTTGCCTACCATCTGCTTTCTTCTTTCCTAATGTTCCTTTTTTTATTATTTCCTTTCTTTTTAGAGAACTTCTTTTAGCCATTGTTTTAGAGTGGATCCTTTGACAACAAGTTCTTCATTTTCCTTCATCTGAGGATGTCTTGATTTCTTCTTCATATCTGAAGGATATTTTCACTGGGTCTAGGATTCTGGGTTGACAGTTCTTCTGGCACTTGAACAATATTGTGCAACTTCCTTTTGACCTCAGTGGTTTCTAGTGAGAAATCTGTCATCTGAAGTGACTTTTCCTGTATAGGCTGCTTTCAAGATTTTTCCTTTATTTTTAGATTTTGGAAGTCTAGTTAATTTACATTTGGGTGGATTTCTTTGGGTTTATCCTTTTTTGGAATTAGGTCAGCTTCTTAACTCATATTAATGTCTTTTGCTAAATTTGGGAAGATCTCATCCATTACTTTTTGAATACTTTTTCAGTCCCTTTCTCCTCTTTTCCTGGGACTCTAGATT
Source organism: Acinonyx jubatus (assembly GCF_027475565.1). Classification (NCBI taxonomy): domain Eukaryota; kingdom Metazoa; phylum Chordata; class Mammalia; order Carnivora; family Felidae; genus Acinonyx; species Acinonyx jubatus. The sequence continues at coordinate 50,489,756 of NC_069390.1, read as the reverse complement.
TTGTTTTGTTTTGTTTTGTTTTAATCTATTTTTCCTCTGTAGTTTACTATTGCTCTTTTTTCATTACTAATTCTTTCCTCTGTCTTCTCCATTAGGGAGGGGGAGAAGCAACTCGTTAGTGTCAGGTGGGGATAGAAGTTGAGGATCTCCACGTGAATTATTGCCGTTTTAATGTAAAATCACTTAGAGAAAAGTCTAGCATCTTCTTTGGAAGTTGGCTGGCCATCCAGACAGATCCCTTCATGTTGGCATTTCCTGGACAAATTCATGACAGGCCTGATTATGGCTGAGTCCCAGGAAGAGAGGAGAAAGGGACTGAAAAAGTATTCAAAAAGTAATGGATGAGATCTTCCCAAATTTAGCGAAAGACATTAATATAAGAGTTAAGAAGCCATCAGTTTGAAACATAATTATCAATATGATAAGAACTAGATCTGTTTCTCAGAGTGGGCTCACATTAAGCAAGCTCATGAAGGCCAATGACTAAAACCTACAGTGTCAATTAATTTAAAATAAGAAGCTTAGCCATTATATGGGCTTAAAATAAATGCTTTCTCTGGAGAAAAATGAAAACAGAAAACTTAATTAACACAAGGCTGCTTAGTGAGCCTGCAACTAGAAAAAGAGCAGTTAGTTGGAGATTTCAATGCCTGTGTCATGAAGCACTGAAGATTGCTGAGTGTACCTCTGCCAGAGGGTCATACCTGCCACATCCCCTGGTTGGTCATCATGCTGGGCTAGCACACTCTCTTCTCACTGTGAAGTAAATATCAATGTTTGACTTTCCCTTTTCTTAACTTCCTTTCCTGACTAAATCTCTTAAAGACTGTCATGTTCCTACACTGTTTGTGTTTGTACACTTAATGAAGTTTTGTTCAAGTCTTGGCCAGAGCTCATTGCAACTTTACATTATCTCTAATGAAAACCATCATTTAAAAAAATTGATTAAAACTCAATCTGCAGCTTTCTTCTAAGTTCTTGAAGGGAATCTGTCCTTGTGAACCCCACTAAAATTGGAGACATTAATTGACAACAAAGACTAAATGTTATTCCTTTCCACCCCGCCCCCAAACCTTCTTATTCTTAAGGGAGTAAGAGCTGACAAGAGTATGTCTCCTCTATAATTTCAACTTTAAGGAATAGAAAGAAAGAAAGATTAGAGATCTTGGAAAGTGGTACAGAGCAAGTTCGGTTCCATGCCATATGTCTGATTTCCTGGGCTTTGGAGGAAAACTGTGGAGGAGGCAGATGTTGGGGCATGAGGTATAGCCTCGTCCCCCACACAGACATTCTCCACCAGCTGCTGTCTTTGGAAAATGGTGGACTGCCTTTTCAGGACCTGGAAGGTTTCCTGTAGTGCATGCTGGATGAATTGGTTCCTCTGGTCAGATAATTATCATGTTTAGCTAGAATACAACAAATGATTTCTTATTATATAATAATTTAGCTCCAATTTAAGAGGCTTTTAAGGAAAGAAACTTTTCTCATGTTTAAGGAGGAAGTTCAAATTCTCTACTGTTTAATAACTTGTTCAGTTGTTCAATAACAAGTTGAATAACAACTTGTTGGGCTGATGATTAATCTGATAACCATAATTCAGTTTCTGTTGTAAAAAGGAAGACTTCCTTTTTACAGTAAATTCCAGTAAAATTTTAAAATCATCTCGAATATACTTCATTGCCCATAGAAAACTGCTTGATTTTAGGATCAAATTCAAATTCCCTAGCCTAACATATAAGTCTTTACAGTATAGCCCTTGCTTAACTTCCAAGCCTCATCTCCCCCAATTCTCTCTGCTCCCCATAGAGTTTCTGACCATGGAGCATGTGTCTAGTGTGGATAATAGACATTAGTCAAACAATAATACAAATAGAATAAATACCACAACTGGAACAAGTGTTATGAAGGAGAAGAGCATGTTACTATAAGAACACAAAATAAAGGGTGCCTGGGTGGTGTAGTCGGTTAAGCATCTGACTCTTGATCTTGGATCAGGTCGTGATTTCACAGTTTGTGAGTTTGAGGCCCACATTAGGCTCTGTGTTGATGGCATAGAGTCTGCTTGGGATTCTGTGTCTTCTTCTCTCAGCCCCTCACCCACTTGTGCTCTCTCTCTCCAAATAAATGAATTTTAAAAAAATGAAAAAAAAGAACATAAAATAAGATTAAAAAAATTTTTAATGTTTATTCATTTTTTGAGAAAGAGAGACAGACAGAGCATGAGCACGGGAGGGGCAGAGAGAGAGGAAGACACAGAATCCAAAGCAGGCTCCAGACTCTGAGCTGTTAGCACAGAGCCCAATGCAGGGCTAGAACTCACGAACTGTGAGATCATGACCTGAGCTGAGGTCAGACGCCCAACTGACTGAGCCACCCAGATACCCCTAAAATAAGATAATTTAAATGTTACCAAGGACATAAGGCAGGTCAGGAAAGACTGCTCCAAGGAAATGAAGATTGAGTTGAGATTTGAAGAAAGAGATGGAGTTAAAAAGGCAAAGAGAGGAAGGGAAAATATTGAAGTCAGGAGGAAATTATATTTTCAAAAACCTGCAGCCAGAATGCAGACTGTAGTACACAAAAGACCAGTGCAGCTTGAGTTGAGTGAGTGATGGAGGAGCATGTTGAATTCAGATCTTCCTGGAAAGATAGGTACAGGATGAATCACGTTAAGGAATTTATCTTTATTTTATATATATATATATAATGGAATGTTATTCAGCCATAAAACAGAATGAAATCTTGCCATTTGCAATGACATGGATGGAACTAGAGAGTATAATGCTAAACGAAATAAGTCAGAGAAAGACAAATACCATATGATCACACTCATGTGGAACCTAAGAAACAAAAAAAATGAACAAAAGAAAAAAAAGACAAACAAAAATAGGCTTTTAACTATAGAGACTAAATTGATGGTCACCGGAGAGGAGGTGCGGGGTGGGGTGATGGGTGAAGTAGGTGAAGGGGGTTAAGAGTACACTTATCATGATGAGCACTTGAGTAATGTAGAGAATTGTTGAATCACTATATTGTACACCTGAAACTAATGTAATACTGTATGTTAACTATATTAGAATTGAAATTAAAATAAAATTTAAAGAAAAGCAATGGGAAGCCACTGACATGTATATTTTATTTATTGATTTATTTATGTATTTAAAGTTTTTTAATATTTTATTTTTTGAGAGAGAGAGACAGAGCACAACCAGAGGAAGGACAGAGAGAGAGAGACACACACAGAATTCAAAGCAGGCTTCAGGCTCTGAGCTGTCAGCACAGAGCCTGATGCGGGGCTTGAACCCATGAATGAGAGATAATGACCTGAGCTGAAGTCGGACACTCAACCCACTGCACCACCGCCCAGGCACCCCTATTTATTTTTTAAATATTTATTTATTTTTGGGAGAGTGTAAACAGGGGAGGGGGAAAGACAGAAGGGGACACAGGATCAGAAATGGGCTCCGTGCTGACAGGCTGATAGCACAGAGCCCAATGTGAGGCTCAAACTCAAGAACTGCAAGGTCATGACCTGAGAGCTCAAACAACTGAGCCACTCAGGTGCCCCCACTAGCATATTTTAAACAGAGAAGTGACATGATAAAATATGTGTTTTCAAAATAACACCCTGGCTGCTATGTGGAAAACAGTGCAAAAGGACAAAAGTAAATTCAGGAAGATCATTTATTTATCAGACTATTGTAATAATTTAAGCAGTTGATGATGTAGGGGAAGCAGAAATTTCCTTCTTTTCCCCAGGTTCTTCTAGCTGGCTTAGGAATTAAATTGATATGAAACAGATTAACAGGAGGAACAAACCAAAGTTTTATTTACCCGTGCAAGAAAATCCAATAATGAAATTAATACCCAAAGAAATGACCTAGGCAGGCAGATTTTATACATTTTAGACATAGACAATAAATTTGTGAGTAATTGACAGGGTAAAGAAAACAGGTGTTTGGGAGCTTTAATTAGTAAGGAATTCTAAGCAGAATTTAGGCTGAGATAGTAGATGAGAAAAAGAAAAATAACAAGGTTTGTTTCTAGAACTTTCTCAACTTTAAAGTCCCTATCTCTGGGGCACCTGGGTGGCTCAGTTGGTTGGGCGTCTGACTTCAGCTCAGGTCATGATCTCACAGCTCGTGAGTTTGAGCCCCGCGTCAGGCTCTGTGCCAACAACTCAGAGCCTGGAGCCTGCTTCAGATTCTGTGTCTCCCTCTCTCTCTGCCCCTCCCCTGCTCATGCTCTGTCTCTCTCTGTCTCAAAAATAAATAAAAACATAAAAAAAAATTAAAAAAAAAATAAATAAATAAAGTCCCTATCTCTGGTGATAAGGACATCTTTGTACTTCTTAGTACAGGGAGGGTACCTTTCCTATGGGAGATCTATTTCCTGCTCTCAGGGGGGGACAGAGGAGGGTCTGAGTGACCTTGCACTGGCTGTTTCCCAAGTAACTTCAAAATAATATGTCCTTGTGGTATATTTTGGGGCAGTCTGCCCTGGGCCCCTACAGTGACAGTAGGTTGGCCTAGTCACACAGTATGGTAGGAGTGAAGTTGGGATAGATCTTAGACATATTTAGGAAGCAAATTCAAGTAGAGAGTGAGGTGGGAGGCGGGAAACCCTTCTTGACTACATACTCCCAAGGACTGGGCTAGGAGCTCCTTCTTTATATATTTATAACTCCCTATACTTGCCACCTTCAAAGGCTTTTTAATAAAGTAGTGAAAATTGCCTACCTACGCTGTATAAGCTCCATGTCTTCCTCATTAATATATCTGCAGCACCTAGTGCCACGCCTAGTACACATTAGTTTCCAGAATTTGTGCAAAGAAAGAGTAGAAACAGACTTTGAAGTGGAGTTCAAATGATGGTAATAGATTTTCAGAAAAAGCAGTAGCAGCTTTAAATGTGAAAAGCAGTAAGTTATCCTCAGCATTTAACTCTTGGTTGCGTAATACATATTTACAAGTTCAGAAATGGAGCAAGCATACTTTTGTACTCCAATAATACCCATATCCAATGAAAGCAAAACAAGTATCACTTTTAATTGAAGTTTTACAGGACCTCCTGGAGCTTAGAACAAACACCCTCAGACACAGACACTAATTCTAAGACCCAAGAAAATGCAACATCTCTTACACTGCCTCCCAGCAGTTATGCTTATAGCCCAAGTCCATTCTTAGAGCTGGGTCAGTGGTGCCCTACTCTCCATGCCACCTTGAAATAGAAAAGAGCACCTGTACATCATCTAATGCAATGCTATTTTCAAAATCCTCTTCTTTTGCACCATCTCCCATCCTCTTTTGGCCCATCACCCCTTCTTGCTGCTCGTAAAATATATCTAAGGATACCGATCCATGATCCTAACAATGTGTTTCTTTTGCTTTGTTTTTACATGTTCTTTCCTATACCTTCATGAGCTTATCTGGGATCACATTTTACATTTTATTACCCTGGATTTTCTTCTTTCATGCCCAGGGTTTCTCCACATATCCAGTAATCCTTTTTTTGCCTACTGTGGGCAGCCACGCTTCAAGATAGTCTCCAATGGTGTCACTTTCTGATGTTCTTGTGTTGTTCCCTCTCCCACTGTATCAAGTTTGGTCTGTGTGACCAGTATATATGACTGACATGATGGCATACAATTCTACAGGTTGGGGCTTAGAAGGCACTGTTACTTACTGCTCCCTGTTTCGCCCTTTCTCTTGCAATACTGCTTCTAGAGGAAGCTAACTACTATAACATGAGGAGAGGTCTGTGTAGCAAGAAACCGAGGCATCCTGGTAACAGCCACACTAGCGAGCTTGAGAGTGGATCTTTCTGTCTGCATCAAGCCTTCAGATAACTATAGCCCCAGCCAAAATCTGGACTGGGGTCTCACGAGAGACCCTGAACCAGAAGACCCAGATAAGCCATATCTGAATTCCTGACCCTCAGAAACTGTGTGAGATAAAATGTTAGTCATTTTAAGCTACCACATACTGGAATAATTTGTAACACAGCAGTAGATAACTTAAAAACTACTCATATTTAAGAATGGAGGGAATAGAATGTGCCAAGTAGGAGTTATATGCATGTGGTGGGCTGATTTTCCTTAAACTGAATTCTCGGACAGAAAACTTTGTGAAAAATAGGGCCTAACTTTTGTGTGACAGCAGTCCCATTAGGCACCTCAGTTCTCCCTTAGTAGTTCAATTAATTTCAGAAATTTTTTCAGGTGACAAATTCTGGGCTGCCTAAACTCTTCCTGAGGCAGTGAGGCTGGAATAGTCTGTTGTGCACACGGATCTTCAATTGATCTTTTTGTTTGCAACCTCACTTTTGACCTTCACCTTTTTAAAAGTAATTAATTAATTGCTACTTTTATTTTAATTCCAGTATAGTGAACATACGGTTATATTAGTTTCAGGTGTACAACATACTCACTAAGTATGTTCTTAATTCCCATTATCTGACCAAAGCTCACACACTGCCCTTTGGTAACCATCTGTTTGGTTTCTATAGTTAAGAGTCTGTTTTTTGGTTTGGCTCTTTTTTCCTTGTTTGTTTTGATTCTTTTAAAAAATGTTTTTTAATGTTTATTTATTTTTGAGAGAGAGAGAGAGAGAGAGAGAACGAGCACAAGTGGGGGAGGGGCAAAGAGGGAGGGATACAAAGAATCCGAAGCAGGCTCCAGGCTCTGAGCTGTCAGCCCAGAGCCCAATGCCGGGCTCGAACTCATGAACTGCAAGATCATGACCTGAGCTGAAGTTGGACTCTCAACCAAACTGAGCCACCCAGGCACCCCTGTTTGTTTTGATTATTAAATTTCACACATGAGTGAAATCATATATTTGTCTTTCTGTGACTGACTTATTTCACTTAGTCTTATAGCCTCAAGATCCATCCAAGTTGTTGCAAATGGCAAGATTTTATTCTTTTTTATGGCTGAATAATATTTCATTGTGTGTGTATATATATATACATACCACTTCTTAATCTATATCTCTATATATACATATATATACACATATATATGTGTGTGTATATATATACATATATATGTATATATATACCCTATACAGAAGCAATATACCAATTATAGAAGCAGCTAAGGTGTCCATCAACTGATGAATGGATAAAGATGTGGTTTATATATACAATGGATACTACTTGACAATGAGAAAGAATGAAATCATGCCATTTGCAGCAACATGGATAGAACTGGAAGGTATTATGCTAAGTGAAATAAGTCAGTCAGAGAAAGACAGATATCATATGTTTTCACTCATATGTGGAACTTGAGAAACTTAACAAAAGACCATGGGGGAAGGGAAGGGGAATAAATAGTTACAAACAGAGAGGGAGGGAGGCAAACCATAAGAGACTCTTAAATACAGGGACCAAACTGAGGGTTTATGGGGGAGGGGGGAGAGGGAAAAATGGGTGATGGGCATTGAGGAGGGCAGTTGTTGGGATGAGCACTGGGTGTTGTATGTAAGCGATGAATCACAGGGATCTACCCCCAAAACCAAGAGCACACTGTATACACTGTATAGTAGCCAATTTGACAATAAATTATATTTAAAAAAATAATATTTGTTCTTCCAGAGATTCCATAAGCATAGAATGTCTTTCCATTTGTTTTATGTTGTCTTCAAATTTTATCATCATAGTTTTCTAATTTTGAGAGTAGGTCTTTCACCTCTTTGGTTAAGTTTATTGCTAGTTATTTTATTCTTTTTCGTGAAATTATAAATAGGATTGTTTTCTTAATTTCTCTATCTGCAACTTCATTATTAATGCATAGAAATGCAATGGATTCCTGTGTATTGATTTTGCATTCAGCAACCTTACTAAATTCATTTATCAGGTCTAGTAGTTTTTTGGTGGAGTATTTAGAGTTTTCTATATATAGTATCATGTCATCTGCAAATAATGAGTTTTACTTCTTCCTTACTGATTTGGATGACTTTTATTTCTTTTTCTTGTCTGATTGCTGTCATTAGAACTTCCAGTACTATGTTGAATAAAAGTGATGAGAGTGGGTGTCTTTGTCTTGTTCCTGATCTTAGGAGAAAAACTATCAGCTTTCACCATTGAGTATGACATTCACTGTAGGTTTTTCATAAATGGCCTTTATTATGTTGAGGTATGTTCCCTCTAAACCTGCTTTGTTGAGGATTTTTATCATGAATGGATGTTGTACTTTGTCAAATGCTTTTTCTGCATCTGTTATAACGATCATATGATTCTTATCCTTTCTCTTGTTGATATAATGTAACTTGTTGATTGATTTGCAAATATTGAACCACCCTTGCAACCCAGGAATACATCCTTGATCTTGGTGAATGATTTTTTAGTGTATTGTTGGATTCAGTTTGCTAATATTTAGTTGAGGATTTTTGCATCTAATTCATCAGAGGTATTGGCCCATAGTTTCTCTCTCTCTCTCTCTCTCTCTCTCTCTCTGTAGTGTCTTTATCTGATTTTGATATCAGGGTAATTCTGACCTCATAGAATGAATTTGGGAGTATCCTTCCTGTTCTATTTTTTGTTACAGTTTGAAAGAATAGATATTAATTCTCCTTTAAATGTTTGGTAGAACAGCTTATGAAGCCATCTGTCCTGGACTTTTGTTTCTTGGGAGTTTTTTTGATTACTGATTTAATTTCACTGCTGGTAATAAGTCTGTTTAAATTTTCTGTTTCTTCCTGATTCAGTTTTGGAAGGTTATATGTTTCTAGGAATTTATCCATTTCTTCTAGGTTGTCTAATATGTTGGCATATAATTTTTCAGAATATTCTCTTACAATTGTTTGTATTTCTGTGGTGTCAGTTATTATTTCTCTCTTTCATTTCTGATTTTGTTTATTTGAGTCCCCCACCCTTTTTCTTGATAAGTCTTGCTAAAGGCTTATCAATTTTGTTGATCTGTTCAAAGAACCAGCTCCTGCTTTCATTGGTCTGTTCTATTTTTATAGTTTATTTATTATTTATTTCTACTCTAATCTTTATTATTTCTTTCCTTGTACTGGTTTGGCATTTTGTTTGTCCCTTTTTTTTTTCTAGCTCCTTTAGGCGTAAGGTTAAGTTGTTTGAGATTTTTCTTATTAATGTAGGCCTATATTGCTATAAACTTCCCTCTTAGAACTGCTTTTACTGCATCCCAAAGATTTTGGACCTTTATGTTTTCATTTTCATTTGCATTCATGTATTTTTTTATTTCTTCTTTGATTTTTTGGTTGACCCATTCATTATTTAGTAGCATGTCATTTAACCTCCATGTATTTGTGTTCTTACCAGAGTTTTTCTTGTGGTTGATTTTTAGTTTCATATTGTTGTGGTCAGAAAAAATGCATGGTATGAATTCAGTGTTTCTGAATTTGTTGATACTTGTTTTGTGGTCTAAGATGTGATTTATTCTGGAGAATGTTCCATGTACACTGGAAAAGTGTGTATTCTTCTGTTTTAGGATGAAGTGTTCTGAATATATTTGTTAGATCTATCTGGTCCATTGTGTCATTCAAAGCCACTGTTTTCTTATTGATTTTCTGTTTGGATAATCCATTCATTGTTGTAAGTTGGGTGTTAAAATCCCTTACTATTTTTGTATTAATATTGATTACTCCTTTTATGTTTGTTATTAGCTGCTTTATGTGTTTGGGTGCTCCCATGTTGCTTGCATAAATATTTAAAATTGTTACAAGTTCTTGTTGGATCGTTCCCTTTATGGTTACATTGTGTCCTTCTTGGTCTCTTGTTACAGTCCTTGTTTTAAAATCTATTTTGTCTGGGGGCGTCTGTGTGGCTCAGTTGTTTGAGTGTCTGACTTTGGCTTAGGTCATGATCTCAGGTCTGAGTTTGGCCCCTGAGTTCAGCCCCATATCAGGTTCACTGCTGTTAGCACAGAGCTCACTTTGGATCTTCTGTCCTCCTCTCTGTCTGCTGTTAGCACAGAGCTCACTTTGGATCTTCTGTCCTCCTCTCTCTCTGCTTTTCTCCATCTTGTGCTATCTCTCAAAAAACATTTAAAACAATTGTCTAAAATCTATTTTGTCTGAGATAAGCGTTGCTACCCTTACCTAGTATTCTTGGTTGCATTCCTTTGACTTCCATTTGCATGATAAAGCCTTTTCCATCCCTTTACTTTCAATCTGCAGGTGTGTAGGTCTGAAATGAATTTCTTAGAGGCAGTATATAGATGGGTCCTGCTCTTTTATCCATTTTGTCACCTATGCCTTTTGATTGAAGCATTTAATCCACTTACTTTCAAAGTAATTATTTTTTTTAATGTTTATTTATTTTTGGGAGATAGAGTATGAACGGGTGAGGGGCAGAGAGAGAGAGGGAGACAGAAGATCCAAAGCAGGCTCCATGCTCATAGCAGAGAGCCTGATGCAGGGCTCAAACCCACAAACTGTGAGATCATAACCTGAGCTGAAGTCGGATGCTTAACAGACTGAGCCATCAAGGCATCCCTCAAAGTAATTATTGATAGGTATGTACTTACTACCATTTTAATACTTGTTTTCTGGTTGTTTCTGAAGATTTTCTCTGATCCTTTCCTCTCTTGCTCTCTTGCTCTCTTTCATGTTTGTTGGCTTTCTTTAGTGGTGTACTTGGATTCTTTTCTCTTTATTCTTTGCATATCTATTACTGTTTTTGATTTGTGGTTACAATTTGGTTTGTATATAACATTATATATATGTGTGTGTGTATATATATATATGTATATATTTATGACATATAGTGTCACGGTTTACATCCTTTATTTCGTGTATCCTTTGACTGATTTTTATAGACATACTTAACTTTGCTGCATTCATGCTTCCTAATTTTCTTAGTCTTAGATATGGTCTTTGCTTTCCACTCAAAAAGTCCAATTTATCATTTCTTTTAGGGGTGGTTTAGTGGTGATGAATCCCTTTAACTTGTGTTTGTCTGGGAAACTCTTTATCTCCCCTTCCATTCTGAATGATAGCCTTGCTGGATAGAGTATTCTTGGTTTCAGATTTTTTCCTTTCAGTATTTTAAATATGTCTTGCCACTGCCTTTTGGCCTGCAAAATTTTTGCTGACAAATCAACTCATAACCCTATGGGGTTCCACCTTATAATTGTTTTCTTTTCTCTTGCTGCTTTTAAAATGCTCTCTTTATCGCTACTTTTTGCCATTTTAATTGCTACGTGTCTTGGTACGGACCAGCTTGGGTTTGTCTGTTGTGGCTTTCTCTGCCTTCTGGATCTGGATTTATTTCTTTCTCCAGATTTGAGAAGTTTTCAGCTATTATTTCTTCAAATAAGTTTTCTGCCCCCTTTACTCTCTCTTCTCCTTCTGGGATCTCTAGAGTGCTAAGGTCACTGTGTTTGATGATATTGTGGAATTCCCTAAGTCTATTATCATTTTGTATTATTTTTTTCCTCTCTCCTTTCACTTTCATTGCCTTCCATTACTCTGTACTCCAAGTTGCTGGTCCATTCTGCTTCCTATAGTCTATTATTCATGCCATTGAGTATATTTTTAATTTCAGTTATTGAGTTCTTCATCTCTGATTCATTCTTTTTAATTTTTCTATCTCTTTCTTATCTCTTTGTTGAGGGTCTCACTGAAGTCTTCCACTCTTTTCTCAAGTCCATTGAGTATCTTTTTGACCATTACTTTAAATTCTCTATCGGGAATATTATTTATCTCCACTTCATTTAGGTCTCTTGCTGTGATTTTGTCCTGTTCTTTCATTTGGGACGTATTTCTCTGTCCCCAGGTTTTGTCTAAGTCCCTGTGTCTGTTTCTGTGTTTTAGAAAGAGCAGCTACTTCTGCTTTTCAATGTAATGGCTGGATGAGAAGAGGTTCTGTATGCCCTGCAGGTGGTATCCCCTGTTTGCCAGAATCTGGCGCTTCTGGAGTGTCTCCTGTGTGTGTTGGGTGCTCCCTGCTATTGTGACTAAGCTGCTTTTGCCTTCAATCCAGTCATCTGCAATGTCTCTCTCTGCCTGATGTGGGCAGGATTTGGTCCCTGTGTTGTTAGTGGGCCACTTTGGTGTCACCTCCTGCTTGATTTGAATCAGACCAGGCATTTGCCAGAGTTTCAGTAGCGTGGAACTGTAAGGTGCTTTCCCTGTGCCCCCTGAGAAGTTTTGTTGGTGGGTTGGGCCTGCAATCAGACCAGATTGCTGGGGCCATAGTTAGACTGGTGTGTGTATGCTTATCTTCCTCTCTCCCCAGGGCAGGAGTCACTTTGGAATGGTGCTAGCCCCTGTCAAGGCTGCTTGCATCTTATCAGGCTGTGGTACCACTTCAGATGGGCTCGGCCAAGGGTGTATTGGAGGGGGCAGGCATGCAGAAGAGTGAGGGAAGGGATGAGGGGGGTAAGGCATGTGGTGTTAGTGAGGTTTACCTGGGTCTTCTGTGGGAGGGGACCTGGAGCCCTGGCCTGACTGGAGAATGATGGGGTAGGGCACACTGTTAGCAAGTTAAGTGGAGAGGGTTGGCTGCTGCACTGGTTCCTACAGGTATCTGTGTGTCTAGATTGGGGGATGGGGGAGGGAAATGGTGCCTGCTAGCTCCTTCGTTCCTGGAGACGTCCCGTAAAGATCCCTACTCCTCCAGCAAACACTCTGAGATCAGTAAGTAGATCTCCTTCCCATATACCTCAGGCAGTTTCAAACTGATGCTTCTATGCTGTATCTCTGTGGGGTTGTTTGTTATGCTGCCTCTAAGGATAGGGACTCAGTTTCCTATCGCCCACTCAGCTCTTCTAGAGCTGAGCACGCTGATTTTTTAAATTCTGGGTTTTGAGTACTGCTGATTGTAAGAACTCACAAAATTCAGCCCCTCTGGTTTTCAAAGTCAAGTGTTATGGGGATTTGTCTTCACCATGCAGGTTCCCTGTGCCTGGATATCTGTTGTGGAAGTCTGGTGCTCTCCCCTCTCTGTGCCTGTGGCATCCCTCTCTCCTGTGACAGTCCCACAGGTCCACTTAGCTCTTAACTGTGTCTCTGCCCTTCCTACCCCATTCAGTGTACCCTTTTCTCTACATTTAGCTGTGGAGAGTCTGTTCTGCCAATCCATGGGCCGTTTTCTGGGTTATTTGTGGGTGTTACCTAGTTGTATCTGTGGGACAAGGTGAGTTTAGGATCTTCCCTAGAATGCCCTTCACCTCCTGATTATAGGGTTTTGCCAAGCATACGGTTTCCTTTTCCCTGTGCTACCTTACAACTCTATTCAGGCTATGACTTCCTCCAGTTTATTGCATTTGTCAGCACTCTCCAATCTGCTTCCAGAAATATGTGGAAATATTTTTGTCTGCTGAGACTGCATCCTCACACTTCCCCTCTACTGTCTTTGCTGTTATTTGCTTATACTATTTAAAAACTGGTTTTGTTGTTGTTGTTGTTATTATTATTTTAGTGAGATTTAGGGATCGGGGAAGGCTCAGTCTGCCATCTTGAACCAGAAGTCCTCTGTGTGGCTTCCTGTATTACATTCACTCATTATACAACACTTCACTTCTAAAGATCTAAAGCTGGTTACTGTTATTATGTGTTCTTTTCCAAGAGGTCTCTGGAACCATCCCCTTCATTTACTCTTTGTCTGGCCCTGCCAGTTTTCTCTCTAGGTTCTCTCCATTCTGTACAACCTTTCCTCTCACCCTGCAAAACAATCACAGGTATTTTATGAATCCCAATCTTATGAACAAATTATCCTCTCTTGTCTGGTATAGACCAATGGGAAATTCCTGGTTGGTAATGACCAGGTGACACACACCTCTTGTTAGCTCTACCAAATGGGGCTGGGGAGAACAGTCTCTGCTAAGGTTAGCAGAGAAAGTGAGTATGACAAAGGATGAAGACTCCATTCACATTTCTCCTGCTGGAAGTGTCCACAATCTTCCTGGGCCACAGGATAGTCCTTCCCATAGATGATTATATCACAAGAAACCCTGGAGTATAGAAAAAGAAAGCATAGTTCTTGGAATAAAAGAACCCCCCTGCTCCTACCTTCCTAAACCACAGAGAAAGGCAGTTCTGGAAAAGAGGGTCCTGATAGCTGTCCAAGTTCCCAAACTAGCTCTGTATATTTGTTTCATGTCAAGGTTTAGAAAATAATTGCCACTTTGGTATTTTGAATTTCTTTTTTTTTTTTAAGTTTATTTATTTAAGCAATATCTACACTAATGTGGGGCTTGAGCTCAAGACCACAAGATCAAGAGCCACACACTCCACCAACTGAGCCAGTCAGGTGCCCCGATATTTTGAATTTCTGATAGTGGTGCTGTCCAGGTGTGAATCATGTGCGATTCCTCTTTTCCACATGTAAAATACTGATAAACAACAGAGTCAATTTAAAAATTTGAGTCTGTGTCTTTAATTATTACAATATTGACCAAAAAAAACGTGTATTTCATGGGAACAACCAGGGCAAATCCAAGAAAGTGGTGCATCTTCACATGTAGACAAAGCATAGTGGAGAAGAATAACAATGTAAATGGTATTTGGAGGTATCTTGGCATGTTTTCAATACTTGCAAGGTCCAGTCACAGAGGCAGGGTCTCAGTCTGGGGATTCATTTAGAGAATTAACTCCAAAATGGAGCTTATCAAGAATGTTACAGAGCCTCAGTTCCAGAAAGGGAATGGAGGGTGAGGCAGGTCACAGGTCAGAAACCCAAGAACTGAAGGGCTTCAATTTCACCAGAGACCTGGGGAAAATGCCAAAATAAGGTCATGTGAAACATGCAATGCTATGCTTTTCTTTCCGTTTGAACTAAGTTTTAAAGAATTTAACCTCATTAAATAGAACAAAATCCAGACTTTGTATGGTTTATCTCTGGAAGAGGAATTGCTAGGAATGTACGGCTTGCTTAAACATAGTATTGACCCTGTGCCCTGAGGTTCATCCACTCTTTGGAAGCTCTCTCATCCAGCTTCACCAGAGCCCACTGCTGTGGGCCTTGGGATCACCAGGCCTTTGCTCTTAGCAGGTCTAAGACAGATGGAAAATCCCAAAGCTTTTGTTAGGTATGAAGGAAAAGCATAGGAAAATAATCAGGAAATAGATGGAATGTCAAAACACTTCATTCAACAAAATCCAGGGATCCAGTCCCATCGAATCTACTTTGTTAATATTTCTCTATTTGACCCTACTTCATTTAAATCTGTGTCCCCTCCTTCCTAGTTTCTGGCCAGTCTCTATGTATCAGTTTTAATTTTGGCTATCTTGTTCCCACTGCTCACTGATGAACTCCACAAAAATCTTGTCACTTTCAGTGCAGTCTAAACGAGAGACTTTGCATATCTGTTGTTTACTTTTTTAATTTTGATTTTTAGTTGAGAAAATGGGCTTATTTCTCATGTGATTGACACCAGGAATGACTTTCAGGTGACACTTTGACCCAGCTGCCTATCTACAGACCCATGACTTTATATTGCAGGCTGCAATATATGCAAATGATATGCAAATGACATGCTTCTCATGCAAATGGCAAATACACTATCCTTACACCTGGGTTACCCACAAACAGTGATAGGTGAGTTGGTCCCTCATATAAGGGCCAGTTTATTTATATATATCAAAATGGTCATTCTGTTTCATGGAAGTAAAGGGGTTTAAGAAAATCTCCTCTCCTCTCTTATTTATAGGGAAGAGGAAGAGTTCTCCAGAGAGAATGGAGGAAATATGATAAACAGTAAATCTGAAAGTATGGGATTCTAATGACCTCAGGAAGAATTAAAGCCTAATCAAGAGTTAGGAGTGTGGACAAAGGTGCCTAGAGGTGATAATGATGCCAAAAAAACTATGAACAACAGAAGATACGCAATCAGGATGATCCCCATGGAGAGGAAGACAGATTCTGGGGGAGAAAGCTCAGAATAAGGAATGTATCCTTGTCAGAAAAAAAAATGGTGACATTTGGTGAACTATAGATACTACTCTTTTCAGGGGACCTAGGAATCATTGAATTTCAGCACACCAGATGATGGCTACACATTCCCACAAAAAATCTGCCTACAAGGAATAATGACAAAATAGGAAGCAGAATAGTCCTATTTCCTAGGCTTGGGCCTTAAGCCCTAACATTGAGAACTTTCATAAGTGGTGCTGGAGAAAACAGTTTAAGGGCCCTCTATTTCACACTCCTTCTTAGAAGCCCAAAGCCTCAACCTCAGAATTGTCCTCATACCAGAATAGAGTGGCCCTAAGGCCATTCATCTGTTTTGCTGAAGAAATGGAAAAGAGAGAAGAGAGAACCAATATATGGGCAATCTCTAAACCTATAGCGACCCTCTATCACTATTAATCGTGACTCCAACTAATCAAAATAATGTTCCTCTTGTGCAGAAGAATTAGGAAAAGCAGAAGTAGCATGAGAGAAGTTTTGAAAATTTTATAATTGTCTTTAAGGTTCTATTCCCAGTTTAGCAAGAGGCATAGATAAAAAGAATGTTCTGGTGAATGCTTGTTTTTTACAATCTCACTCTAAACCACATCATTATTCTGTTGATAATACTTCACTTAACTGTGCACCAATTTCTCCTTGCTGCCTATACAACCGTTTCTTTGTTTCTGACTCTTCCATTATTACTGATTTTCTTCTCTGCTTAATCTATTGTCTTAATAGAGTTAACTCTCCCTTGTGATAGTGGGCTTGTTGATTTTCCTTACAGTTTCAATAAATTTTGCTTCATATATTTTAAAGCCATGTCATTAAGTACCTACAATTAAAAAATTTTAAAACAATTTAAAATGTCTTCCCAGTGCATTGAAACTTTTATTAATTAACAGATCCAAGTCACAATGAAAGTGAAAAATCTATAGTTACATGCATCTACATGGATAAATGTCAGAGACAATGCTGAAAAGAACATGGAACTTGTAGACAAATACAGGCATACTTTTTCCATTCACATAAAATTCAAAACACTGAAAGACTGAACAGTGTGTTGTTTAGACATATATGATATAGGTGGTAAAAATCTATAAGAAAATCCAAGCTAGGAGTAATTTAGGGGGAAGGGAAAGGGTTATTATTAGGGAAGATTAGATGGGAGGGCTTCAAAGGTTCCTAATCTGTATCTTACATTGGCTGGTGGCTATCTAGGTGTATATTTTATTATTCTTATTTAGTGTATACATATGCTATATATTCTTCAGTATATGATATATTTCATAATGAAAACAACCAAATAACTGATAGGGAAAGAGATTAAATACAATTTCAAGATTGCCCTGCATGAATCCCCGAGATGAGGCAGTTTCCTCCTGCTCTGAGATTCTGAGACATCTGCTCATGAGGTTGGGCTTGTTTATAAGGCCATGCGCTCAGTTCAGCAAGCCCTGCCAGGCCTCAGCCAAGTGTACCAGGGTGATTTTTTCACTCCCACATTTATGACCATGTTGATCAATCTCCTATTCTGATTCAATCATTCTTTACTAAAGTTTCAAACTTGAGGAACACTTTCAACTCTCACCCCCACTTACTTCCTATAATTAATCTTCTGCGTTAGTCCCTGTTTAGAAAATCTATAAGACAACAACAGCTAAATTGGAATGCTTAGTTTGTGCTCAGCTTTATGAATCCTAATTTACATATATTCATTTAAACTTCACTACAATCTTGTTAGTTTTTCCACTTCACAATTGAAAAGACCAAGGTAAAGAGAGATTAAATAATTTGCCCAAGATTTTTCGGCTCCAAAGTGCGTATAAAACGAGACATTCTGGCTTCAGAGTCTGTGCTCTGAACCACCCAGGTTAGGCCTTGTTCTTGCCAGCTCGCTTTCCAGAAACTTTGGTCTTTTCCCTGAGCTTCACTGCAGCCAAACCAAACATGAGTGACTATCTTGGTTGCGGGCAGCCTCTCTGCAGTCTTCAGGTTTCTGCCCACTGGAGACTCTCCATCACTGACTCCACCTCATGCTGTTCTGGCAACTTTTTGGTGCTGTCCTTTTTGCCCAAAAGTCAGTAGTGCTCAGATACCATTAATTGTGGACATGGCTTGACAACCACTGTGAGCCAGGAGGGTAATTCAGTATCTCTCTGCCCTGTTCAGGTGGGTGAATCTATTGCCAGATTGTGTCTTCTTTCCCCACCTACATCTATCTTGCTTTGAGTCAGCCACTAGCTTTGCCTATGAATTATAAGCCATAATAGATGTGCAAAATAGGAAAGGAAGGAAGGAAGGAAGGAAAAAGAAGGAAAAGAAAGAAAGAAAGAAAGAAAGAACGAACGAACCTGACATGAAGTGGGAAAAAAATACTGCATATATATGAAGAAGATATGTGCCTGTAGAAAACACAGAGATTGAGCATGGACCCTGTCCACAGAGCATGTGGGCAAAGCCAGCAAGAAAAAGGAACTGAAGTGAAATAATCATGGACACCCCTAGGCCAGTGGGTGAGATGAAATGAGTACATGATCCTGGAACAGTGCTTGGTGCATAATAGGTGATCAGTACAAAATGTTTCCTTTGGAATAAGTGACCAAATGATATATACTTCCTGCAAAGCATGAACCTGGCAGAGACAGGACATTGTCATGAAAGGGAAAAAGAATCAGCTATTTATCTGGAGGAAAACTCTGGTTGAAAGCAGTCTGAAAAGACCTTGATTCCTCTCTGAAATTTTATTTTCTTGAAGTAGAGAAAGAATTAGGGGGCCTGGCAATTAATGGCCCATGATGGTTAATTTTATGTGTCAACTTCTCTGCCCCACAGATGCTCAGATATTTGGTCAAACGTTATTCTGGGTTTGTCTGTGAGGCTGTTTTGGATGAGATTAACATTTGAATCACTAGACCTAGTAAAGCAGATGGCCTTCCTTACTGTGGGTGGGCCTCATCCAATCAGTTGATGGCCTGAATAGACCAAAGAGCCTGACCCTCCCCTGAGTGAAAGGGAACTCCTCCTGCCTGACTGCTTGAGCTAGAACATTGTTCTTTTTCTTCAGACTCCAATGGAAACATCAGCTCCCCTTGGCTTTTGGACTGGAACTATACCTCACTTCTCCTGGATCTCCAGCTTGCTGATAGCAGATCTTGGAATGTTTCAGTTTCCATAATCATGTGAGTCAATTTTTCATCATAAATCAATCTCTTCCTTTCTCACTATCAAATATGTATATATTTATTCCAAAAATAAAAATATTTATTATTTTTATAATATTATATAAAATTTAAATGGCAAATGTTATATTTATTATTTTTATATTTATAAAGAATTTATGAAGAACAATAATTAGAATATATGTTTATAAAGAATAATAAATAATAAATTTTATATATATATATATATATATATATATATATATATATATATATATCCCATTTCTCTGGAGAATCCTGACAAATACAGGGCCTAATTGTAACCAATAAAGAGGAATTTGTCAGTGATGTAAAAATTGAGAAAAAGAGAAAAGGTAGTATTAGATTTGAAAGTGGTATAGGCATTTTAAAGGTAAGAAGAAAAGATTGTAGTCTTGCAACAGGAGATTTTAAATGGAATTTGGGCCTTAAGAGAATTGGATAATTCTCACTTAAAAAAATATAAAATACACTAGCAAAGAAAAGGAGGAGGCACAGGAAGATGCCATGGAGACTGTAGAGGGAGCTGTCTCCTCAGCTCAGATACCCAAGGCTGATTCCGAGAGGAGAGAAGAACACTAGACCAAAGACTGCCTTGTGGGCACTATTCACGGACGAGTAACTTAACATTTGTGTGAATAAGATTGAAACGAAGGACAAAGATAAGACATATGAGAATTGTGTCCAGAAAAATTACATTCAAGTTTGCTAGAACTGCAAAAAAAATGCAGTGGGGCAAAGAAGGGGAGGGTGGCTTTACTTTTAGCCACGGGCTATGAAAGAACAGATCCTGTTCTAAGAAAGAACAGACCCTGCTCGAAGACCATACTCTAAAGTAGATGTCCCAGTCCTGATTTGGTTCTATCTTGTCTTTCAAGGTATAATATTAGGATGAAAAGCATTATAAGGACTCTGGAAAGAGGGGACAGTACAGAGTGGGATGGACATCAGAGAGCCCAGCTCATCTCCAGGTCCACAACTTATCCCACCCTCCACAGATTTGCAATGGGGATTCTTGATGTACTCACAATTTAGTCATTCAACATTCATTTATCAAGCACATGGCCTGTGCGTGGCACTAGGTCAGACATCCAAAATGCAGAGATGAAGACAACACAAAATAGTCTCCCTGGAGCCTGAGGAATTCCAGAGAATGGAACAGGTTTTGGAGATCAGGAAGTGCTCTGACTTCCCCAAGGGGAATATGAAGTGGAATCCTTAAAGTACCAGCTTCCTGGTTCTTGGACACTCAGGCTTCAAGTCAGGTTGACATACTGTATATCAAAATCTGGTGGGCAATAAAAGTTAATTTCAGGTGTCTGAACCACGGACCCTTCTCAGTTAAATTCTGCTCTAGCTCCTAGTCCCTCTGTTTCTATGTCCTCCTGGCATCTGGTCATTAGCTTTGTCTCTAGGTTTTAATTCAGACCTTTCTTGCTGAGTAAAATGCCAACTGTGGCATCCATCCATCCATCCATTCATTCATTCATTTATTCAACAAGTATTAATTGAATGTCTGTCATATGCCAGACTCTGTTCTAGGTGGTAGGGATATACCAGTGACTAAAACAAAGTCCCTGACCTTATGGAACTTATCTTCTGATACTGGTTATAGTGGTGGAGATAATATAAACAAATATTTATCTATATATCTATAAATATCTATACAGATATGTATGGTAATCTAGATAGATAGATAGATAGATAGATAGAAATGGAGAAAAGTAAGATACATCAGCCTGAGAGAGACAAGGAGTACTAGAAGCTACTATTTTATGTAGTATGGCCAGGGAAGGCCTCTCAAATAGGGTGACACTTGAACAGAGATAGGAAGGACTTCAGAGTGAGAATCATGCTTTTCTAGTGAGAAGAACATCTCAGTAGAGAGAAATGCTAGTATAAAGGCATTGGAACAGGGTGGACAGAACAAAACTGGTAAGCGGTGAGGTCATGGCAGTAGTGAAGGCAAGGGGAGCATAGGATGTAGGGCCTTCCAAGCAATGGTCAAGACTTCGGCTTTAACCTGAAACTATAACTCTTGAAGGATTTTGAGCAGGGAAATGCCATAATCTGATATGTTTTGAAAGGATAACTTGTACTGTCATATGGAGAATAGGTTTGGGGATGGGGAGGTACAATCAGAAGAAGGAGAGCAGTTAAGGGTCTATCAGAATTATAGACTGGGGAAAAGTGATGGTGGGAAAGAGTGATGGTGGCATAGACCAGGTTGCAATGGTAGAGGCAGGAAGAAGTATGGAATTCTCAATGTATTTTGCAGGTATAATCAAAAGAGTTTGGGGCGCCTGGGTGGCTCAGTCGGTTGGGCGTCCGACTTCAGCTCAGGTCACGATCTCACGCTCTGTGAGTTCGAGCCCCGCGTCGGGCTCTGGGCTGATGGCTCAGAGCCTGGAGCCTGCTTCCGATTCTGTGTCTCCCTCTCTCTCTGCCCCTCCCCCGTTCATGCTCTGTCTCTCTCTGTCTCAAAAATAAAACGTTAAAAAAAAAAATTAAAAAAAAAAAAGAGTTTGCTGTTGGATTGGAAGTTGGGTATATGGAGTATTGAAGATGAAATGTTCCTGGTTTGGTCATTATTATTCTCTAAGACATGGTTTATTCCCACCTTCTTATGTTACCCACTTCTAGGCCCTTTGGTGGCCAACTCTTTCCATCCTCATTGAGAATGCCAGCTTTCAGCTCTGGCATTGGCCTCCCCTGTCATTTGCTCCTACGGAGCTTGCTCTAACTACCAAAGGAGGATTAGACAGGTTTTCTTCCCTCAAATTGAAAAACGAGGACAACAAAACTAATTGAAATGGCCTCTGGTGTGTCCTGAAATTTTTATCAATTTCAGGGAAATATAGGATTAACAATGTATGTAAATGTAGCATTTTCTTTTCTTTTTTCTTGATTAAAGAATCAATATTTGGGTGATCATAAAATGAAAATGGGCACATAAATCCCTACTAAGGAGGAGAATTTCCTAGGAAAATGAACTTGTGTTTCTGTTTCAAGTCAAAAGATAGATGATGGAGAAGAAATAGTTTCCTTCATGTTGTGGTAATGAATTTAGCCCAAAAACCTCTGATGCTAGCAGTGGTCTAATGACTACAGAGAAATTGTGTTGATGCCTGTTTTATTTATCCACCCTTGAAGTGCATCTCATCTGCCATACCACTGCTTTCTCCCCTTTTCCACTAATTGGGACCCAGACAAGTGTCTTTGGCATAGGAGCTGAAGGTGGCATTACTGCATCCCTGGGTCAGACCAAGGGAATCTAGCTTTGCTTCTCTGTTTTGGCTGTTACACAGATAGCTTGCCATTCCCACACACGAACAGGAGCTGATTAGCACTCCGGTGCCCTATTTAAGCTTTCTGGCTCCAGAGAGAAGCTATTTTGAAAAGTGAAAAGATTACACTCCGATAATAGACCAGAGGCCTTACCCATGTGGATGGCTCACAAAGATTAAAAGAACAAACCCAGAATAAATGCAGCCTGCACCTGATAGAACAATGAGGGTGACTTGTTCTCACACTGACTACAGGGGCTGTTTGAAGGAAGTTCCCTGCTCAGATCATTGGTGCCTCTGTGAGCCAACACAATGTCGGGTAGTTTAGGGGCCCAGTGTCTGATCCAACTGCTGTCTTCTCGAGGAACCAATTAAACCACTTCATACTCCTTTGATATCTCAGAGATCTTAGGTCGTAATTGGTAGACTTCTCTCTCCAAAATTTGTTTGATCTTTTTCTGAGTGTTCCTGCATGGCGACCTTTTCCCAGGGTCACTAATCATCTGAAGAAGTAGATGAGTGGGGAAATTCACACTTGTTCTAATTTATTTTAAACAAAAGATGATGCAGATTGGAATTTTATTAATCTCAGGCCAATATCCCCTAGAGCTATCTGTAAGAGGAGCCCATGGCTAGACAGGCCTTTAAGCCCTGTAGTCAAATTTAAGGAGATCAAGACTTTGGGAAGACTGACTCATTCAACTGTGATAATACCCATTTACCAGAAGTTATGTGGTCCAAAGGATACAAAGTTTCTTGTAATATCGGTCCCAGTGCATTTCTGTCCAGAAAATAAACAAATATATTTAACAATATTTAGTAAACACATGTGACATGTCAAGAACCTTGCCTACACTGAAGATTCAGTGGTGAAAGAGAATTAAGGCATTGGTTTTGGTGTCTATAATCAATGAAGAGGAAACTGTTGAAACAGCACTCCTCCTCCCCAATCAGAGTGGGTTCCATTATGTAATCCATGGTGTTTGTCCTAGAAACTTTCTGGTGTCTTTCAGATCTATTTTTGACTCAAGCATATATGTCATAGGTAGAAATGAATTATAGGGCACCAGGCCAGATTTATAGCCACAAAACATCCTAGTATTTACATAATCTACAGTGGTCCACAGGGGTGATGTTGTAGCAAAGTCACTGTGTCTAAGTGGAAGGTTCACCCACTGCTTGGAGCAGGAGCCCTTCCCCACTGCAGACAGAATATAGGCTCATGCTTATTGTTCCTGCCTGATCATCTTGGTCCAACAAAATAGGCTGGGGAAAGTGTTTTTGGGTGGGACAATAAGGTAGGATGGCTTCTGTTGACCCAGTTTTCAGGCTTATTGGACCTGGCATCTGTTTGGTGGGTCTTACTATCTAGAAGACAGAGTTTGAACATCTTTAGGGAAGCTTTCTGATCCTTTGAGGAAATATCTCCATGCCTCCAAAGTGGCATACTGTCATTAGTTTTTACCCATGCTGGGTTTTTGTACCTATTTTAAAGTGTGAGGAGTAGAAGGTACCAATGATAGTTAGGAATCCAGGAAAGAAATGTCAGGCAGGAATATATGTCCCTCAGTTTTAGCCATGGTCAAGCAGGAAGCCAAGTAGGTCTGATGGATACAGTGAGGGCCATGCCCTAGGACCCTAGTAGTATGTTTCATTTGCCCACACACCTGACCATGACTTTGAGCCCTCCCTTGGCCAGCGTGGCATGAGTAACTTTTAAGTAGGTTTTGCAATTTTTTAAATAAATTTTAAATTTTATAATAATATTAGATTTACAGAAAATTTGCAAAGACACTACAGAACGTTCCCATATGCTCCTCACCCAATTTCTCCTATAATTGATATTTTACATTCCCATGCTACGTTTGTCATGATGGAGGAGCTAACACTGGTAAAATCGCTATTAAACTCCACATTGTGTTGGGATTTTACCTGTTTTTCCCAATGTAGGGTTTTTTGTTTGTTTTTGTTTTGTTTTGTTTTTTAAGATTTTATTTTTAAGTGATCTCTACACCCAACATGGGGCTCATGTTTACAGTCCCCAAGTCAAGAGTTGCATGTTCCACTGACTGAGTCAGCCAGGTGTCCCACCCAATATAGGGTTTTTAAATCATTATTCATACACAGCACTAGTTGGTAGCATCCTATTCAGTGCATCATTGTCCAGTTTTGGTATCAGTGTTATGTCAGCTTTATCACCTTTCTCTAAGCTGTGGAACAGTTTGTAATAGATTGGAATTATTTGCTTACTGGTTTGAAAAAACTGACCTGTGACTTGTATAGTCTTAGTACTATTTGAGGACTTGTATAGTCTTAGTACTATTTGAGGGAAGTTGCACGGACTAAGACAAAGGCTGAGAGGAGCATTGATATACCAGCCAGGACTTTGGCCCCACACTCCAGTGTAATCCACAGTTGAGGTGCTAGAGTACTTGGAGAAGTCTCTCGTAGGCCACGTTGATCTGTATGTCCACATAGATAGCAGGCTGGGTTGCCTGGGTGGCTCAGTTGGTTAAGCGACTGACTCTTGATTTCGGCTCAGGTCATGATCTTGATGTACCTGAGTTCGAGCCCTGTGCTGGGCTCTATACTGACAGCATGGAGCCTGCTTGAGATCCTCTCTCTCCCTCTCTTTCTCTCTCTCTCTGGTCCTTCCCTGCTTGTGCTCTCCTTCTCTCTCTCTCAAAATAAATAAAACTAGAAATAAAGAAAGAAAGAAAGAAAGAAAGAAAGAGAGAGAGGGAAAGAAAGAAAGGAAGGAAGGAAGGAAGGAAGGAAGGAAGGAAGGAAGGAAGGAAGGAAGGAAGAAAGAAAGAAAGAAAGAAAGAAAGAAAGGTTTAAATGCCCACCTAGCCTCTTCCTCTTGAACCTACCCAAGAGGCTGGAATTTTATATCTCTTTGAGAAGGAAAGGCCACACCAGAGCCTTGTAGTTAATGAGAAAATAACAGAACAAAAACAGGAGGATTAGAGTTAGATGTGATGCTCAGAGAACCTACTCTTAACCCTTTTAGGCTCAGGCTCACTCCCAGAATTTTGATTCAGTCTCAAGTGGGGCCTGGAGTTTTATACTGAGAACAAATTCTCAGGTGGTACTGCTAGTCCAGGGACCACACATTGAGAAACACTGCCTTAAGGTATAGTTTGTAGAGAAAGCAACCATAACAACAACAGCAACAGAATAAGTGCTTCATTATGTCTCTTCATTTTCCAGTTTTTTAAATAACAATTCAGTTCCCTAGCAGCTTCCAAAGGACCAGTGATTTTTATTGTCAATTCAATATTTTCAATATTGCTTCTGACATATTTAATGTGTCTCAGTTACTTGCAGATATTTGCTTTCTTCTTGGAGCTCAAGTTGTGTCATGTTTGGCCTGTGGAGACCTCTTCACATTGGCTCCATGTTCTTTTGAAACATGACCCATTTCAACAGTCTTCAAGAGTCTCCTTGTTTCTGGGTACCAACAAAATGCTGCAGGCTGATCTTATAAACTTCATACTGCAAATTTGAATTCAGCCATTTATCCAGAGTCTTGGTTGCTTTTAAAGTGCATCTGTATTTAATAATTTTTTTATTTTAAAGAGAGAGAGCATGAACAGGGGAGAGAAGCAGAGAGAGAGAGAGAGAGAGAAAGAGAGAGAGAGAGAAAAAATCTTAAGCAGCCTCCACATTCAGTGTGGAGCCCAACATGGGGCCCAATCCCATGACCCTTGGATCATGATGTGGGCCAAAATCATGAGTTGGATGCTCAACTGTCTGCCACCCAGGTGCCCCATATTTAATAATTTTTTTCTGCATATTCTCATTGCAAAATGTATGGAAGTAGCATGATAGTGTAAAGAAGCAGAAAAAAACAGTCCTACCATTTTAAAGGAGCTACTGACAGCATTTTAGTCTGTTCCTTCCTGGGTATTTGGCATTGAAATTCTACATAGCTGAAATCACATTATGTATACAAATGAATATCTTGCATTTTTCATTTAAAGAACATTCATGACAATTTTCCTATATCATTAAAAACTTTCACAAACATAATTTTAATCACAGACCATGTCTGAGTCTGTGGATTTACCATAACTTCTCCAGTCATTCCCCAAATATTGGACATCCAGCTATTCTTGTAAATTATGCTTCCAAGGACAGTTGTGTGCTTAAATCTTTGATCCCATTTTATATTGTTTCCTTAGCATCTGTTCCAAAAGTAGAATTCATAGATCAGAGCATATGAACATGTTTAAACCTATTACTATTTTGGTTTAAACCTATTACTAAATTACTAAATCGCTATCCAGAAACCATTATACTACACCCTTCCAGCTTTGAGCATTCTCATTTTAAAATCTTGAGTGTGACAGGTGAAAAATTAATATCATTGTTGTCATTTGAATGTTTAACACTTGATCCTTTAGGATACTGAAAATATTTCCTCTGGTTTATCATTTGTCTTTCAGTGTTGGATTAGTTTTTGGTACACAGAAACCTTCCATACACATCTGCTAATATCTTGTTTCGAAACTTCTTCCGTTGGATTTATAATGTCTACATTGATAACAGAAATAAAAGAGAAGTTTCTGTCTAGTTTATATAAATTAACTATACAGCTGATTTTTACTAGAGCACATATGTTCTATAAACCAAGAAATAAGAGCAAAAAAGGAGATTTGCCAGTCTGCCATGTAGTCACACACGAGAGGAGCCCCTGGCCTTACACTGTAATCTGCGTGTGTCAGGGTCTTTTCTTCCCAGCTCTGCCCCTCTGTGCTGGGTAATTGAGCCTCCCATATTTGGAGGGACAGTCTTTGTTGAGATGGTCACTGCTAAAAACCAGTTGTGATTTAATAATCTGCATGGGCTAACACCCTTCAAAAAATGTCTCAACCAGAACCCTGTGATGGGACTAGCAACAATAAAGTCTTCCTCTGGCGCCTCTGCCAGAGCCTGGCTGTCTCTATCAGAAAAACAGGCAGAGCTATAATAACAGAAGGGAAGGATGAGGTCATCTCAGTATAGGAGAATGGTGTGGGGAAGGCGCACTTCATCCTCTGCCTATATGTGCCCTAGTGGGCACTCTCTTCTGTTGACTCCTCCTTCTCTCTGCCTGTGTCAGCTCCCCCACCTTTCCTCCTGCAACTCTCTCTCACTAAGTCATTCGGGACCATGCTTGCATCCTCCCTCTGCACTCAGGAAACGCCCTTCACGCTTTAGGATTAAGAGTTTCATCCTCTGCATTTTGCAGAATCCAATAGAGTCTCCCAGTTTCTCTCCTGTGCTCCTTACGGTTTCCTTCTCAATTCATTGCTATGTTGGGAGAGGTGAGGTGAGACTTAACTCTAATTTCCTGAAGAGGAAACTGAAAATGAGTCACTGTTTTTTTTTTCTTTTGTTTGTTTTTTTTCAACGTTTAACCTAGTATATAAACACATTTCAAGTGATTATTATTTTTGTTAAGACACTACAGTTTAATATATGCCAAGAGAGAAATAATTTGTATCAATATGACTCTGAGCCTTGCCCATCTTGAACAATAAACCTCCCCATTATTGTGTTATTGTGTTAAAGAGCATTTGGCAATCTCTGAGCCTGGCCTGCTTTGCAGAAGGAACCACACTAGCTCTAAAAGGCCCTTCCTCGCTATGCAGGATGGATGCTGCCTGCTCCAATTAATTTGACAGTCAGTTCATTTCACCTCAAAATGGCATGCTCCCCACCTGCCACCAAGATAAATTAGGTTCCTTCTGGAGTGTCAGTCTCCATATTTGCTTTGGCTCATCTACTACTTGTATTTTTCAAAACATATTTACACACAGTCACATGTTTTAGGGGAGAAATAGAAGTAGGTAACATTTGAGGTAGAAAATTTGGCTTTGTGGCAGTCTTCTGTTTCTACTGATAGAAGGAGCAGTTTGGGAAGGTTTCTCTCATTGTGAGCAAAACATGGGAATGGTTATTTATTTAAATGTATGACTGGACCAGTAGGCCCACTCTGCCATGGGACTATAGGTTTAAAAGAGCATTTTTCCTCTTGATGTAGCTAAGCAAATGCTGAGCTCAGGAAAGGATGTGAGATAATTTGCATATGGAGATTAGATGCTGGGAAAGGTCTTAGGTTCCATCTGCATGGCAAACATGAGGCCCAGAGTTGAAAATGATACAAAAGGCCCCAAACAGGAGCTGTTTGTTCATAGGTGAGTCTGGCGGTGGCCAAGGGTGCAACGCTTTGGGCCTTGAGTGGGTTTGGGAGCTTTGCTTCAAAATGTGGTTGAGGTTGGCAAATACAGCAGGTTCAGCCACCCCAGCGGAACTTTGAGGGAAAAGGCTACGCATGTATTTTTGTGCTGACCAAGTTGTAAACTTGGAATCCAAGGATGAGGCAGTGCTGTGGCAGCGAAGGATCTTTGTAGAGATAGTTGCTGCAGCTGTAGACAAGCATCCTCTGATCTGATGAAACCAGTGCTCAAATACTATGAGATAGCAGTGGGAACAATGTAGGTTATGGGATGAACATGCTTTCCAGTGTCTTTCTTCATGTATTTTTGGAAGGAAGATGGATTCCTTCAAACTGAGAAAGCCCCTAGTGGTCTTGCATATTTGGACATGATGGTGGCTTCAAGGGGGGAGAAACCAGATTTCTCAGAGTTTCCAGAAATCTTGGATTCTGTTTTTCCTTTCCCTATTTCTAATCTGTCAATAATCCTTAATGATTCTACCTCCGAAATCTAAATGAATCCACTTCTATGCTGCTCGTTTGGGCCACTGGCATTGCTTTCCTGGTTTATTAGCCTCCTAACCTCTGTTTCACCTCCCACCCCTGTAGAATTCACTCTCTGCACAGGGTAAACTTTTTTTTTAATGCTTATTTATTCTTGAGAGAGTGCAAGCAGGGGAGGGGCAGAGAGAGAGGACAGAAGATCCAAAGCAAGCTCTGCATTGACAGCAGAGGGTCTGACGTGGGACTCAAACTCATGAACTGAGAGAGATCATGACCCTAACCGAAGTTGGATGCTTAACTGACTGAGCCACCCAGGTGCCCCTGCACAGAGTAAACTTTTGGAAATATAAACCAGTCTTGCCATTCTCCTGCGAAAACACTCCAATGGCTTAACTGCCTGCTCATAATAAAATCAGATCTCCCTATACTGGCCCATAAGCCCTCCAAGTTCTGACCCCCTCTCCTGTCTCCTCTCTCACTGTTCTTCCTCTGCTCATTGCACCCCAGCCACTTGACTTTCTGTTCCTGGAATAGGATGTTTATTGCCACCTTAGGGCCTGAGCACCAGATGTTACGTTTGCCTGCATTTCACTTTTGACTCCTTAGCTTCCCTGCCACATCATTAGGGGGGCCTTTCTTGGACATCCAAGTTAAGGTATCCCCCACTCCCATCACTGGGATATTTTCAAGTTAGCGTTTATCAACACCTAACATTTTCTTAGCTATTTTTATCTACCAAGCTATCTATCTACCATCTCTCTAATCCAAGCCAGCTACTAGTTTATGGTCTAGTTTAGGGGGTGGGGAGGGAGTGGTGACCGATGAATGAATAATTGAATGAGTGGCCAGCTATGGATTTATTCCTTTATTACCTCTTTTAGGCTTCAACTGCAAGTTCCATGGGAGCAAGAATTTTGAATGGATCCTTAGCTTCTAAAACAATGCCTAGTATATAGTAGTCATTCAATAAAGGTTTGTTGAATGAATGAAAGGGCCAACGTGAATAACTGAAAAAGTAAAGGAGGTGTGCTCACCTTTATTCCTGGAGGGTACGAAATGCAGCTCACCTATAACACATTCGGGTGCTTTCCAGGAGACAGGTGATGTGCAAAGTGCTTTTTCAGGGCTTCATTTACTACTTACAACAACCTTCTGAGTTACATACTATATTATTTCCATTTTATAGGTGGAGAAACTGAGGCTCAGAGAGATGAAGTAACTGATATTTAAGTCAAAGCAGAATCTCTGATTATATGATACTATCTAGTAAACTGGTAATAAACGGTTTCATTTCAGTAAAATACGCTTACAACAGTCACAATTTTTTATGTAAGATTCTACACATCTGAGAATAATATAAATAATGGTAGCCTACACATCTGAGAATAATATAAATAATGGTAGCGTTGGTAACAATAATTGGTAAAAGTATCCTTTCTTGCTTGTTTCCTGTTCATGTGGGGAGTGCTACATTATGGCAGAAACAGTTATCAGCAAATGATCAGATTATAAATGATCCAATATGGGGACAAAACTTTGTTTTGTTTTAGTATATGTGCTGCTGAAGCGAGCACTGCTCTGTCTGTTTTGTTACAGATTGTCTTTTCAGCTTGCAGGAGAGGAAGAGATGGAGCGAAACAATCTTGTATTAAAGGGTATGTGAAAGAGACCTAAACTAATTAGCAATCTCTTCCTCTCATGTAGAGAAAAACACTGTGCTGTTTCCTTTGGAAAGTACAGGCTTCTTTTGGAGGCAGAAGTTTGCTTTTCCTAACTCCGTGGGGTACCTGGCTCCCAGGAGCAGCCTGCTTTGGAAGGTAGCCCCCATTTCCAGCTTTAAGTAGGCCTGGCATTTGTGTTTTTGTGTCCATCCCCCTGGGCCCATGACAGACAGATGGAGCTTGATTCTAAACCGACCTGCTGAGCTTGGGTATGATGTTTTCAGACATGAAATCTTGATTAACGGCAAATGTTAATTGAAGCAGTGAATTATTGAAGTGCTTTTCCATAAATGATAAATGGTGTTGTTGGCTGTTTTGCCTCTTGTGACATCATAAAACTTTCCAAGAAGTTGCTAGCTTTGCCCAAGGAAAACCGGAAGAGGTAGCCATATTTGCTAGCATTCATGATGACCCACTTATGGTCTAAGGACAGGCCTGGGTGGGGATGACACCACATTCTCTCCTGGAATCTCCCATCAATCACTCCAAACAAGCAGATCTTTCCCTTAAACGCAGAACTGTCACCACGTGATATCATCCAGCCTTCTAGCTTCAGTTCCCATCAAGAGCTGATGACTCCCAATCTCTACCTCAAATTCAGATTTTCCTCTGAACTCCTGACTCATAAACACAGTTATTACTGGACAACTCTGCCTGAGGTCCCATGAGATCTCAAACTTATATTCATTCCTTTAATAAATACTTATCAAGCACCTATCATATGTCCCTAGTACCACTTTATTGCAGGAGCAGGTGAGCTCCTGCTAATGAACACTAATGAACAAAACAGGTACAGCTCTTCCTGGACCCCTCATTTTAAAGTGGGGAGGGGAGGAGGCAGACAGCCTAAGGCAGGGAAAGGGGAGTAGGAGTGCTGTGCATTTCAGGTGGTGGCAGTGATAGGGATTTCAACAAGGTGCTCAGGGAATGTCCCATTAGATGACTTTTGAGTAGAGACTCAGAAGAAATTCTAGACGGATCTAAGATTCAAGCACAAAAAATTAAACCACAAAATATCCCAAAGTCTGTGTTTTCAAAATTTCCCCTTGTTCTATCCTCACAATCATGGAGAATGTGGCATCCAATCACTAGAGTCATATGCATGAGGTCATATTCCTCTCCAACGTCTACCTTTGGGGGAGAAAGCATCTTCTCACCCATCCTGAATTCCTGCCAGTCCCAAGTGGGAACTTACCACAAGAGGTATTACATAGAATCTCTGCCATGTGTCTGCCCCTCACTGGCTCCTCCCCCATGGGAAGAGGGATGGATCTAATAGGCCAGATGGAGAGAGTCTCTTATCTACCTGTCCTGTTTCTCTAGCGATCTCTAGAAGCACTTCTTAAACTTTAATGTGTGTAGGAGACAGCTGGGGCATCTCCTTCAAATGCAGACCCTGATCCAGTCTGTCTTTGCTGGGGCCTGAGAGTCTGCCTTTCTATCAAACTCTCAGGTAATGCCTATGCTGCTGGTCTGTGGCCCATGCTCTGGGTAAGAAGGGTCTTCAGGGTATGAGAAGGCTTCAGTCCTTCATGCTAAGTACCTTCCCAGCAACTTCAGCTATCCAAGCCAAATCCACCAATCCAGACTTATCAGATTAAAACTTATATATTGATTTCTATTTGACATCTGTCTATTCCTCAATTGGTTCAGAAATCAGGAGAGAGAAGAGGAAGGTATTGCTATTTCCATTTTACAGATGGGAAAATGGAGGCTTAATCAAGGTGAACAACTGATTTCAAGCCAAACATGGAAGAAGTGCAGACTCAGATTTGAAGCCTGTCGATTCGACCCTAGCATTTACCCTGTTACCTGCTGTTTTATACTGCCTCCCTTAAAACTGCTCTGCCCCCATGATCTGGTCCCTCTTTATCTGTGATTCCTGTCCTGTAGTGAATGATAACGCAGTCACTGTCCCCTGTTTTCCACACCAGTTTTCTTTATTCCTTTTTGCTTCTTGGCCATCTTCTTACCTATCAATATGCAGATCAAGGTCTGTCTTCTTTATGAAGCTTTTCTTTGATGCTTCAGCAAGAAATAATCCCTTCCTATTTTACTGTTACTTTACTGTGTATAGAATTCCATCCGTTCCCTTGTTGTAGTTATTACATTCATGTGTTACATGCCAATTTCTTCTACTATTTGGAAAGATAGGAATAGTGTTTGCTTCATCTTTTCTTCCCATCACCCTCCTCAGGGCTTGCACTTCTTAAATGCTAAATATATACTGAATGAATGTTTAATGCCTGTGTTGGAGCTAAGTGGCTGAATGCTCCTGTGCTCAGTCTTCCTTTTTCTGTCTTCTCCCTGTCAGTCCTTTGCATTTTGTTTGAAGTGCCCATTTCCTTTTTCACCACATGAACAGAAATAAAGAGGGCAGGGGCAACATCTTTCTATGTTAGAGATCTGCTAATCAGTTGGCGAGAATCTCACACAAACTTGTAGAAAAATAAAAATTTGGTAATAAAATATTTTTATATCCTGAGAAGAGCAAAAGACAACCTTTCACTCAAAGTTAAAAGAACCAGCTATTCCATTAATGAGTATGTAGTCTTGGGCTAGTTATCTAAATTATCTGAACTTTGCTATCCTCATCTGTAAGACAGTGGGGTTGACATCTACATTGCAGGATTATTGAATGATCAAATGAAATAGTGCATCTTTAAAAAAATTTTTTTAATAGGGGCACCTGGGTGGCTCAGTCGGTTAAGCATCAACTTTGGCTCAGGTCATGATCTCACAGTTCATGGGTTCAAGCCCCACGTTGGGCTCTGTGCTGTCAGCTCAGAGCCTGGAGCCTGCTTCAGATTCTGTGTCTCCGTCTCTCTCTGCCCTTCCCCCTGTCACACACACACACACACACACACACACACACACACACACACACTCTCTCTCTCTCTCTCTCTCTGTCAAAAATAAATAAAAAACATTAATTAATTAATATTTATTTATTTTTGAGGGACAGAGAGACAGAGTGAAAGCTGGGGAGGGGCAGAGAGAGAGGGAGACACAGAATCTGAAGCAGGCTCAGGCTCTGAGCTGTCAGCACAGAGCTTGAACCCATGAACCGCTAGATCATGACCTGAGCCAAAGTCAGACACTTAACTGCCTGAGCTATGCAGGTGCCCCTGAAATAGTGCATCTTAAAGAACAGCAGGGACTTAATTCCCTAGCTTCCTCTTAACCGTTCTCACTGCCAGCATGAGGTTTAAACTCTCATCATATTTGCATCCCTCCCTCTTTTGTCCATTTGACATATATTGCCATGGTCCTCTCCCTAAACACAGTATTTATCCTGATGCTCTTCTGCTTTAAGATCCTATCACTAACAAGACAAAATCCAAGCAGCCCTATTCCAAGGTGTCCCTTCAGCCCCCTACTTCAGCACCAGCTCCTGCTCCAGGCAAAGTGGGCAGCTTCTACTTCCTTCAACACACAGTTTGCTTTCTTATCCCTGGGCACTTTCTCACATGGTTCCATCTACTAATTATGCCTAACTATTAAGAATCCAAATATTATTCTCAACACACAGAGTAGGTCTTAATTGCCCAGTCACCATGTATAATGTATGCTTGCTCTTCTGACCTGCGTGTCCTAACTAAGGGAATTTGTTTGGCATTTTCCTGTTGGAATAGTGTGCTTTTTCTTTTGTTTGGAAAGACCCTTTGAATCTTGCCTCACCATTTTCCCTCTTCTACCAGATGGCAGTCCTTGGGAGCAGGGACCATGTCTTGTAGCCCACATATCTCTGTATTCCAGCCACTGCCTAACATGCAACCTGTTATTTGTTCAGCCCCGTATTGAGAAGTTTGCTCTGTGCTAGGCACTCAGTATATGAGAATAAACATCAAGACATGGCAGATTTTCAACCTAATTTATGGAGAAATAGGTGGAATATAGTGAGTGTGGTAGATACAAATGTCCATCGATTCTAACTCCCTTCTTCAAAAGGTGAAGTATATGCCCCTGTGCCTTGAATCTGGCTGGTCCTTTTCCAATAGAATGATGTACTTTTCCAATAGAATGCAGAAGTGATCATATGAGTTTTTGCAGCATATACTCTTCTTCTCTTGGGATATGGCAACCATGAGCCACTGATGAAAGCAGATACATCAAAATATGGCCTGCAAGGTTCCATGGAGCATGACATGAATGATCTTACTGAGCTTCAGTTTTCTTCTCTCTAGTGAGTGTTGCTTTTTGCAAAGGCTGAAAAGCTAAAAATGCTATTTCCTGACTCTTTTTCAGCTAGGTTTCTGGATAAATTATATTCTACCAATTTGATGCATGCATATATGATTTGGAAGGGCAAATTCCCGCCTGTTTGGTTGTTTTCTGTTGGCAAGCAAGGTCCTGGGGACTGTGAGTATTCTGCTGCAGCATCCCAATGACCAGTTACCAACTTAGTGGCTGCCAACAGGCAACTTCAGTTGAAGTATTGGCAGCTTTCCAACCCTGATCTTCTGATCCTTGGACTATAGGTATGGTGTGTTTTCTTGTGCTAAGGTGAGTTCCATAGTGTTTTGAGAGTAATTTCAGGAGGCTTAGCCTAGAACCCTGCAACAACTTTGTAAGCATCTAATCCTCTGTATTAAGTCTCAGTCTGCCTAAAGTACTTAGGGTGGTTTCTGTTTCCTGCACTGAACATTTACAGATGGTATAAAAAGTATATAAACAAAGTAATGAGAATCTAGCCAAGTGCATGACTAATTCTGCTTGGGAGATTTGAAGAAATTTCCATGGAGGAAGTGCTAATATTATGTATCTTGAAGGACGAGTAGTAATAATTATTCAATAGGCAGCTAAGGGTGGAAAGGGCAGTGTAGGCATTGAAAAAAAAACTTGTGTAGAAGCACAGAGGTATTAAAGATAATGGTGCTCAGGGAATGAGAAATAGACCTCTGAATTTCTACTGTCATGTCAGCCCAATTTCTAGTACATTCTTTTTTTAAATGTTTTATTTATTATTTTTGAGAGAGAGACAGAGCATGAGCAGGGGAGCGGAAGACGGAGAGGGAGACACAGAATCTGAAGCAGGCTCCAGGCTCTGAACTGTCAGCACAGAGCCCAAAGTGGGGCTCAAACTCATGAACCGGGAGATCATGACCTGAGCTGAAGTCAGACGCTTAACCGACTAAGCCACCCAGGCACCCCTCTAGTACATTCTTTTAATAATGCAGTTATATCTCAGTTAGTGTTTTCCTATAGAGTAGCAATTCTTTATTGCATTTTTAATGTCATAAGTACCAATGTGTGTGTGTGTGTGTGTGTGTGTGTGTGTGTGTGTGTTTGTAATTAGTATATATCTTTCTCATGTTCAATCAACCAGTAGAGTAGAGAGATATGCAAAGGTGTAGTATAATAAGGTTATTAGGTTATGGTCTTGGGAATCGGATTGCCTTGATATTGACCACTCTTTCCATTTTCTCCTCCATAAAAATAGGGATAATAATAGTATTCTGTCATCAAATAACTGTTTGGAGGATTAGCATTAGCACATGTAAAATGCTTAGAACATATTAGACATGGAGAAAGCCCTCAATAATGTTCGTGTGGTAATTGCTTATTCTTATGGTTGTACTCAGCCAGTGAGTGCTAGTGGGCTAGCTTGTGCTCTTTCCAGTTGGAATGACCTTCACAAGTCTGTTTGTTTGCTCTTCTGTGATAGTTCTTTTTACTGTTATTAACTCATTTTTTAGAAATATTTTGACCCTTTCTGGCTATTAAAAGATATGCCAAGAGAGTGCTTGTAGTGCTACAAAATTGCCAGGGAAGATTTTCATGCTGGTTAAAATGCAAAGTTTGTGATGGTCCAAGGAATTTGGTGTCATAGGCAAGGCAACAGAAGATAAATATCAGTAGAAATTGGTGCAAATCCTTTGACATTTTAAAGAGTATTGTTGTAAACAGTACTGCAGATGGACAATTGTTTGACAGACCTAGAAGGAACTATGGAAGTGGCATTGAGGCTCTGCTAAAACAACTTGAAACTTACTTAGTTAACACTGTCACTTCCAAGAAAATATTCCCTAAACAAAAAAAGGCTATGCCTGTACCTTCCTTTTCAATCTATGCTATCTATTTGTGTTGTCCTCCTCCCATTTTGTCACCTTCCCACATTTCTGAAGATTGGGGGGACTCAACTTTTTATTGTCTATTCCACAGACTCTCCTGCCAGCTTTCAGAAAAATTGCACTTGACAAGTTTCAGCTCTCTCCAATGGCCATTCAATAGAACTACAACATGAGCCTTTGTTGTCCCTCAACTTTGACCTTCTTTTTACATTAGGAGCCTCCACATTAGGAAATACCTTCAGTCCACCATAGGGAAGGCCTTCAGTCCCACCCATAATACCCCTTGGGTCTGCTCTACCCTGGAGAACTTGACCTCTAGTTTTCATATCTTACCCTTAAATTTGTTCCATCACAATACACCTTTATAAACATTTACAATTTTTTCCTATTCTAAAGCAAAACCAAACCATTCCCTTTATCTTTGTTATTAACCCAACTATTTCTTTACATTCTTTCTTTTAACAACATTTACTTAAGCAGCTACTCTGTGTGTTCTAGGCTCTTGGATCCAGAACAGGAAGACACCATCTTCCCCATTCAGTGTGATAGAAGACACAAAGGAGTAACACACAAAACAGCAGGTGATTCAAGCTATGATATAAGCAACTGTAGAAGTCTGTAGGCAAATGAAGCAGGGACAGAGACCCATGACTTCCTTGGGGAGAAAAACTGAAGTTAATTTTTATTAATGGTCTAAGGTAATATCCAACTTCATTCTTTTGCATGTGGTTATCCAGTTTCCCAGAACTCTTTGTTGAAAAAAAAAAAGATTCCCCATCAGATAGTGTTGACACCCTTGTCATAAATTAGTTAACCATAGACATATAGGCTTATTCCTAGACTGTCCATTCCATTCCATTGATCTATATATCTGTCCTTAT
Organism: Acinonyx jubatus; assembly: GCF_027475565.1. Lineage (NCBI taxonomy): Eukaryota > Metazoa > Chordata > Mammalia > Carnivora > Felidae > Acinonyx > Acinonyx jubatus. The sequence goes on along the minus strand of NC_069390.1, from coordinate 50,452,023 downwards.
GCCAATACCACACTGTCTTGGTTACTGTTGCTTTGTATAAGTTATGAAGTCAGAAAGAGTGAGTGTTCTTACTTTGTTCATCTTTCCCAAGGTTGTTTTGGCTGTCTGAAAAGGTCACATACTGTATGATTCCATTTATATGACATTCTGGAAAATGAAAAACTAATACAGATAGCAAGCAGAGCATTGGTTTCCAGAGGTTTAGGATGGAGGAGGGGGGAAACTCAGAGGATTTTTCCAGGGTAATTAAACTATTCTATATGACAGTGTAATGGTATATATATGACACTATACATTTTTCAAAACCCATAAAACTTTAGAGGAATAGAGTGAATCCTTAATGTATGCAAATTTTAAGTCATTTGGAGGTCGGAGATCTCAGGATAGAAGGCAGATTTTAGCAAGAAAATCAAATTGTTTTACTATTACATTACCAAAGTGTACCTGGGGGGCTCATGATAGTCTCCTTATTTTGTGAACATTAGAACATTTTCATTACTCTTTGTAAAGGTAAGTGAAATGTCCAAATATATGTCTGGATCCATGCATGCACATACATATAACCTGGAGTATTGCAGGTTGCAGTTACTGGAAAGCAGATGCTCAGATTGAATTTGCCATGTAGGACATTTATTAAGGAGTGTCCTTGGAATCAATACCTGTTGAAGAGAGGTGAAGAAAGGAAGCAGGAATGTGTAGAGGAAAAAGTCAAGCTGCAATGCAGCTCCAACTTCAGGTGGAGCTCAGGAGCTAGAATGGCCTTTTAGAGTTGTCTCAAGATGGGTCTAGCTGGCCAGGACTTCATACTCCTGTGGGACAAACAGGAAGAGGTGCACCATCAGGCAAGGCAGCTCTGCAACGCCTAATGGGTCTGACAGCTAAAGGCTGTCTACTGATAGTATTCCAAGCAGCTGGTGCTTGTCCTTCCTTGACATGGAGTCCTTCCTTGAGCAGTGAGTGCAGCATTGGGTCCACCACAGGTGGCAACTAGATCACACAGATATGAGAGGTCAAGGTGAGCCAGAATCTCTTCAAGGGAACCTAAATGTTAAGAGAGAAATAATAGAATAGGTCTAAGATCAGGCAAGTTTCTAGAGTTCAGGGAGGTGTGCAAGAGTATGGGACATGCCATAAAAAAGTTAGAGGAAAGGAATAATAGGAAAGCCAAAGAGACGAGCAGGAAAGCTTCACAAAGCCTCAGAAAGAGAGGGCTTTGAAACTGTATCCAACTTATGACCTAAAAAGAAGTTTTTCACCCAAAAGGCTGAGAACCAGCGACTGACTACCGCAATGGGAGGGAGGAGAGAAGTAGTAGTAACTAAGCGCTCTGAATGACATGCACTTAGAGTTCCACAACTTGGAGAGAGATCTGTTCTCATCCTGCTTAGTGACACTTTACCATTGCCTCACCAGAGGGAGAAAATGCTTTCATTAGTGGATAAGCCCCTCTAAATCTTTAAATCCCACTTCCAACATCAATGTTCTGACCTTCATAGTCTGTTTTCTAGATTTTTTTTCCCATTCCCAGAATTACCTTGTTGCTAAAAGTGAAGAACTCTGGTCAGATTCCTTCCTTCATAGATGCTACTAGTCATTCCATGCTGTATATTTAACTTCTAAGGATCTAGGAGTCTTCTTACATTCTGCATCTTTCACTGGAACACTTTGCCTCTCACTGGCAGATGTCTCAGATAACCCTGTAGCTCCGAGTGATTGAACTAATAGGATCTGGATCTTTACCTCCTTGTGCCAAGTTACCCACTTGGATTGTCTGGCCTATTGACTTGTGGGTAGCATTTCTTAGTGGTAGGATATCCCCTCTAACATTGGCTGAATAGGATCTTGTACAAGATTAATGAAGAAGATTTCACTTATAACACAGGGTTCTTGCATCCCTTCTACCATCATGAAATGTTCCCTGTTACCTGATGATGACACATGGGTGCCAACTCTGTCTTATTGGGTTTTCAGTTGGAAAAACTTTACCTGGGCTACTTCTTCTTCCAAATATCTACACTTGGTCTTTCTGGCTACATTGCCTAGAATATCCTACTTTGTCTTCTAAGTATGTGGCTCAGCAATGACTTGTATTTTTAAAAATTTTTTAAATGTTTATTTATTTTTAAGAGAGAGACACACACATACCATGAGTTGGGGAGGGGCAGAGAGAGACACACACACACAGAATCCGAAGCAGGCTCCAGGCTCTGAGCTGTCAGCACAGAGCCCAACATGGGGCTTGAACTCGCAAACCGTGAGGTCGTGACCTGAGCCAAAGTTGGATGCTTAACCGACTGAGCCACCCAGGCACCCCATGACTTGTATTTTTTTGTTGCCAATCACCTCTTTCTTTTAATTTTAAAATTTTAACTTGTTAATTTTATGAAGGGAACATATTTTTAAAGTTTTTAAAATTTATTTTTGAAAGAGAGAGAGAGAGAGCATGAGTGTATGAGTAAGGGAAGGGCAGAGAGAGAGAGAGAGAGAGAGAGAGAATCCCAATCAGGCTCTGCACTGTCAGCACAGAGCCTGATGCAGAGCTCCAACTTGCCGACCATGAGATCCTGACCTGAGCCGAAATCAACAGTTGGACACCTAACTGACTGAGCTACCCAGGTTCCCTGAAGGAACATGTTTTAAAAGGAAATTAATTTTAAAAGATAGGAAGGAAACATGTTTTAAAAGAAATATTCAAAAGAAATCCCTGCTGACTTCCTTAATTTTTCTGTTCAGTTAATGGAGATTTGTAGAAAGATACTCAGCAGAATGCTTCTCTATAGGAGTCTACCTCTGACTGGGAAGGTTTCCTACTTCACATTTTCATGTCTTAAGCATATAATTCACATATATATACAGAGGCTGCCTCATTCAAATACACAGGCATTTATAGGAATGGAGCCTCCCTTACCATAGGTTGGGTGTATTGTCATATTTCTTCTAGATTTCATGGCAGTCTTCCCCCACATAACTGCCCTCTGTTTTCTAAGCTATGTGACAAGTTGGAATAGAGTAGAGGCAGGAAATGTGGAGAATGATACATATGCACTCCAGGTAGCGGCTCATTGAGATCTAGGTCTCTGAAGCATTTGGGGCTGGGAATAGCTAGGAATTTAGTGTGGCTGGAGTGTGGTGAGTGCCAGAACATTGTGAGAACTGAGGTTGGAGGGGCTGGGATGTGGGGCAGGGGCAGGAAGTACAGGTCCTTTGGATTTTTTGAGGCCACAGTAGGCATATCAGATTTGTATCTGAGGAATGTGGGAAATGATGTGTTCTCTTTATTGCTATTCTTCTTGGGGTTTTTTTGAAACATCTTTTATTTTAATTTTTTTCCAATTTTTTTACTGTGGTAAATGCACATAAAACTCACTATCTTAACTTTTTTTTAACATACAGTTCAGCAGTATTAAGTATATTCATGTTGGTTGTGCAACCATCATGACCTTCTGTCTCCAGGATTCTTTTCATCTTGCAAAATTGAAACCTTTTACCCCATGACCCCTTCTCCAACCCTTGGCAACTGCCATCTTTCTTTCTTTCTTTCTTTCTTTCTTTCTTTCTTTCTTTCTTTCTTTCTTTCTTTCTTTCTTTCTCTTTCTCTCTCTCTCTCTTTTTAAATCTCCCCTATTCCCTGGTACCCTAGCCTCTGGTAACCACCATTCTACTCTGTCACTATGAGTTTGACTTTTTTTTCCTTTCTATTTCCACATATAAATGAGATCATGCAATATTTGTCTTTCTGAATCTGGCTTGTTCTACTTAGTGTAATGCCCTCCAGTTTCATCACATTGTCACAAATGGTAGGATCTCCTTTTTAAAGGCTGAAAAATGTTCCATGGTGTGTGTGTGTGTGTGTGTGTGTGTGTGTGTGTGTGTGTGTGTGTGTGTATGTGTGACATATATATGACACATTTATCTACAAATGGACATTCAGGTTATTTACACATCTTGGCTACTGTGAATAATGCTGCAATGAATATGGGAGTACAGGTATCTCTTCAAGGTAGTGATTTTATTTCCCTTGGCTATATATCCAGAGGTGGCGGTGCTAGATCATATGGTATTTCTGTTTTTCCAATTTTGAGTAACCTCTGTACTGTTTTCCACAGTTGCTGCATCAGTTTACATTCCTACCAACAGTGCACAAGGGTTCCCTTTTTTCCACATACTTGCCAATATTTATCTCTTGTCTTTCTTTTTTTTAGTTTTTTTTTTTTTTTGATTTATTTTGAGAGAGAGAGGAAGAGAGAATACACACATGGGCACATGGGGAGGAGGAGCAGAGGGACAGAACCTGAAGCGGGCTTGGGAGCCGTCAGCACAATGCCCTGCACAGGGGCTTGAATCCACCAACTGTGAGCTTGTGACCTGATCCTAAATCAAGAGTTTTAGGATGCTCAACTGATTGAGTCACCCAGGTGTCCATCTCCTTTTAAAAATCTCTTTGTTAATGGTGGGAGAATCTGTGTTGTGTGAATGGAGGTCTGGGTGTTTGGATTCCCCATGAGAAGATCTATGTAGGGATCCCTACTCTAATAAAGACAGCAAGAAGGAAAGCAGCAAGTTTATTAAAACAAAAATACACTCATGGGGGGAGAGCAGACAGGATTCGAGATGTGGACCAGGCCCTATGTTGTTTTAGGATTGGATATTTGCTGCCTCTCTCTGGGCTGGGAGGAGCTATGACTGCCTTGCGGGGTTGGGGGAAGGTTTCTAATGGAGGCTGCTTCCAATCATTTGGGGAACTCCTCCCAAAGGTTGGGAGGGGGAGTTTTGGACCCTACAAAGTTTGTAGGAACAGACTGTAGGAAGAGTCAAGGAGCCTTTCTCCATAGGGGCAGCTGGGCCTGCAATGCAAACATATTCTAATGAGTCTAGGAGTTAGCCTGGGGCTGAGGTGGAATAGGAGAGCAAGTGTTCTGTACTTGTGGCTCTTGGTCTATCAGACCCAAGATTGTGGAAGCCACAAGCTCAGGATGTTGCGCCCCCAAGGTTTTAATTTTTAATGTGTAGCTTATTTAAATTTTTTTAAATGTTTTATTTATTTTTGAGACAGAGAGAGAGACAGAGCATGAGCAGGGGAGGGGCAGAGAGAGAGGGAGACACAGAATTGGAAGCAGGCTCCAGGCTCTGAGCTGTCAGCACAGAGCCCAACGCGGGGCTCAAACTCACAAACTGTGAGATCATGACCTGAGCTGAAGTCGGATGCTCAACTGACTGAGCCACCCAGGTGCCCCAATGTGTAGCTTATTTATTACCGCCCTTGCCTCCAGCTCCTGTCTCTATCATCCCCCCCCCACCCCCACCCCAAGGACTTGGGACTCTGCCTGGGGACATTTCTTCTATTGCTCATATCTAGTTGTTCCCTAACATCTTGTCTTTTTAATGATGGCCATTCCAACAGATGTGAGGTGAAACCTCATTGTGATTTTGATTTACATCTCCCTGATGATTAGTGATCTTTTCATGTATCTATTGGCTATTTGTATGACTTATTTAGAAAAATGTCTTTTAAGGCGCTCTGCCCATTTTTAATCCAATTATTGTTATTTTGGGGGGCAGTATTGAGTTGTAGGAGTTCCTTATATAGTTCAGATATTAACTTCTTATCAGATATATAATTTCCAAATAATTTCTCCCATTCTGTAGGTTACCTTTTCATTTTGTTCATTGTAATGAGGGAAACAAAGGTAAGAAAAATGTAATTTAAATGAAATCCCCTTCCATCTTGCAGCCCAGAGACCTACAGCATGTAACATTCCTCAAGGAGTTTCTGGCTGCCTTCATGCCTTAATGTTTGCATGTCATTCAAAACCAAAAGCAACCTTATGTTGGCCATAGCTAAATCTTCAGAGTCCTATAAGACCCTGCTGTCAGGATCTGGAAATTCCTTAGAAACTAACTTTATCTCTATCCTGCCTCCCTCCACAGACTTGAAAGTGTATAATCAGTCACTCTTCACAATCCCAGTGCACCTCTTTCTGCCCAAAGGTCTTGTCCCCGTGCTATAATAAAATCACCTTTTTACACCAAAAAAAAGTCTCAAGAATTCTTTCTTAGCCATTTGCTTACAAACCCCACTTCAAATTTCATCAGTTGTGTCCTGTGCTGTGCAGAAGCTTTTTAATTAAATGGAGTCCCACTGGTTCACTTTTGCTTTTGCTGCCTGCACTTTGGTGTCACATCCAGAAAGTCTTTTCCATGACCAAGTCAAGGAGATTTTTCTCTGTTTTTTTTCTAGGAGTTTTTTGGATTCAGTCCTTCCATTTAAGTCTAATCTATTTTCAGGAAATTTTTGTTGAGTGGCATAAGATAGGGGTCAAATTTCATTCTTTTGCATATGAATATCCAGTTTTTCTAACACCATTTATTTTCAATAAATGCACCTGGGTGCACCTGGGTGGCTCAGGTGGTTAAGCATCTGACTTCTGTTTAAGCATATGACTTTTGGTTTCGACTCAGGTTTCTCATGATTCATGAGTTCGAACCCTATGTTGGGCTCTGTGCTGACAGCACAGATCCTGCTTGGATTCTCTCTCCCTCTCTCCTTGTCTCTCCCTTGCTCGCTTGCTCTTTTTCTCTCTAAAAATAAACTTAAAAAAATTTTTTTTAAAGAAACTTCTTTTAAAAAAAAAAGAAAATAGTTTCCTTATTCCATTGACTATTCTTGGTTCCTTTGTCAAATATTAGTTGACCATATATGCATGGGTTTTTTTTCTCCCATTCTGTAAGTGGCTTGCCTTTTCATTGTGTTGTTTGTTTCCTTTGCTGTGCCCTTTGTTTCTTCTTTCTGTCTCAGATGGGGAAGATTTCCTTTTCATGTTCAAAGCTAAATGCTACATGGTCTCTGTTCTCCTTATCTCTGTTCTTCCTTGTCTCCTAAGTTGTCTTTGTTATATATTGACACTTGTTATTTAATTATTAATGAATAGGAATTTTATCTTTCCACATAGTCTTTAATCATGTTAATGATTGTTATTTTTCTTCTTAAAACCAAGGTTTTCCTTTAAATCTCACATGATTTTATGATGTTTAATAAGAAATATTCAGTCTTTGTCCCTTTCTGGCAGAGCTTCGGAAACTGTTGGCATTTCCTAATGATGAGGAGGAGGGGTAAGAGGGGTCTTTTATTATGTTAATGAAGTGACTTTTATACCCCATCTAAGGATGAGGACTGGTTGCCAGGAGAACGAACCATGTGATAAGAGGTTTGGACTTCTGTGGACAGGCGAGGAGATACAATTGAATCGGTTGCCAACAGCCAATGATTTAATCAATTGTGGCTTTGTGATGGAGCCTCCATAAAAACCCAAAAGGACCAGGTTCAGAGAGCTTCTGGGATGGTGAGCACAAGGAAGTACTGGGAGAGTGGTTCCCCTGAGTAGGTCCCCTTTTCCCTATACCTGGCCCTATGAATCTTTTCTATAAGGTTGTTCTGTTATAACCTTTTATAATAAATCAGCGATCTAGGAAGTAAAATATTTTTTGAGTTCTGTTAGCAGATCTGGCAAATTAATCAAACCCAAGAAGGGATTGTGGGAACTTCTGATTAATAGCCAGTCTATCAGAAGTGCAGGTGACAACCTGGACTTGAGACTGTCATCTGAAGTCCAAGAAGGGGTAGTTGAAACCTCCAGTCTGTTGCCAGTAAGTTAGAAGCACTGGCTTGTGACTGGCATCTGAGGTGTGTGTGTGGAGGGATGGGGAGCAGTCTCATAGGATAGCACTTAACCTGTAGATTCCAACCCTATTTCTGGGAAGATGGTGTCAGAATTGAATTGAATTCTCAGACACCCTGGTGGTATATGAGACTTGCTTGATGGATGTGGGAGGAATCCCCACCACCACTACACTGTAATTAGGTTCTAAAAATCATTTTATCTCAGTTCTCTATTTAGTTAATATCCTATTTTATTCTGTTCATATATATATATATATATATATATATATACACACACACACACATATATATATACATATATATATACACACACATATATATATACGCACACACACATATATGTATGTATGTGTGTATATATATATATATATATATAATTTATTTTAGAGAGAGGGCACATGTGAGCGGGGGGGGGGGGAGAGAGAGAGAGAGAGAGAGAGAGAGAGAGAGAGAGAGAGAGAGAGAATCTTAAGCAGATTCCATGGTCAGCACAGAGTAGGGGTGGGGTGATGCAGGGCTCCATCCCACAACCTGGGGATCATGACCTGAGCAGAAATGAAATCAAGAGTTGGACAGGCACATGAAAAGATGCTCAACGTCTCTCCTTATCAGGGAAATACAAATCAAAACCACACTCATATCACCTCACGCCAGTCAGAGTGGCCAAAATGAACAAATCAGGAGACTATAGATGCTGGAGAGGATGTGGAGAAATAGGAACCCTCTTGCACTGTTGGTGGGAATGCAAACTGGTGCAGCTGCTCTGGAAAACAGTGTGGAGGTTCCTCAAAAAATTAAAAATAGACCTACCCTATAACCCAGCAGTAGCACTGCTAGGAATTTACCCAAGGGATACAGGAGTACTGATGCATAGGGGCTCTTGTACCCCAATGTTTATAGCAGCACTCTCAACAATAGCCAAATTATGGAAAGAGCCTAAATGTCCATCAACTGATGAATGGATAAAGAAATTGTGGTTTATATATACAATGCAGTACTATGTGGCAATGAGAAAGAATGAAATCTGGCCCTTTGTAGCAACGTGGATGGAACTGGAGAGTGTGATGCTAAGTGAAATAAGCCATACAGAGAAAGACAGATACCATATGTGTTCACTGTTATGTGGATCCTGAGAAACTTAACAGGAACCCATGGGGGAGGGGAAGGGAAAAAAAAAGAGAGGTTAGAGTGGGAGAGAGCCCAAAGCATAAGAGACTCTTAAAAACTGAGAGCAAACTGAGGGTTGATGGGGGGTGGGAGGGAGGGGGGGAGGGTGGGTGTTGGGTATTGAAGAGGGCATCTTTTGGGATGAGCACTGGGTGTTGTATGGAAACCAATTTGACAATAAATTTCATATATTAAAAAAAAGGGTTGGACACTCAATCAACTGAGCCACCCAGGCGCCCCCATAATTAAATTTTTAAAACAGTAGCCTACTGCGGCGCCTGGGTGGCTCATTTGGTTAAGTGTTGGACTCTTGATTTTGGCTCAGATCATGATCTCATGATTCATGAGTTCGAGCCCCACATTGGGCTCTATGCTGACAGTGCAGAACCTGCTTGGGATTCTCTTTCCCTCTCTCTCTGACCCTCCCCTACTGGCACTTACTCTTTCTCTCTCTCTCAAAATAAATAAATAAACATTTACAAAATTAAAAATAAAATAAAACACTAGCCTAACTTCCCTTTTCTGCATCCTCTTCTACTCATGATATAAATTACAATGGTCTGTTAGCCACAGAATTTACTCTCCTGAAATGCCTATTACTAAATTCACAAACTACCCCTGATTGGCCAAATCCAATAAATCCATTTCAGTCCTTTACATATGTGCACTTCATGTTGACTAATCCTTCTACCTTGCTTCCAAACCACTTTCTCTTTCTTTTCTTACCTCTGCTAGGGTTTTGCTAGCTCCTTTTTCTTCATTCAGCTGTGTATTTTGGTATTAGCCAGAATCATGTTTTGGGATTTGTTGTTATTCTAAACACTTAACTTGAATTATTTCATTCACATGCATAGGTTGTTACTACATATCTGGCATTTTTCACATTAATCTACCACAGATATCTTAAGCTCAACATGTCCTAAATCATGTTTGCTTCTCAATTTATATACGAAGTTTAGGGGTGCCTGGGTGTCTCAGTCGGTTAAGTGTCCAACTTTGGCTCTGGTCATGATCTCACGGTTTGTGGGTTCGGGCCCTTCATCAGACTCTGTGCTGAATGCTTGCTTAGAGCCTGAGCCTGCTTCAGATTCTGTGTCTCCTCCTCTGCCCCTCCTCTACTCATGCTCTGTCTCATTCTGTCTCTCAAAAATAAATAAATGTAAATTAAAAAAAATTATATTCCAAGTTCAGTTCATAACCCTATAATCTATTCATTAAGGCTAATAAAAAATACAGAAATCATCTTATTTTTTCTTTTTACCTCTAATATTAAACCTGTCAAATGTCTTTGTCAGTAACTCTCAAATTTATCACCCCATCTCAATTCCCACTATCCCTGTCTTAGTTCAGATTATTATTATTAAATTGTCTAGACTACTTAAACACCTTGTTAATTCCTCCCCCTTTAAACTTTAATTGTTTGATTCTTAAAGAGGTCTTGCTTCACAGTCTGTGGTGCTATTTAGCCCTTGCATATCCTCCTTTCCTGTTGCCCCATCAATATAATGATTTAGGTGCTTTATGAGTTAAAATTTTGAGTTATAAGAACTTAACTGTATGTAGAAAAGGCTTACAGGAGTTAGTTTAGGCCATAAAAATGCCTTTCAGAAACTCACTGGGATTAGTGCTTGGTAGTGTGCCAATTTTCCTCTGTGATCCTAATGTTTTCTGGAGCTGCCTATGAATAACAATCATAGATGTCTTTTCCTTGCTGCATGGGGAGATGGAACCTTTTAGTTTATTTCAACAGTTATTTCTCCTGACTGCCAGATGTTAAATCAGCCAGCTATAAAACCTTTATTCAATCATTCATTCATTCAGCCAACATGTATGGTGTACCTACTTGGTGCCAGGCACTGAGGTAGATGGGGTACACCATGATGGCTGAAACAGTATCACTTCCTCCTTGTAGTTTATGGTCTTTGGGAACAGACAGGCATGTAAACTAGTAAATGTAGTGCAAATTACAAATGCTATCATGTGTATAGACCGGATCTAAGAGAGTAATGAGGCTAGTACACTTAAACTTGATTTGAAAGGAAAGAAAACTTTTGGGAAGAGGTGACGCTGAAGTGAGTCTTGAAAGGTAATATAAGAGTAATTTACTAAGTTGACAAGGCCATGCTGCAAAGAGGGAACATGTTGAATAAAGTCTTGGATTTAAGAAAGATCGTATACAGGAAAAAGATCACATGTAGTTTGGCTTTCTTAATGTTCACAAAGCCTGTTGAGAGGGAGGAAATGAGTATGGAAAGATATTCATGGCAAAGACCTTAATGGATTTTGTATGTCAAGACAAGAAGTTTGAGATTTTTCCCACAGATCATGAACATGAAAAAGGATATGTCATTTTCTGGCATTGGTTGCAGCTTTCTTTTTCCAGTTGGCAAAGTCAGTTACATTTGTCTATTTGTTTTCCAACTCCCTAAATTTTGTTGTTGTCATTTCTAATCCTCTGTTCCTTCTCCTTAAGAATTTTATCCCTCTTTTATAATTGGGGAGGGGCATGGAAAAGAGGGGAGCTGGATGCACTTAGATGATCTGCCATTAGAAAGTCCCCATTAGTGCTTGCTCCCAGGTCTTTATTTTGAAAAGATGCATGAAAGTTGAAAGAATACTACCATGAGCACCCATATCCTCTTTAACTCAGATTTACTAATTGTTAGCCTTTTCCCATAATTATTTTCTCTCTATTTCTGTCTGTCTCTGGCAAGTTTTGAGCAATTAGAGTATTAAAAAAAATGGTGATCTATTTTTGCTGATCCATTTGAAAGTAGGTTGCAGATATCATGGACTACACTTTAAATTATATGCATAGCTTTAAGTACCTAAAGAATAAAGAAATCCTTCTTCATAAGTACATTATCATTTTACACCTAAAAAATTAACAATAACCTGAAAGAAACAATCAACAAAACTAAAAAGCAACCTACAGAATAGGAGATAATATTTGCAAATGATATATCTGATAAAGGGTTAGTATCCAAAATATATAAAGAATTTATAAAACTCAATACCCAAAAAACAAATAATCCAGTTAAAAAATGGGCAGAAGACATGAATGGACATTTTTCCAAAGAAGGCATACAGATGGCTACCAGACAAATGAAAGATGCTCAACATCAGTCATCATCAGGGAAATAAATATCAAAACTATGATGAGGTATCACCTCACACCAGTCAGAATGGCTAAAATTAACAACACAGGAAACAACAGCATTGTTGAGGATGCAGAGAAAAGGGGAAGCCTCTTACACTGTTGGTGGGAATGCAAATTGGCACAGGCACTCTGGAAAACAGTACGGAGGTTCCTCAAAAAATTAAAAATAGAACTACCCTATTATCCAGCAGTTGCCCTACTAGGTATTTACCCAGAGCATACAAAAATACTAATTTGAAGAGATACATGTACCCCAATGTTTATAGCAGCATTATCAACAATAAATAGCCAAGTTATGGAAGGAGCCCAAATGTCCAGAGACTGATGAATTGAATAAAACATTGCACTATTAGTAATAAAAAAAGAATGAAGTCTTGCCATTTACAGTGATGTGGATGGAGCTACAGAGTGTTATGCTAAGTGAAATAAGTCAGAGAAAGACAAATACCATATGATTTCACTCATATGTGGAATTTAAGAAACAAAACAAATGAACATGGGTTGGGGGAAGAGAGGAAAACCAAGAAACAGACTTTTAACTATAGAGAACCAACTAATGGTTATCAGAGGGGAGATGGGCTTTCCACCCCACCCCCTGCACTCCTGCAACCTCCTGCCCTGGGGGGGTTATGGGGATAAAGGAGGGTACTTGTGATGAGCCCCAGGTGTTTTATGTAAGTTTCAAATCATTAAATTCTACACCTGAAACCAATATTACACTGTATGTTAACTAACTGGAATTCAAATAAAAACTTGAAAAAGGAAAAAAAAATAAAAAACAGCAATAACCCATAATATCATATACTACTATCCAGTCCACAATCCACTGTCCTCAACTGTCACCAAATGTCTTTATAACTATCTTTGTTTATTTAGATACAGGATCTAGTCAAAATTAACATATTGCTTTTGGTTGATAATGTGGATATCCCACACCCACCTTGTATATTTCCTATACTAGTTTTGGAATTATCCATTTCTCCAAGGAAACTTTGTTTCTTGTAATAGGCAATGGTATTTGGAAACCGAAATCTGTGCATGAAGAATGTTTATTGCTATTTGGACTAATATTACTTATAGGTACTTTTAAGTGATAGAGCGATAGAGTGATATATATTTTTAATATATATATCATATTTTCATCTCTTTTTCCTTAAAATGAAAATCTTGGTACCTACATCTTCTCTTTATTCCACAATATACATAAAACCATTTCAGAATTACAATACTAATATTACTAATAACAGTAAAATATTATAAATTTTTCAAGATTTCTTTGCAATTCATTTTGTCCTCAGAATAGATGTCTCTATATAAAGATATAATGTAATTGATGATATGCCACAGGAAAACAGAATTTTTTCAAATAACTTTTGAGTCAAATAACTTATATATCTTTCATTATATCTTTATCTCCTTATCTTTATTTTCAATTGTAGGTGTTTTCTTTTTAAATCCTTGTTATTAACTTTATATTTTGAATATATAAAGCATTTACATTAATCCAAATTCAAAACTATTCACAAATGCACTAGTGCATTTATCTCACTATAGTGAGATAAAGGTAAATTACGTGAAAGGGTGTATTGACATAAAGATATAATATATATACATATACATGATATATGTATATATACATATGTATATATGTGTGTGTGTGTATATATATATATATATATATGTATATATGTGTATGTATATATACACATACATACATGTAAAGGTATACCGGTTCCTAACCTTACCCCCTCCACCCTACTCCCATGCACATTACATAACCATATGAGGCAACCATTCAATTTAGATAATCACTGTCAGGTTCTCATTTATCCTTCTTGTGTTTATTTTTGCAAAAGTGAGCATGCATTTATATTCTTATTTTCTCTTCTTTCTTATGCAAAAGGAAACATTTTCTATATATATTCCCTTTTTTCTGATGCCTATTTATTTTTGAGAGAGAGGGAGAGAGCAAGCATGAGAACCAGGGTGGGACGGAGAGAGAGAGACAAAGGATCAAAGTGGGCTCTACTGGAACAGCAGAGAGCCCCATGGGGAGCTCAAACCCCCAAACTGTGAGATCATGACCTGAGCTGAAGTCCGGTGCTTAACCAACTGAGTCACCCAGGCACCCCTCTCTCTATACTCTTTTGCAGCTTTTTTTCCTAATTAACTGTGGAAATTAAAATGGAAATTACTCTGTATCAGTATGTAGAAAGCTTTCTAATTATTTTTATAGCTGCATAGTATTTTATTATATGGCTGTAATTTGTTGAACCATGTTTGTGTCAGGGCTTTGTCCTGTCCCACGTTTCCATGGAGTTTACTGTTACGCACATGCTGCAGTGAGTAGCCCTGTTCATATGTTGTATTATTTTGTAGAGACGTTATCTTCAGGGTAAATTCTAGAATTGGAATTGCGCAAAGAGTAAATGCATAAATATTTTTAAGTCCTTTCCACAGGGAGCTAATCAATTTTTAAAAACATCTGAACTTAATACCTAACTGCCTTCATTTAATTTTGATCCTGTTTATAAATAACAGAAAAATCTTTGCACACACCCTTCAAACAATAACTCAAAATAGAACACAGATCTAAAAGTAAAACACAAAACTATAAAGCCCATGGAAGATAACTTAGAAAAACTAGGTGACCTTGGGTGCGGCGATAATTTTAGGCAAAACCCCAAATGTACAATTTTTGAAAGACTGAATTGATCTGTATTTCAGTAAAATTAAAGACTTCATCTCTACAAAAAACAATGTCAAGAGAATGAGAAGACAAGCCACAGACTGGGAGTAAATTTTTGCATAAAATATTTCATAAAGGACTGTTACCTGAAATATACAAGAAACTCACAAAACTCAACAATAAGAAAACAACCTGATTTAAAAATGGGTCAAAGGCATTAACAGACACCTCATCAAAAAAAAATATAGATGGCAAATAAGCATATGAAGAGGCATTCCGCATTGTATCTGATCAGGGAAATGCAAATTAAAACAGCAGCGAAATACCAGTACACACCTATTATTATAACAGCCAAAATTTGGACCACTGACAACACCAAACGCTGACCAGCATGTGAACAACAAGAATTCTTTTTAAAAAAAAAAACAGTTATTTATTACGTGGTGGAATATCATTTTGGGTAATTGGCTAAATACAATATATTATGAAATCATTTCACCTCTTTTTTTACTTTTTATTGTTTTTTTTCATTTTAGACCTCTTCCTTTTTTTCAAATTTTTATTTAAATTCTAGTTAGTTAATATTAGTTTCAGGTGTAGGATTTAGTGATTCATCACTTACGTATAATATCCAGTGCTCAACACAACACGTGTCCTCCTTAATACCCATCATCTATTTAGCCCATCCCCTACCCACCTCCCTCTATCAACCCTCAGCTTGTTCTCTATTATAAAGAGTCTCTTATAGTTTGTTTTCCTCTTATTAAGTTTTTAATTTTAATTCCAGTAGAGTTAACATACAGTGTTATATTAGTTTCAGGTATATAATGTAGTGATTCAATAATTCTATACATTATTCAGTGCTCATCATGATAAATGTATTCTTAATTCCCATCACCTATTTTACCCATACCCCCACCTACCTCCACTCTGGCAACTACCAGTTTGTTCTCTATAGTTAAGAGTCTGTTTCTTGATTTCCCTCTCTCTCTTTTTCTTTTGCTCATTTGTTTTTTAATTCCACATATGACTGAAATCATATGGTATTTGTCTTTCTCCAACTGACTTATTTTGCTCAGCATTATACTTTCTAACTCCATCTATGTTGTAGAAAATGACAAGATTTCATTCTTTTTTATGGCTGAATAATATTCCAATATATATATACCACATCTTTATCCATTCACCTATCAGTAGGCACTTGGGCTGTTTCCATAATTTGGCTATAGCAGCAGGAACTCTAATTCATTGCTGATGGGAATGCAAAATGGTATAACCATTTGGAAGGTAGTTTGATGGTTTCTTACAAAACTAATCATACTCTTACCCTGCAACCAGCAATTGCATTCCTTGGTATTTTCCCAGAGGAGTTGAAAATGCACATCCACACAAAAACCTGCACACAGCTGTTTATAGCATTTATTCATAATCTCCAAAACTTAGAAGCAATTGAGATGTCCTTCAGTGAGTGAACGGACAGATAAATGGATACATCCAGACAATGGAATATTATTAAATGCTAAAAACAAGTGAACAATCAAGTTATGATAAGACATGGAGAACTCTTACATGCATACTAATAAGTGAAAGAAGCCAGTCTGAAAAGGCTCTATACTATATGATTCCAACTATATGACATTTTGGAAAGGCAAAACGGTGGAGACAGTAAAAAGATGAGTAGTTTCCAGGGGTTGGGGATGAATAGGCAGAGTATAGAGGATTTGGGAGAAGTGAAAATACTTTTTGTATGATACCATAATGATGGATGGATGTCATTATACATTTGTCCAAACCCTTTGAATGTACAACACCAAGAGTCAACTGTAATGTAAACCATAGACTTTGGGTGACAATGATGCGTCAATATAGGTTTATCATTTGTAACAAATGCACCACTCTGGTGGAGGATTTTGACAATGGGGAGGCTATGCATGAGTGGAGGCAAGGGCATATGGGAAATCCCTGTCCATTCCCCTCACTTTTGCTCTGACTCTTAAATTGCTCTAAAAAAAATAGTCTTAATAAAAAAAAATCTTTGCGTGACCTGGAGAACTAGAGTTTTATTTTATTTTTGCTTTACAGTTTAGTCCCTTTTCCTGTACTTCTCTGATACCTACCTGCATCTAATTTTCCTTGTAATTTCTCAATAATCTTACAATCTTTTATGAATCCTTTTCTGGGATCCTATAGTTATCAAAGTACATTTTGTACTTCACAATTGTCTCTTGTTAGCCCACCCATGTTTAAGATGTTAGCCACTTATCTTTTCAGTGTGTACTTCTTTGTAAAACCAGCTCAATCAATCAATCACAGTATTCACCAGAGGCATGGTATTTTCTGTTATTGTGGTTTGGGAAATGTTTTTCTTCTCCCTTCAAAGAGAACAGCAACTTAGCAAGATAATTGATCTGTGGCGAGAAAACATATCCCATAAGTGTTCTATAAGTATTCTCCCAGATTCTTTGGTCCTCTAATCTTTAAGTTATGAAAGTAAATATCTTATTTTCTTCCCACCTTTGAATGTTAGGTCCCCTCTCATTCTGGCTGCATGTAGTTCAAGCTCCTTGAATTTGTAATGTGAAGTATTAAGTAACATATGTGTAATTTTTATCTTCCTTTGATGCTGATGATTGAAGACATGTTAAATCTGTCTCAGGCTCTAGGATACATGCTTCTTATCAGTTTAGGAAATTTGTTCTAGATTAGGTTCTTCGTTTCATAATTGTGGTTTATTTTAATTTTTTCCACATCTCCTTGGGTAATGCAATTGTGCACAGCATAGATTATACTGGTGATATGCTTCAGGTTTATTTTTAGCTGATTGTGTATGGTTAACAGCTATTCTAGTTGTGATGTCCATTCTGATTGGTTAGTATCCATTCCATACGGGTGTAAAATATATTTAATATCTCCCAAGTGTGTTATCATTGCACTAGTCAGTGCCAATCCCTGATGAAATTTGCGTTAATCTCTGGCTAATTGAGAAATATTAGGACAATAAAATTAGTTTGTAATAAAGATAAGTGTATTCAGTTTACAAAACTATTCATAGGCTGTGTCACTCCCAAAGTTTTGGTTACTAAATGCTTGTTCTTTTGTGAAAAAATGGTAATTTTTTAAAGAACATTCTTACTTGGATTAATAGAAAGATGACAATGCTATGTCAGTACTCCAAATTTTAAAAAGGAGGAAAAAAAAACCTTTGTAAAATTCAGTTGTCTGGGAACACCAATCTTTGCCATTGCCTTTAAGTTAATGTCAAGGCCTGTTAGTTGTTCTTGAATCTATCTACATCATTTCTCTAGGATTGATATTTGAGATTTAACTCTATCTTTGGAGTTACTGAGTCTTTTTGCCTTCCTTTTTGCTATTTACAGGAGTTTTTATAATACTTCTTTTTTCATTTTCACCTAAGTCATTCAGTCCTTACATACTTTCATAGTTGATGTTGTCTACTTCACATTCCTCTGGTTGCAAAGGCCAAGAAGCATATCAATGGTAATAAACAAAATCTAGTTTATTACCTACAATAATAGTCTGCACCTACCATTATACATTTCCCACTCTGCAAATTCTCCTTCTATTATTTCCACAAGTCTCCAGTGAGCATCTCACATGTGTGCATTAATAAGTCTCTTGCGTCTACTGATTGCATGTACTTCTATAGCCCACATTGCTAACGAAGGTGTTTTGTCATCATCAATGACACCAAAGTTCACTCTTATGAATATGATGTCTGGCTAGTAATGCTATGTTCTCTTACTCCCATAGATGAGGGTAATAAATATGGTAAAGTTGAAACGATACTTTATTATCTGTAGCTAATAACTATTAACAAATTTCTAACAATTGGAAAAAACTAAAAGCATTAATTTTTTAATGGAGAAGGCATGTCTATTGCCAAAAAATCAATAGTATTCTAATATATTAATAATAAATGGAAAGTCTAAACAAGAAAGACCTTTCCTCAATACACACACACACACACACACACACACACAACACACACACACACACGAACACATAAAGGCATTGGGATAAAATAACAATACATAGCTGCATAATGGGAATAATAAAATCTTGGTAAATATAAACAAAAGTTTTGAGCAAATATAGCAAATATAGATAGGGTAATAAGCATGTATTAACTCTAGCTGGAGTTCTAGGATCTAGAACTAGAAGAGGAAAACAGGAGAGCCTGGCAAATAATCTAAGATAATGGAATTAAAGTAATAGCACCTTGCAGGGAACACAGGCTGGAAACCAAGGACCTGAAGGGATGTGACGAATAAAAGAAGAAGAAGAAGAAGAAGAAGAAGAAGAAGAAGAAGAAGAAGAAGAAGAAAAAGAAGAAGAAGAAGAAGAAATAAAAGAAATAAAGGAAAAAGAACAAAGTTCAGGGCCAAAGGTCTACATGAAAGCGTGTTCAAAAAGCAAAAGAATAGACTGGGGGGAGGAAGGGCGTGCATGGGGTGGTAAGGCAGAGCTTGAAGAATTTCCCATAAAAACTAATTCAAATCCTCTTTCATATGTAGTTAGCAGTCCCATCCACCGGTGTAACAAATGCCAAACTAATTGAATAATTTTCCAATAGTTAATTTAGATGTTATGCACAATTCTGAGTAGCACTCCAACAAAATTTTAACTTAGAAAATGACAAAATGCTTCTAAATTTCCCATTAAAAACAAGAGGTCACACAATCACAGAACTTACAAAGGGACAGTAAAAGGGCCGTTCTACCGAGTATTAGAACACGGCAGATACTAAAATGCTTAGCTTCCAATTCTACCAAAGAATATAAGAAACAGACTGGAACTCTAAAAACTGTAATGAAATAGTGTCACAGAAGAAATGAAAAAGAATGACAATTTATTAAACAATGAGTTGATCACTGGTTAATAATTTGAGAAACCAGTAATTTTAATCCAACACACATTAAATTTATACCTCTCACCAAAATGGACGCTTCTCTGTGGACCCTTGTTGACTATTCTAACCCTGACCTCCTCTCTTCCTCCCTTGTGATTCTTACATGCTACCTCTCGTGCAACATTCTGAGCTTCTTGAAGAATTGATATAAAATTTACTAAACATATAACAAGAAATGTGAAATAAAGCATTTAAAATCAGCTGTATAGTATATTTCTATTTGTAAAGGTAAAGAGATGTATATGTATATGTAAATATGCTTTTGCTTTTATGTGCCCAGGAGGAAAAAGGAAGCTACCTAAAAAATCATAAATATGTTTATTGCTGGAGAGTAGATTACGCTAAGATAGTGGTTTTCAATTTTTTTTGTCTTAGGACTCTTTTATACCCTTAAAAATTGCTGAGGACCCCATGCAGCTTTGTGTATGTGGGTTCTATCTATAGATATTTACTGTATCAGAAGTAAAAACTGAGAACCTGAAAGAAATACCTATTATTTTAAATTATAACAATAAGCCCATTACATGTTAACATAAATAACATGTTATATAGAAAAATAATCATATTTTCCAATATTTAAAAAAATTAGGGAGAAGAGTAACATTATTTTGCCTTTATGTAATTCTCTTTAATGTCTGGCTAAATAGAGACAGCTGGATTCTTAAATCCGCTTCTGAATTTAATCTGGTGTACTGAACACTCCTGAGAGAATCAGAGTATAAGAGGAAAATAAAATCTTAGTATTATTATGAAAATAGTTTTGACCCAGATCCCCAGACAACCCTTTGGGAACTACTTTTCTAGAAGAGGAAAGGAAGGTTTTTGTTTTCACCAGAGGTAGTTTGTGTTTTATAGTTCTCTAAGCCTTATCTATTAAATAGGAAAAATAATACTTCTTTGTAGAATCTTTGTGAGAAATATGTGTAATGTGCTTAGAAGAGAAATAAGCACATCTCAAGCAAATAATGTATGACAGATATTATTATAATAGTCATTTATTACGATGATGGTTAAATGCAAAGCCAGGATGAAAACTTCTGAATTTAAACCAGTGCTTTTTTAACTGCAGCCTCTTATGGCTTAGAGGCTGCACAGAGTTGCAAAGGCCTCATAGGACAGCCTTTCTCCCAGACCTCTGAAGAGATAGGCCAGAGAAAGCATTAGTAGTAAAGGGAGCCAATGCAATCCAATTAATAATCTCAGGGCCCTGGTCTCTGAAGGCCCCACAAGAGCTTCTGTCCAGAGCAATATTGGGCATAGCCCAAAAAAGGTGATGGAGTTGGTAGCCTAAGAAGTCAAGGGTGATCTGATGATGTTGAAAAGTGGAACAGACTGGTCGGAATGCAATGTGCACTGGCTGTAGCAGGGGCAGGGTACTTGCCCCATATTTCACCTGCTCTCCCACATTCTCAACACTCTTGTGGTTAAGTAGAATCAACGTGGCTGGTTTGGGACAATGGAATAAAAAGTGATAAATAATTTAATATACACAGTGTGAAGTGGCAGGTAAGGATATTTATTTGATAGGAGTCCAAAAGAATCTAATAGAGGAAATGAAGGAAAATAAATATCTCGAGATAAAAATGGAAAATTTCACAATCAAATAAATGTGAGTCTTTAGGCTAAAAGCATACTCCTGGAACCGAACAGGATCATGTGCCACACCTACATATTTCACAGTGAACCTGCAGAGCATCAGGATGAAAGGAAATCTTTAATACTGCTAGAGGAAAAATGCAGATTATAATACAAAGCAGTAACAATTAGTAGCTGACTTGTTGGTGACAATAGATGGCAGAAGATCAAAGAATAATATTGAATGATAAACTATTAGTCAAGACTAAGACAAATAAAAATATTTTCAGCTTTTCTTTAGCAAGACACCAGGTTAGAGGGGAAGAATGGGAGTACAGGTGAGTGCGCTGAATATTGCCCGAGGCTATACCCCAAAGCTTTACAGGCAGAGAGGGCCAGGCCACCAGGAACAGAGGAAACCTTCTAGGGATTGTGCCCCATTCCCAGGGTCACAGTGGAGCAGTAAACTGAACAATCCTTAAAAGACCAAATACTGGACTAGAGGATTGTGGGGTTGCATCTGCAAAACCCTTAAAAGGAAAAGGTAAGCACAGAGGAAAGGGAAAAAAATGAAAAGGAAAAAAAAGTCTTTAACATTCAGAATTGAACAAACCAAAATTCAAACAACTGAAGAGACTGAATGTGAGGAAAACAGCCTATAAAATCAAAAAGTGTAAGTTTGTTACAGATATTAAATCTCTGGAACAGATGGTTATAAAATCAGTGTACTAAATATATTTGAAGAGGTAAATGAAGACAAACCTCTTGTTATAAAAATAAAAATAAATTAAGTTTGAAATAGACAAGGCTAAAAACAGATTTTAAAAGAACAATTAAAATACCTTGGAAATGAAGAGTACAGAGATTAAAGTAAGAAGTGAAAACAATACAATATAAACTCTAAAGAAGAGAATTGGCTACTTGGAAGAAATAAATTTGAAACTCATCCAGAACACAGCCCAGAGAGACAAAGAGATTAAAAAGTGTATTTGTGTAACTAAGAGATGAGGAGACCAGAATAGGATTATTTGCTTTTGCCATTTCTATTCAACATTACACTTGGAGATTCTAGTCAGGGCAGTTAGGCAATAAAAAGAAATTAAAAGCATACAGATTGAAAAGGAAGAAGTGAAACTGTCACTATTCACAGATGGCATGATCTTGTATATTAAAAACCTTAAGGACCACCCCCCAAAACTAGTAGAGCTAATAAGTGAGTTCAGCAAGGTTGCAAGATACAATATATGAAAATCAATTGTATTTCTATACACAAGCAATGAAAAGTCTGAAAATGAAATTAAGAAAACAATCCCTGGGGGCACCTGGGTGGCTCAGTCAGTTAAGCATCCAACTTTGGCTCAGGTCATGATCTCATGGTCCCTGAGTTTGGAGCCCCATGTCAGTCTCTGTGCTGACAGCTCAGAGCCTGGAGCCTGCTTCAGATTCTGCATCTCCTTCTTTCTCTGCCCTTCCCCACTGGCATATTCTCTCTCCCTCTCTCTCTCTCTCTCTCTCTCTCTCTCTCTCTCTCTCTCTCAGAAGTAAATATACATAAGAAAGAAAGAAAGAAAGAAAGAAAGAAAGAAAGAAAGAAAGAAAGAAAGAAAAGAAGAAAGAGAAGAGAAAAGGAAAGGAAAGGAAAGAAAAGAAAGAAAAAACTCTGGGGCACCTAGGTGGCTCAATTGGTTGAGTCCTATTCTTTGTTTCAGCTCGGGTCATGATCTCATGGTTTGTGGGTTTGAGCCCATGCTGATGGAGCAGACAGAGCCTGCTTGGATTCTCTCTCTCCTTCTCTCTCTGTTTCTCCCCTACTCTCTCTTTATCCCTCTCTCTCTCAAAATAAATAACTGAACATTAAAAAAAGAAAACGATCCTATTCACAATAGCATCAAAAAATATAATACTTAGGAATAAATACAACAAAAGAAGTGTAAGACTTGTACACTGAAAATTATGTAACATCTTGAGACCGTGTGGTATGGGCATAGGATAGACATATAGATCAATGGAATAGAATTAAAAGTCCAGAAGTAAAGCCATACGTCTATAGTCAATTGTTATCCAACAAGGATAGCAAGACCATTTAATAGGGAAAAAGTAGTTTTTTTTTTTTTTAACAATGGAGCTTGGACAATTGGACTGTCACACACAGAAGAATGAATTTGGACCCCTCCCTCTGAGGTGTCCTCTTAGGATACCTAAGGCACAAGCAACCAGGGACAAAATAGATAAATTAGAGTTCATAGAAATTAAAAACCTCTGTGTTTCAAAGGGCACTATGAAAAAGTAAAACGACAAAGCACAGAATGAGAGAACATATTTTCAAATTGTACTTCTGATAAGGGTTTGGTATCTCGGTCATATGGAAATGAATGAGAATAATAATGGCATTAGATTTTTCTTCAGCATCACAGAATACAAGAAGACATCATCCTAATTGGAGACATGTTGGAAGCATTCCCTTTTAAAGCAAGAGCAGAAGAAATGCTATGTGTATCATGAAGAGGAAAATTAATTCCAAATTAATCTATTGATTCAGTGTAATTTCAGTTAAAATAACCACCAAATACTTTTACAGAATTTACTAAGCTAATTCTAAAATTCTTATGGAGAAATTATGGGCCAAAAATAGAAATAAGGTATGACTTATCATTGTGAGATTACATTATGTCCAAATGATTTCTAGACAGAAAGAGGAATAAATATTTATAACTGGTTTATTTTCCAGTTTATTAATTATATGAATCTAGAATTCATTTAAATATTAACAACATCCCACTGAATATTTACACAGCATGTACACAAACTGATAAATCACATTTAGGCACTAAACATATTAAATTTCCCCAAATATTTAAATGTTGATTGCCAACTTAATCAAACACTTCTAAACCTTTAATTAGAATCCCTTTGAATATATCAGAATCTCGTAAGTGCTCTACAATTTCACAAAGCTGTCAAAATGCACATGCAATATAATTATTGTAGCACTGATCAGACACTCACCAGAAAACCCGAGTAGAAAGTGTCTAAGCCAGGGTTTTAAATTTATTTCTTTGTGATTGTCATTCTTGTACTTCTTTCTTACTGGAGTTACATGCAAAATGAAGTTCAGTGGTTTTTTACTTTTATACCTTCCTAAAATTTCATTAATTTTTCATACTCCAAAAAAGAGGTGCCTTATGGAAGCAACTGACATTTCAGGCTCTGGGTCTGGGCTACATGGCAGTTGGTGAGGACACACGAAATTGAGTCCTTCTTTATAGTAAAGCTTTCCTCGTTACCTTGTGAGACTCTTCCATTCTCTATCTATCATACTGATATTCATTTGTGACACTTGGTATCTTTCCCAGAAATGATAGACATATATGTATTATTCATTATACTTTTCCATATTTTTGTTTCACAAATTAAAAAAATTCAAAATGTACAAATGTATATAGAGAAATGAGTGTCTCCTGTACAACTCACCCCACTTTACTCCTACTCTTTGAAAGAAACTATTAATAGACTTTTTTCTATAACAATGCAAATGCATGTATATCACACATATGTATGCATCCAAAGACATAAATAATATGTGCTATATAACATAAATAAAATATAAAATATATAATATATGTGTTGAAATATAAAATATCTTAGTTAATCATATTCTATATATATGTTTCTATAACTCAGTATCACTCCATGCTAGTACATGCAGAACTATATCATTTTAATGACTGCTTATTATATCATAGCATGAATATTTCTACAACTGACTTAACCGCTGTCTTTCAGAATAACACTGTTGTTGCCTCTAATCTTTTAGCTCTTACAAATAATGCTCCAATGAACAACCTTGTACATTTAATTGTGTACAATTGTGTAAGTATTTCCATAATTTCGACCAGTGCTGTCCAATAAGTCTGTGACGATAGAAATGTTTTATATCTGTTTTGCCTAATATTGCAATGCCTAGCTACATGTGGCCATTGAATACTTGAAATGTGGTTAGAGTGATGGAGGAACTGAATTTTTAATTCATGTTAACACACACACACACACACACACACACACACACACACACACACAGTGTTAAACCAAACAAATGTAACAGAATTTTAGGACAGATATCAACTACTTTGGCTATAAGAGTCCTCAGTTTTAAGTAAAGAATTTCCTTTATGCTGTTGCTGTGTTTAAAGTCCCAGGGACATCCCATAACAAAGGGAATTCAGACTATTCGGGAACAGGTAACAATGTTAAATCCTTGCATGAAGGCAGAAAACACAGCAGTCCATGTGGAGAGCTGTGTTTTGGAGACACTCTGGCTCTTTCATCATAATCCTAATTGTAAAGTGGTCTTCATCTGCCACGTTCATGATTTACTATCATGTTCAGGAGAACTACATTCTTCCCTACTACAATTAAGGGAAATTGTGTTTGACATTCTGATGAGAATTAAAATTAAACCAGATATTAAGGACCTATCCTCTTGTGATTAGTGAAACAATCAGTAACATGAAAATTTTGGTGGCATAGCATGAAGTGAGGCATAGTCCTGAACTGCAGCCCCTAAAATTGCTCCTGAAAGCAGAGCAGTGTGAGTAATGCTGCCCGGTGCCAAGGAGGTTGTAGTAGTTGGGTCCCGCCAGGAAACAGCCAACACACACTCAGGGTTTTACTCCGGAGAGTGCATGAAGGGGGCCAACAAGAGATGTGTAATTCCACTGTGCCCCGCAGGAAGCTAGGACAACCCCTACATGTGAAGAGTCTAGGATAGGATGGAGAAAAATCATTCTGTAAGTGCATTATAAGGTATAAAAATGACAGGAGCCCCTCTTCCACCATTATTTTTTGGTTCCCAAACCCATGTATTCTCTGGAAGAAAGGGCATTATATACATAACATGTGGTATATGTCTTAAAATAAAATATGTAATATAATATATAGGGGTGCCTGGGTGGTTCAATTGCTTAAGTATCCAGATCTTGATTTCGGCTCAGGTCATGATCTCACAATTTGTGAGATCATGCCCAATGCAGTGCAGAGCCTGCTTAGGATTCTTTCTCTTCCCTCTCTCTCTGCCCCTTCCCTGCCTCTGCTCTCTCTCTCTCTCTCTCTCTCTCTCTCTCTCTCTCTCTCTCTTTTTCTCGCTCAAAATAAATAAACATTAAAAGAAATTTTAAAAAGGGGCGCCTGGGTGGCTCAGTCAGTTAAGTGTCTGACTTCAGCTCAGGTCATGATCTCATGGTTCGTAAGTTCAAGCCCCACGTCAGGCTCTGTGCTGAGAGTTCAGAGCCTGGAGCCTGATTTGGATTCTGTGTCCCCCTCTCTCTCTGCCCTGCCCCTGCCTGAACTCTGTCTCTCTCAAAAATAAATAAACATTAAAAAATTTATTTTAAAGAAATTAAAAAATATATATATATATATACCTGTATATAAAGTAAAAATGTATTTAAATATATATTTATGTATAAACACATTTACGTGTAATTGTATATGCATATATATATATATATATATATATATATATATATGACATATACCACATCCCATTGTATAGCACCATACTTCACAGAATATTGTCCCCTAACTATTGCTCTTACTAAGCCTTGCCAGGCTATTTGGCACTCCTGGCAGCCCAGCTGCTTCAAGGGGATGAGAAATACAGTAAAACTAGGGAATTCTGTGGTTAGAACCCATTACGACACTTCTGCTATAAAATATATTCCTTGGTTGGAAATGATATTGTGTAGGATGGCCCAGCAGTGAATAAGAAATCTTGACATCCACCAATGGTTGTGTGAAAGTGCTGGGGCAAGGAGTATAAATTTGGACCCAGAATTTGAGTCTATGACTCTGAGGAGAAATGTCTGCCCACTCCATGATGAAAGGAAAGTTAAAGCACACAAATGTCCATCAACTGATGAATGGATAAAGAAGATATGGTTTATATATACAATGGAAAAACACATGGCAATGAGAAAGAATGAAATCCTCCCTTTTGCAACAATGTGGATGGAACTGGAGGGTATTATGCTAAGTGAAATAGGTCCGTCAGAGAAAGACAGATATCATATGTTTTCACTCATATGTGGAAGTTGAGAAATTCAACAGAAGACCATGGGGGAAGGAAAGGGAAAAAATAGTTTCAAACAGAGAGGGAGGCAAAACATAAGAGGCTCTTAAATACAGAGAACAAACTGAGGAGGGTTAACGGGGAGGGTGGAGGAGAGGGGAAAATGGGTGATGGGCATTGAGGAGGGCACTTGTTGTGATGCGCACTGGGTGTTGTATGTAAGCGATGAATCGTGGGAATCTACCTCTGAAACCAAGAGCACACTGTATACACTGTATGTTAGCTAACTTGACAATAAATTATATTAGGACAAAAAAAAGTGTTACTGAGGCAAAAACAAATAACAATGGAAAGAATAGAACTTCAGACTTGGAAGTAAGTGTATATGGGGGCAATTTATGTTTGTAAAGGTAGCTTTTTAAATCTGTAAGGAAAACACATATTAGTAAATAAAATTAAGACAATTAGCTAGCCATTAAAAAAAATCGGAATTCCTACCTCACTTACTATACCAAAATAAATTCTTGCTGAAACCATGAAATACTAAACCACTGATGGATATTTGTATAATTTTGGGTTGGGAAAGACCTAAGTTTGTCTCAGTATTGGAAAACATAATAGAGAAGATTGGTAAACTTGACTACTTAAAAAGTGAAACTTCTTTGTAAAATAAACACCATAAAAAGTTGAAAGGTAGAAGACAAATTGTAAAATTATTTGCAAAATGTTAGACAAAGAATCAATATCTCAGATGAATAGAGAGCTCTTAAAAATCAATAGGGAAAATATTTAATGTTTTAATAGGAATATGGGCAAAATACTCTGAGGCAAGTTACCGAAGAAACACAAAGACATATGAAAAATGTTTAATCTCATGAATAATCAAAGAAATGCTAGTAAAATGTGAACAGTCTTTTCCCTTCATCAAACTGACAAAGATTACAATTATTGACAAACTCAAATTTGCAGTTGTGAGGGGCAGCAAGTCTCATCCTGCAATATTGTCGAGAGTGTAAAAGAGTCACATCACCTTAGCAAAGTGGTACAGTGGTATATATTGAAATGTAGAATATTTCCAGCTGTAGCACACTTCCGGAAATTTACCCTAAGGAGATGAATATACATTATTGCTCTATTTACAATATTGAAAATGTGAAGCAACCTTAATGCCCATCGATAATGGACTGAGAAAGTAAATTATGATGTAGGAATTTCATACAGCTCTTAAAAGTGAACTCTATATTTATTGACTGGAAAGATCTTATTGAATGAAAAATGAAGGGTTCAGAATACAGGTCCTGTAAAGTAATAATAGATTTGCCTTCCTATTTATGAATATAGAGGTGCTTAAAAGGATGCTCACTCCACTCCCCCTAAAGAAAAGTAAAAAAATGCATATTTCATATTTAAAAAGAAGTTGAGGGGCACCTGGGTGGCTCAGTTGGTTAAGCGTCCGACTTCAGATCAGGTCAGGATCTGGGGGCTCATGAGGTTGAGCCCCGCTTTGGGCTCTGTGCTGACAGCTCAGAGTCGGGAGCCTGCTTCAGATCTTGTGTCTCCCTCTCTCTCTGCCCCTCCCTGCTCATGCTCTGTCTCTCTCTCTCTCAAAAATAAACATTAAAAAATAAAATAAAATAAAAATAAATCGAATGCTACAGAAAAGTAAAAAATAAAAGGTGAAAGTGTTTCTATCACTGATTTTGCATAACACCTGCCTCCAGGAACAAGCAATGTTAACAGATTGAGTTCTAATTAGAACCCATATCTACCCTTATGCTAATATGGGTGGAAATAGAGATATATCGATATTTAGAAATATACATTCTGTTACTTTAAAATATATTTCTGGACGCCTGGGTGGCTCAGTCAGTCAGGTCTCACGGTTCATGAGCTCGAGTCCCGCGTGGGGCTATGTGCTGACAGCTCAGAGCCTGGCGCCTGCTTCAGATTCTGTGTCTCCCTCTTTCTCTCTCACTCTCTCTCTCTCTCTCTCTGCTCTTCCCCCACTCACACTCTGTCTTTGTCTGTCTCTTTCTCTCAAAAATAAATATTAAAAAAGTATTTTAAAGTATATTTCATGGAAGTATTATTTGCATACTTAAAAGTGCACATGCCACAACTGTACATCTCAGGGAATTTTCATCTACAAATACACAAGAGCAACAAGTTCCAAGATAAAACAACACCACCACCACCCCAGGACATTACCAGCACCCCAGTGGACCTTCTCGTTCCCCCTTTCCAGTCACTACTCTGTGCTGATTTCTAACAGGACTGAATCATGTGACTCGTTTTATATTAATTTTTTTTTAACGTTTATTCATTTTTGAGAGACAGAGAGAGACAGAGCATGAGCGGGGAAGGGGCAGAAAGAGGGAGACACAGAATCCAAAACAGGCTCCAGGCTCTGAGCTCTCAGCACAGAGCCCGACGTGGGGCTGGAACTCACAGACTGTGAGATCATGACCTAAGCTAAAGTCGGATGTTCAACCGACTGAGCCACCCAGGTGCCCCTAGTTTTAAATAACTATAATTTTAAATAACTGTAACAGCAACAACAGCAGCAGCAACATGGATAATGTACATGTGTGAGTCTAGCTTAGTTTGCTCACTGTCCTATCTCTGAGATGTAGGTATAAGTAGTGGTAGACTGTTCATTCTCATTGTTGTCGAACATTCCATTGTGTGACTTAACTTTAACATATTTATCCATTGCACTTTTCATGCGCTTCTGGTAGTGTTCAGTTTGTAATTCTTATGAATAGTGCTTCTGGGAACATTCTGTGTGTGCCTTTTGGGAATCCTGCATATGCATTTCTGTTGACTCTAAACCAAGAGGTAGAATGAATGGGTCATAGAGTATAATGTTTGGTGTGCACCTCCAAGATATCACCCAAAGTCCATTTACATCCCTAATGATGATTCATTTTATGTGTCAACTCCTCTAGGGCCCAGTATCCAGATATTTGGTGAATATTCTAGATGTTTCTGTGAAGGTATATTTTACATGAGATTAACATTTAAATCAGTAGACCTTGAGTAAAACAGCTTACCCTCTGTAATGTTAGGTGGGTCTCATCCAAAACTTGAAGGCCTGACCTACTTGGGTGGAGAGGGAATTCTGTTAGCAGACACACTTCACACTGGAACTGCAGCTCTTCTCTTTGTCTCCAGCTTGCTGGCCCACCCTGCAGATTCTGGATTTGCCAGCCTCCACAATTGCATGAGCCAATTCCTTAAAATAAATCGCGCTCTCTATATACACATCTGGTTGTTTCCATGTCTCTGGAGAACTCCGACTAATACACCACTACCAGCCGGTGTATTTTCTTCACATGCCTCCTAAACTTGGTATTTTCTGTCTTTGATTTTAGCAGTCTGGTGGGTGTAGTACCACTCGTTTGAGCAGCATACTTTGGGCAACATTTCACATCCAGATATTTGGCCTTCATTTGACTTTAAAGGCTATACACCTTCCATTTTATGTATATATCATCTTTTTTTAAAAATATTTTTTTAATAAGTTCATTTATTTGTTTTGAAAGAGAGAGAGAGAGAGAGAGGAAGCATGAGCAGGGGAGGGAAGAGAGAGAATCCCAAGCAGGCTGAGCCACCTGACCAGGCGTATATATCATCTTTTATTTATCTACCTCCTACTAATGGACATTAGATTATTGCTATTTTTCATTGTTATAAATAATACTGCAATGAAAAAATTACACAGAAATCTTTAAAAATTTTGTGTTTTCAGGCACCTGTCTGGCTCAGACGGTAGAGCATGCAACTCTTGATCTTGGGGTCTGCAGATCTTGGGGTCTGCACATTGGGTGCAGAGGTTACTTAAAAGATTGTGTTTCAACTGAGAACAAACTGAGGGTTGATGGAGGGTGGGAGAGAGGGGAGGGTAGGTGATGGGCATTGAAGAGGGCATCTTTTGGGATGAGCACCGGGTGTTGTATGGAAACCAATTTGACAATAAATTTCATATATTAATAAAATAAAATAAAATAAAATAAAATAAAATAAAATAAAATAAATAAAAAATAAAAAATATATATATATCTTTTCAAAAAAAAGATTGTGTTTCCCTGTGCTACATTCCTACAACTAAAAATTTGGGTCATAAATATACATATTTTAAATGATGGCTAGTATTTTCAAAGTGTTCCCCATATATGTACCAATATTGTACTCCTACCAGTGGCAAATAAAAATGATTAATTTTCCACCCTATTGCCAGGTAAGATATATTTTAAAAACCTCTCTGATTTTCATTTTTATTTTATTTGTATTTCTTTGGTTATATTCTAGGTTGACTTTTAAAAATATGTATTATTCATGTATATTCCTTATGGTTTTTCTGTTTATGTCTTTTGCCCGCTTTTTCTGCTGAGTTTATTTGTGTCTTTCTAAATGATATATGAGTTCTGTAGGGGGGCGCCTGGGTGGCTCAGTTAAGCGTCCGACTCTTGATCTCAGTTCAGTTCTTGACCTTAGGGTTGTGAGTTCAAGCCCCAAGTTGGGCTCCTACTGAAAACAAAACCAAAAACAAAGTTCTGTAGGCATTATAGGTATTATTGCATTCGATATTTTGTAATGCAAGTATTTTTCCAGTTTTTTGTGTATTAAGGAGGCAAAGTAGTATACTTGTTTAGCAAATAGGTTATAGAATCAAAATTTGTCACTCAGCTTTGTCATTAACTCGTTGAATAACTTTTGTGAGGTTATTTAACCATCCTCCACTCCCCAAACCTCAGTTTTCATAACCGTAAAGTACAGATAACAATAACTTTCTCATAATGTGGTAATTATAGGAATTAAAATATTGCATGTAAAAATGTAAAACACCTAGCCATTTTCTGTCATTCAAAATGCTTCTTGTTATTGAAATTATTTGTCTTATAAACTCGCATATGGTTTCTTAAGAAAGTTTTAGTTTTTCTGTTAAATCAGTCAATCTTCACGACCTCTCAGTCTTATGCTGTCCTCTCTAAGACAATAAAATAGTGCTCTTTGGTTTCTTCTAGTATGTACCTAATTTTATGTTCTTTGAGATTATCAAGCCAGTTGGAATTTATTTTTTATATGTTATAGAGATTTACCTTCATTGTCTTTCAAATAGAGAGCCAAATACCAAAAGCCATTTTTCTAATCAGTCGTTTCCTTGCAGACTTTAAATGTCACTGTTTTAATACTAAAACAATATTTGTACTTGCATGAGTTTCTGGACTGTCTTTTATGTTCCTATTGATCTATTTCCTCCTTTGTACACTGGCAGCATATTATTCAATTTTGTTACTTGTATGGTATTGTTTTCATATCTGCTGGCTGAGCCCTTTTTATTATTTGTCTTATAACAGGTTCTTGATTGTTAATGCAGATCAATGCTTTCAGATAGAATCAACTAGCCAAATCAACATCCTGTGGCTTGATGCATTCCTCTTCATTTTTCTTTTTAGTACTTACCTTTTGCACTCTTCATTAACGTTTTTTTCCCCTTTGTTGATGTTTCGACTCAAAGAATATGTGTCCTCTTTAACTGCTCTGAGAAAGTAGAGACAGTTTTGATTACAAGGCTTTCTTTTGTGTTGTTTCTATGCTATGTTTCATGTTCTTTCCTTTCTGCTAATTATTTGTCTAGCATAGAGAGCAGGGCCACCATCTATAGCTGTGCAGTTAAGCACAGCTTAAGGAGGCATTGTCCACGTAGTTGCAGTGTAGACCCTGCAAATATGTTATACAGCAGGCCCAGGGATCAGTTGTATGGGAACTTCTATTTGCTTAAGAAGAGCATGCGTTAATTCTCCTTGATTCTCCTCTCTGGTGATATGGACACTATTTTAATTGTGCCATTATAAATTGAGCTAGAGAATCATTTGTGTCATGCTTTATAATCTCTGTACAGTATTTTACTTATTGTCAGGGACAGACCAGAAGCCAGGACTGGAGCAGCTAGTGTACTGAGGCAAACTTTATTCAGAAAGGTCTTGCCATAGCACTGTGGCAGAGGGCCTGAGCACACACCTACTCTGTATTGCCCAGTTCCCATTGTGGCTAGGTGTAGCCACATGACAAATTCTCACCAAGGGTTTGTGAGCTCAAGTCATGGGTGTCACTGTCAGGATGAAGTGGTTAAAAGGCAGACAAGTCTTCCGTACTGTGATAATAGTGAAAATATGTATTCACTCTTTGTCTCGGGTTCCAGACTTGGAGCTCCTAAAACCATTGGAAACTTTTGAATGATAAGAATGTTTTTGTATGCTAATGAGATGACTCCTGGATGAAGGGGTAGAGATCTAGATGGCTTCTGGCTGGTGGCTAGAAAAACCAAGCCATGATTAGAGGGTTGGGACCTTCAACCTCACCTCCTAACCTAGGGAGGAGAGAGAAGCTGGAGATTGAGTTAATCACCAACAGCCAATGATTTAATCAGTCATGCCTCTCTAATGAAGCCCCATAAAAACTCCTAAGTGATGGGTTCAGAGACTTCTGGTTTGGTGAATACATGGAGTTAGTAGATAGGTTACACACCATGGCATGGAAGTTCTGCACCTGCCTCCCTGTGTACCCTCCTGCTTCACCTTGCTTTATACATCTCTTCAATTTGACTATTTCTGAGCTGTATCCTTTGTAACAATAAGTAAAGTGCTTTTCTGAGTTCTGAGAGTCATTCTAGTGAATTATCAAACCGAGAAGGGGGTGTAGGAACCCCTGAATTTATAGCTGGTCATTCAGAAGTCAGGGTGGGACCTACAACTGATATCATCCTTGGGGGTAATCTTATGGGACTGAGACTCTAACTTGTGCGGTTTGTGCTAACTCTGTATAGTTGGTGTGAAATTGAATTGAATTGAATTGAATTGGTGACGCCAGCTAGTGTGGAGAATTGGAGAAATGTCAGAAGTGTCAGAAAAAAGACACTTCCACCCTTTATATTTCTTTGTTTTTCTTTTTAAATTATTAATTAAATTTTAGTTAACATACAGTGCAACTTTGGCTTCAGGAGTAGAATTCAGTGATTCATCACTTACATAAAACACCCAGTGCTCATCACTACAAGTGCCCTCCTTAATGCCCGTCACCCATCTAGTCCGTCTCTTACCCACCTCCCTCCATCAACCCACAGTTTGTTCTCTATCATTGAGAGTCTCTTGTGGTTTATTTCCCTCTCTTCTCTTTTTCTCCCCCCTGTTCCCATATGTTCATCTGTTTTGTTTCTTAAATTCCACATATGAGTAAAATCATATGGTGTTATTTCTCTGATTGACTTATTTCACTTAGCATAATACATTCTAGCTCTATTCATGTCATTGCAAATGGCAAGATTTCATTCTTTTGGATGGCTGAGTAATATTCCATTGTATGTATATACCACATCTTCTTTATCCATCAGTCGATGGACATTTGGACTCTCTCCATAGCTTGGCTATTGTTGATAATGCTGCTATAAACATTGGGGTGCATGTACCCCTTTAAATTGGTATTTTTTTAACCTCTGGATAAAGACCTAATGGTGCAATTGCTGGATTGTAGGATCACCCTTTATATTTCTATAAAGGCCTTGGAGGAAGGCGAAACCACAAGATAGAAGGAACCTTTGATCTTGAATGACAGGTAGATGACAACAAGCACCAACCAGGAATATTTATGTTGGACTGCTAAGTGAGGAAGAAATGCCTTTTTATTGTGTTAAACCATTCAAATTGGAAGTTGGTTTATTGTAGGATATGCTTATAGATAAAATGTGGAGTCAACTAGCCAAATGCATCTCCTGAGCCATGACCCCCACTCCTTCTGGGGTTTGTTTTGGTGTCTTTGTTGATCTTTTGATTCAGAGAATACATGACCTCTTTAATTTCTCTGAGAATATAGAGACCTTTTGATTTCAACATAGAATAACAACAATGATATTGTTAGAAATAGCCTAATTAATATTAATACCACCAAATATTACAAGTTATCAACCCTAAACCATGAATCCCCTCAGCAATTTTTACCCCCCTTTAACTAAGTAGATCATTGATAGTTCAATATGAAGCTCTTTTGCTTATATAATTAGGACCCTTACTACATAGATTATTTTTTAGTGACTTAGTTTTAATGTGTTTGATTTTTAATATCTCCTCAGTTACATTTAGTCAACTGATACAAAACTAATCTGATGGCTAAACTAATCTTCTAAGACTTATATATTCATTTTATCCTTATTTTCCAGGCTTGATTCCTGCCACTCTCCCTGGTATACTGTTGTGTATCCACACTTTATTCTTCTCATTCTTCTTCAAATGCATGCTCCACTTTTTTTGTCCTCACCTTGCTCCTGCTATTAGTCTGGGACAATTTCCTCTGCTTTCACCACCTGTGAAAATCTTAACTAATCCCTCCATGGTCAGCTCCAATATCACTTTATCCATGAGATCATCACTGTATAAATTTTTCCTTTCTCACATTTCTTCAGAGCTTTCTTCGTATCATTTATTTTATATTGCATTGTAGTTATTTATATGTTGATATCCACCTCCATATTATTGAGGAAATGTATTTTACTCATTATTGTATTTTCTTTATGCCTTATATGTAGCCTACAGAACAGGAGGCATCATGAGATGAGCACTGATTTAATGTCCCATGTTAATTAACTTATTTAATAGACATCATTTAAGCACTTACTTTATACCAGGATTTAATACAGAGGATTTCATTTCAAAGTTGCCTTTATGAGTGAAGAGCTTCCATAGTGCCTGATTCACAGTTTATTTTCAATATGAATTTTGTGATTGAATGTGGTTATTAAAGGAGGCATTGGCAAATATCTCTTCTTGGTAAATCAACATAAATTCTCCTACTTGGCCACTTCCTAGCACAGATGGAAAATTTGAAACTCTCTTCTTTATTACCAGTCTAGTCAGAGCATATCCCAAATATATAGGCTCAGTAATTCATTGAAGAATAAATAAGATGCTTGGCATGGTTGTCAGAGTTCAAGTAGGGTGAGAAGGTGTCTGGGTAGAGAGGCAGCATGGTATGGAATGCATTCTAGAGCATGGTGTGGAGGGTGTTGACATGAAGAGGCAGCATGATGGGAGTCAGAGACCAGGTGGGATAGGGAGGGCATCCACATAGGTGCCCTGGCAGGGGATACTAGAACGAAAGTAAGTAGAGGAGAACACTCACATACAGAAGAGGATAGGCAGAGTGATGAGAGATTGGCTATATACTATGGAGTTGATAAGGTAAGAATATATAGTGAAGATAATGGGAGCAAGATTTCTCACTATCACAAAAGAGATATAGATACAGATTACATTACAGATAGAGATGAACCTGTGGCGTTAGGTTGGAATTAGAGATATTGATGTGAATTCATGGACTTCTATATATATAGATATAGAAATAAATGTAGATATAAATGTGTGTGAATGAATGCTCTGTTGACTATGAGGGCCTGGAGGCCTCACCTCAACAGCAATGAGCACATGATGCCCAGATCTTGGGTTCTTTTTTTTTTTTTAATTTTTTAAATGTTTTTATTTATTTTTGAGACAGAGAGAGACAGAGCATGAGCAGGGGAGGGGCAGAGAGAGAGGGAAACACAGGCTCTGAAGCAGGCTCCAGGCTCTGAGCTGTCAGCACAGAGCCCGATGTGGGGCTCGAACTCACAGACCATGAGATCATGACCTGAGCCGAAGTCAGAAGCTCAACTGACTGAGCCACCCAGGTGCCCCCCACATCTTGGCTTCTAAATGCGATTTTTCAATAAAAGAAACCAGTGCTTCCTGAAAAAATGGCCGATTCCAACACTGGCTAGAGGGATGAACCCAGAACATCATTTCTTTTTAAAAATTTTTAAAGTTTATTTACTTATTTTGAGACACACACACACACACACACACACACACACACACACACACACGTGGGGGAGGGGCAGAGAGAAGGAGGGACAGAATCCCAAGCAGACTCCCCAGCATTAGTGCAGAGCCCAGTGTGGGACTTGAACTCATGAACTGTGAGATCATGACCTGAACTTAGATCAAGAGTCAGGCACTTAACTGACTGTGCCACTGAGGTGCCCTCCATAACATATTTTTATACCAGAAAGCAAGGAACTGCTCAAAGAATGATGAGACTTGTCAAAAGAACACAAGAGCCATCTTGATGGCCATCACATTTAAGCATCAAAATAAATTGTGGGAGTAAAGGATTATAGCCCATTGAATGAAATAGGAAACAATAGGGAAGCCTGGGTGGCTCAGCTGGTTGAGCGTCCGACTTTGGCTCATGTCATGATCTCAGGGTTCATGAGTTCAAGCCCTGCATCAGGCTCTGTGCTAACAGCTTGGAGCCTGGAGCTGCTTCAGATTCTGTGTCTCCCTCTCTCTCTCTGCCCCTCCCCAACTCACTCTCTCTCTCTCTCTCTCTCTCAAAAATAAACATTAAAAATTTTTTAAAAAATAGGAAATGATAGTCCATTCTGATATAAATAAGAAGATTTGATGAACAATGGGGTATTTATATAGTTTCAAAGAAGCTCTTTACAAACCACTTACTAATTTCAAAGGGAAAAAAATGTAACCTCACAGTAAAGAAGTGTGGCATAACCTACCTTAGACAAATGATGAAAGTGAACATAATCAGTAATGGGACATATTGAAATCTTGTGTTACCTGATGGAATGCAATGACAAGAGCATAGCATTATTCGCTGATGCATTAGTCTGATTCTGATCATGAGGAGACATCAGACTCACCAAAATGGAGACATATAATGCAAAATAACTGTCCTGTAATCTTTAGAAGTCACAAATGGAATACATAATTCCTAATAGTTAAATACAACACTTAATTCCAAACTGGATCCTTTTGCTATAAAGGACATTATTGGGACAATTGGAAAAACCTAATGGGGGTGTGAGACTGAGATGGTATTAATGTACCATGTTGGTTTCCCGATTTTGGTGTTCAGGTTATGATTATTGAGAAAATACCCTTGCTTGTAGGAAATACAAGTCAACAATTCACTCTCAAAGTTTTTTGTACTGTAAACACTACTTTTCTGTGAGTTTGAGATTTCAAACTAGAAAACACATGCCAAAGAAAGAATAAAATGGTTTGTGGGATTTTCTATCATCTTAAAATCAACTACCGAACTTCCATATCCAGTCCCATATAGGTTTTCCCACAATGTGTGCTTACCTCCATAGCCTTGAGCAGCTTCTTTTCTCAAATGGCTCACCATGGCACTGGTCACGCTGCCCTCTCTTGTCTCCTCTTCGCTACCCTTCACTGTACTCTTTCTCGACTTAGGATATGCTTCTTTTTAGAACCCAGATGTTAACTATCAGAAGAAAGGTATAAATGCCTTAGATGCCTTTCAGCATAT
The DNA here is from genome assembly GCF_027475565.1 of Acinonyx jubatus. Lineage (NCBI taxonomy): Eukaryota > Metazoa > Chordata > Mammalia > Carnivora > Felidae > Acinonyx > Acinonyx jubatus. The sequence continues at coordinate 50,413,378 of NC_069390.1, read as the reverse complement.
CCAGTGATCATGTTGACAGAAACCTGAGGTCAAGTTGTCAGAATCCTTAGTAGATATGATATTATAATTTGTATTTTTTGTCCCATTGCATTTATTTGATTCTCATTAAAACTTATATTTATTATGCAAACCAAATGACATTACAGTATGCATTTTCTCATACTCATACAAGCTTATATGTATAAAAAATACATTTTATTTCATTTTGATACTTCAAACTTTTGAAAATTATCAATAATTTCTTTAAAGTTTACAAGTATATTTAGCCTTGAGAGGTGACAGATAAATATTGCAGTGTATTGGTATAAACATAGTATACTCTAAGTGTAGGAAACAAATTATCTGTCAGGGAAAACACAATATGTTTATTGCCATCTGCCTAGATAAGTAAAATTTTATATATCTATCTATATCTATGTATATATATAGATAGATATAGATATATAAAATTTTATATATATATAAATAATATATAAATATTTATATATATTATTTATATATATTATATATAAATATATATATATATATATATATATATATATATATATATATCTCAAGTAACTGAAGGAAAAATGAAAAGCCAAAGGCATTCCCTTTAATGTGTTAGGGAAAGGGAAAAGAATATGATTGCTCACCCATTTGGGTACTTCCTTTTGAACAGAAGGACTTTTATAACAACTTAAAGTTCCTATAACAACTTTTATAACAACAATGCAATATTAGCACTGCAATGGTTGTTTAGTATAGGGGTTAGAGGTATACATCAGTGGGCCATAAAATAGGAAACTTATTTAGCCACTTCATCCTGATGGTGGTCTAGTATGTAGCATCCTGCTTGCACCATGATGACCCACTGTCATTAAATTAACCCAGTAGGTTCACCCACATGGCTTATGATGGCCCTACATATGCCTTATTAGCCCAAAGTATGTCAGTGTGTACATACCATGCCAGTTTACTACCCAGTGTGACAGCCCTATGTGTAAATCTGCATGTGCCATGACAACCAAGTATATATATGACAGCACAGAATAGGTCCATTTGGATGCACCTGGAGAGCCATTCTACACTGTGTGGACCTGTGTGTGTCAGTCTCATTCACTGTGACACTCTCATATTTACTCATAAGAGCCCAGAGTATGTCAGTATGTATGCATCATGACAGCCAATATAACCTGCGACAGTACAGGATCTATCAGCTGGCATGCACTATAACAGACAACCTTCTGCATGTACCTTGACAGCTCAGTATATACCAGGGCAGTCTTACATGAACCACATTAGCCCATTTTACACAAGGAGGGGAGGCATTTCATGCAGTCTACAAGGTACCATGACTGCTCGGTAGATTTTATAACATCCTAGCAGACCAGTTTGCAACATGACAGCCCAGCATGTGTCAGCCTGCCTGTATTCTAACAGTCTGTATATGCTGTGATGGCACACAGTTTATTGGTCTGTATGCTCCAGCACAGCCTCTGCATGCTGTAACAGCCAGCACCAGCCATTCTGCATATGTAATGAAGATACAGACTCTGACCACCTAGTGTGTGGCAGTCACATGTCAGGCCTTTCATTCTGACAATGCGGCTTGGTGTGGTGTCCATGTGCGTATGCACACATGCATATGCTTAGTTTACCTACATTGGGTCTAGTTCCATTTCTCTCCATTGCATTGGCTTATGTTTCAGATTACTTGCTTCCTGCTTCTATTTCCTTCAAGTGGTTGTGTCTTATTTCCTATAACATCTCTCAGCATTTGCTTCCCTCATTGCAGAGGGCCACAATAGCCTATTTGCTAGCTATTTCTTTAATTTTTTTAACTGAAGTGCAGGATAAATAAGGAAATAAATAAGGTCATTTTGGAGGCTGACAAATTTTACATTTTGATTTCTTTCCTTTCCTTTGGTTGTCTACAACTACAATCTCTCTCTCTCTCCCGTCTTCCCTCCCTCTATCCCTCTCCTTCTCTCTCTCTCTCTCTCTCTCTCTCTCTCTCTCTCACACACACACACACACACACACATATAATGGCACATACATCACATTTTTAAAAACCCTCAAGGTTTCCCATTACTAACAAGTTAGCATCACTTCCATGACCTCCCATGTTTTTCTTCAGCTTCTCATCCCAATCTCTTTTTGTATTATACTTGGCTCCATTTCGTGAACAACGCTCTGCAGTTTCCCACCATTGGACCTTGGTTTGCTCTGTGCTCTCTGGTACAATGTACATCTCTGAATATCTTGTAAGTTTGAGATCTTTCGCGCTTTCTGCCCAATTTTCCTCTTTCATTGCCTCAAAAATCTGGGTATATGACAGTCAGAGAATAGTATTTCATTAAAAAGGTAGAGTTCACATTAAGCATGTATTTCTAATTGCGAAGGATTTTATAAGGGTATTAGTCTGGCACAGTTTCTCCTAACAAGTGGCACTCCATCTCAACCTACAGTTTCAAAGGGAAGATTGTTCTACCCAAATATACCTACTGACCAACCAATATTCTGTGAGATATGCCTGATTTATTAAGATGATTTTCATTAACCTGTAATTGGAGGAAACTGGATGGTCACACCAACTCCAAATCATTGGAATCAGTTTTTCACAACCTCCCTACCCTTTGGAAGAGATAATTATTATTCAAAATTGTTGTGTGTAACCATTATTTTATTTAGGTAATGAAAAAATGTCTCTTGTAATCAAAGACTCATATTTTAATGAAGCTTATAGACTGTATCAGTAATTTTTAGTGTTCTATTCAGCATACTAATAAATTTGAGTTTCAGCTCCACTGCCTAGTAGCTCTTTGAATATGGACCAGATAATATATATGAGCTCCAGTTTCTTCATTTGTAACATAAGAAAGTTCATAACACGTACTTCGTAGTATTGTGAGAGGTAAATGAGATCATTTATTCTTTCAAAAAATATTTATTGAATACCAGCTACATGCCAGTAACTGTTCTTAGTGCTGGGGATATATTGATGAAAAAAATAAGAAAAAAAATTCTTTGCCCTCAAGAAATTTGCTTTTCCAAAAATCAGTAGTTACAGAATATTAGAAGTACTATGGAGACACAGAGCAGGTCAAAAGAGACAGAGTTCTGGGGTGGGAATGGGGGAAGTTATCACTGAGAAAGTGACGTTCCAGCAAAGTCTTGAAAAATGCACTGGAATAAACCAGACAAACACCTTGGGAGAAGAGTACTCCAGATATGGGGAACAGCCAGTGCACCAGCCCTAGGTTCAAGAAACCTTAAGAATATTCAACGAATGGCAAGGAGACTGGTGAGGCTGGAGCAAAGTGGGTAGGGGAGAAGGGTAGCAGAGACCCAGATCATGTAGGGCATTATTGGTCATTGTAAGAATCACAGCTTTACTATGAATGAGATGAAAGACCATTGGAAATGTTTGAATGGAGGGTTGATGTGAGCATATTTACATTTTGAAAAATTTACACTGGCCACTGTGTTGAGAATAAATAGAAGGACAAGAATGAAAACAGGAGACCAGGATTAAGGGGTATACTTGTGATGAGCACTGAGTAATGTGTAGAATTGTTGAATCACTGAAACTAATATAATTATTGTATGCCTGAAACTAATATAACACTGTATGTTAACTATACTGGAATTAAAATAAAATGAAACTTACAAAAAAGAAAACAAGGAGTCCAAATTCAGGTGAGAGAGCATTATAAAAGTGAATAGGGAGAAGATTGGTCAGAATCTAGATACGTCTTAAATGCAGAGTTCAAAGGATTCACTGAGGAATATATGTGAGATATCAGGAAAAGAGGAGAATAAATCGTGACTGTAAAGTTTTTGTCTTAAGCAGTGGGAAGGATGCCATTAACTGGGATTGTCTAGAATGCAGGTGGAACAGGACAGGGCTGGGTAAGGGCACCTCAAGTATGGGCATGATAAATTTGAGATGCCACTTGACATTCAAAGTATAGATGTTTAAAAAGCAATTAGATATACAAATCTAAAGCTCAAGGGAGAGGTCTGGACTAGAAACAAATTTAGGAGTTGTCATTTTTATACATGATATTTAAAGCCATGAGAAAAAGAGGGAGTATAAATAGAGAAGAAAAGTCCATGGACTGAGCCCTGAGGTCCTCCAGCATTGAGAAATCAAAAGTGGAGAAAGAACCAACACAGGTTTGGAATGAGGATTAAAGGAGTGGTAAGTAGGGGTGAAGAGAAACCAGGAAACATGTAGCATTGAAAGCAAAGTGTCCAATACTGCTGATTGGTCAAGTAAAATGAGAATGTGGAATGAATATTGGATCAAATGGAACTTAAACATGGACTTAAATATTGGATTTTTGGATCTGACAAAAATGAGGTCATTAATGGTCTTTAAAAAGTAATTTTAGTGGAGCAGGGAGGCAAAGTCTGACTGAGTATGAGAGAGAATGGAAAGAGAAGAACTATGTTAGTGAGTATATACAGATCCTTACAAATTTTTGCTGTAAGGGGAGTAGAAAAATGGCATAGTAGCTGGAAACAGGACTAGAGTTGAGAGAACTTTCTTTCTTTCTTTCTTTCTTTCTTTCTTTCTTTCTTTCTTTCTTTCTTTCTTTCCTTTTTTGGTAGGAGAAGTAATAGTATGTTCACAACCTAATGAGGAATTTCCAGAAGAGAGGGAAATTGTTATTTCAGGAGCAAGAAGGAAAAATTGCAAGAATGATGTCCTTGAGTGACAAGAAAAGGTGAGATCTAGCACATCTAATGGTGTTCTTGAGTAAGCATCTCTTCTCAGCTCTCCAAGTTCAATGACATCAAATAAGCCATTTTGGAACTATTTACATCAAAGAAATCAGCAGAGGCTATGAATCTGGGTTATTTTTCCCCAGAGGAGTAGGATGTTAACATCTATGAACGTACCACTGAGTGTCAGTGGACGGGCCAGCCTTAAATAAGCAAGCACATAAAGTATTCATCAATAGGAGAGAAAAAGGAGAATGAATACAAGTGCAGATTGGAGATATGTATGCAACAATCTTGTCCCCAATGACTGTCACATAGTAAGTGATTAATTACTAATGTTTGTTGCCTCATTCGATCATAGTACATTGCCTCCAGCTACAACAAGGCTTGCAGGCTATGTAGTATAACATGTCTTTAAAAGGAGGAAGATAAAATACTTAGTCTCTGTGGACTAAGACTTTAAGCTCATCAATTCACTAGTATATTAATTCAGTAAACATTTACTGAGTGTCTATGAGGTGCTCCAAATTATGTCTTAGATTCAATTAAATAAATGCAATAAATATTTTATAAGAAATAATAGACAAAGTATTTTAGTGGGTACAGTAAAGGACCAAGGATGTATCCTACATAAAAAAGATTAAATTCATACATGAATTCTAAAACAAGCCTGTGTTGTGTGGTGTAAATATATAAAATAAATCAATAATAAAAATGATTATAGCGGAACTAAATTTATTGTATATAATTTGGAGAATTTTAGGCATAGGATAATCATCACTTACAAGTCTGCATTTTATTTTTCCATAATTCATGGAGAATCTAGTTCTATCCAATTTGGGAATAAGAACTACTAAAGGAATCCAGGAGCAGAAGAACATTTAATACCAGTTGTTGTTTTCTAATTCTTATCCTACTGGACTTTTCTTTAGCATATTTCCTTTTTAGGAAATATTACTCTGTTTTTGAAGCTCTCCCACTTGGTGTCTCTAATCACATCATATTTTGGATCTTCTCTATCATTGACCTCTATTTTGAAAGAACAAAAGGTCTTCCTCTGCCCTCCCATATTATTTTGGTGTTTCTCCCAAATCTGGCCTTTCTTGGCCTCTTTTCTTTTCATGGTGTTTCTGGGTAATCATATCTATGCAATTACAGTTTCAAGTATCACCTGTGTGCATACAAATAATAGCTGTGTCTTCCCCTTTGTACACATCTTGTGCTCTAGAGGTGTACATCCCAACCAAACACTTGAAATCTCCTGGGTATCTCAAATTCATCACCTAAAACTCAACATATTTACCTCCTTGAAACCAACGAGTTACCCAAGTCCCTCCCCTCTCTCCCTACTACATCTGCTCAGACATCCAGTTCTATCAGTTCTTATTTTAAACATTCATTGTCCCTGCCAATTCCTTAGTTTAGTAATTGCTATTGCTGGCGTCTTCTATTTTGTTTCCCTATTTCTAATTCTTTTCCCCTTTAATCAGAACTATTTTTCCAAGATCCTGATCTGAGCAGCTTAAATTCCTTCTTAAAATTCTGCAACTGCATCTATCCTAAGGATGCAGTGTAATAGTTAACAGAAACACAAATGCCATGTATGAAGATGTAAATCATGTATTATAGGAGTGAAAAATGTAAATGACATAAATTTTCAACAATAAGGGAATGAGTAAGTTGATTATAATGTATAATTCAATGGAATATCCAGCTTCCAATAGTAATAATTTTCCAGGAAACCAGAGCAGACTGAATCTAAGGGATGCTTACTGGAGCTGGTGCAAATTTATGTTCTCATTTTTTTCGACAACCCTACACAGACTTCTGACTTAATCCTCCCAAGAAAATTGTTTCATGCTCATGGAGTTCCCATGCAATTTCAGTAGATCTCAAAACTCTGCAAATCTTATCCCAATTAAACTGTAAGCAGTTTCATAAAGGCAATCACCAATACTTTTGTGCCTGTGCTCTTTTCTTCATCCCTGATTTTTGTCTCTTGTACCCAAATTTTATATTCAATTCTAGTCTCATTGAATTTTAACAAATTAGGACAGATCCTCTGGCTTTCTTCAGACTTCATGCTCTCACCTGGGCTTTATGCATGACTTTGATTTTGGTGCCCCCCCCCCATACTTTTTTGAGATTTTCTCACTCCAGTCCCTGGTCTTATAATGTAGTAAATCTTCAGAACTTATACGTGGAGTTCTGAGTTCCCAGTCTTCCATTACTCATTCAAGGCAACTGATGAAAAATGGTCACTGTGCCACCCCTGCAAAAGGGAATGCAGCACAATTATATGAGGACAATAACTTAACAGCCAGGAAACTGCTGTCCTTACACAACTGACAACTATGAAGTTTGAGTTCCTGGTAGGGTATTCACAGGAATTGTGAGAAAAGGTATTCCTTGACCCAGTCTCCTTCCTAAGACTGATTTAAAGTGAATGGGATGGAAGGAGGGCAACAAATGTTCATAAGAAATGCCCAGACTTTCTCTTGCATAAGCAACCTACAGTTTGTAGGGAACCTTGAAAGAGAGGCTATTCTTACTGTTTGCTTATCTAAGAATAAATAATAAGTGGGTGGTCTGCACCCAAGTAGGAAGGAGCCCCTTTTCATGAGATGCACAGGATTCTGGGACACAAAGTATCATGTAGTTAGCATCCTAAAATGTATATAGGATATACATTTTCCGTCTCTCCTGTATCTCCCATGTATGCTCTATTCAGGAAGTACTGAATGTGGATAAAAATTCACATTTCTCTCTGAGAAGGTAAAGAAAAAAGTGGGAGGCTTCTTATAACTCAGCGTTTATCTTGTTGGTTTAACATCTAGAAATAAGCCTCTTCCTCTTGTGGGTTGAGGAAAGACCTTTTTTCATGGCTATAGCTCTTAATACCACATGGGGGAAGGAAGGTGTGTTCTATTCACCAGTGTATCCCCAGAGTCCAGTGCAGCATCTAGCCCGTAAGTAGTCAATGGATATTTGTTGAATGAAGTTATGATGGCCTGTTTGCTCCGTGGCCTCTGTCCTATGCCAAGGATATCATTTCACGTGTGAAGGTTTTCACCTCTGCACAGAGATGAGTATATTCTTCCCTGAGTGTAGCATTTCCCATGTAGTGTTACTAAATTTAGCCAACTGATTCTCCATACTGCCAGGGTACCAATCATCTCTTCAGTCTGCTGTGATCAAGCTTGTTCTCACCAAGCTACCAGTGATCTCCTTGTGGCCAAATCAAACTATTTTATCAGACCTCTTTGCTGCACATTACTGTAATTCTTCTTGAAATCCTCACATGCCTTAACTACATCTGTGAACTTCATTTTCAAAAACATATGTCTCTAGTCCAGATCTATCTTCAGTCCCAGATATTCATTTAACTGTCCAAGAAGACTCTCAGATTCAGTGTGGCCAAAATTAGGTTTCTAATCATCACCTCAAAGAAAATTCTTTTCCTGTATTTGTCATTTTGGTTAATTAGCTGGATTGATCAAGTGATATGTGTTCCTCTTTTCTTCAATTGATTTCAAATTTCTGTAACCTACTTCAAGTTTTCTACTGGTTCCTTAATTTAAGTAAACTTTTTGACAGGCACCTGAGTGGTTCAGTTGGTTAAGCATCCTACTCTGGATTTTGGCCCAAACCATGATCTGAGGGTTCGTGAGTTTGAGCCCCACATCAGGCTTTGCGTGGACAGTGCAGAGCCTGTTTGGAATTCTCTCTCTCTGCCTCTTTCTAGGTCCCTCCCCTGCTCGCTCTCTCTCTCAAAATAATAAACTTTTAAATAAATAAATAAATAAATAAATAAATAAATAAATAAATAAATAAATAACATTTTGAAACTTCTTTTTTCTAGTGGTATTGAGAATTAAACAAAAATTATGTTTCTGCCCTCTCAATGATACAATGACAGTAGTGATGATGATGATGAGAGATGATGTTTATTAGGCACTTAACCATATGCTGAATACTTTTCTAAGCCCTTTATATGTTCTAATTTTATTATATGTGAAATGCTTTTCCAAGACTAATATTAAATACTAGTTTATTTATCCTTCACAACAACCTTATGAAGCAGATGCTATTATCAAGCTCATTATACTGAGGAAGAAACCAAGACACAAGAGGTTAAGTAATTTTCTCTTGATTATAACAGCTAGAAAGTGATGGAAGTAGCAGTTAGGCTTAAGGATCTGCACTCTTGAATTTATTCTTACATTGTTATTCATTTTTTCTTACATTATGTCCTTTCTATTTCAAGAAATCTTTCTTAACAATTCCCACATATTTCAGGACCATAGTACCAACTGTTATTTAGATTAAATCACCACTAGTTTCATTGATTGCTACTGTTTCTTGTATATTAAATTTTCACCATCTTGAGATCTTTATGCTAATGCAATTTTCATTTGGCTAGAGTACTTTTATGAGTATCTTTATTTTTCTTCAGAAAGGAAATATGGATGCGATACTTTCTAAGTCCTTGCATGTCTAAAAATTTCTTGCCATCATCAATGAATGAAACTCAGTTGGATATAGTAATGCATAATTACCATCTCTTTTTTTAAAAAAGATCCACAGATATTGCTCCATTGATACTGTATATACAGTATTATATATGAAGATACTGGTGCCAATCTGATTAATTTTTTTCTTGTTTTTTTAGGTAACTGCTCTTTTCTATGTGGGAGCTTTTAGGACGTTATCTTTTGATTCCAAAATGTGCCTGGGATATGTCTAAGTATATGTAGATTTTTTTTCAATAATCTTGGACAGTATTTGGTTTTTCAACTGAGAGAAATTTTCTTCCAGTTCGACTTTTATTGCCATCTCTTCTCCATCAGCTCTTTTCTCTCCTTTCACTTCTCTCATTATTCAGATTGGAGCACCTAGATTTGTCCTCTATGAGTTTTCTTCTAATTCTATTTTGGTCCTTATGCTCTGCATTCTGGGAGGAATGTTTGTTTCAATAATTAAACACTTTAATTCAGTGTTAGTAGCATACATTCTTCTGTTCATTGCCTCTGTTGAAATTTTTTATTTTGGCAAATATAATTTTTACATTGAAAAACACTTTTTTGAGAGAGAGAGAGAGAGAGAGAGCGTGCAAGCAGTGAAGGGGCAAGGGGAGAAAGGAGAGAAAGAGAATCTTTTTTTTTTTTTATGAAATTTATTGTCAAATTGGTTTCCATACAACACCCAGTGCTCATCCCAAAAGGTGCCCTCCTCAATACCCATCACCCACCCTCCCCACCCTCCCACCCCCCATCAACCCTCAGTTTGTTCTCAGTTTTTGTTTTTTTTGTTTTTTTGAGAGAGAAAGAGAATCTTAAGCAGGCTCCATACTCAGTGCAGAGCCCAGTGCAGGGCTTGATCCCATGACCCTGGGATCATGACCTGAGCCAAAATCAAGAGTTGGACTCTCAGCCTACTAAGCCACCCAGGCATCCTGAAAAACACTTTTTTATTGTCAAATTGCTCTTTAGTATGGCAGCCTGCTGAGTTTTATCAATCCAATATCCCATTACAGAGAATAGGGTTTAGAATTCTTTAGTCTTCTATTTTCCACATTAACTCTTTTTTTAAAAAAATGTTGGCCTAGTTGCCTTGAGTACTTAGTTTAATACTGTATTTTGAAGTGCTACTTTTATTTTCTCTATGATTTTCTTCCCTCTTGAATAGCTACAGAGTTGGGTTTTTTTTCCCCACTGTGGTAGAATCCTTCAAATCCTATGTAATTCTGGCAACTGTAGATGTAGAGTAGCAGCAGTTGATTTTATTTCCTAAAAGACCATAGATGAGAAGTTGGCAGGCCTACTCATGCAAGGCAATAGATGCACAGGTCTTCCCTCAGGTGAGTCTCTTAAATGACTAGAAGACCCCTTGATCATATAGGTGACTGTGGCAATTCCATCCCATCGCCCTATTATTTCCTTGGGAGGCTATAAAGAATGGAGGTGCCAGAAATATGACTGCGAAGCAGGACCTTTAATCTAGGCGGACATCTAAGGGTAGTTTGGGGTCATTTTGGCCTTATCTATTTCCAGGAAAGTAGAGTAGCTACAGTCAGGCAGCATGGACCTCAGTAAGCCAAGAGAGCTGCCACCTAGCCAGCCTCCACTTGTATGCAGTGACTAATTGTAGACAGTTGACAGTTAAACCGATTGTAGACCATTGTAGACAATTTAAATCCATTTTTTCTTTGAACATATTTTATGAACCTAAAGTTGCAGGTATGTTGGTTTGACCCCCTCTGTTTTCCAATGATAATAATTTTTTCATGTTTTCCCTTCACCATTTTTTGGGTTGTCTTAGTTGCAAATTGAATTTAGATTCTTATCTTCTCAGAATCCACTTTATTTTTCCTAACTTTAATTTTGAAGTGATAGAGGTACATTTCTTCATCTCTAAGAACTGTCTCCTTTTATCTCCACCCTTCTAATTGTATGGGCTACAGAATGCTCAGGTAAAACTCACCAACTACTCCTCACCCATATAGTTCTTCTCCTTGGACAATGTGGTTAGATGAGAAGTGCTGTGGACTCAAAACCTACTTCTGAAAAATAGTCTCCATATGTGGGAAGGATGGTCCAAATGAATCAGCATAAGCAAGACATGGTGGTATGAGGAGCATGAAAAATTTTGGAAATGACAGAAGATCTGGTGTGTCTGAAGTTGAGTGTGGCAAGAGATAAGGCTAGGGAGTTGGGCAAGGGCCAGGTCTTGGGGTTTCTTTTAATGCCATGACAAAGAATTTGAACATTATCCAGAAGGCAATCAGAAGTTGAAGGCTTTTAAGGAAGGGAGCAATAAGATTAGATGTGTGCTTTAAGCATATCATTCTATTAGCACTGTGAAAAATGAATTGGAGGAGGGGAGAATGGAGTGAGGAAACCCATTAGGAAGCTCTTAAAGAGGTTTAGGTGAGAATTTATGAGGCTTCTACTAGGACCATACAATAAGAAGAATAGTGGAGAGATTTAAAAGCTACTTAGCAAGGAGAATAAACAGACTTGGTGTTTGATTATACTTGGAATAAGAAGAAGCCAGAGCTTAGGATGGCTTGGTGATGTGTATGTCTGGTGATACAGTACTTGAGATAGGGAATATAAGAAGCGAATTGGGTTTAGGGAAAAAGAAGATATATTGTGTATAATTTATCTAAGACATTTAAATGTAAATGTCCAAGTATATCTAATATGTACACCACACATCACACATACAAAGCAAAATTTCTCAGTAAGGATATATGAGCTAGATTTGTAGATATGGAACATCAATAGCATATGGCCGATGTGTATAGAAAGAATATAATAGTAAATACAATTTCTGGGTTATTAGTGTGATCTAGATACTATATTGGTGTCTTGGGGATAAACAGAAAGAGAAGTCTAGAATCTCAGTTATTAGAGCCAGAAGTAAACAGAATGTGAATAGAATGTGAGATAAAGAAAAACATGAAGGAGGAAGAGAAGGAAGTTTCAAAGTGTAGAATGAGTTCATATTCTAGAGACATAAATTGAGTTGAGGAGTAAAAAGTGTCCTTTGATTTTGATAATTAGGAAGTCATTGAAACTCTAATTAAAGGGAAGGACAGATGAGATACGGAAGTATTCTAGTCTCTTTCCTTAGAATTGCATTTAACTTTAATCAGTCACCTTTCAAACAGGTTCTAGAGGAAGTATTTGAGATTAGAAGGAAGACTCTGGCAAGAAAATAGTGGTTGTGGTTGCTTGTTGTTGGAGGTGAATGGAGCCCACTTCCTAGAGAGGAACAAACAAATCCTGCTCTCATAGAACAAGTTGAGGGAAATGAACAAAGTCACATCAGTGTTGCAAGAAGCCTACTATACTTCTTCATAAGAAGGGATGGGCTTGTGGAGGATGATGTGAAGGGAAGAAGGGTGAATATTCTGCATGCTGAGGCCCATCATCTAGATCTATCTTCCAGGAGCGAGGCACTCATTCTTCCAGTTGTCAGGAAAGTTGACTGCTGTTTGCTCATGTCTGAATCCTTCCACAGAAATTGTCCTCGTCCAAGGTTCCTTGCTTCCTCCCCAGAGGCAACCTGTATTCAATGACTTGTTGATGCAGGGATATCAGAATCCATCCCCCTTGCCTCAATTCAGGATATCTGTGAAGAGCCATCTCAGTTTCAGAGTTCCCATGAGATTCGCTGAAACCTCAATGCAAACACATACCACGTTAACATCTCTCTTAGCAGAATCCAGTTTTTTCTACTTGTTTACAGGTATTATTCTCAATGACACTCTTCAATAAACCTCCTACATCAAATCTTGGTTGCAAAGATTGTTCCTGGAGAACCCCACACTCACCCCATCACCTCCTGAAGAAAAACCATCCTAATACTGTGGAACTGTCTGCACATTGGGATGGACCTGTTGAGAAGGTGTGGCACTGCAGATGGAAAGCCTATTCATGACACGAGGTAGTCCCTAGAGGAGAGAGGAAGGGCAGAGAAGAGCAGTTTTGTCTTTTGTTTGTTTAAGAGAGGTACTTTAGTATATTTATATTGTAGATGAAAGAGACCAGTGGAGAGAGCACATTTGTGAATCCAGGGGAAAGAAGAAATAATTAATGGATGGGCACCTTGCTTGAAAAGACCCTATCTCACTCAGTCTCTGTAAGTTATTCTCCAATAGTCTCATCTCCACACTCAGAAAGCAAGAACTCTTATCCTGCATCTTCGTTTATTTATTTGTTTTTTGAGGGAGGGCGGAGCAAGCCAGGGAGGAGCATAGAGGGAGAGAGAATCTGAAGCAGGCTCCGCCCTTTCAGCACAGAGCCTGACAACAAGAGTCAAACTCAAAAACTGTGAGATCATGACCTGAGCTGAAACCAAGAAGTCAGATGCTAAATGGACTGACCCGCCCAGGCACCCCCTGCATCTTTGGAATTAGAGTTTCCATCTCCAAACCCCTCAACTGAAGGTTGAGTCCCCTCAAACTGAAGGTTAGTGATATTTGATAAGACTTCCAGTGCTTTCTCAACCCATTTCTAAATGGTTTGGTCACTCCTGCTCTCAGCTGCTGGGGGTCATCATGAGACTGACAAGTTTCGATCTCTTTGAGAGATCTATTTATGACTGTGCTTTCTGCTTACAGCTCTCCTGATGGTCTGGTTAGTTTTGCAGTGGTCATCCTTCCCCTTGAATCAAAACCCAAAGGTTAATAAGTCCCTTCACATTTCACAGCTAATATAAACTATAATTATGATGAACCAAAACTGGGAGTTCAAGTGAACGTTCCAACCACCGGAGGAACTGTGTGCTCAGGAGCTGTCAAGCGATAAGGCTTCGCTGCAATTAGAAATCTCTCCTGGATGTTGACCCCTCCCTCTGAGTTTAAGTGGAGAATAAATTGGATGAAAGGAAAGGACAGGACATGCAAGAGGAAGAAAAAAATTTTAAAGGATCTCTGACAAATCACAGCTCAAAGGTTGAATTTGTTTTTTTGTTTGGTTTTTAAAATTTTGTTTTTGGGTTTTTTTAAACTGCTTTGGGGGATGAAAGCAAATTTCCCTGGTAAGAAATGATTGCTTTACAGGGCTGGCTTGGGGGCTATTAACAAGACATGACCTGAGTGCAATGCTCCCCACAGGTCATAAAGATGACTGTATATGGGAGCTGATCACAGGAAAAGTGATTGAGGCTATTATTAACGCATTACTCAATTACTTATTAATTACTTTAAAATGGATAGAAATGAGGCAATTAGGAGTTCACAATTCTAATTGGTATTTGAAATCACAGAGGGTGAATTGATGAGCGCCAGCTGCTCTGACATTTTGCGTGGTAAGCAGCTACTGGGGAAGAGACTATAGAGCGATACTCTGTAATCTCTCTTTTCACAGCACGGCCACACTCAGGGAGGACAGATATTTCCCCCTGGAGAAAAAAAAAAAAGTACTCATACTTCCATTTGACTAGACAGCCGTGAAGTCAGGATCTGGCTACAGCATGCAACCCAAATAGAAAGGAGGAGGAAAGCTGTGCATTTGTCCTTCCCACTGTGGACACAGGAACGAGATCTGCACCCAGGAAATGTGGAATGAATGTGAGCATAGCTGAGTTCAAAATTAAACTCTGGGGACAAGTGGGTTATTAGCCTGCCAGGCACAATATAAATACCAATACTAAAGCCTATTGAGTCTTCTTGCTTGTTGAGAGTAGGTGGGCTAACCACTCAAGACACACTCCATTCCTGATTCAGGTCTTCAGAAGGTATTTGGTATCTTTCAGTCATGAGTCTGTTACTTCTGTGATAAGAAGTCTAGATGCTCAAGGAAGTGGCCTTCTTCCATGGATTTTCCAGAGGTTTTTTTCCCCAAGGAGATATATTTATGATGTTAAATATGTGCTAATATAGTTATGTATACCTTTCTGTTATCCTCATAGGCTTCTTTAATCACATCCTTTGAAACAGGTCACAGCTACGGAGAGTTAGTTTTCTCATGTTTGTAACTGAGTCAGAATGGTAACAGTCTTTCCTAAAAAGTCTGCAATTTTCTTTTTTTTTTAACGTTTATTTTATTTTTGAGACAGAGAGAGAGAGAGAGAGAGAGCATGAACAGGGGAGGGTCAGAGAAAGAGGGAGACACAGAATCTGAAACAGGCTCCAGGCTCTGAGCAGTCAGCACAGAGCCCGATGCGGGACTCGAACTCACGGACCGCGATCATGACTTGATCCAAAGTCAGACGCTTAACCGACTGAGCCACCCAGGCGCCCCTGCAATTTTCTTTACCAAAAAAGACTTTAATTTTCCTAAGAAAATAGGAAATGTGGAAAAAAGCATGTCAGAAAGGAGGGGAAGAGGGCACAAGAGGTAGAGAAGAATGAAAGAGGGAATAAAGAGCCAAATGAAGAAGCATAAGGGAGTGAGAAAGTGTGATTTTCAGGTGTATAAAAGCAGGGACATCTCCTTGTCCCTTTCTGTGATGGTTAATTTTATGTGTCAACTTGACCAGGCCATAGGGTGCCCAGACATTTGGTCAAACATTACTCTGGGTGTGTCTGGGAGAGTGTTTCAGGATTATTGCCATCTGAATTGTTAGACTGAGTAGAGCAGGTTGCTCTGGTGCTCCTGAATAGCTGAAGGCCGAAGAAGGGACTCCCCCTGCTTGATTCTACTGAGCTGGTCTTGTCCAGCCTGCAGACTCAGATGGAAACACTAGCTCTTGGGTCTTGAGTCTGTTGGCTTTCAGAGTGGAACTTACATCATTGGTTTTCTTGGTTCTCAGAACTTCAGACTCAGACTGGAACTACACATCAGCTCTCCTGGGTCTCCACCTTGCTGACTGCAGATGTTGGGACTTCTCAGCCTCCATAATTATGTGATCCAATTCCTAAATATATTATTATGTTATATATATTATTATATATATTATGTTATATATTATATTATATTATATTATATTATATTATATTATATTATATTATATTAACTAGTTATCCAGAGAAACAGAACCAATAGGATATATATACATACATTCCATTGTAAAGAAGCATGTCAGAATATATATATCCTATTGGTTCTGTTTCCATGGGTAACCTTGACTAATACACCATCCCAAGCTTTTCCTTCTCTGTGTACTTAAGATTTTGTCTCATATCTACTTCTAGGCTACTTCATGCTTAAGACTTCTCTATTGTCATCTAGCTCCTCAAATCTACTTTCATCAGTGCCTTTGGGGTGTCTACTTTCTTTGCTCTGGGGCCATCACCTACAGGTTTGGACCTGCCATCCTCCATCATGTTGATCCTGCCACCACCATGCTGGCCTCAATAAAAGGATGATTCAGAGAAGGCCATTTTTCTTTTTTTTTTTTAAGTTTTTATTTAAATTCCAGTTAACATACAGTGTAATATCAGTTTCAGGTGTATAATATAGTGATTCAACACTTCCATACAGTACCCGGTGCTCATCATGACAAGTGCACTCCTTAGTCCCCATCACCTATTTCACCCATACCCCTGCCCACCTCCCTTCTGGTAAACATCAGTTTGTTCTCTGTAGTTAAGAGTCTGTTTCTTGGTTTTTCCGCCTTTTTACCTCCTGTGGTAATTTTTTTTTGTTTCCTAAATTCGACATATGAGTGAAATCCTTATTTGTCTTTCTCTAACTGACTTCGCTTAACATAATACTCTCTAGCTCTATCTACATCATTGCAAATAGCATGATTTCATGCTTTTGTATGGCTGAGTAATATTCCATTATATCTCACACACACACACACACACACACACACACACACACACACACACCACATCTTCTTCATGCATTCATCAGTTGATAGACATTTGGGCTATTTCCATAATTTGGCTATTGTAGGTAATGCTGCTAAAAACACTGAGGTGCATATATCCTAGAAGGTCATTTTTCTTTAAAGTTCCATTTTAATTGTTCATAGAACCACTAATGGAAAGATGTTACATGTAAGTTTAGGGATAAATAGAATTTCTAGTGGATTTGTGGTACCAATTAGTTTTGCTACCCAGCATCTCTTCCTTTTGTCTGGTAATAGTACCCTACTTCCATTTGGGAAACTGCCCCATTCCTGTTGCATTTTGTTTTGGAAGAGTATCATCACAGTGCCCATACCTCATGACAACAGTAAGTGGTCAAAGGGATAGACACCTGGCCCAAACAAGGATATCACAACTCATTCTTGGGATTGATATATCGACACTGAGAAAAAGTGTCTATCTTTCCACCAGAGTTGCTAAACCAAGAGAGTGTAAACTTGGAGCTGCTGGCAATCACCTCCCTAAATTCAGAAAAAGTCCATTTCTAGTAGGAGAAAATGAGACCAACACAGACAATAGTAGAATTGAAAATTGAAGAGGAATATGAAGGGGAGGAGGAGGAAGAGGGATCTAATGTTTAAGTACCTGGGTCTAACCATGCCTGAAGGAGCCATTAACCCCTGGACTTCCCAGGTATATGAACCAATGGGCTTCAGTTTTCATTTAAGATAGTTTGACTTGAGGTTTCTGTTATTTCCAAATTTCTAAAGCACATAACCCACAGAATTCTGATTAATATCAAACATTTAATATAATCAAAAACATTCTGATTAATACTAAAAGTGGTACAGAGGTTGGGGTGTTGTTGTGATTGTAGAGCTAGCAAAGCGCTTGGGCATTGGATAGTGAGGCCTCTTGTTGAGAAGCTGATGAATTTGGTTGAGTGGTTGTAAAGCAGCTGGTTAAACTGTCTATAGGGTCTTTAGAGTCAGACTCTGTCTACTATAAAACTAGGACTTCAAGGGACTTGGTGCAAAAATGTAAGGGTAGTGAAGCATTTTTGGTATTTCTAGTGCCCTTCATAAACATTCTGCAATTCAAAAAGTATAAGCTTTGCTTCAAGATGGCCCATCCAAAAACAGTCAAATAGCATAAATAAGACAGCATGTGACTTTGTTAAGAGCTACCCTTTTGCCCTAGAACCAGTAATCCAAAGGTAAAGGGAGGTGGAGGAGGGTGTCATATAACCACAAATCTTTCAAAAAACTTATCTGTCTCTATAAAGTCAATAAAGTGGCAAAAAGTGGGAAATACAATTTGGATCTGAGATACTTAGGGTACCCTGTGAAATTTATGCTTCTTTCCTTAAGATAGAAGAGAGATTGTTTTTTTCTAAGGAATGGAAAGATCCTTGGGATCTCTTGCCTAAGAGATTGTGCTATTTTTCTAAGAAAATTTAAAGATACGGAAAAACAAGAAGAATAATATAACAAATACCTAATCTCCCACAACCCAGAATTAATGGTGGTTAATTGCTTACAGACATAAGTAATCTATATATTGTTCAAATTTTTTATTCACTCTAGAGTATTTCATAACATGATTGTCAACCGAACAAGTTTGTCTGTTCCCTTTGTAATAGAGATTTAGGTGGTCAGATTTATAGTATCGCAAACAATAGATTGATTGCTGTCATATGTTTTGTGGTACATACATGTAAGAATTTTTTTCTAGTTCGTACATCTAGATGTGGACTGCTGGATCACAAAGTTTGCCTAGCTACTATCAACTGCTTTCCGAAGTTATGCCAACTTATGTTCTTACCAGTAATACATAATTATTCCATTTTCCCAAAAGTTTGCAAACAATCAACATTGTAAGACTTTTTTTTTAATTTTTTTTAACGTTTTATTTATTTTTGAGACAGAGAGAGACAGAGCATGAACGGGGGAGGGTCAGAGAGAGGGAGACACAGAATCTGAAACAGGCTCCAGGCTCTGAGCTGTCAGCACAGAGCCCAACGTGGGGCTTGAACTCACGGAGCGCGAGATCATGACCTGAGCCAAAGTCGGCCACTCAACCAACTGAGCCACCCAGGTGCCCCAAGACTTTTTAATATATGCCTATTTGATGAAGGAAAAACGGCACTGTGATGTTGCTTTTATTTTACAAAACTAAATAAAGTTGAACATCTTTTTGCATATTTATAACCCAATTCAGATTTCTTCTATGAATTTTATTACCTGTGACTGTTTTTCTATTTTTTTTCTTCTTGAATTGTGGGAGATCTTTATATATTTTGCATATGAATCCTTTGTTTGGGTAGTATTTGTAGAATATAGGCTTTGACTCAATCTGTTTGAATTCTGGTTTATCACTAAGCAGTAAGTTACTTATCTGTTCTGTGCTTCAGTTTTCTTATCTGTAAACTAGAGAGGATGGTAGTTCCTCTCTCATGGTGCTATCTGGAGGGTTGAATTTAATAGCTAGAAAAAGGATTTAGAGTGCTCAATAACTTGTCAGAACGTGGAGGAGAGTAAACATGAGAAAAACACAAGAGCTCACATTCTTTTTTTTTTTAAGTTTTTGTTTATTTTGAGAGACGGAGAGAGCGTGCACACACATGTGGAGAATGGGCAGAGAGAGACAGAGGCAGAGAATCTCAAGCAGGCCTCGATCTCATTAACTGTGAGATCATGACATGAGCCGAAATCAGGAGTTGGACCCTTAACCGACTGAGCCACCCAGCCCTCCCCCCCCCACAAAGAGTTCATATTCTTTTCAATTCTTTCACAGCAGCAGAAACAAATCAGCCATTAGTAGGTCCATAAATTATCCTGGTTCACATTTTATAATATTGTTGCTGGTTTCTTTTCGCATGCCTCTTCTTTTCCTATTCCCATTTTGTGTGCCATTCAAGCTTCTACACATGTGCAAACTTAACACAAATAGAATATGCTTATGAGAATTTATGAGATGATCTTTCCTTTGGCTCCCAAAGCTTCTTGAAAATTCCTTGCTCACAGTACTATAATATTTTCTATGCCTCTGCTCAACCCAGTAAGGAGGTTAAGACTGTAGACTGGCCCATTCATCTTAATATCCCCAGTGGCTAGGATCATCACTGCCATTTGGGAGGGATTCTCTAAGTGTTAAATGACTGCCTGACAGAAGGTGTTTCTAACTGGAGGAAACATAATGATTTAAAATTCTGGTCCTGCCAATCAGTAAGTAAAAGGGCAGTAGCTTTACCGAAGGTTAATTTTGGAATCATTTATTAAATAGATTTTGCATTAATTGTTAAGGGTTTCTTGGGAAATCTAGCACACATATATTATGTGTACCCAGCACCTATGCACTAATGCATCCTGCACATACACACACACACATATACTATATTATAGAAATACCAGCAAGATCTTGGGGGGAAGTATAGCTGGCTGTAGCTCTTCCTGGAGCTCATCTTACTGTTTATTTAAAAGGAAACAATTCATTCTTTTTGAGCTTCAGCAGAGAACTCTGCTAAACTGAGCTCCTGGGCTGGTAACACATCAGAGAGAAAGGAAGGTGTCATTTGGCAATTTGGCTGCTGCTGATGACACAGTGATCTTTCAGAAAAAAAATTTAGCTTCAGGGAAGGCTGCCTATTAGAGCAAAAGGATAGCAAGTTAAGAGAATTGGTTCCTAGATTTTCTTTGCAGGAAAGCAAGCTTTTTTTTTCTTTTTTTTCTTGCTGGGTATGAAAAAATGCAACCTATTTATTCTGAGTGAGATAATACTAAGAAAGGAGAGGCTGAAAACCAGATATACAAATCTTGAGAATCAAGTCAATGGGGAAAGGAATCATGCCCTTTGTATGTACACTGAGGACCTGACCCAGTGCCTAGCACCAATAGTCCCTTGGTAAATATTTGTTAAATAAGTGTATGAATGAATGAATGTCTCCTAGTTTTAGAAGTATGCCCTTATTCTTCTCCTCCAAACTCTTTAATTATTATAAAAATATAATATTCCATGTTTTCGAAATTACAAAAAAATAAAGAGAATAAAAGAAAACACATTCATAATGGACTCATAAAGATAAAATTAGATGTTGACTATTTTCCTGCATCATTTGTACGCATGCACATGTGTCGGTATTTGGGGTTTCTTTTGTGGGGGGAGCTGCCTATTTTTAATATATTTCTTTCGAGACCACCTCCTTGAAATTTCTAGGGACAAAATACAAAACAAGAAACAGACTTCCTTTCAAATACATAAACAGCATGCTAGAGTTTTTGAAAGCATTACTGATTACAGTGTTACAGAAAAATGTTTGCTTACTCCGGGACACTTCAGGATTCCTGAAGAACAAACGTGATTTCTCTTTTCCTCCCGCTGGGTTGTTCTCAGGTGTTAAGTCACTGCTCCTGCTCTCTGACAGATTTTCCATGTAGAAGATGGGGAGCCTGGAAATCATGCTGACAGTTGGAGTGAGGCCATTCTCCATTCCATGCCAGAACCAAAGGCTATTGGCCACATTCTTCTTTTAAAGCAGGGAAGTGAGAAAACAAGGCCTAATCCAAAACCAATACCTGTCTTCATGACCACATCTGCCACACACTGGTCCCACTTCCTGCCGAGCTCAGAATCTGACATGTTCCCCGTATGTGTGGCCGTTTGTACGTGTATGTGCACAGATGCACACAAATGTGTGGTCATGGTATATAAACAGTTTTCATTCTAATTTTTATTTGCCTTGTGAATATTTTTGAATGTTATTAGTTTATTTAAGAATATGATTTATAATTGCTGGATAATTAAACTTTTAAAATAGCACCTATTTTAATAACATGAATTGCAGTTAATAAGGTTACTAAAGTCAAAGGATATCAATATATAACTACTTTGGTATACTTTTTCAAAATTATTTTCCAGTAAGGATTTTAATGTTATTGCATATAACCCTTACTAACTGAGTCTTATAGCTTTTTAATATTTTTTTCAAATTCAGAATCAGGAAAATATTGTTTCATTTTTTTAATGTTTATTTATTTTTTGAGAGACAGAGAGAGAGAGACCGAGCATGAGTGGGGGAGGGTCAGAGAGAGAGAGGGAGACACAGAATCCAAAGCAGTCTCCAGATTCTGAGCTGTCAGCACAGAGCCAATGCGGGGCTCGAACCATGAGATCATGACCTGAGCCAGAGTCAGCTGCTTAACCAGCTGAGCCACCCAGGCACCCCAATATTGTTTCATTTTAACCAACATTTTTTTCATAACTAAAAGATCAAAATTTTTTCATCTTTTTTGTTGCTTATGTCTCTTTTAGTGAATTATCTGTCCATGTCCTTTATTCATGAGTATCTATTTATCTAGCAATGTATTTCTTCTTGATTTAACAGTAATTTCATTGTGCTTATTTATTTTTTATGTTTTTATTAAAATTCCAGTTTAGCATTTTGTGTAATATTGGTTTCACTAATATTAGAATAGAGTTTAGTGATTCATCACTTACATACAACACCCAGTGCTCATCACAAGTGCCCTCCTTAATCCCCATCGCCTATTTTACCCATCCCTCTACTGTCTCCCCTCTGGTAACCATCAGTTTGTTCTCTATAGTTAAGAGTCTGTTTCCTGGTTTTCCTCTCTCTTTTTCCCCCCTATGTTTGTTTGTTTTGTTTTTTAAATTCCACATATGAGTGAAATCATATGGTATTTGCCTTTCTCTGCCTGACTTGTTTCACTTAGCATAATACTCTCTAGCTCCATCCACATCACTGTAAATGGGAAGATTTCATTCTTTTTGATGGCTGAGTAGTATTCCGTTATAGATAAACCACATCTTCTTTATCCATTCATCAGTTGATGGACACTTGGACTCTTTACACGATTTGGCTATTGTAGATAGTGCTGCTATAAACATTGGGGTGCATGTTTACCTCAAATTAGTATTTTTGTATTCTTGGAGTAAATACCTAATAGTGCAATTGCTGGGTTATAAGGTTTTTAACATTTTGAAGAACCTCCATACTATTTTCCAGAGAGGCTGCACCAGTTTGCACTCCCACCAACAATGTGAGTGGGTTCCCCTTTCTCCACGTCTTCACCAATACCTGTTGTTTCTCGTGTTGTTAATTTTAGCCCTTCTGACAGGTGTGAGGTGATATCTCATTGTAGTTTTGATTTATACTTTCCTGATGATGAATGATGTTGAGCATCTTTTAATGTGTCTATTGGTCATATTTTCTTGGGGAAAATGTCTATTTGTGCCTTCTGCCCATTTTTTAGTTGGATTAATTATCTTTTGGATGTTCAGTTTTATAAATTCTTCAGAGATTTTGGATATTAACCCTTTGTCGGATACATCATTTACAAATATCTTCTCCCATTCCATAGGTTGCCTTTTAGTTTTGTTGCTTATTTCCTTCGCTGTGCAGAAGCTTTTTATTTTCATGAATTCCCAATTGTTTATTTTTGCTTTTATTTCCCTTGCCTCAGGAGACATATCTAGTAAGAAGTTGCTATGGCCAAAGTCAAAGAGGTTGCTGCCTGTGTTCTCCTCTAGGATTTTTATGGTTTCCTGTCTAACATGTAGGTTTGTCATCCATTTTGAATTTATTTTTGTGTATGGTGGAAGAAAGTAGTCCAGTTTCATTTTTCTGCATGTTGCTGTCCAGAATTTGCAACACCATTTGTTGAAGAGACTGACTTTTTTCCATTGGATATTCTTTCCTACTTTGTCGAAGATCAGTTAACCATAGAGCTGTGGGTTCATTTCTGGGTTTTCCATTCTGTTCTGTTGATCTATGTGTCTGATTTTTGTGCCAGTACCATATTGTCTTGATCACTACAGCTTTTGTAATGTAATTTGAAGTCTGGAATTGTGATACCTCTGGCTTTGCTTATCTTTTTTTAAGGTGTCTTTGGCTATTCAGGGTCTTCTGTGGTTCCATACCAATTTTAGGATTGTTTGTTCTAGCTCTGTGAAAAATGCTGTTGGTATTTGGTATATGGATTGCATTGAATGTGTAGATTGCTTTGGGTAATATAGACATTTTAACAATATATATTCTTTCAGTCCATGGGCATGAAATGGTTTTCCATTTCTTTGTGTTATCTTTAATTTCTTTGATCAGTGTTTTATAGTTTTCAGAGTACAGACCTTTTACCTCTTTGGTTAGGTTTATTCCCAGGTATTTAATGGTTTTTGGTCCAATTGTAAATGGGATTGATTTCTTGATTTCTCTTTCTGCTGTTAATCACTGGTATATAGAAATGCAACAGATTTCTGTACATAGATTTTGTATCCTATGACTTTACTGAATTAATGTATCAGTTCTAGCAGTTTTTTGGTGGAGTCTTTTGGGTTTTCTATATATATAGCATCCTGTCATCTGCAAATAGTGAAAGTTTGGCTTCTTCCTTGCCAATTTAGATGCCTTTTATTTCCTTTTGTTGTCTGATTGCTGAGGCTAGGACTTCCAATACTATGTTAAATAACAGTAGTGAGAGTGGACATCCCTGTCTTGTTCCTGATCATAGAAGTAAAGCTCTCAGTTTTTCTCCTTTAAGGATCATATTAGCTGTTGGATTTTCACATAGGGCCTTTATTATGTTGAAGCATGTTCCCTCTAACTCTACTTTGTTTGTTAACCAATTTCTGTATGTTGGTTTATGTCCTGCAACTTTGCCGAATTCATGTATCAGTTCTAGCAAGTTTTTGGTGGAGTCTTTTCAGTTTTCTATACAGAGCATCATGTCATCTGCAAATAGTGAAAATTTTACTTCTTCCTTGACAATTTGGATGCCTTTTATTTCTTTTTGTTGTCTGATTACTGTGGCTAGGACTTCTAGTGCTATGTTGAATAGCAGTGGTGAGAGTGGACATCCCTGTTGTGCTCCTGACCTTAGGGGAAATGCTCTCAGTTTTTTCCCATTGAGGATGATATTAGCTGTGGGTCTTTTGTATATGGCCTTTATGATATTTGGTATGTTCCTTCTATCCCTCATTTCTCTTTTTTTAAATTTTTTTAATGTTTATTTTTGAGAGAGACAGAGACAGAGTGTGAGCAGGAGAGGGGCAGAGAGAAAGGGAGACAGAATCCGGAGCAGCCTCCAGGCTCTGAGTAAGCTGTCAGCCCAGATCCTGATATGGGGCTTGAACTCACAAACTGTGAGATCATGACCTGAGCTGAAGTCGGATGCTCAACCAACTGAGCCACCCAGGCACCCCTATCCCTACTTTCTTGAGGGTTTTTATTAAGAAAGGATGCTGTACTTTGTCAAATGCTTTTTTGCATCTATTGAAATGATCATATGGTTCTTATCCTTTCTTCTGTTAATGTGATATGTCACATTGATTGATTTGTGAATATTGTACTGTCCTTCCAGACCAGGAATAAATCCCACTTGATAGTGGTGAATGATTCTTTTAATGTACTGTTGACTTTGGTTTGCTGGTATTTTATTGAGAATTTTTGCATCCATGTTCATCAGGGATATTGGCCTGTAGTTTTCTTTTTTAGTGGAGTCTTTATCTGGTTTTGGTGTCAGGGTAATGCTGGCCTCATAGAATGAATTTAGAAGTTTCCCTTCCTTTTCTGTATTTTGCAAAGAATAGGTATTAACTCTTTTTTAATTTATTTTTTAAAACAATTTTTTCAGATTTTATTTTTTAGTATTCTCTACACCCAACTTGGGGCTCAAACCTACAACACCGAGATCAAGAGTTGCATGCTTTACTCACTGAACCAGCCAGGCACCCCTTCTCTTCTTTAAATGTTTGTTAATATTTGCCTGTGAAGCCATCTGGCCCTGGATTTTTGTTTTCGGGAGATTTTTGATTACTGATTCAAATTTCTTTTTTTTTTTTTTTAATGTTTATTTCTTTTGAGACTCAGACAGACAGAGAAAGAATCTTGAGCAGACTCCTTGCTGTCAGTGCAGAGCCAGACATGGGACTCGATCCTACAAACCGTGAGGTCATGACCTGACCCAAGATCATGAGCTGACCCAAAATCAAGAGTCAGATACTTAACCAACTGAGCCACCCAGGTGCCCACTGATTCAATTTCTTTGCTGGTTATCAGTCTGTTCAAGTTTTCTACTTCTTCCTGTTTCAGTTTTGGTAGTTTATATGTTTCTAGGAATTTTTCCATTCCTTCTAGGTTGTCAAATTTGTTGACATATAGTTTTTCATAATATTCTCTTATAATTGTTCATATTTCTGTGGTGTTGGTTATTTGTCCTCTTTTATTTGTGATTTTATTTATTTGGGTCCTTTCTCTTTTCTTTTTAGAAAGTCTGGCTAGAGGTTTAACAATTTTAATGACTTTTTTCAAAGAACCAGCTTCTGGTTTCATTGATCTGTTCTATTGTTTTTTAGTTTCTGTATCACTCATTTCTGCTTAATATTTATTATTTTCTTCCTTTTGCTGGCTTTAAGCTTTGTTCTTTTTCCAGCTCCTTTAGGTGTAAGGTTAGGTTGTTTATTTGAGATTTTTCTTGCTTCTCCCAGTAGGCCTGTATTGTCACATACTTCCTTCTTAGGCCCACTTTTGCTGTATCCCAAAGGTTTTGGACTGTGTATTTTGATTTTCACTTGTTTACGTGTATTTTTAAACTTCTTCTTTGATTTCCAGGTTGACCCATTCATTGTTTAGTAACATGTTTAACCTCCATGCAATTGTGGTCTTTCTAAATTAAAAAAAAAATTAATCTTTATTTATTTTTGAGACAGAGACAGAGCATGAATGGGGGAGGGTCAGAGAGAGAGGGAGATACAGAATCTGAAGCAGGCTCCAGGCTCTGAGCTGTCGGCACAGAGCCCGACGCGGGGCTTGAACTCATGAACCGTGAGATCATGACCTGAGCCAAAGTCGGAGGCTCAACTGACTGAGCCACCCAGGCGCTCCTCTAAATTTTTTCATACAGTTAACTTCAAGTTTAATAGTGTTGTTGTCAGAAAAGATGCATAGTATGATCTCACTTATTTTGTACTTGTTGAGGCCTGATTTGTGACCTAGCATGTGATCTATTCTGGAGAATGTCCCATGTGCACTTGAAAATAATGTGTATTCTACTATTTTAGTATGAAATGTTCTGAATATATCTGTTAAGTCCATCTGGTCCAGTGTGTCATTCAAAGCCATTGTCTCCTTGTTGATTTTCTGCTTAGATGATTTATCTGTCCATTGATGTAACTGGGGTGTTTAAGTCCCCTGCTATTATTATATTATTATCAATGTGTTCCTTTATGTTTGTTTCATTGTTTTATATATTTGGGTGCTCTCATGTTGGGTGCATAAATATTTACAACTGTTAGATCTTCCTGTTGGATTGTCCCCTTTATTATGATATAGTGCCCTTCATCATCTCTTGTTACAGTCTTTGGTTTAAAGTCTAGCTTTTCAGATATAAGTATTACTACTCTGGCCTTCCATTGACATCCATTTGTATGATAAATGTTTCTCCATCTCCTCATTTTCAATCTGCAGGTGTCTTTAGGTCTGAAATGAATCTCCTGTAGGCAGCATATAGATGGGTCTTATTTTTTTTGTGCATTCTGACACCCTATGTCTTTTGACTGAAGCATTTAGTCCTTTTACATTCAGGGTGATTATTGATAGATATGTATTTAATGCCATTTTATTACTTGTTTTGTCATTTCTGGAGATCTTCTGTTTCTTTCTTGTCTTTGTTACTTTGGCCTGTCCTTTCCACTTGATTTGACAGTAATTTAAAAAATATTTTAAGAAGACTAAGACTTTGTCTATAAATAATTTTCCAAGTTGTCAAATTTCTTTTAATTTTATTTAATGGTAATTTATATGTATATGGTAATATACATGTTTTAGATTTTTAAGAAATTAAGTATACTGTTTTTCCTTTGTGTTTTTTTTATTTTTTGCTTTGTGATTTCTTCTATGTCTTTCATTCTTAGAAAACATTTCCCCTTCCTGGAGTCTGCAAAATACTCATTTATAGTTTATTCTAGTTTAATTTAGTTTACTTTTGTTGAGTTTTATTTTGTCTTAATTTTAAGCACATTACTAAGTCATTTCAATCTAGCTTTATTTTTTGCCAAATACCTAACCAGTTGTTCCAGCATCATTTACTGAATACTCCTCAATTTATATACTGATTTACAATGGCATTTAACTATATTTTAAATTCCTACATAGAAGAGTGTTGGTTTCTAAAATATTTATATTGCTCCATTGATCAAACTCAGTTCTTGCCCTAGAGACACAGCATCTTGATAACTGAAAGGTTATTGTAGGCTTTATTATCTGATAAGAAAAATCTCTGTTTATTACCCTTTCGGTCTTGTTTTATTTTATCTTTTTGAAACTTTTTCACTATT
Source organism: Acinonyx jubatus (assembly GCF_027475565.1). Taxonomy (NCBI): domain Eukaryota; kingdom Metazoa; phylum Chordata; class Mammalia; order Carnivora; family Felidae; genus Acinonyx; species Acinonyx jubatus. The sequence goes on along the minus strand of NC_069390.1, from coordinate 50,385,042 downwards.
CAAAACTATATACTTTTAAAATGAGCTATATGATCACTTTGTCACTTAAAAATTGGAAAAACTCAGATTTTTATTGGAATCACATTAAACTTTTAAATTATTTGAGAAGAATTAAATAATCACCTTTATAATTTTTAATATTCCCATTCAGGAACATGGTTTATCTCTCCATTTATTCTCCTATTATGTCTCTCTGTTTTCTAATTTTCTTCATATTGATGGCGCACAATTCTCTAAATTGCTTTTCACAGCTCTCTTATTACTGTTCTTTTAAATGTGCTTAATTATTTTAGATGACATAGAATAAAATAGTCTTACCATCATAATTTTGACTAGATTACTACTGGTGAAAAGAAGCACCTATTAAGATTTTATATGTACGTTTGCATCTGAACATCTTCCTAACTTCTCTAATTAATTTGAATATTTTTGTTAAAATTTCTTGAGTCTTCTAGAACAAATCAGTAATTTGTAAAATAACTTTTCCTTACTTTAATAGTGGTACCTGTCTCCCTTTAGCTCTTTTATTGTTTTGCAAATTTACAAAGTAATGTTAAATAATGATATTAGGGTTTTGTTGTTGTTGTTCCTGAATTTCAAAGGAAATATTTCTGTTGTTTCAGCATTCAGAATGTTGCCTCTAGATTTTTATATTCATTGTTAAGGACATTTTCTCCCTTGCTTACTTTCCAAGACTTTTTCTCAGGAATAGATACAAAATTTTATGGGATCATTTTAGGACAACTGTGGGAGTAATCATGCTGCTTTTCTTCTTTGACCTATTACTGATGGGCAATATTAATAAATTTGTTAGTTAGAAGTGAACTTATATTCTAAGAATAAAGTCTGCATACCATTCTGGGCATATAATTCTTCTAATATATTACTATATTATTTTCATTGTTTTATTCCAGATTTGACATGTACCTCTAAACTGTCATTTTGGAAATTGTAACCTGGCCACCTCCTTCCCCATACTCTGGATGCCTTTTATCAGGTGTTTCCCTTTTTAAAAATAATAATAATAATAATAGGACCATCTAACACATTATGTAATTAGAATGAAAACTCCATAAGAGCAGAGGTCTCTGTTTTATTTATATGATGCATTTAAGATCTTATAAATGTACCTGACACACAATTGGTATTTAGTGGAGTTTAAATTAATATTTCTTAAATAAATTAATGAATTATCTATTTTATTGAAATTTACATTCTTCTTCAATCATTTTATACTACAAATTACACATTCTTTGATTTTTTATTTTGAGTCTTGACCTGTTTAGGTACAATAAGACATAGAATTACATATATTATGCACATATTTTCTTTCCGTTGCCATCAGGAATGGAAAAATAGCTGAAGACAAAAATCCTTCTCATACACTTTTTTCCATTAAAATTGTCACATATTGTTCCATTACTTCCTGGTCCTTAACATTGCTGAAGAGTATTATGAAGCTGGCCTTAGTTTCTTTGTCTACAAACTTTTCTTTTTGTTTAGTGCCAGGATTCTTTATTCTTTTTTTAAAAAATTTTTAAATGTTTTTTATTTATTTTTGAAGGGGGGAGGGATGGTGAGGGGCAGAGAGGGAGACACAGAATCCAAAGAAGGCTCCAGGCTCTGAGCTGTCAGCACAGGGCCCAACATGGGGCTTGAATTCATGGACCGTGAGATCATGACCTGAGATGAAGTCGGCTGCTAAACCAACTGAGCCACCCAGGTGCCCCAAGGATGCTTTATTCTTAAATTTTAAATACAATGACAAGAAGAATACATTTATTTATTTTTTAAAAATTTAAGTTTATTCATTTTTGAGAGAGAGAGAGAGAGAGAGAGACAGAGACAGAGCATGAGTGGGGGAGGGGCAGAGAGAGAGGGAGACACAGAATCTGAAGCAGGCTTCAGGCTCTGAGCGTCAACCCAGAGCCCGATACAGGGCTCCAACTCATGAACCATGAGATCATGACCTGAGCTGAAGTCGAATGCCTAACTGACTGAGCCACCCAGGCGCCCCTGAATTATTTAAGAATATACAGACATATGTAATACATAAGGCAAAAATCCCTCTTACTACTTAGTCCTTCCATTCCCCTCTCACAGAACTCCTCCAAAATAACCTCACTCCTCAGCTGTAAATACTCTAGCAGTTGGCTATGTTTTTCTTCTAGATTTGTTTTCTATATATTTATATGAGTATAGAGTTTCTTCTTTCTAAAATGAGATCATATTCTTGTAACAAGGTGCCTGGAAGAGAACTTTAAAAATATTTTAGAAATAGAAGCTGCCAAATGCTTCTTTGTATAGATGGACACAGAAATTCACATTGAAACAAATTTTCTTGACCCACTGCTAGAATGCCCCTCCTTGACTGTGTAAATATTAGACGAGTAAGCACTTGCCACCCTAGGGATAAGGGACAATAGAAACTTTTGCATCTTTGTCACATCTGCCTTTTCTTTTAATTTTTTTAATGTTTATTTTTTGAGAGAGAGAGAGAGACAGAGTGTGAGTGGGGGAGGGGCAGAGAGCGAGGGAGACACAGAATCCCAAGCAGGCTCCAGGCTCTGAGCTCTGAACTCCGAGCTATCAGCACAGAGCCCGATGCGGGGCTCAAACTCACAAGCAGTGAGATCATGACCTGAGCCGAAGTCAGATGCTTAACTGACTGAGCCACACACAGCTGCCTTTTCTGTGTCCCTAAGTATGTTGAGATATCTGGTCTTTGAGTAAAAAATGGGAAGTTGTAATAGGGGCCATGAAGCTGCCCCAGAAGACAGGTAAATGTTTCAACCTCTTCCCATTCAAAAATCAACATTACCAAAATCTCAGAAATGGATGAAGATGGTCCCAAACTAGCACAAGGATCCCAAAGTAAACAAATGAAGAGAAAATTTTTGAGTTCCTAGAATATTATGAAGAAATATGAGATGTATGACAGAGCTGGAAGGGGTGAAGAGCCCCAACAACATATCAGCAGGTTAAGCTAGTCCAGAGCTTTCCAGCCGGTGAGAAATTTTTAATAATGGAGAATGGCTAATATATTTCTAGGAACAATTATGTCTGCTATCAAATTTGAGGGTATTTTCTTTACTGACTATAGTTACCTATTAATATCTCTAAACCTTCCGTAGAAATCTGTTATCTAAAATAACCTAATGTTTGTGGTACTTTGTGAGTATGAAGGAAGAGGAAAAGAGTCTATACAGACCCGGAAACAAAGAAAACTTTTTAGGGGCAGGCCATGATGAGTCAGTGGGATTCAGGATGGAACATAACATCAGAACATAAGCCCTTCCTGGAAATCCAAGGGACAGTACCAGTGGCAGAGGTAGGTGTACTTTGTACAATATTAGGGTGACTGCTTGAACAATCTTATTTGGACAGTATGCAAAGGATAAGACTTGAAAGATGGAGAATTTGGGAAGTACTAGGTTGCAGATGCCTGAGTATAAATAATTCCCAGCTGGAATGGCCCTGCTCTAAAGGGTGTAGTGAGTGGGCAGCCTCTAAGATGGACCCCAATGATCCCCACCTCCCAATGTTCATGCCTTTGTGTAAGTCCCTTCCCTTGATTATGGATTAGATTTAGTGATTCACTTCTAGCAAATAAAATACAGCAGAGGTGATGGGATATTATTTCTAAGATTAGGTTACAAAAAGACTGAAGATTTCATCTTGGGCATTCTCTCTTACTCACTCTAAGGAAAGCCAGCTGCCATATTGTGAGCTGCCCAATGGAGAGGCCCACATGTCAAAGAATTGAAGGAAGTTTCCAGCCAGTAGTTAGCAAGAAACTCAGGCACTCAGGTTAACAGCCTGCAAGGAAATGAAGCATGCAAACAATCGCATACATGAGCCTGGAAAGGGATACTGTCTCCCCCATCTGTCTCTCCTCAGATGAGACCATAGCCATGACCTGCAGTTTGCCTACAACCTCATAAGAAACCTTGAGCCAGAACCCAGTTAAGTTACACCTGGATTCCTGACCTACAGAGACTGTTTGAAAATGAATGTGTGTTGCTTTAAGTTCTTAAGTTTTAGGGTAATCTGTTATGCAATAACAGATAATTACTTCAGTGGGAGAAATAATCAAGTATATGCCAGATAGCTGATAAATTTGGTTGAAGACTCTGATTTGGGATTCTGAATGGAATTAAATGTTTAATAGAGTCAGAGTGTAGGAAATATAATGATATGTTGAAGGATGCATCATTGTATGAAGCAGCATGCCACAATATATTATACCAAAACATCTATTTTCATGATTCCACTTGATTCTTAAGATATGTATGTAAATGTGTTTTAGAAGAGACAACTCAAAGGCTCAGGAGGAGCCTAGCAAGACAACCCTGACTTGTCTTCCCTTCCTTCCCAGTGACATACCGTGAAAACATGGAAAGTTACATAGGAATACCGTTCAAAAATCTAGTAGATACCAAGTAAAGCCAATCACAAAAGTGTAGAGAGAGCCTTAAGTGAGGAGAATCCAAGAGGTCCAGGGCATTCACCTACCAAAGGCTGCAGAAGAGCCACTCTCCTTGGACCTCTTCCCACTCCAGCCACACACAACAGTGTCCTCAGTAATACATCTCTTTCTGGATGCTTTTAGGGAATTCAATTCCCAGGACTCAACATAGCTGAGGGCTTAATATAGACAGATGGGGGAGCACTGTATCCAGAGATATGAGGTTGATAGTATAAAAGACTAGAGGCAGAGAAAGCACTAAAGCTTCCTTACTCTTATCAGTACATTTTTTAGTATAGCTATGGGTTGTTACAACACATTCCCAGTATTTCCCATCCTTACATTTGCCTTGTTATCATCCTAAAAATCAATCAATATCTAAATACTTAATGCCAAATTTCTGTTCTATTTTAAACTGTGATTTTATTTAATATTGACTTTGCAAGTCCATTTCTAGAACCTGGATGTAACAGGGGCCTGGTCAGTCAGATAGTATGGTGTTGCAGTTAATAAAGCAGTCTCTATGTATACTGGTTGGATTTGAACTCCAGCTTTCCTACGTACTGGCTGTGTCACCTTAGGCAAGTGACTTAATCTGTCTAGGCTCAGGTTCTTTACTTATGAGATGGAGATAATAATAGTACCTATCTGATAGCATTATTTTAAGGATTCAGTGAGTCAATGCTTGTAAAGTGCTTAGAACAGCAACAGCTCCACAAATGGGTTTGCTCTCTGTTCGCTATTAGTTTTGTGATAAAACAGCAAATGATGGGGGAGGGGAGGGGTGTTGGTGGACAAGAAGAGAAATCTTAAGCTTGCTTGCCCGGTACAGAGTTCTTTTGCCTCAGGAGTCATCCTGACCCAGAAACAGAGTTAGTGGTGTGACATAAGGCTGTTTTGCGTTCCCTGAAAATCCCAGATTAATATTAACACTCATGGCATAGTCTCTGGAGGCCCAGACTTGGACCTGCTTACACTTTAGCCCTGTTGGCCCTTAACTCATACATATTCACTCAGACAAGTATGATTTAAACTGGGAAAATAGTCAGCTTTTTGGGCCTTTGTTTTTTATTTTATGGTTCTTTCTTTTGAACAACAGATGATTTATTCTCTTGCCCCTCTGGGAGCAGAGCAGGTCATAAACTGAAAACAAATGTCTGCAGAAGAAAAAAAAAAACTTTCCAGACAACAGTTCTTCTAACAGACAGAACATTATCTATTCACTAGAGATAGCCAAGCTTGCTTGCTTACTATTTTTTAATACTCTAAAAAAAACCACCAACTCCCTGAGAGTGGCCACTTTTCCATGGTCATCTTTATCTAAAGTTGCACAGTGCATCGAATCCTACCCCCAAAGAATAGGGAATGGAGGCCCAAAGACTGACAACCAAGAGGCATGAGCCCCCATCTCCATGGAACTTGTTCTTTAGGATAAACTCTGCTAACTTGGAGGGAGGCTTGAGGTGGGGCATGGAATTCTGCAGGGCATAAAGAACTCCCTTCCTCTACTGAACTAATCAACAGCACAAGTGCACACTCAGAGTCTCTCTCATACATCTTGCATGCACATTACTAAATTTCACATTTACTCTAAAGTTTTGTGTATATGTGTGTGGCTGTACACACACACGCGTGCACACACACACACACACACACACACACACACACACACCAGTCACCTCTAAACACTCGCATCCTCAAGATACATTCACAAATACAGGCTCATGGTAGTCATTGTCCACCATGTTGAGTCAGAGAAGGTCATGGAGGGTGAGGGCCTTACATCAGTTTGGAAAAGGGAGCTTTTTGACAGATTACTATCAAAGTAAAACTGATCCAAAAGCCCTTCTCAAGCCTTTTGTCAGGATTCATGAGGGTAAGGTGCTAAGCCAGGAGTAGCTCCCTGAGAGCATTTATTATTTGTCTTTAACTTCAGTTATTTGAAACCTGTCAATTTGGGGTAAGAAATTTTACCCGATTCTGAGATACTAGAATAGGTGAGAAAGACGAATTTCAGTCTTCAACCAATCAACATGCATTTAACAGGTGCCTACTATGGGCCAGACAACACCCTGGGCACTGGAACAGGATCTACCCCCTCGTAGTCATAACAGGGGAGATGAAACCACACACATGACAGACAATCCAAGGTCGAGGTTATGCTGTCAGTGCCTAAAAGGACCTTGTCTTGTAAAACATGTTCATTTTGGCAATGGAATACCTATATCCAGAGAGGCATTTACTTATGGCCACACAACTAGATAATAGACAGATGCTTTTTGATATAGTTACTCTCTCCATCCATCTGCATTGTTTCATAATTCTATATTTAAAAAAAAAACTTTAGCATGGTTCTATGTTTTATCTAGGTACCATGGTCTGTTCCTTCTCCAGAATTGGGAGGTCCCACAGGATAAGAGCTGATCTTATATATTTTCAAAGGTCACAGTGACTGACACAGTCATAATTATCCAGGAGGTGCTCAGTTCATTAGCCTAAACTGATCCTAAATAGTCCAGGTAGCTTTGCTGTTGGCCCAGGGCCCTATTTGTTGCACAAGAAAACAACACAGGTAATAGAGAACTAAATCTTGGATGCAGATTCAAGGTAAAATATTTCAAACTTGGCATAAAAATTACAGACATGTTTCCAAGCCCTTCTGTTTTCTTATTCATTTTGACCTTAGGTCTTGTATAATTATATGGACAAAGGTAATGCATTTTTATTTCAGCCAGCAGGAAAAGGTCAGCATCCTCAGGGTGCTTTTGACTCTTCATATCCATAGACAGAATCTTGAAAGTTTTGATATATTTCTCCTAAGGTTTTTTTTTTCCAAATTGCACCAGGTCATCAAATCATCAAACATTTATTTCAACAAAAATTTTTGAAATCATCATGCCAAGTACTGGGTAAGTTGTTGGCTACAAATTTGCCTGGCTGAATTATTGAACACGTACTTTATGCCCAGGAAAAAAATAACAGCACAGCTGTTGTATTACCTCCCTAGGGCTGCTATAACAAATTGCCATAACCTTGGGGACTTAAAACAACAGAAATTGATTCTTTCACAATTTTGGAGGCTGGAAGTCCAAAATCAAAGTGTTGGCAGGGCCACACTCCTCCTGGAAGCTCTATGAGAACCTTCCCTTGCCTTTTCCTAGCTTCTGATGGCTGCTGGCAATTCCTTGACATTCCCTGGCCTATAGCTGCACCACTGCAGTCTCATCTCTGTCATCTGCTCTGTGCCCTCTCCTCTTCTTAGAAGGAGTTCCCCTTAAGTACAGGGTGATTTCACCCTAGATCCTTAACTCATCACATCCTCAAAGACTATGTGTTAAGATAAGGTCACTCTCTTGAGGTTCCAGGTGGACATGAATTTGGGGGATGGGGGATGCTATTCAATAGCTGTCACTGCACTTTGCTTGCTTGGGTCTGCAGGGACAAGACTGACAGTAAAAGACATGGCCATGGAGGGAAGCTTCACTTTTTTCCCCATGAACCAGTTCCTCCCATCTTGCTTCTGGTTCTCCACAGTCTTACTCCCTGTCCTGCATTCACTTGGAATTCTCATCTCCTAATTCATGTGACTCTTTGGCATATGACACTGGTTCTTATGTGTTCCAAGCTACTGCCCTGTGAGTACCCTGGCCCATCTGGATTTGAGTGCTACCTGTCATCATCCACCATTTTTTCATTTAATGAATATTCCCTGGATACTTCCTAAGAGTCAGGCACTGTCCTGGAGGCTGGATTCTCAGCAATGACAAAGTCCCTATATCTCATGAGCAATGAGGAATGGAATTAAGGAAAAAACAAGCAAACAGATACTTGGCACCTAGAAGTTTCTGGTGCATAGTAGGTGTTTGATAAATATTTGTGATTTGGTAGAATTAGCAAGATTTTTTCTGATAGTGATAAGTGATATGAAAGAAATAGATTAGTGTGAAATAGGGCATTTAAATAGGGTCAACATGGAAGGCCTTTCTATGAAGGTGTGTTTAAGCTAAAATAGTAAGAAAAGGAAGGAGCCATCTGAGGACATATGTCTAAGATAGAGGAAGGAGCAAGTGAAACATCACTGAGCTGAGAACTGATTGTATTTGGGGGAAGAAGAAAACAATGTGACTGGGGAGAGCAAGGGGGAGAGTAATACAAGGTTGTGTCAGAAAGGCAGAGGGGATTCCACTCAGTTATGCTGGACACTATAGATCAAACAAAGGAGTTTGGATTTTTAATTTCCACTGCAATTGGAAGCCATTTGAAGTTTAGGTAATGAATTGATGTGATTTAACTCATGAGTTAATAGATCACTGTAGCTGCTCTTAGAAAAAAGGATTGTAGGAGGCAAGACTGGAAGAAGAGAGAAGAATGTTTTAGCACATAAAGAGGTTATAGGTGTAAAAGATATTGATTCCTTCAGTCCTTAGTGTAACCAGGAGAAGACTGGGCTGGCCAAAGCCACAGGGTTGGTCTGTCTACAAACAGACTCATCCATTAACCTGAGCTTGCTGAATAAATAGCATCATTTTCCATGTCTGCCACAATGTGAAAAAGATTGGAAAGCACTGCACTTATGAACATTTTTCATGTTTTCCGACCATCAAGCTCCTTTTATACACTCTTACTGTGGAGAATTTCCCCCTGCGGTAACCAGTTTCCAAGATGGCTTCCCACATCCTGTTATTCACACCTTTGTGGAGTTCCCCACACTCCGCATAAGAGTTTAGTTTGTGTAACTAATGGAATATGACAGAAGTGACTATATCTCACTTCAAAAATTAGGTTATAAAAAGCTTTGGCTTATATCTTGGGTTCTTAGATATACTCTTAGATAACTCACTTTGAGGTAACCAGCTGCCATGTCTTGAGAATACCCAGCCATTAGGCCTTTCCAGCCCTAATTCCTCTCCCCCACCCCAACTCTATCCTTGGAGGTCTGTGTTCAAAGGTAAGAGCCATCTTCTGTGTTTTAACTTGCATTTGTGTTTGAAGTTCCATAGAACAGATTTACCCTCAAGTGAGCCTAATACTACTGGAGACCAAAGGAAAATAGGAACATAATTCAAGGAAAAAGAACACTTTAAACACTTTTTTCTCTCTTTTTTCTGTTCTTTTTTTAAAAATATTTTAGTGTTTGTTTATTTTAGAGAGAGAGAGAATGCGAGTGGGGAGGGGGGAAAGAGAAAGAGGGAGACAGAATCTGAAGCAGGCTCCAGGCTCTGAGCTGTCAGCACTAAGCCGGACACAGGGCTTGGAACCCACCACCCATGAGATCATGACCTGAGCCAAAGTCGGACGCTCAACGAACTGAGCCACCCAAACGCCCCTACTTTTTCTTTCTTGAATAATATGTGCAAGACATTTTTCTCCAAAATGGCATAATAAAAATCTAAAAGAAAAAACAACTTCACAAAACAAGTTTGACTATATCTTTTAATATCCAAAACATTTAATTTTTAAAAATTTTATTTATTTTATTTTATTAATTTTTTTTTTATTTTGAGAGACACAGAGAGAATGGGTGAATGTGTGCTAAGGAGGGAGAGGGTGGGGCAGGGCAGAGAGAGAGGGGGAGAGAGAAAATCCCAAGCAGTCTCTGCCTTTCAGCACACAGCCTGACAAGGGGCTTATCTCATGAACCTCCAGATCATGACCTCAGCTGAAATCAAGAGTCAGATGTTTAACCAACCAAGCCACCCAGGTGCCCCTCCTAAGCATGTTTAAAACAAAAAATGAACAAGACCACCTCTTGCTATTTTATTGAGTCAGCATCCTGAAAGCCGTTCACAAATAACATTATGTTGCTTTAAATAGAACTGTTTCAAACAGGAGAACCAATACCTAATGATCCCTTTTTTTATATCTAAAAGAAAATTAAGGCTTGTGCTTTTATTTTAATCAATGAGAGCTAAAGTTATAGTTTAAAAGGTACACCTCTTCTTCTAATTAAACCCTCAAAGCCAGGCAACCATCTACAGTTCATTAAAGTTCAGATTTTGCACAAAACCTTCATTATCTGCTCTTGATGAGTTTCCCTTCCTTTCCATACATTGCATTCTATAAGAAGAGATCTGATTTCAAAAGACCCTTCAAGAAATGAGAAATAAACCCTTACCCGGGCTTATAATTGTGCCCTGATGAACCTGAAGACTTCTAACCTTTTTTGGAAACAAATAATCTTCCACAGGGAATAAAATGGTTCAAAAGAAGAAAAAATAGTTTATTTGCTACATCCATTTGTAGCAAATGCAACAGACAAAGTCCATTACTTCCTCAAGTGGCCAAGCCCTGAAAAGAGTTCCTCTTTTTCCAACAAGAAGTCAGAGACTATTTCACACACACACACACACACACACACACACACACACACACACACACACACAGTGTGTATTTTAGAGACCCAAAGGGAAATGAGAGAAAAGAGATAATAGAGAAACAGTAAAGTATGCCCATGTACAAGGAGAGAAAAAGTATTTGTGTGGTAGAGGACAGCAATTATTTTGCAATTATTGAATGGCAGGAAAACTTACGTCTGGTTAGTGGAAACTCTTGGTGCAAAATCTGAAGTTTCATAAGTTGCAGATAGAAAAGTTGAGGTCTCTGTGTTGAAAAAGGCAATTCTAATGCCAGCACGAAAGACAGAAGTACAGAAGAAAAGTAGCAAGAGAATGCATTCTGGGAGACCCAGTGGAGAGAATCCAGAATGCAGCGGGATCTTAGGTGGGAATGGGTTAGCAGAATAACAGGAGATCAGAGTGTTTTGCTTGTAGTTTATCACATAGTCAGCTGGGCTTTAGTCAGTTCTTTTCTTTTTAAGTTTATTTATTTTGAGAGAGAGAGAGAGAGAGAGAGCACATGGCATGGGCAGAGAGAGAAGGAGAGAGAGAATTCCAAGCAGGCTCTGCATTGTCAGCACAGAGCCTAATGTGGGGATCGATCTCATAAACTGTGAAATCATGACGTGAGCAGAAATCAAGAGTTGGATGCTTAACTGGCTAGGCCACCCAGGCGCCCCAATCAATTCTTCAGTAAGCTACATGTAATTCATTGCAGAGTGTGGATTTGGTTTTCCTGCAATTGTCCAAGGGGATCAAAAGGGTCTCCAAGAATGTATATAAAACTTGAAAACTCCTGCCAGACTATTCTGATAAGAAATTCACGTGGAAATGTATTGTGTGATAGTTGAAATCTAACTCTCCTTGAAGTCTTGGAATCTCTCCAACGTGGATTTGAATCTTCATTTCATCATTTGCTAACTGTGTGACCTTAGGCAGGTGACTTAGATCACAGGGTGTTAGTGTTGCCATCTCTAGAGTCAGGATGATAACAATATCTATTTCAAATGGTTGTGATTCAGTTAAGCCAAGAACGTAAAGCACAACATTTGGTATATGGTATGGAGCAACTGTTCAATAAATGCCAGCTATAAATGAACACTTAAGCCAATCTGTAAAGACCCCACAGGACATAAATGTACATTGGTCAGATCCTACCCACCCTCACATGCAGAAAACCAAATCGAGATGTAGATCTGATAACATCTACCAGAGTTGGTGAAGGCACAATGCCAGTTTTGCTCTTTTGACCTTTGGGTTCATTCGGCTTCAGGACGTGAACTCTGTGCTGTTACCTGAATCCACCATACCCACCTGTAAAGGAGGGCAGTGTTAAAGTCAGGTCTCAGGAGTCACACAGTCCATCATGACTGCTGACTAGCTTTGTGACCTTGCACAGGCTACTTAATTTCTGTGCTTATGTCTCCTCAGTTGGAAAGAAGAGATAGTTAATAACAATACCCTGTTCCTATGGTTGTTATGGAGATTATATGAGCAATATATTTAGAATATTTTTAGAGTGTCTAGCACATAGCATTAGCTCAAAAAACTATAGAAAAATATAATTATAATAAAAAATTTAAAATGGACCTCTAAGATTCCAAATTCTATTTTGCTTCCTGATGAAAGCTTTGAAGAATGGATTTATGGAAAGGAAATGAGAGAGAAGAAAATCAGGAGCAGTTAGGTTAGAGGAGGTAAAGAAAAGACAGGAAAATTTGCCATTGGGATAACTCAAAGTTTAAGCAGTACTAAGAAGATAACATTTAAATAACAAATAAAATATATAAGTAGAAAGCTTAAATATGGAAATTTAATATTCAACCCAGAAGTTCTATCAAAAAACCCTTGCATTTAGTGAGGACTCAGTAGACATATGATTAATTGGTTGGCTGATTAAATATGACTAAATACTGAGCTCTTCAGCAGACAACCTAAAGTTTGGTTCTCTGGATAGAATGAAGGCTAAGAAAAATATATGGTCTTAGGGTCTTCTGAATAAGGCTAGAGAGATACTGAGATGGATTCTCTCCCTCCTTCCCTACCTCCCCTTTCTCTCTCTCCCTCTATTACTCTCTCTGTGTAACCAGACATTTTTGTCCAAGCCATTTATTGATAAACAAAAGATCAAGAAAGGGATTGTTGAGCACTTCTTTAAGTGCTTAATGCTAACACTGTTGCTCATAAACACGCACGTTGACCCCTTTTCTTAATAACCAAGAACTTGAGTGCAGGTCAACCTATTTTTAACACTGAGGATGGAAGGAAGTTTGATGTGGAAGACAAGGAAAGGTATTCTTTTCTTCTGACACCTCTTTAGCTAGTTGGATGTTTCATCACCACTGTGACACAGTCTAGTCAGTTTTGGACTTTATCCCTTTCCAGAATCCAGAGTGACTCCAGCAGTTTCCCAGACCTGTCTAGGGTGAGGGACATTAGCCACTTGGAAAGGCAGCTCCAGGGACACAAAAACTATTACAAAAACGTTACTTAGTGGCAGAAGGTACTTAGGTGTAGGTTTTTCTCAGTCAGCAGAAATCTGACCTCTGCTCCCTCCCCCACCCTTCCCTAGTCCTCATTCTGAAAAGTCGAAAAAATGTAGAACCATGAGTATCTACTAAGAGGAGACAGCAGAGGAGTGCCAGGCCCTCTGACCCAGAACATTGCCGTCTGTTCCTTTTAATATACTCCTTTTATGGTTTATCTTTTAAATACTAAAGCTAATAAATCTCTACTCTCTTTAAAGTCAAAGAAATTGGAATTATAACTTTATAATTGGCAATCATGAAACTGGGAGGGAACAAGCACAGCTCAGGAAGGAAGAATAAAGATTTTGAACATCCCAGAACAACCTGTTATTTAGTGTAACGATAATGGACACACAGGAAAAGCGGAGCCACCCAATCCCAAATTTGCCATTTCATCTGTTAAGAAAAATTCACTCCAAACAGGAAAGGACTAAGTTCACAGATTTACAAGATCGATGCCCAAGATGAGAGAGTGGTTGTCACAGAACGTGAATTCATTCCTGTCTCCTGGCCCAGGTGAATTATAGTGCAGGCTCTAAAGCAAGTGTGAGGTCGAATTCCTATCAGGGTTAATTAAGCAGGTCTGGGAGTATTTCACAGGAGTGGTAATCACTGGGAAATAGCATGGGCTCACTAAAAACAAGTCATGTCGGTTGTTTTCTTTTGTTAAAGGCAACTACCTGGCAAGGAACTGAATCAAACAAATGCCAGTGAATAGGAAGTTCTGCCATTAGGAATGCCAAACCACTTCCCAAGAACAGAATCTGGGTCTTGGAAGCAGGATATAGTTTAAGAGCAGCATGAAAGATTTATAAGATTTCATTTTTTAAAATTATTTTTCCTCCAACTTTATTGGGGAATAATTGATAAGTGATACATTATGAAATGATTACCAAGATCAAGTGAATTAACACATGCATCACCTTTTAAATTTTTACTCTTTTAAAAACTTTTTTTGTGCGTGTGGTGAAAATATTTAAGATCACTCTCAGCAAATTTCAAGTATACAATACTGTATTATTAACTATAATCACCATGCTGTACATCAGAACCTTACAACTGAGAGTTTAGCATATATCTCTCCATCTTACCAATCCCCAACCGTTGGCACCCATCATTTTACTCTGTTTCTATGAGATCAGGTTTTTTTGTTTGGCTGGTTGTTTTTGATTTTTAGATTCCACATGCAAATGATACCATGTAGTATTTGTCTTTCTCAGTCTGGCTTATTTCACTTAGCATAATTCCTTCCAGGTTTATCCATATTGTTAGAAATAGCAGGATTTCTTTATTTTTTAAAGCTGAATAATATTCCTCTGTGTGTGTGTGTGTGTGTGTGCGTGTCATTTCCACATTTTCTTGATCCATTGGTCCATTGATGGACATTTAGGTTGTTTCCATCTCTTGTTTATTGTGAATAATGCTACAATGAACATGGAGGTGCAGATGTCTTTTCAAGATAGCAATTTTATCCCCTTCATATATATATCCAGAAGAAGAATTGCTGAATCATATGATTGTTCAATTTTAATTTTTTGAGGAACCTCCATTTTGTCTCCCATAGTGGCTGCACCAATTTACATTCCCACCAGCCATGCACAAAGGTTCCCTTTTCTGCACGTCCTTGTCAACCACCATTCTGACACCAGAATATCACTTTCACATATTCTTTTGGTTAAAGTAAGTCACAGGGCCAGCCCAATTCAAAGGGGAAGGGAAACAGACTCAACTACTTGGTTCAAGGAGTGGTAAAGTCATGTTGAAAAAGGACATATGGAGTGAGAGGGATGGTTGTGGCTGTCCCTGGAAACAATCTACCAATTTGTCCTTGGGAAATTATTTAGCCACCTGATTTCACATGCTTTACCTATAAAATGGGAAATAATAACACCTACTTCTTAGGAATGTTGTCACTAATAAATTAAGAAAGTGTGTTTAGCATCATCTAGTACATTGTAGACACACAACAGCAACAACAAAAACATATGTTGATTGAGCCCATATTATGTGGCAGCATATTCCAAATACTCTATGTAATCTTTATAAGAATTCATTGATGCACATATTAGTATTATCTGAAGAGAAACCCTAGGCACAAAAATTTTAAGTAACTTCCACAAGGTTGGTTCCACAGTAACCATTTTCTCTAAATTACAAATGTCTTACTGCCTGCTACCTCCAAAGGGCACTTCTTAGTTTTTGTCTCTCTAGGCTCTGTTGACAATTGATGCTGTGGATCACTCTTCCATCAAATGCTCTTCCTCCTTTGGCTCTCATGACTCCCCTCTGTCCGGGTTTTTTCAATCTCCTCCTTACTGAAGCACATTTTAAATGGCAAAGCTCTCTTCCAATTTTCCAGCTCTCCTTGCCTGGATGAACCCATCCAATATGGCAACTAAACTCTAGGCTTCCAATTCTAAGTATCTTCCGCTACTTACCAGATACGACCTAGGTCAGTTTGTGTAACTTCTGTGTCTTTCATGCTGTCTCATCCCATTGGTTGCAGTCTTGTCAATTAATACTTGAAAGGTTTCTCAAATTTAGATGTTCTTGGCAATCAGCTAGTGCTTTTGGCCTGATCTAGGCCCTTGTCATATCTGGCCTGGTTTATCAAAGTTTGTTCTTAACTGGACTTTTCACTTTCAGTTCTCTTTGAGGTACTCACATCAGTGGTATATTTCTACATGTTTTAACACACACCCTTCTCCCCACCATTACTATACTAGCACTAGCATCCTACTCTCTGCTTCCCCCTCCACTGTCACATGGTCTTTTCCTTCCTTTCAAGGACCAGCTTCTGCTCTGTATCTTCACAGGCTCCTTCTCAGCTGGCTTCTTCTCCCTCCTAGTTTTCCTAGGACACAGAGTCTGCTTGTCTTTTCATTGTTTGGAGTTATCTTTATAACTCTGCATTCTCTCTACTGTTCTAATATAAGATCCTGAGGCCCTAGCACCATTCACAGCAGGATTTCAAAGCTGTCTGTTGGGTGAACACTCTGTAGCATCCTGAAATACCTAACTGCACAGTATGATTTGCTATGAGGTGTCCCTAGCAACAGCACAACCTATGGCTAAGAGTGCCAGTTGTAGAGATTCTACTGTAATTGTTTTAGAGTAAGGCTTTGACACGAGTTTTACTTAAAGCTAATAATAATATTATTAACTTTATTATTATTACTATTATTCGAGGTTACTCTGCCTCCTCAAGTATGAACTTGGGCTGGTGAACTGAGCCTTAATGAGCCTCAGGTTTTTCATTGGTAAAATGAGGATAACAGTTATGTAGACATTGGGGGGGCTATCAAGGGAATGAAATGAGATTCTATATCTAAAAGGCGTGTGGTATAGTGCCTGGCACCCCTCTCCTGCTCCCCTCCCCACCGGAGTTCAGTCTTCGTAGTTATTTCTGTGTTTATTGCCTGGGAGTGTGGAGAGGTGGGTGCATAAGAGGTGGCCAACGTTCTCTTCCCCAAACCTCAGATTCTGTGATAGTCTAACTTGGTGTGTGCAGGAGACACGCTGGCAATCCTCGGATTTCTAATCAGTTGCTTAGAAAACCAGCCAGAATCTGTGTCCCAGCACCTTTCTCAGGAGCCATTTATTTGACCTTATTTCTGATGTGAGAGCCTCCACCGTCTCCAAATCACCACCGTGGTGGAAAAGATCCTGCACTTGGGAGATTCTTCCTTTGTTGGCAAATCTTGGCCCCGAACCCGCCTTTGGGGGTCTAGCACCCTTAGGCCCGTGATTTATGTCCAGACGGCGCTTTTCAAGTTCGAAGCCGGGACTAGGTTCTTCAGTTTGGGCGGGTGTGGTTCAGATTGCACCTTTCACGCAGCGCACCCAAGAACGTGCTTTCGACGCACCGGGCGTGGGGCGGTGGGAGAGAGTGTTGGTTTGCAAGAGGACGGAGGGGTGGGATGGCGAGAATGCCCACAGCGCGCCCCCGCTCACACTCCCCAAGCCTGGGCGCAGCCGCTCTTGAGCGCCGGGTCCGGAGACGAGTCCCGCGCTCCTCTAGGAGCGGGCGAGCGCCCTCCGTCCGACGCTGGCGCCCGAGCCGGGCCCACCGGGATCCCAGCCCGCGGCGCGCGCCACAGACCGGGCCCCGCCCCCCGGCGGCCGCGAGTGGCGGGCGGGGCGCCGGGAGAGAGGCGCGCGGGGCTGTGCGGCGCCACCTCCCCTCCGTGCCGGGGGAGGGAGGGACGGAGCGGACGGGCGGGAGAGAGAGAAAGCCCGACCGACCGGCAGCCGAAGAGCTGCATGCAACCGGTGGGAGGCCGGGCCAGCCGGGGCTGGGGCTCGGGCCGTTTCTTGGCGGCTCCCTGACGGAGAGCGCGGACGGCCCGGAGGCGGCGGCTCTGAGCTGGCAGGCGGAGGGTTGTCTCCCGCGCCCGCCTGCCCGGCTCGGTCCGAGGATGCGGGGGGGCGATGCCCGGGGCCAGGGACGCGCTCTGTCACCAGGCGCTGCAGCTGCTAGCCGAGCTCTGTGCCCGTGGGGCCCTGGAGCACGACAGCTGCCAGGATTTCATCTACCACCTGCGGGACCGCGCCAGACCCCGGCTTCGCGACCCAGGTGAGTGCAGCCGCCGCTGCTGGGCGCGACCGGAGGGCCCTGTGCTGGGAGTTGGGGCCGCACCGGGGCCTGAGGCAGAGGAGCGACGCGGACTGGGGGAATGTGGGGGGTGGCCGCCGACCTAGAGGAGGGGATCAGGAAGCGGCTCGCCGTGGCCTGATGCTGGACCCGGGCGGGGACCCGGGCAGAGGCTGCTGCGCGGAGGCCGGGTCCGGGGGGACTGGGGCAGGGCTGGAGGGACCACGCCCGCCACCTGCGCTCCGGTCGCCCTCGCTCCGGGGGGCGGCTCCCGAGCTCCCGGCTCCGCGCTCCACTTCCCGGGCTCTGCGCTCCGGCCGAGGGAGGCCGCGGCCGCTTCTCCGCCGTGGGAAGGGGGACGAGGCCGGAGGAAACTCTGGGAAGTTGGGAGTTGGGGACGGCCCCGGCTGCGGCTGAATCCCACTGGGCACTTCCCACTCTCTCTCTTGAGCGCCCATTTCCCTTCCCCGGTCTGGGGTGGGAAGGGCGGGGCGGGATCTGGCTCGGGGCCGGCTACGGGGAGCTCCGGGTCCTGGGCAGCCCGGCCTGAACCCGTTCCCGGCGGGTCGTTTGGCGTGGAGGCGGCCTGGGCCTGGGCGCCCGGAGCTACCAGCTGCCGCCGCCGGGCACAAACGGGTCGGTGGTGGGCTTGCTGGTCATGGCTGGGGCACCTGCACTTATCCCTAGTGGAAGTTGCACAGCTCCTAACTTTGGAAAGTTCGTTTATTTTGGCATTTGACCAATTAAGGTTAGAGGAAGGAGTTTTAGTGGAGCCATTTGCTTTTCCTAAGGGCCCTGGGTCTCCCACATTTCATCCACTGCTGTT
The DNA here is from genome assembly GCF_027475565.1 of Acinonyx jubatus. NCBI lineage: Eukaryota > Metazoa > Chordata > Mammalia > Carnivora > Felidae > Acinonyx > Acinonyx jubatus. The sequence continues at coordinate 50,366,291 of NC_069390.1, read as the reverse complement.
TACTGGAAGACACAGTCCAAATGTTTACTTGAGATTCTTCTTACCTGGAGAAATCATTTTCTCGAATATTCTCTCAACCTAAATACAAAAAAAAAAAAAAAAAGTATGCGTTAAAGATGGGATGAGAAAATGGCCTTTCCCCTTGATGTTCCTGTGTATAAATATTGGAAAGGAGCTATTGCTGTGCAAATTATCCAGTACAAATTTACCTCATTTTAAGCCAATCCATTATATAAAAATCTGCTTGCACAAAGGATAATTATTTGATTTATAAAGAGATACACAGCGAGTCTGACTTACATAGTATTTCTTTGATAGTATATTCAAAATGGGTCGGTGGGGTGAAAACAAACCATCTGCCAAAAGTTTATATCAGATTTTCCCTACTCAAAGTCTATTTTTCTATTGAAAAAGAAAGATTATTGTTCCCTGTTGCCTGTGGTTACATTAATTAAGTTTATCAGATGATCACTAATGTGTTACTTCAAACTGCAGAATTAAGTCAAGAAATACTGTTGATCCCAAACAATTTCCCTGGAGGTTCAATGCCCAGCCTTTGTGTGGCTTCCTGCTGGCTGTGATGTGCCACAGAGCTCCTTGTTTCGTGAACTGGGAGCCCTGGATGATGTCCTAAGTGGGGAAAGTTCTCTCCTTGAGCCATGGGAACAAGAAAATTATTTAGCATGCTTCACCCAGAGCAAGTATTAGTGTTGAAATGTCCCACTTCCTTGCCTGTGACTGTGCCACAAATTCCCATTGTTATCCCACATAAGTCGTCTCCTTTGGCTTTCTTTATAAGAGAAGATGAGTGAGGCCTCTTGCTGAGTCCATGTTTAACACTCCACATCTTTTTGGCTGATTTTATGCCTCTGCTTCTTTTAATATATAAGCTGGATTCCATGTTCTTGGGCTTTGCTTGGCCCCTGCACTGGGTTGCCCTTGAGGAAGAGTCACAGAAAAAAACTCCTTGCAAGAAACAAGTCTGATAACTTGGCTGAGAAGAAGCCACAGTTAAGAGTATGCCCTGCTAGTCCTTGAGTTCCTAAAAGCGCTATGGTGCTTTCCTAACTAGGGCATGGTGGTTTCTAGGTAGCCCATGCCTCTCTGGATCTTTGGTTCAGGCTGGAAGCAGCCTGCTCCTGAGGCAGGAGTGGGGCACTGTGAGCATGGGGTGAGAGGGACGGAGGCTAAAGCCCACATCCAGAGTGCACCCTTTCTCCCAGGGCACTTCAGCTCAGGCCAGATCTCTCTTCACTTCCCTCCTTCCTCTCCTTGCCCACATTAGTTCTTATATTAGATGCATTTATCTCTATCCCTCTGAAGCTGTTTGATTGTCTGAACCAAGAGTGGCTTTCATTTCGAGCGCTAAGAGCTGAGTGGCTTGAGTAACTGCATTGCACAACACTGCACATGGTGCCCTGGCGATTGTCTAGTGTGAACCAAAATAAGCATACACACTGGTCCTGGGACACGGGTCCCCAACAAAGTCCTCTCTGTAAATGAATGACTTCCTTTTCTGCAAAGGGACTCAACTGAATGGCATTTGCCAGCTTTCTCTGTCCATTGTCTATCCATGCCTACTCGGTGGTAGTTAGATTTTCTCAAGCTCCACTGAGGAACTTTGGTTTTAGAAGAAGAACACAGACATCATTCCCTGTGGGGAATTATGCAGAGGGACACTGCATCTGGGATATTTGTTCATTTTTTTCAGAGGTGGACTATGCGTGGGTCACAGATCAGTGGCCATCCAGAAGGGTTATTCCCTGCCCAGGTAGCTGGGGTGCTCTGATGTGGGAGTACAGTACCTAGTCTCCCCTGACTTGGTGTTAAGAGAGGATTTGATGAAAGTGCAGTGTTAAAAAGTAAAGCTGAGTCACATTTGGATCTGGAATGCCTCACCCAGGCTTTCATCTGTATGAACTATGAAAGTAAAGTGCTGATCTTTAAGCTGAGTGTGAGCACTTTTTTTTCTCCATAGAGAGCAGTTAGAATCCTTCTGTTAAGTGTCTTTATGTTGTTTCATATATTGGGGATGTGGGACATAAACTTGCAAATCCCAGAGTGTAGCCTTCATGACAGAGGGAAGAGCAAGTACAAAGGTCCTGAGATAAGGGCATCCTTGATGTGATTCAAAGAACAGTGAGTTTAAGGGTGGCTGGAGAGAAAAAAATTGAGAATGATGAGAAACATGGTTGAGGGCTGGAGGGGAAAGATCACGTAGGGTCTTGTCAACCAGCAGAAGGACTTTGGATTTTACTCTCAACGAGAAGGGAGGGATTGAGCAGAGAAGTGGCAGCAATGGGGCTCTTTGATGAGAAAATGCTGTTGAAGAACAAGGGGAGAGACAGAGAAACTTGATAGGAGGCTGTTGTGATGCAGACAGAGTGGGAAGTGGGTTGGCCAGCGTTGTCATAAAGGAGATGGTGACAAGTAACTGGGTTGTGGGCACATTTGAAGGTAGCTATGCTAGGATTTGTGGATGGGATGGATGTGTGGGGTGGGAGAAGTGGAGTCAAAGAAGACTCCAAGGCTTTTTGACCGAGGTTACCTCCATTTACTTCAAGGGGTGGAGGGAAGAAGGAAATGAGGTTTCTGTGTTACTAAAAAATATTTTTTTTTAAATATTAAGTGTGTGATGTCTCTCAGTTCAACAGTCGCCTGAAACATGAATGTGTTCTTTAACAACATCAACTGGTCTATGCTCACATTTTGTAACTGGAGACTTCACACTCTCTCCTCAAGAGGGCTGATTGATTGTAGGACAGCATTTATTGTTAGAAGATTTTTTCCTGGTATGGAATGAAGAGTTCTGTTTAACTTTCACTCGTGGACCTTGGTTGCGCTTTTTTTTTCCCCCAGTTAAAAACAATTGGTTTTTTCCTTTGGCTGTAAGGAGGTAGAGATGTTAGCTTTTCTTAACCCACTGTTTCCACATCTGGAAAAGAAGGGAGGATTGTGTCATGTAATTCCTAGGTTTTAACCACGTTGTATTATTTTCCTTATAAGCCTTTTCTTCTCTAGGATGCCAACCGTGTCCATGCCAAACTCTTTATGTAGGTCATTTCATTTAATCCTCATGATGTCTTCTAAGACCTTGCTGCTCCAAGTGTTCATCTGTGGACCAGCAGCATCAGCATCATCTGGGAGCTTATGAGAAACACAGACTCTCAGGCCCCACCCAGACCTACTGCACATGAATCTGTGTATTAACAGGATCCTCAGATGATTTATAGGCACATTCAAATTTGAGAAGCATGGCTAGAAGAGATTGGTATTTATGAATAAACTGAAGCTCAGAGCTAAACTAGCAGCAAGGCCATGGGTTCCATTTGGAAAGGGTTGAGTCTAAGTCAAAGTAGCTTCTTAGGTAAACACATTACATGTACTAAGAATCTGAGAGTTATTGTCAATGAAAATTTCCTAGGTCTTTTTTCATAAGAGCCCCCTTCAGACCTCCTTTGTCTATTGCGTTCTTCTATAAAGGATTTAGTCTCTTACTGTAGGTTAAATTCTACGCAGTTGTAAAGATTCAGCTTAATTTTTAGGTTTTATGTTGACATTCCAGCTTTGTGTTTCTAGAGATTTTTCTTCATTTTGTGGTCAGGGTGTGAAGAAGAGCCTTATGGCTCATCATTAGTGACTTCTCTTTTCAAGTGGACATTGACCTTCTCAGGAAAAGTTCTTTCTAAACAAATGGTTTTCAACCTTGGCTGCACATTAGCAACATTTCGGAAGCAAACAAATAAAACAAACAAAGAGTTACCAATGACTGAGCTTTACTCTAGACAAATTAAATCTGAGTCTCTGGTGGTGGGGCCTGTTATCAGCATATTTTTAAAGTTCTTCTGTTGATTCTAAAGTGTTGATTCCAAGTGGAGGACAACTGTTGAGACCATCAAGCAAAGGATTAAACCACCTAATCTGCTCAGCTCAGCTCAGCTCAGCTCGTATTTCTTTCCTGAAAAATTAGGAACGATGGTATGGAAAGTCAGGGGTGTGGTTAACGGTTGCCATACACATCGACTGATTCTTTATTTTCCTTTGATAATATTGCCCCCAATTTTTATTTTGAGGTTTCTGTAAAAATCTAATGAGATCCATTATGTTCACCCAACTTGGGGGGCTGGGGGTGGAAAGAAGAACAAACTGAGAAAATCGTGTCCAAGTAGTATTTCATTAAAAAGCCAGAATGTGGAACCCTCACTAATGTCAACTGGCAATTAACTGAATTAGAATGAAATAATTTATTAGAAGATGTACATATAAGATAATGATTAAATATAGTTTCTAAGGGAAAACTTCAAAATAATGAGCAAGATTAAATATTAGTCTTATTAAAAATTTCACAGATAGTCAAAAGAGAGTTAACCTTAGAGCACTAGATTTTTATGAATAGACATTAGGATGATGATGCACAATGGGATTAATTTTTAAAAATTAATGATAATTGCAATCAGGAAATAGAGAGTCTTCTAAGGAATGAGTGGCATATTGGTTGCACAATATGTGAAGATAATTTGCATTTGCTTCAGTGACATTTGAGGGCTTCTTCATAAATATTTTATTTAAACAAGTGTGTTTTCATCTCTGTGGGATTCTTCTACATGGACCAGTGAGTGGTTTAGTCATGAGGTAATTATCAAGAGGGAAAAACAAAAGCAAACTGTGGTAAAGGCATCACAGGCTGTCCTGTGGCCAGCTGCCTCTTTCAGAATAAACAATCAAAAGCACAAACTTTGTGATGTTGGCTAACCTCTCAAGGAGAAATTAAGCTGACACCTAAGGGAAATCACCTAAAATGCCCTGTTCTGTATAGAGCATAGACTTTTCTTTCATGGTGAAAGCATATCGGCACGTTTGTGTTTGTGTGTGCACATGTGCTTTCCTGTATGCTTGGCCTAAAAAAATTTGTAATCCCTCTTGACTGAGTTACTTGAAGGAACAGACAAGTTTACTTCCTAAGGTGTATAGAGAAAGGGGAGGAGCTTAGAGAGAGGCATAAGTGGGAGAGCAATCTCACTTTTAAATGGATTAATATGGAGGGTGCTTTTTTACTTTCTAAATGAAATCACAATTTAAGCCATAATGTGCATCACAACTTTTTCTTTTCAGTGTTTTGTTGGGGTTAGTTCTAGGAATGAATTTAAACCAAAGCAAACCCTTAATGACTAGGTTTTGCAGATCTCCTTGAAATATTCATGTGTCCTTGTGCATGTATTTTATCACACAAAAACTTTTATCTCAATATTGATGGAACTGCACCTGAAGGGGGAAAAAAACTCAGCCAGGAAATCAAGATGACAAAGTGGAATAAAGAAAGAGCTTTAGAGTCAGAATCTGATCTTGCTCTTACTACCTTTATGACTTTGAGCAAAATATTTAACTCTTCACTTTGTTCATCTATTAAAACGGGCGTGGAAGGCTTCATGGGAGCACCGTGCCCAGACTAAGTGCTAGATTTTGGTGGTCCTGGTATTTATCTGTTCATGCTTCTTCTCAGCTGTGATCCATGGGCATGCATGTGTTTTACTCATTTCTAATCACTCATAGACAAAAGTTTCCATTCTACTTTTTCTGTATGCTTAGCATTTTATCACTGCTCGTATGTCCCTAGGTGGATCTCTGTGTCTTAGTTTCCTCATCAGTAAAATGGATTACCAGTGTTCAGATAAAATATAGGATGCCCAGTTCAATTTGAATTTCAGATAAACAATGGGTAGTATTGCATGGGATAGACTTATATTATATCTGTCATTTATCTGAAATTCAAATTGAACTGCACCCCTTATATTTTTATTTGCTAACTCTGGAAACCCTATTATAGTATTTATCTCACAACACGTGTGAAATACTTACCATAGTACCTGGCACTTAATAAATGTTCAATATATAGTAACCATTATTACTATTATATTTTTCCATGTTGAACAGTCATTATTGTGCAATTTTAATGATGACTATATATATTCCGAAGAATAGGTAAATCTTTTTCACTTGACCATGCTTTTTGGCCATTTCTAGCTTCTGATTTTTCATTACTATAAATACTATTTTGTATCTATAATATCCTACTCCCTTTTGGGAGATTTTCTTCTCCCTTTTACTGCTCTAGTCAATGCAAAGGAAACTATGTTGAGGCCCCAGGGCCCTGGGGCTTTGGCAGGAGGACACCCTGACAGCAAAAGGGGAGCTGGTGGAGGGGCCTCATTAGACCTTCTTCGTGGGGTGCAGGCTGTGGGGGTGGCTGCACTTCTTAGGGCAGTCCAGTACAGTATCTGACTCTTGCAGATACAACTCTTACAGTTGTATTCCTGGGCCAGCTGGTGGAGGGAAGGCTCAGTGATGCCATCCCGCAGGCGATGCAGTAAGTATGGGGTGGACTCTTTCTGAATATTGTAGTCTGAGAGAGTGTGGCATTCTCCAGCTGTTTGCCCACAAAAACCAGATGCTGCTGGTCAGGTGGGATGCCCTCCTCGTCTTGGATTTTGACTTCAACATTCCCAGTGCCGTCATCGGGTTCAACTTCTAGGATGATGGTCTCGCCTGTCAGGGTCTTCGCAAAGGTCTGCATGTCTACATCTGCCACAAGACTGCCGCCACTGACCGGCTCGGCTATGTCCTTAAAGAGGAAGAAGTGGAATATTTCTTTTTTTTTTTTCAACGTTTATTTATTTTTGGGACAGAGAGAGACAGAGCATGAACGGGGGAGGGGCAGAGAGAGAGGGAGACACAGAATCGGAAACAGGCTCCAGGCTCTGAGCCATCAGCCCAGAGCCTGACGCGGGGCTCAACTCATGGACCACGAGATCGTGACCTGGCTGAAGTCGGACGCTTAACCGACTGCGCCACCCAGGCGCCCCAGAAGTGGAATATTTCTTAATGATAAATTATCAACAATGAGTTCAGATTGTTTTCCTGTAAATTTTCAACCTTAAAAATAAAATCTTCCAGTTATTTTACCAGCAAAAGATGGGCTTATTCAGGAAAGAATTGCCACATGGACAAACAACCTGTGGCAAAACCATGGGAAATCTGGAGAACAAAGGTACACCTTTTTAGGGAGAAAAGGGATAAGTTGGGAAAGCTGTCATAAACTAAAAGTCCATTGGAGTAAGCTGGTGGCTTCTCATTGGCTGAGCTGTTGAGTGGTGTGGGGGTAGGAGAGCATGTCTTCCCCAGGTGGGATAGCAAAGTAGCATCCATGTGCAAGATCAAGTCCATCTCTTCCTGTTGGATCTGCAGTGGTAGGGCATGGGAGCTCCCCTTCCCAAACCTCCTGACTCCATTTTAGTAAGGTTTTCCATTATTTTCACAAGATCTATGCCAACTATCCCTGCTACATAGCAAACCCACTAGCATTAGATGGTAATAATGTGAAGAAAAACCTGCTAATTTAACAGGTTTTAAGTGGCTGCCCAGTTGTCGTTTCATTTATATTTTTTTGTTGGTGTTGGTGCAATTGAATATTTTCAATGTTTTAAACCTATTTTTGTTTCTTATGTGAATTTTCTGTGTTTGATCTCTATCATGTGGCAGTTTATTTTTTGAGAATCTTAATGTTTTTCCTACTAACTTGCATTAGTTAGAATATAAATATTCTGTCAGAAGAGCTCACAGAAGGATTAGTTCACTGTTCAGTGAATGAGCTCTCCTTGTCTGACTACAGTTAATCATTATACTAGACCGATTTTTGAAATTTGAAGGGTGCATCAACAAATTGGGATTCACTGTAATATTCTTTTTGGGGGGAAAGAGGTAAGGTTTAATTGAACAATGTTGAGAATTTAGAGTGTCTCACTTTCTGCCCATAATGGTAAAGAAAAAAATCGACACCTTATAACATTCTCTCCAATGCAAAGTACTGCCTTTATTTATGTGAAATATGAAAAAAATTGTGATGCAACTTGGATCTCTTTTTCTGTATGTTTTCTCTCCCTCTTTCCAACTCATCTTCCCCTTCCAGAAATTATGAAAACTTTACTCTAGCTACACTGACCAGAACACTCTTTTTTAATTATAATTAAGTTAAATTAAGAAAACATTGGAGTGCCTGGTAATTGCCAGGTACTCGGTTAGGCATCAGTAATTCAAAGACACATTAGACATGGTTACTGCCCCTATGGCTTTGAGATAAAACAATAATTGCAATTAATAAAATGAAGACAGGAAGGGAGATATATATGGGAAACAGTGCAAAGAAAAGAGGAGAGAAATAATTAGCTGGCTTGAGTGGATCTGCAGAGGATTCCTAGAGAGGTTAATTCTTGGGTGGAGCACTTTGCCTGGAATGTGTGGGTGGGAAGGACATTCTAGGAATTTATAAAGGTCCCACGTCAGGAGGAAATGGATCTTTGGTAATAATAGTAAGTAGAGTATGTGTTGGGACTGTTGAGGGAGGAGTCTGTTCTAGTAAACACTGGTCAGATTGTATGCCATTGTCAAAGTCCCACTGAGGACTTGGGCTAGAACACTCTGATGCGGAAATCTTAAAAGAAGTATAATTTACTGTGATGGGTCTAGAGGACTCATTCTCAGCAAAGTACTCTGGGAGATTTCAGGATGGCAAGGTTCTGTGAGTGCCCATCTCTAGTCTCTTTGGTTGCTCATGGGAAATAAGCTCAAGTTGGTAGTGATGCTGCTTTTTTTGTCGAAGGTAAGGTCTTGACAGATTGGAGTCACTGAATGATAGATCCCTTGTTTTAGATCCCCAATCATGTCACCCTGAAACCCAGGTATAATTACCTCACATAATTGTACAAACTGCCTTTAACAAATTTAGTCATCTGGTTCAAACATCTGGCTCCAGATATCATTTCAGAGTATGCCAACAGTGACATCTTGCTTCCTTGCCTGGTTATTTAATAATGAAAAAGCAACATGTTCAGTTACATTGCAACCACACAGTATGTGGATATACACAGTCTGTTTTCTCAGATGTTATAGGGCCCACGAGGGAGTAAGCATGGCAGACCTGCTTAGTGCCCACCAAGCCATGCTGTGGAGATGGTTCTTTATTCTGAATACAGGAGCTGCCAAGTAGTGGGCACAATTTGTTAAAATAATTGAATTGGGGGCACCTGGGTAGCTCAGTCGGTTAAGCATCCAACTTCGGCTCAGGTCATGATCTTATGGCTCATGGGTTCCAGCTCGCGTCTGGCTCTGCGCTGACAGCTTGGAGCCTGGAGCCTGCTTCGGATTCTGTGTCTCCCTCTCTCTCTACTCCTTCCCCTCTCACTCTCTGTCTCTTTGTCTCTCAAAAATGAATAAACATTAAAAAATATATATTTTAAAATAATTGAATTGAACGCCCTTAGGTGGGTCATACACTTTCCACTTTTTTTATCCTCCCTTACCCCCTCCCCACACACATAAACTTTACTCATTACATTTACAGAATATGCCTGACTACTGAAGACATTTCAGTTTGCATCACCTATAATACTGCAGACCTGCTGAAGGGTTTTAAGCTGAAAATTAAGGTGAGCAGATTTATCTTCTAATTATATCACTCTGGAGACAGGATGGAGGTTGATTGGAGAGATCATGATTGGAGATGCCATTTACTTACTCATCAAATGATTACTGAGCATCCCCTATGTGCAAGGCTCTGTTCTAGGTATGGTATATAGCTAGATATGTAGATACAGTATTGTGTATATAGTAGGGAACCAAACAAAATAAAAAGCTTTCCCTCATGGCACTTATGTGTTCCTGAGAGGAAAATTATAATACATAAATAAGTTAACTAATTACATAGTATGTTAGATGGTAATAAGTGCTAAGGAGAAAAATAAAACATGGAAAGAGAATAGGTATGGGGATCAACATGGCATCACTGAGAAGCTGATATGTGAGTAAAGGTTAGAAGGAGGTGACGGGAGTAAGGCATGCACACGTCAGGGGAAGAGCATTCCAGGCAGGTTTAAAGGTTCTGAATCAGGCACATGCTAGGTATTAGCCCAGGGCAAAAGAGAAAGACATAGGCTGGAAAGTGATGGCAGGGTGATCACAAGGCCCTATTAGCCATTGTAATGAATACGACTTTTACTCAAAGTAAAATGGAAGTCATTGAAAAGTTTTAAAGCAGAGCAGTGTAATATCTGACTTAGGAATAGAAAGGATTACTCTGATAAGACTGTAGAAGAGTGAGGGTAGAGTCAGGGAAAACAGTTATTTGACTGCTATCATAATTTATGTGAGAGATAATGGTGGCTTGGACCAGAGTGATGGCAGTGGAGGTGGTGAGAAATAGTCAGATTCCAGGTGGCTTGAAGGTAGAGCTGATAGGAGTTACCAATGGATGGATGTAGGGTATGAAAGACAGAGAGGAATCCAAATGACTCCCAAGATTTTGGCCTGAGCAAGGGAATAGAGTTGTAGGGCAAGTAAGTTTGAGGGGAATGATTAAGGGCTCAGTTTTGAATGTGTTAAGTTGGAAATGCTTATTAGTGAGTCAAGTGGGGCTACAGATTAGTAAGTTGGATATATGAGCCTGGAGTTGGAAAAAGATTGCCTGACTGGAGATATAAATATAAGAATTGTAGGTATAGAGATGATATTTTAAATGACTCTGGCTGAGATGATCTAGGAAGACAGGAGAGAAGAGGACCACTAGTTCTGGAGGTCTCCATCCAACACTAGGAGGATGGAGAGAAGTCGAGGAACCAGCCAAAGAAGACTAATAAAGAGGGACCAGAAAATCCAAGAGTATTGACCTGAAAGCCAAAATGAAAAGCCAAGGAAAGGGTATATCAAAGAGGAGGGCATAAAAGTCATTTCAGGGCTACCATTAGGTTAAGTAGACTGACCACTGCAGTTAGTAGTGTAGGGGTCATTAGAAATGAAGTTGATAAGCAGTTTTGGTGAAGAGGAGGGAATAAGAGCCTGATTGGTGTAGCCTTAAGAGGAATTGACTGGCAAAAGTAGTAGTTGGTGAGGGAAGTAAGATCAAGGGGTTTTTGTTTTTTGTTCTAAATTAATGTGATGGGAATGATCTAGTGGAGAACAAAAATACATGATGTAGGACAAAACAGGAAAATTGTTGGAGCAGCATTTTTTTTTAAGTTTATTCATTTATTTTGAGAGAAAGCACGTGCGTGAGCATGAGTGAGATAGGGGCAGGAGGAGGGAGAGAGAGAGAGAGAGAGAGAGAGAGAACGAACGAACCTAACTCGGGGCTCCATCCCATGAACTGTGAGATCATGACCTGAGCCGAAATCAAGAGTCAGATGCTTAACCAACTGAGCCACTGGAACAGTGTCCTTGAGCGGCTATTGGGATATCTTTACTAGGTGCTCGAGGATGAAGTCTAGCCTGCAGATATACATCTAGGAGCCATCAGCATAGAGATTATATGTAAAGCTAAGACATTAGATGAACTTACCAAGGAAGGAATGAAGATTAAAAAGAAGAAGTCAAACTACTAGTTAGAGGTTAGTAAGATGAGCAGGAACTGACAAAAGAGACTGAGAAGGAACAGCAAGTACTGTGGGAGAAAAATCAGGAGTATGGTGGCCTGGAAGTACAGAAAGTATTCCTGGAAGGAGGGAGTGATCCTTTAAGTGAAATGCAGCTGATAGATCAAGATGAGAACCAAGCACTGGTTGCATTTAGCAACGTGGAGCTTCATTGATGACCTTGAACTGAGGGATTCTGAAGGAGTTGTGGGCAAGTGGAGTTCATGAAGAAAAGTTGGGGAACATACCCTACATTTTTGAGTTTTATAGTGAAAGAAAAGGAAGGAGAAAATAAGTCAATAGATGGTTTTTAAATAAAGGAGAAAGTGATTACAAATTCGTTTGCTAGAGAGAAGTTAAAAAGGATGCAGAGGATGTGTCCTCAGGCAGAGGAAACAAAAGCAAAAATAACCTGTTAGGACTCTAACAAAATAAAAGGCTTTTGCACAGTAAAGGAAACCATCAACAAAACAAAAATGGAACCTACTAAATGGGAGAAGATATTTGCATTTGATATATCTGATATTGATATTGATTGACATTTTGATATATCCAAAGTAGCTGAAGAACTTATGCAACTCAACACCAAAATGTCAAACAAAAACAAAACTGAAAAAATCCACCATAATCTGATTAAAATGAGCACAGAGGGCCTGAATACTATTTTTCCTAAGAAGACATACAGATGGCAAACAGACACATGGAAAGTTACTCAATATCACTCATCATAAGGGAAATGCAAATCAAAAGCACAATGAGATATCACCTTACACCACCTGTCAGAATGGATAAAATCAATAAGGTAAGAAACAACAAGTGTTGGTGAGAATGTGGAGAGAAAGGAACCTTCGTACACTGCTGGTAGGAGTGCAAGCTGGTGCAGCCACTCTGGAAAACAGTATGGAGGTTCCTCAAAAAATTAAAATCAGAATTATTATGTGATCTGATAATTCCAATGCTTGGTATTTACTCAAAGAAAACAAAACAACTTAGTTCAAAAAGATATATGCACCCTTATGTTTATTGCAGCATTATTTATAATAGCCAAGATATGGAAGCAACCCAAGTATCCATTCATGGATGAATGCATAAAGAAGGCATACACACACACACAGAGAAATATTACTCAGCCATAAAAATCTTACCATTTGCAACATGGATGGATCTAGAGGGTATAATGCCAAGGGAAATAAGTCAGTCAGAGAAAGACAAATACCATGTGATTTCATTCATATGTGGAATTTGAGGGGAAAAAAACATAAATTAACAAAGAAAAAAGAAACAAAAAAACAGAGTGTTAAATATAGAGAACAAACTGGTGGTTACCAAAGGGGAGATGGGTAGGGGGATGGATGAAATAGATAAGGAGGATCAAGAGTACACTTACCATGATGAACACTGAGTAACACAGAGAATTGTTGAATCATATTGTACACCTGAAACTAATATAACAGTGTATGCAAATTATACTTCAATTAAAAAAAAGAGATAAAATGATGTAGGGGATTGTATTACCTGAGTGCTGTGCTTGAGTAGGTGGGTTTTTCAACAGTTCATTCATTGTCAGCGAGTCAGGAGTCCAGGTGGGCACATATGGTTTGGAGATCATATAGAAGTTTGTCTTCTGATTGTTCTCCCATTCTTAGTGAAAAAGGAGGTAGCAAAGTTATCAGCTGAGAGTGAGGATGGGGTGGGAGGTTATGGAGGTTTGAAAACTGGAGAGGTATAAATGATAGTCCAGAAGATGGGAGAGTAAATGGATCAGGGAAGTACAACGTACTTGCCAGGTGATGTTATGGGCGCACTTGAAGTTCATGACCATGAATTTGATGTGATACCCACCACCTTAAGCATGAATGTTTTCCCTACCACGTGCACCTGTGTTTGTGCAGGCATGAAGAAACAGGAGTTACGTTTAAGCAAGGTCATGCTGATATATATGACAATGAGAGACTGGCAAAAGAGTTGAGGGTATAAAGAATGGAGGAACTGGGGCAATTGACTCTGGAATCTCATCTGAGTAAGGAGGGGAGAGTAGACATGCAGAGGCAGGAAAGAGATTGGAGGCTTAGAGGATTGTGTGGGATGATTATTGGGAGCACAGTGAAGAGGAGGGACTGCAGTTGTTATTAACCAGCTCTGCGATGTGACTGTGGAATGAGGCCCTAAGGTAGGGTGAAGGACAAGTTCTAGACGGAGACAGGGGCAAGAAGACAAAGACCGTGGTTTGGGAAATATTGAATTAACCACACGTTAAGACAAAAGTAGTATTGGAGAGAGTGACACCAAGCCAGGAATGGGAGGAAGTGGGGAAATGGACTGTGGAATATAGATGTCTGTGACGGGGATGGGTATGTGTAGGGTAGTGGTGCAGTCAGGCAATATGAGATTCAAAGCTGGGGGATTTTGCAGAACACCCGAAGTAATATTAGACTATTAGTATTTAGGCAAAAGAGTTAAAGGAGTGTTTTAAGGCAATGGAGTTGGAGAAGAGGGGATTGATATAAAACATATCTAAGAGGTAAAAATAATCCGTATACTGATATGGAGTAGAGGGATCCTAATTTTCCAATTTTTGGCATAAGTGCCTGGAAGGATGGTTATGTGACTTATTGTTTACTACAAGAAGTTGAGTACGGTTTATGCAAAAAAAAAAAGATTAATTTTAAATGTGTTAAGTTTGAGGATGTATGGAAATCTGATGCAGACATCCAGGTCTGTTGACTGGTGGACCATTGGGAAGAAGTTACTAGAAATCAGGAAGGGTGAGAGATGGTTGAACATTAAGGTCCCTTCCAACTTGAAGGGTTTGGGAAAATGATTCTCAGTTCCAGCTATGCACCAGAATCAATTGGGAAACTTATTTTTTTGTTGTTGTTGATTTTTGAGAAAGAGAGAGTGGGGAGGGGCAGAGAGAGAGGGAGACCCAGAATCTGAAGCAGGCTCCAGGCTCTGAGCTGTCAGCACAGAACCCATGAGCAGTGAGATCATGACCTGACCCAAAGTTGGCCGCTTAACCAACTGAGCCACCCAGGTGCCCCTCAACTGGGGAACTTTTGAAGACATACTTCCCTGTTCCCTGACTGACTAAATCAGAATCTTCAGGGGTGATGCCTAAAGTGTCTCTATGCATGAGTCTGGTGTGCATCCAGGGTTGCAAATGACATGCATTTATGGCCTTTATGGATTGAAATTACTTTTTACAGCCCCATTGTCAAAATAAATGCTTTAACCATCTGTATAAAACTGTTATAATATATTAGGCAAGGAAATCCAAGCATGAAAATGCTTTTACTATCTATCATTGATTCTTTTTTTTTAAACCACAGTGGGAGTTATCTCAAATTATTAGTACAGCTGCTGTTGGCACAACTAATAATAAATTCTGTAGAAAATTTTGCTGTAGAACGTGACTGTAGCACCCTGGCACGAACTAAAATCATGGTCTTCTTTTTTGTTAGACATGTAATATGATTGTCATTTATTTTTAATTTAGGATAACCATACTGTAAATAAGCTCTGTAAGAAACTCTAACTAGGCCGTGAGCTTAGAGAAGACACGATTGCTTGATTCCTATACTCTACCACTTGTTCTTGCCGATATGTTCACTTCCTATGAGGAAAAACTCTGGAAATAAAGAAAGAGGTATAAATGGAGACCACATTCGAACCACTTTTAACACTTGACACTGAAAATCTCAGGTGCAACATATTTTCAATTGTGATTTTTTCAAATAATATGGAAGTCCACTGATGGCATAGCTGGGCCAGCTCTAAATGCTTCCCAAATTATTTTAGAAGGAATGAGAAAACTGTTGTTTGCTATTCTTTAATCTGTTCCACCATAACTGCTACTTTAGATTTAATGTCACTGTAATATACCAAATTTATAGGTCATCCTTCTCCTGGGGCTTTTAAAGTGCTTTGTGTCTATTACTTTAATTTTGGAGGGAGCTAAAACTCATCATGTTATGGAATTTATTTCAGAGAGTATACAGCAAGAGCTACAAAATCTCCCAAAGTGTTTCTTTTTTCCTTCCACATGCTGTTGGGAGAAACATCCATTGATTGTAACTCCACACTGCTTTAGAGACCATTTATGGGTGGATTACTATAGGCTTTTCTGGGGGGAAATCTAATCCCCAGAGGTTCAGTTTGAGAGGATCCACTCTGCAGGCCGATAAAGATTTAAATCACAGCTTTTTTTCCCATTACATTGGTTTTTTTGATCTTTTAATTTTTATATTGTATTATATGTCAATGACTCAATCATAGCTGTCTTCCCAGTGCCTCAGTATGTGGGAACTGGGAAGTTAAATTGGACAGATTCACAAAACAAGGGCCCTATAGCATATTCGTTTATAATAAAAAGAGATGTTTTAGGGCTTGCAGTCACGGCACTAAAGGACAGTCATCAGATTTGATTCAGGGAATGGAGGGAGAAGTGGGTGTTAAATAGTGGCCTTAATAATGCAGCTTAGAACATGGGGAAATGTCAGAGGAGGATCGAGTTGGATGTACACTACCTGATTTTTTAAATGCTCAGGAAATGGTTTCATTTAATGTTTTAAAATAACGTGTACAAAATATCTGTGGATTTTATATTTATCTGCTCTTTTTTCTAAGGCCTCATGCTAATTAAACTAACATTCCTGTAACAAGCATACTGAATGTGACATAAAAGTCATCAAATAAGACTTATTTTAGGTTGGTAATAGTGCTATAAACAATGAAGACCACTCATTAACTTAATGAATCAAGTAGTATTCAAATGTATGCAGGTAAGTTTGTTCAAACTTCCAAGTTAGAAACATCAGAATTATGACTGGAGACCATCATACTTCACCAATAATGACACATCAGTAGACAGTAAGTAGATAGAAATAATATTGCTAAAAGTTTGATTCATAAATACCTATGGATTTTCTAGTCACCAAAAGAGAGAAAATGTTCATGGAACATTTAAAAAAAATGGTTAAGTACCATATAAAGGGAACTGATCAGTCCATAAAAAGGGAACATTCATTCCAAAAGATCAAAGTTGTAGAGGCCACATTTACTAACCATAATGCAGTAAAACTATCAATGGGTGAATAACAGGTAACAACAACACCAGGAGCCTAAACTCCTGAAAACTGAACTCTTTTTTAGAGATCTCTTTAGTTAAAAAATCAGAAATGGAAACTAAAATTCTAGACATTGAAAATACTGTGGAAATGAAAGTACATATATTAAAACTATAGAGTGCAGTCAAAGCTATATTTAGATGAAAATTCATAGCTTTCATTAATTCTAGTAAATAGAGTGATAGAAAATGAATACACCAAGCATTAAACTTAAAAACCCCCAAAATGTAGGAGCAAAGCGTTAGTAAAACCAAAAGAAAACATTCATGTATTAGAAAGTGAAAAATCAAACACACAAACAAAAGTGGTATTAATAAACAAAACTGAGATATGCTTTTTTTTTTGAAATTTACATAAGTAAATATTTTGTTGTTCTGACCAAGAAAAAAAATGAGAAAACAAATACAGAGTAAAAAGAATGAGAAAAAGGATTTAATGACAGACATAGAAGAGATTAAAAAACATGAGAAAATTCCATATATGCCAATGATGTGGAAATACAAATTGAGTAGAAGTTATAAAACATCTCAGAGGAAGTATAGAAATATTTAGAAGAAGCTGAATGGTGGACAAAGAATATTTGACACACAAAGTTATAGGCCCACATATTTGTATAGGTCAAGTCTATCAAAATGTCAAGTAATCCATCATCTTCTTCTTTGTTGGAACCATAATAGTCTTTGCAAATTTGTTTTAAATTCTCATTGCAAAACATTTTACATGAGCACAAGAATTAGATAAAGGTCACTACCACATTCATTGTCCAGAAAGAGTCACTGTTACTTCTTTTTACAGAAGTGAAATTGCTAGATTTAAGCTTATGCACTTTGAATATTCAATACAAAACTATCAAGTTGTCCTCTGGGAAGAATTAACAATTCACATAATGTTAAAACTATTCCATAGCATAGGGGCACATGGGTGGCTCAGTTGGTTCACCTCAGAGCCTGGAGCATGCTTAGGATTCTGTGTCTCCCTCTCTCTCTGCCCCTCTCCCAGTCATGCTCTGTTTGTTTCTCTCTCTCTCAAAAATGAATAAACATTAAAAAAATTTAAAAAAAAGATATAGAAAGCATTCCAGTTCACTTTATGAGCCTGATATCAAATCTAATGAAGACAATAAGAAGAAAGATCTTTAAATTAATTAATTAATTAATTAATTTTGAGAGAGAGAGAGAGAGAGCAAGCCGGGGAGGGTTAGAGAGAGGGGGATAGAGAGAGAATCCCAAGCAGGCTCCTCAATCTCAGCACAGAACCTGATGTGGGCCTCGAACCCACAAACAGTGAGATCATGACCTGAGCCAAAATCAAAAGTCATTTGCTTAACCGACTGAGCCACCCAGGTGCCCCAAGAAAAAAGAACTTTATGCACATTAAAAAAAAAAAAAACAAACTCAATTAAGCACATAAATGCCCAAGTTGTATGTTAAGTAATAGTAGAATAAATATAGCTTTTTAATGATATACTGTGACCCAGTGGAATTTTCTACTGGGTGTTTACTTTGAGGATATAAGAATGGGAAAGCACTAGGAAACCTATCATTCATTGTGTGAATAGGTTTTGGGGTGTGTGTGTATGGGTGTGTGTGTGTGTATAAAATACATAAAGTTATTTAAGTTTATTTTTGAGAGAGAGAGGAGAGCATTAGTGGGGGAGGGGCAGAGAGAAGGAGAGAGAGAACCCCAAGCAGGTTCCTTACTGTCACCACAGAGTCCGACACGGGGCTCAATCCCTCAAACTCTGAGATCATGACCTAAGCTGAAATCAAGAGTCGGGTGCTTAACTGACTGAGCCACCCAGGTGCTCCTAAAATTATTTAGGTTTTGATAATGTTTACACAAAAGTAACATAAACTTTTCCTATTTTTTCTCAGTCTCCATCCATTCCTTCATTAAAAAAAAACAACTTCACTGAGGCATATTTTACATTTTCTATAATTCAGCCACTTTTAAGTGTACAATTTAGTGATTATTTAGTAAATTTATGAAGTTGTGCAAGCATCATTATCAATCATTTTAGAATGTTTTCATTGTTCCAGTTAAATCCCTCATGTCCATTCACCATTACCTGGTTCCAGAAGACCTCTAATTTACTTTCTGTCTCTATCAATTTGCCTTTTCTGGATTTCAAATAAATGGAATCCTGCAATATTTGATATCTCTTTTGTGACTGGATTCTTTCACTTAGCCTACTTTTTTTGAGATCCAGCCATGTTGTACAATGTGTCATCAATTCTTTTTTATTACTGGTTAATATTTCATTATATGGATATACCACATTTTATTTATCCTTTCGCCAGTTCATGGACATTTGGGTTGTTTACAGTTTGGAGCTATTATGAATAATTGATACTAAGAACATTTAGGTGCAAGTCTTTGCTTAGATGTATGTTTTCATTCCTCTTGGGTGCATACCCAGAAGTAGAATTGCGGGGTCATATGATGACTCTACATTAGCATTTTGTGGAATTGCTAAACTGTTTTCCGAAATAGCTGCACTATTTTACATTTGCATCAGTAGTGTGTGCGGGTTCCCATTTCTCCACATTCTCAGCAACGTTTGTCATTATCTTTGTTATGATAGCCATTCTAGTGTGTGACATGGTGCCTTATTCACAATACATGATAGGTTTTTAGAGAAACAAACAAACATAATCACGTCAGATGATGCCATAACAATTATATGATAAAATTCAATATTATTCTTTGTTAATACCTGAGGGGAAAAAAGTTGCTATCCTAATATTAAGTATGATGATGACAACAATGGTATTAACGATTACATTATAACTAGTAACTATAATAATATTGATGAGACATAATAGAACTTGAGACCAGGTATTACTCTAAGCTTTTTATATAATAACTCATTTATGGGGCGCCTGAGTGGCTCCGTCGGTTGAGCGACCGACTTGGGCTGAGGTCATGATCTCGCGGTTTGTGAGTTCGAGCCCCGCGTTGGGCTCTGTGCTGACAGCTCAGAGCCTGGAGGAGCCTGCTTTGGATTCTGTGTCTCCCTCTCTCTCTGCCGCTCCCCTGCTCACTCTCTGTCTCTCTCTGTCTCTAAGTAACAAAAACGTTAAAAAATTTTTTTATAATAGCTCATTTAACACAGCCACCTTGGGGTAGGTTCTAGTGTTATCTCCAGTTTACAGAAGAGGAAGCCAAAGTGTTGCATAAGTGATGTGTCTGCCTCCACACAGCCAGTTAAGTCTTGGAGCTGGAATTGGAATGTAGCCATTCTGGATGCAGAGTCCACCCCATCAAACTTTACAATGTAACATGGAGAATCTCATTTCATCTGGGCCCTCAGCGCCTCCTGGTAGTTCTTACTTGTCATCTGGCTTCTTCCTTGCCCTTTTCTCCCTCCTCTCAAGCTCTACCTCTACCCTCAACTTCCCACTTCTCAGAGAAAATAAAGACTATGCAAAAAACCAGACAAACCTAATAGAACAGAAATAGAGTAACATGGCATTATTGTAATTTAGTAAACATAGCATTTCAAATCATTGGGGTGGGGGGATGGATTATTCAGTAAATAGTGTTGAGAAAAACACCGTATTTCTGCTCTATACTCCAAATTTGTCATGTATTTTAAATTTTCTAAAAAGTAAAACCGTTAAAATTTTAAAGGAAATTGTAAGATAACCTATAATTAGGATTCTCTACATGTGACAGGAAAACATTAATAACAGTGGCTTAAACACAGAAGGTACATTTTTAAAGTTCTTTCACATAAATATACCTAGAAATAGGCTTCCTAGATCTGAGAGGCTCCAGGTAGTCATGAGACCCACCTTCCTTCTGTCTTTCTATTTTGCTTTCTTTAGTGCATGGCTTATAGCTCAAAGTCACCACATGGGGTAAAATGGCTTCTGGAATTCCAGCACTCACATTTACATTCCTGGGAGAGACAAAAGAGTCCACCTCCAGCTCCAGTCTGCTCTTCCTCAGTAACCTTTTTGGAAGTCCCTGTCAACACTTGTGCTCTCATCTCTTGATCCGAATTTAGTCCCACGGCCATAACCAAAGTTGGGAAACGTAGTCTTTTGTCTTGACATATTGTCAAGACAAATTCCAAGTGCAATTTAAGTTTTATTGTTTTGGGGAAAAGGAAAAAATAGATTTTGGGTGGCAACTACCAGTTTCAGGAATAATTTAGGTAGCTGAAGCCTTCCTTGCATGACCCCCAAAGCCAATAACCATAAAAGACAAGCTTAACAGATTTTGTTTTTTTGTTTTTTGTTTTTTGTTTTTAATTTTTTTTAATGTTTATTTATTTTTGAGACAGAGAGAGACAGAGCATGAACGGGGGAGGGTCAGAGAGAGAGGGAGACACAGAATCTGAAACAGGCTCCAGGCTCTGAGCAGGCAGCACAGAGCCCGACGCAGGGCTCTAACTCACAGACCGCGAGATCGTGACCTGAGCTGAAGTCGGACGCTTAACCGACTGAGCCACCCAGGCGTCCCAAGCTTAACAGATTTTGGCAAGCACAATAGCAGCAGTGTTTTCTTTTGCAAAAGTCGTTATAAACAAAATGACTGCAAATCACAAAATGAGACAGAATAATTGCAGTGAATGACATATAATTAATATTCTCAAAATGTAAACAGATATACTAATTAGTAACAAACTTGATTGCCTGTGCCTTTTGGCAATAAAGTATCAATTCTTTGGTTCTTCTGTAGATGTATATTATAGACTAAACAAAACTTAATCTTCTGTTTACTTTAAAAAAAATGACCTTTTAGCAAGGGGAAACATTTTTTTGTTTTGGGTGTTTTTCTCTTCCCTTCAAGGGCACGTATCAGGCTTATCTGTTTAATGCTATCCTCTATTAATACATGTACATTGCTGGGCTGTTTGATTTAGGACAGATTCAGCTAGATTACCTGAATGCTCAATTAACTGCTATGGTGAGAATCATCTGCTTTCAGATTGATAAGAAGATCAAATCAGTAGCCATTCTTAGTTCAGTGCTTCATCAGCAGTGAATTAAAGTGAAACCATTAGCGGTCATTTTTCTAAATACTAATCATTGAATTCAAATCCTAGAAAAAGCCTTGCGTGTTTTTAATAGTTATTATAGATTGGAATGTTTTAACTGAGTTCAGGACTGAGGGACATCAGGAGGGGATACTGTTTCTGGCCAGATTACTTAGACAACAATAATTCTTCACAGCTTTCTGTTAATATCTTCTGATTAACAAGCAAGTTGGAGCCAACTGATTTCGGCTGTTTGGTATCCTTGGTAACCACTGTTAGATGATGAATTGAATCAGTCAAAATTAATTTCTTGTGAAAATGTGCTTCCATGAGGAACTATTGACTTTGATGTTTAGATGCACAAGAAATATGTGTATGTGTGTATATATGTGTGTGGGGTGTGTGTGTATGTGTGTGCATATATGTATATGTTTGCATGTGTATATATCTCATCAGATGTAAAGAATATTTGCAGATAAAAGTGTGCAAAGCCTAGTAAATTCAAAAAGTAGGGAAGATGAGGGAAGGCTGCAAGGGCTCTGCCTTTAAGGATTTTGCTTCTACCTGGAGAGGGACGACTTAAAATGAAGGAACCAGAGGCATAATAGCCACTGTATGAGCTTTTGTTCAGCTACAGGAGTAAGTAACCTTCTTTCCCTTGCATCTGTGAATGCTGTCATGACAAAGCTATTTTATTGTTATAGAAGTTTGGAAAAAGAGAACAGTTCTTTTTCCAATATAAAATAATGCAATATATATTTTAGCTCCAAGCCCATTTTAAATGTCAATTTAGGAAGCATTTTCCTTTGGTCCTGGTGGGTGCCTTAGCTGAGGCCCATATCTGTTGCAAACCATGCATTTCTAGAAATGTGCATTTTGGAGGGTATTGCTAGTACATGAAGACACAGTGGTGGACTGTGTAGCATGGGCCAGGATTGCTGGTTGGTGTGATAGCAGCACTCTCACCCCCCACATTTGGAGCCTGTAGCAGACATGACCCAGGTCCCTTTAGGCCATGCATTTCCCTAGAGGGAGCGGGGGAGGAATGCATGGTCCTGGTATCAGTTCCATATAAGATTTTGACAAATGCTGACTTCAGGACAGTCTGCTTGCTCTCAAAGGAGCTGTAAGAAAGGAAGGAAGAAAAGCAGGAGCTGAGCTATAACAAGGTAAATCACAGTTTCATTTATAAGATTTGCTGCTTAGGATTTTTTTTTTTAACCATAAAATCTGCCTTTGTTCTATAGTTAAATACTTTGTAAACGAAACGCTTTCAGGGAATAACACATATTCTAGGCAGTCCATGTAAACTGAGTTCAAACACTACTTTACCACTTCATATTTGTGTAACTTGAGAATAGTTATCTAACTTCGTGGTGCCTCAGTTTTCTTACTTGCACAAGGAAGATAATAATGTTGATAGGGGGACTGCAAGATATAAGAGATCATAGGACAGGACCTGGCATTTAGAACTAAATTAATGTTACTTCCCTTAGGACTCCCTTCAGGAAAAACTTATCTGAGCTTCATGAAAGTCTGCACAAGTGACTTTTATCCCATCCTTTATTTTTGCTTTCTTTTTTACTTCTTCCATATATCATTCTTCTTGTTCTCCACTCATCTCTGGTGTCTTACTCCATTATTTTTTCTCTCATTTTTCTTCATCTTATTCCCCCTTACTTAGTTTTATCCTCCAAATTTGTTATTGGCTCTTTTCTGCTACTCTTCATAAATGAGAATGTAATGTAATCTGGCTATTCGTGTGTTGGATGCTGTCCTTGGTGCTGGAGTTATTGTGACTGAAAAAGGCATGATCCTTGTCCTCAAAGAAATGAATTATCTTCTAGTGGAGGAAATAGAGAAGTAAACAGGCCATTACAATTAGTGCCATAAGGGAAAATGTGGTGTGTTACGGAAGCACATGGGAAGGGCACCTAACTCAAACTTGCCAAGAGTGGTGTCAAAAACAGCATCTCCAGACAAGAAGTAAATAAACTCTGATATGTTATGGAAGTGTGAGCTCAAGCAAAGCATTCAGAAGAAGAGTTTTTAGTAAAGAAAACAAAGGCTAGAATACTTGAAGTAGGGAGTGACCTTAGGGAGCCTGAAAGAGTTTAGGGTTGATGGAGTTGAATTTGGGAGTTGGAGTGGGGATGTTTATGTGATGAGAGAGAAAGAAAGTAAAGTAGGGGTCTTGTGGGCTATGTTAAGAATTTGAATTTTATCCTGGGGTGCCTGGGTGGCTGAGTTGGTTAAGCATCTGACCCTTGATTTTGGCTCAGGTCATGATCTCAGTTTTGTGAGTTTGAGCCCCACATTGGGCTCTGTGCTGACAGTGTAGAGCTTGCTTGGGATTCATTCTCTCTCTCCCTCCCTCTCTCTCTCTCTCTCTTTCTGTCCTTCTGCTCACACTATCTCTGTCTCTCAAAAAAATGTTTTTTTAATTATAAAAAAGGAATTTGAATTTTATCCTAATGGTAATGGTGATCTATTTTATGATAGAATCCATAGGGCATGGAGTACAGTAGGGGGAGAGGTATAAAGGAAGTCTGAGGTTTCTGAATTAGGCAGCTAGGTCATACAGAATGCACAAGAAGGAGCAGATTGAGGGAATGAGAGAGACTGAGTTGAGTTTTAGAAATGTATGTTTGTGGTGTATAGTTAATACAAGTTGTAAACATGGGTCTGAAATGAAAAAGCAATTGCAAATCTTATTTTGAAATCTTGGTAGTGATTGCGTTTGTTATTGCCAAAAGTTTCCTTGCATTTTTTTTTTTGCATGATTCTGGTCCTTCTGCTTATCTTTATATTTTGGTGAGCATAGTTGGGCAATGATGCGTCAATTATATGTATCCAAGTGAGATCAAAATGTGAGAACATAGTTGTGGTGGAAGAGAGAATCCAGTATGCAATTTCTTGTGAAGGCAATTCGAACAAAATAGTGTTCAGCCTCTGGTATTATAGGAGTTGCCTACAGGAACTTGGAGATTGGCTTCTTTCCAAGAAGCAGAAGAGCCATTCTAAGTGAGTCCCATGGCCAGAAACATGGACTGATGGTGGTCCCAAGGGAAGTGTATGAATGAGAGTTTGGGGGTAGGTGATAAGGTCTTTTCCTGTCTAAACTCAACCTTCAAGATGAGAGGTATTTCTAATCAGCTAATTTCATTTAAGAAACAACCATGGTGATGTTATTGCTGAATTTATCTAAACATTTTGGGTCTATTTTTATTTCCGGCTTCTATGCCCTTCAAGATGAAGTCCTATGGTAAATTTATTGCCTGCTGAGCTGTGTATAGCTGCCTTTGATTAGTCAGAGCCTGATACCTCCTTTGCTTCCAGTGCTTCTCTTTTGCTTCTGATATTTCATAATTTGTTGACCATATCTATGTTTCTTTAATTTACACCAGTCATGATTGTATTATCTTTGGTCATACTTCTGTAAGTTCATATTTTCTTGATGTTGTCGGTTTGTGTGGTTGGTTTTTTCCCCAAACAGATGGGTTTTCGTTTTCATCACTACTCAAGTTTTCCCTTCTGCACCTCTCACATCCCACCTGGTCCATGGAACTGGACCTGTCCTTGAACTCTGGGGCTGATGCCTTATAGTATAAATGGAAGAGTGAGGAGTTTTCCCTTAGGGGTTGCAGGATCACACATAAAGCCACCTTCTCTGGAAACCCAGCATGGGCTTCCCAACCACCTCTTCATGGCCAGGCCCCTTGGTTGAGCAACATCATTTGTTATGTTTTGCTTACAGTGTCTCCCATTACACCCAATCCTTAATACAGATTTGGGGGGACTTCGTAAAGGTTCTTGCAGTGCACTGGAGTGAGGAAAACTAGGTGATTTAACCACTCTATCCTGGCTCTGTAAAGTCCAGGTCAAGGACTGGAATTAGTTCTTTGGAGGCAGGGCTGCACAAAACCATCTGGAAAAGTAGTCATGGCCTCTGCTCCAGTTTAGGGCATGCCCCTTGCCTGCTAGTACTGGCCTGGCTCATTTCTCCAGACTTGATAGACTCTGGACTCTACCAGTGTAGATGTTCTCTCTGTTGACTGTCCCCTCTCCATATGACCTCTCTCTCTTCACAGCCACACTCTCATAAGATGCCTTATATTTGCTGGGTTTCCTTCTTATCTTCTTCAAACCCCTGTCATCCAATTTCCACCCGCCCCACTCCTCTGGGGCTGCTCTCACCACAGTCATCAAGGACCTGCTAATTGCTAATCCCAGCGGCCACACTGCAGTTATCGGAATGCTGTTTCTTTGGACATGGTGAACACTGCTTCCTACCCTCTTGCATTTTGCCACACTGAGTCCCACTCTTCTTTTTCTCCTTCATAGGTTCTTTCTCTTTCTATTTTCCCCTTAGCTGTTGGTATTTCTTAATGAACTAGCTTGGCCACTGCTTTTCTCACTTTGCATTTTTCCCAAAGTCGTCCCCTCCTCTCTCGAGATTCCGCAGCCTCCAATGCACCCCTAGTTCCAAATCCACTTCTAGCACAGACTCTGCTGAGCATCAGCCCTGTGTATTTTATTGTCTTGGATGTCTCCATCTGGATAGATGAAAGTCCCCTCAAATTCAGCATGTCCAAAACTGGAGTCATCATTTTGGCCTTTACCCTGATGCTCTTTTGCCTGGAATATGTTTCCCACTGGTCCCTCAGGGCTCACTGCTCTCTTATTTGAGTCTCTCTGCTCAGTCAGCATCTTCTCAGAAAGGTCCCATATCTACCTATTTCTTCTCTGGCTTTTTTTTTCCTTGAGTGCACATATATCTGAATTAATATGATAGAATTACTTTTACTTGTTTAGTGTTTTCCTCCCCCAATTAGAATGTAAGCTCTCTTCAAAACAGATGAAAATAAGGGAAGGGAAACAAAAATAATATAAAAACAGGGAGGGGGACAACGGGAGGGGTTGTGGGAGGGAGGATGGGCTAAATGGGTAAGGGGCAGTAAGGAATCTACTCCTGAAATCATTGTTGCACTATATGCTAGCTAATTTGGGTGTAAATTTTAAAAAAATTGAGATATTGGAAAAAAATTTATAGTTAACATTAAGAGCAATTAAAAAGTTTTGAATGAAATAAAAAAAGAATGTAAGCTCTCTTTATCTGTCTAGTTCACTATTATATTTATAGGACCTGGGCCAATTTCTAGAACATGGTAGGTACCCAAATACTGAGTGAATGAATAAATCATCCCCTTGCTCCCAGACTTACTTCCATACTTTTTTATCTTGATGGCTGACACCATGCCCATCCATAGTCACTCAAATCAGAAACCAGGATGTCATTCCAGAAAGTTCTGTCACCGTTACTTCTGTCGTCCCTGCCATCCTTTATCCAACAGTCACAAATTCCATCTAAATTGATCTCATAATTATTTCTCAAATCTGTCTTCCAGCGCCCTTTCTTCGACTATCACCTTGTTTCAGGCCTCACTCCCCTCTTGTATTACTAGAGCACCTAATGTGCTTCCTGCCTCTGTTATAAACCACCCAAATCGAGCCTCCACAGAAGCTGGAGTGATCTTTCTGAAAAGCAGATCTGACCCTGCTGCTTTCTTTTGTAAAACTCTTCATTGGTTCCAATCAGCTACAGGATCAAGTTCAAGCTCCTTAACATGACATGTCAGAGATGAATCCAGTCACACAACATGCCATCACTTGCTTTACACTAACAGCAGAGTGTGCCATGCAGTTTCTTGCCCCCCCTACTTAAACTGTCCTCTTAGCCTGAAATGACTCTCCTCACCCTCCTGCCCCCTCCCTTTTAGTGGATCTTCCTTATCCTTCTGTTAACACTCAGCTTTAGGTTTCTTTCACGTGAATTCTCTGTGCTCTTCTCCCTGTCACTGTACCTACACTTAAAACATTATCTGTCCATGTGTCTGCCCTCTTCATTTGATTGAGAATGCTTTGATGGAAAGACTGTGTGTTATTCATCTTTCTATTCCCCTCATCTAATCCAGTTACTGAAGCATAATAAGTACTTGATGAATACTTGAATAGATGAAAGAGCGAATGAATAACCTGTCAAGATGGGTGTTTCTGGCTGAAGTCTGGTCATTGTCATCAAGTTATGGCACAGAATTGCATTTTTAAAACCTGCAAATGGGAATTCCTTGTGTGCTTTATGCTACAGAACATTCTCTTTATATTTGTCAGAAAATACCATGTCTTAACCTTCCCTGTTGTCTTATTAAGACCCCAAATCAACAATAACCAAACAGAAAAAAGGGCCACTGGAAGATTATATCGATTGGTTTCTGTGTCTTATGAATCTGAAGGTTTTTCTCAAACAAGAATAAAAGGACATTTTTTTGCAATAGTTAAGTAATTATGTTGTTATTATAACATGTATTATGTCAGCCACATGGACATTATGGCTTAGTGGACAATTTTCTTAAGGATTTAAGGTATGCTTAGCTGAAAGTTACTATTCCTTCCCCCAGAGTACATACTGGATTTGAGGTTTCAACACGAAAACAAATGTTTCTGTTGCAGAATTTTATCATCAACTTGGTTGGAATTCATGCCCAGAATTTTTTGAGTTGAACAGTTCTGTCTCAGTGGCATGTAGAGATTCACCAAGAAAGGAACTGTGCCAATGATACTGTAAACTTGTTAAAAGCTATGAAAGCTGCACATTACTTAAATGGCAGAGGAAAGTCGGTCCTAAACTGAGGTAAGCACTTAAATCTGCGCGGTGGTTTTAAAACTCTGTTTTAGTGAGTCTTGAGGGTTTTTTTTTAACGTTTGAGAGAGAGAGCATGAGTGGGGGAAGAGCAGAGAGAGAGGGAGACACAGGCTCTGAAGCAGGCTCCAAGCTCTGAGCTGTCAGCACAGAGCCCGACGCAGGGCTCGAACTCACAAGCCGTGAGATCATGACCTGAGCTGAAGTTGGACACTTCACTGACTGAGTGCCAGTGGTGTGCTAGTAAGCGCTGAGATCCTGCAACATTGTCTTGGCCACACTTGGACCTAAGGGGTGAAACTGAAGCTGCCCTTCGTTCCCACTGCACCAAAGCAGCAACACTGGTATCTGGTGTATAGAGGGTGGTTCTTTAACATATTTCCTTTGATACTCTACTTGGGTCGATTTGGCTGAAGAAAGCTGGACTTGTACTTTATAACTTAGAAAAAAATTTTCAGTGACTAGAACTAGGTATAATTTCATGTAGTTGGATTCTAAATAGCTCAAGAGGACTGGAAAACATAGAGGATCTTCTAGAGTCTCACATTCTAACTTTTTTTTAAGTTTATTTATTTATTTTGAGAGAGAGAGAATGAGAGAGAGAGAGAGAGAGAGAGAGAGAGAGAGAGAGAGAGAGAGAAAACTCATGCACAAGCAAGGGAGGGGCAGAGAGAGGGAGACACAGAATCCCAAGCAGGCTCCACACTGTCAGCACAGAGCCCAACGCCAGGCTCGAACTGAACAAACTGTGAGATCATGACTTCAGCTGAGATCAAGAATCGGACACTTAACTGACGGAGCCACCCAGGTGCCCCTCACATTCTAACTTTAAAAGTAGAGAAGAGGTAGAAGACCCTATCATTTTAGAAACTAGTGCCAATGAGCACAAATTTTAAGTTTTGACACCCAAACGAAGAGGCTAGGCAAATATAATCCAGGGATTTTAAGGAGGCATATGCCATCAAGATATTTCCAGGAATGCTGGTGGCAAGAATGAATTAGTATTTTGGAAACATCCAAAGAATAATCTGAAATGTATTATTTTAATTTATGTTCAAACCAAGAAAGAAGACCTCTTCCTGCCTGGGGAGAGGGAGTAATAACAGATGCCAGGAGACACCCAATAGAGGCAGGAGCAATGCCAGCAGATAGAGCTGGGCAGATGGCCCGGTCCTCATGGTGGAGGGTGTGTGGAATCGAGAAATTCAAGGTTTGTGAGCTTGGTGTCCATCTCTGGCAAAGTCCGAAGCCAATTTAGCAGATGGTTTGTGAGCACCTAGAAAAGAAAAGGTGTCCCAGAATGGCTTGTTAAAACCAAGTCGTAGTAATCTTCCTGTGTGTCCTTTCTTAATAGAATCACTCTTGATTTCAGCAAGATTTTTCATGAGGCTGCTTAGGATACCCAACACAAGTTCTTTTTTCACTGAGAACAAATAAATTGAGTTGGGGAAACGGTATGTAAGGTGAGGCTCATGTCAGCTGAAGAGAAAAGCCAGAGAGGCAGGAAGATATTTCCTTGTGGCCAGTTTGATGGAGCCAGTTAGAATCTGCTTGAACAAGGAGTGGGGAACTCAGATAAGCTACTGTCTATGTTCAGAGTGTCCCACAGTACTGCATTTCTCAAACGGTGAACTGTGAGCCACTGCCTTTGAGATACTTGGGAATGTTTATTTAAATGTAGATTGTAATGACCCAGCAATAGCACTGCTAGGAATTTACCCAAGGGATACAGGAGTGCTGATGCATAGGGGCATTGTACCCCAATGTTTATAGCAGCACTTTCAACAATAGTCAAATTATGGAAAGAGCCTAAATGTCCATCAACTGATGAATGGATAAAGAAGATGTGGTTTATATATACAATGGAATACTACTTGGCAATGCGAAAGAATGAAATCTGGCCATTTGCAGCAACGTGGATGGAACTGGGGTATTATGCTAAGTGAAATAAGTCAGTCAGAGAAAGATAGATACCATATGTTTTCACTAATATGCAGATCTTGAGAAACTTGACAGAAGACCATGGGGGAGGGGAAGAGGGAAAATTACAAATAGAGAGGGAGGCAGGCAAACCATAAGAGACTCAAATACAGAGAACAAACTGAGGGTTGATGGGGGGTGGGGGAGAGGGGAAAGTGGGTGATGGTCATTGAGGAGGGCACTTGTTGGGATGAGCACTAGGTGTTGTATGGAAACGAATTTGACAATAAACTATATTTAAAAAAATAAATAAATGTAGTTTCCTGGGCCTTACCCAGAATCAGGATCTCTGGAGGCACAGCCCAGGAATCTATATTTTTAACAAACTTCCCAGGCAATTATCAAGCACAGATGAATTTTAGGACTATTGCTTTAAAGATAAGATGATTTGCTGTCAAGAATGTTACCCAGCTAGTGAAGTATAGGGTTTTTTAGTTGTTTTAGAAGCAGATTCATTTTTTGTATAAGATTATGACCCAGAAATTTCTGATCTTCCTCTATATCTAATTGCCCAGGGTCAGGCCCAAAACTCTTGTTGCCATCTGGTGATAGTCCATTTATGGTGCAAAAGTAGGACTGATGAAGCAAATCTTTTGAGCACTAAAGTAGTAATTCTGCATCAGGTAAAGACCTCATGTAAAGAGCAGTGGAGCATACTTGAAGGAACTTAGCTCTGTACGATTCCTTAAGAAAGTCAGTCTCCATGCTGTCTGAATTGCAGTACTGCTCTATGTGTAACAACCATTTATGCACATATTTTTAAATATGTGCATAAGTATATGTACACAAGTTTATTATAAATTTTACTGATATAAAGGTTGTGCAGCACACAATTCATAGTAAAATGCACATTATAATTTATTGATTGCATTATAATTGATTCTCACAGAGGGCTTTCCATGATTTTTGTCAAACATTTGTATCCCTAGCAACCTTTGGTTGCAATTGACAAACGAGTGTGGGTCCGACCTGCATGGTGGTTGAGTTTCATTTACACTAGCAAGCAAGATGAAAGTGACACAACAGTGGCACGTATCCTAACATCATTCCTCAATAATGGGAGCAGCCTCTCTGTTGAACCAGGTACCAGTTTTTGAATACTGGAAGAATGTGTCTTCAGTCTTTTGTGCTGTTCACAATGTAATGGCTACAGACACGACACACTTTTAATCTTTATTATTGACATTTTCTCTATCACTCTCTTAAGACTAGTTCATCTACAAACTAGTAAATGAAGCCCTGATTTGTGGTGTGTGAAATTTCCATGATATACATGCTTCTACCAACAAGGCCCATTTCAACCTACCAGCATGACATCACTGAACTCAGGGTTGGGAAGACATGAGCAGTGGCACATCATTGTATTGTATTCCCACCATACAGATGTAATATATCTAAATAACCTTGGGAACATGGATAATAATAAAATGTAGTAAAATGAATAGGAAATGGAAACTTTTGAATATTTATTACTTTTGTTCTTTTTTTTAATTAATTTATTTATTTTGAGAGAGTGAGAGCAAGCATGAGCAGGGGAGGGGCAGAGAGAGGGGAAGAGAGAGAATCCTGAGCAGGCTCCACACTGTCAATGCAGCTCAGAGCCCCACGCGGGGCTTGAACTCCTGAACCATGAGATCATGACCTGAGCTGAAACCAAGAATCGGACACTTAACCAAATAAGCCACCCAGGCACCTCTACTTTTGTTTTCAATGTAATGTATATAATTGTAAGTTTATATAATTTTTAAATAATGGCTGTGTTTAATAACGAGCTCTCAAAATGCCTGAAAATTTAACACTTGGCTCTTATAAGCTCCTATGAACTGGCTCTAGCCCACTGCTGAATAGGGGCAAATTTTCTGAACTTGCAGATCAGTTATTTGGTCCTGTCCCTGCTTTTATGCAGGAGTACAGCTATGATATTTAGGCGCTTTCTCATATCTGCATAAAATGCAGCTCTTCTAAGCCAGAGCATGGCAGTAACATGCCCGACAAATGTGTCCCGCCCCTGGGCATCAGAGTGAAGAGGAATTCCTAAACAGATGAGTTCGGATCCAATAGAACAGGTTTCCCCTGTCATGTCTGGGAAACTGTTTATGACTCATGTTCTTTGCCAGCTTCGTGTTTTGCATCAGTAGATATTCTGACATGTAAGGGTACCTCTCTTGTGTTGCATCCTACTGATTTCAGCAAAACTGTTTTTGATATTTTGACACTCTCCAGTCAAGGAGACCTTCTGAATACAAGTATGATATTATTGTTTGCTTCTTTTCCATTTTCTTCTACACCTGTTCTGTAAAAGGGCAGGCAGTTCATTATTAAAATCTGATGACAGCCTGGAGGTGGGCATTAGAGTAGATTTTTGGAGTCATTTGCCCAAAGCCAGATACAGAATGTATTTGCAGTTTGTAGGTTTTTAGAGCTGGAAGTTGGAGGCTATCTGCCGCAATATCCAAAGATATTAGGATTTGAGCTGCACGTTTACCTAAATTCTTATTAAAACTGACAGTGCCGTGCAGTGTTATTTCTTTGATAGAATTTTTGGATAATCAGGGAGTAGGTAATATGCCTCCAATGCACAATCATATCCTTTCTGCCTGTTTTCTCACTGTTATGCTTACAAGCAAATTGTTGAGTAATTTCATTCTTCTCCCCGAGAACATTTCCTGAAGTGCATTTGAATTTCCCACTGTAGGGACCTAGGCTCTATCAGTATTTTCTGTACTGACCCTTGTAATTATGGCACTGGGGCCTACTTAAATAGACTTTTACCTAACAAATATAAACACAAAATTGCTTTAAGTTGCTAACTGTTCTTTCCTGCTATGGATATTGGCTATATAATCCAGCAACTTGCCTGCTATTTCAGTCATAAAACATCTTCTACAGGCTCTCGAATTCCTAAAGTTAAAATTCTCAGGGCACCCCCGATTCTTAATTGAAGTGAGAAAGCTTCTCTCCTAATATTGTAACAAAATTTTACATTTATAAAATGAACAAAAAACTCTTTCTCATATAATAAAGAACATAAAATGAAACCCAGCAATCTTTTTGGCTGGGAGGAGACCCTGAACCCATTTTATGGTATTGACACCATTTTCCATTTTCCCCTTCAAGCCAAATCCATGTTCAGAGAAGCTCTCTTAGTGTATGCGCAGCCGATTCTGTGGTTCTGGTTCAGGGTGAAAAGCGGAACCATGACGGAGGGCTTCTATAAAATACCCTCTGGCTGGGTATGTATTGAGGTGTGAGTTTCCAGAAGCAGGCAGGTAGACAGATGGCAGGCTAGGCACCCTGGGCTTCACGTGCCCGATGACAGGCGGTGCCTAATTACAGATCCTCCAGTGCGCACCTCCTGGGGCACTGCGCCCAGGTGCTGACCCAGAGACTCCTGGGAGGCCATCTGGGTCCCCCACCCCAGGGTTACCTGGAGGCAGCTCTATGGGGCGTTTCTGAGAGCAGGAATCTTCCCAGGTGCTTTTGTGTGTTTTTTGGCATCTGTTTCAGTTGAGACAGAGCCCTTTCTGGATCCTTAATGATCCTCTTCCACCAGAATTGGGAATGTTCCAGCTTCCTAGTTTAAAGCATGCTTTCTTTATTTGCATTGCACTTAGCTTCTTCACATTTTATTTGCAGTTTTTAAATATAATTATCTAAGTAACACATATGGTTAAAAATGCTTCAAGAAATCACACAATACTGAAAAAAAGAGAAGAAAAGTTTTATGTCTTTCTCGTGGGTCCCCTCTCAGAGGCGACCATTCCCATTGACTCTTTACTGGTTTTGGGTCTCTGGTAATTTCCTTCACAATGTAAATAATATAATTTTGCTTCAGTTTTTTATTTATCAACTTTAGAATATATGTAAACAGGGTGAGGAATATTCTCATTCCCAATTTATATTTGTTATGATATTTTGAATCCTTTTATTAGTTACATGTTAAACTCTAAAAAAATATTTAAATTTCCATGTCCTATTGAATCAGCTTTAGGCATTATTTCCAGGTCCTCTCCTCTGTAAAATAAAGATATATTGGTTGGTTATCACACTGTTATTATGCTGTGATTGTAAAATTCTTACATTCTGTATTATAATCATGCAGCCATCCATGTTTTGTCCATATGTTAATCCTAAATATTACATACCAACAAACTGTGGTTAATAGAACATTGGAGTTTTCTTAACCAGCTTACGGTTGTCTGGTTGGCTAGAATTATCAGGGCTTCCCATTTCTTTAGAAAACATTTCAGTAAATACCATGAGAGGCTGAGTGCTCAGAGACAACAGCATTTTCACTACTATTCCTGTTTATTTCTGCTTCCATAAGTCAAGCTGAATGCTTACTAAGAAGCAGTTATTTTTGTTCCAGAACTTGTTTATCCTGATTGTGTTTATTGTTTCAATTATGTAATTTAATTAAATATTACATATGCTAGTGAAATAGGAGTACTAAAAGAGAATTGTTGTTTCTGTGAAAACTGAATCAAATGCTTTCTAAGACTCAGTAAAGGGAAGTCATATCTTTAAATGCCACTGAAGCAGGAGCAGAGGAGCAACTGGGAAAGATTGAAAGCAATGGAAAAATCTAGGGTTCTCCTCTCAGATTGCCTCACAAATATCTTTAACTTATTTTAAAAATTTTTTTTAAATGTTCATTTAATTTTGAGAGAGGCAGAGCATGAGCAGGGGAAGAGCAGAGGGAGGGGAGGGAGACACAGAATCCAAAGCAGGCTCCAGGCTCTGAGCTGTCAGCACAGAGCCCAACACGGGGCTAGAACCCACTAACTGCGGGATCATTACCTGAGTTGAAGTCGGATGCTTAACCGACTGATCCACCCAGGCACCCCATAACTTCTTATTCTAAACAAACTCGAGATGAATACAAGCTGTATTGTGGATATCTTTGATGTAAGAAAGACAACACAGAACTATAATCCAAGGACCTGTATTCAAAAAAAAGAACTTTGCCCTTTATCAAAGAACTGGTGAATTCATATTTTAAGTTAAAACAAAATATTTACATTAAGATAAAATATTTGAGATATAAGGGGGGTGGATTTTTCCTTTAATTGACTTTTTTTCAATTAACTGGCACCAGCCACATTAGTTAAAAGTCTTCTTAGCTTGTAACATTAGAGTATATACAGTAATTGAGTAGCCTTCAGCAAGTAACCTTTCTGTCCCTAGGTTTCCTCATCTGTTAAATTGTGGTAATCCTAGGATTTTTACAGTGATCAGTGAACTAGCACATAGGTGATGCTTATTACAGCATTGGCCCTTGTTAGGCACTCAAAGGTGGAGCCATTTTTATTGCTATTATAATTTTGTGACTTTGTAAAAATTAGTAGCTACTGAGCCATGAAGTGTGATTGGACCTTGGAAAAGGAAACACAGGTTTATGTTGTTAATCTTGTGCCACTTAAAGGATTCAGTCCCTTGTATCCAAAGTCTTCAGTTATGTGCCATCGATTGTTCAAAATTTTGCTGTATTCTAGGGCACTTGGGTAGCTCAGTCGGTTAAGCATCCGACTTCGGCTCAGGTCGTGATCTTGGGGTTCATGAGTTTAAGCCCTGTGTTGGGCTCTGTGCTGACAGCTCAGAGCCTGGAGCCTGCTTGGGATTCTGTGTCTCCCTCTCTGTCTCTCTCTCTCTCTCTCTCTGCCCCTCCCCCTCTCACACTCTGTTTCTCTCAAAAATAAATAAACATTAAAAAATGATTACAATACTGTAATATAATACAAAATAATAAAGAAAATACAAAATATAAAGAAAAATAAACAAATTAACCTGCACTTACCTTTGAAAATCTGTGGCTGGTGTGAGATAG
The DNA here is from genome assembly GCF_027475565.1 of Acinonyx jubatus. NCBI lineage: Eukaryota > Metazoa > Chordata > Mammalia > Carnivora > Felidae > Acinonyx > Acinonyx jubatus. The sequence goes on along the minus strand of NC_069390.1, from coordinate 50,330,215 downwards.
ACAAGAGAGGAGGGTTATTGTGTAGGATGACTTTCACTATCACTAATGGGTATTGACAATATGGTGTTAATAAACTCTTGTCATATACTGTATTTAATGTAACTGGCAATAAGGGAGCAGAGGAAAGGGTCTATGTCTGCAGGCAGACTGACCTAGAATGAAACGAAGCATTCCTAAGCTTACTCTTGTATGGAAAAGCAAAGGACTGTCCATAGATGCTTTGAAGTGACAAAAAATACATTAGTGCCTGTTGTGGGCACCTTCCAACATTCTGAAAAATCACTGATTTCTGTCAGACACCATGGCCTGAGACTGAGCATCCAAGTATGGGAGACGATCACCCACAATCCTGCAGTGTGCATGCACGAGAGAGAGAGAGAGAGAGAGACAGAGAGAGAAAGAGAGAAAGAGGAGAATTGGCTCAGTTGTGATCACGTGACATTCAGCATCATGGAACACTCAGAACAAGTTACTCACAATCCAAGGTTATACTGTATTTTCTAAAAACAAATACTTAGGATATTATGTAAATAAAAAGAAATATACTTCTTCACTATATTATTAAAAATACCCAGTCTCTTGATCATACATATGGTATTGGGAACCTACTTTCTTCTTTAAAAATTTTTTTTAAATTTTATTTATTTTGAGAGAGAGAGATGGAGAGAGAGAGAGAGAGCGAGAGCGAGCATGCATGCAAGAGTGGGATAGGGGCAAAGAGAGAGGGAGAGCGAGAATCCCAAGCAGACTTCACACTGTTAAAGCATGAAGCCCAAATCAGAACTTGATCCCATGAACCATGAGATCATGACCTGAGTCGAAATCAAGAGTCAGGCGCTTAACCTACGGAGCCACCCAGGCAGCCCTTCTGGATGGTATTCTTCCCAGGAGTTCCTGTTCTTCTCATCTAGAAATATTCTGTCTTACCTACGCAGAGCTGATGCTCTGGGACCCCATGTGCCTGGCACCTGAATGTTAAGTAGTTGTTTGTTAGTTTCCTACTTTCTCTTTTTTTCCCCATGTAGTCAGAGTACATCGTCAAGTACATTTTTCAGAAGATGGACATTGGATATAGATATTAAATCCTTGCATTCTAAAAATTCTTTTATTTTGCCCTCATTTTTATGGATGATTTGGCTAAGCATACATTCTATAATGAGAATAATTTTCTCTTGGATATTTAAAGGTACTGTTTCATGGTCTTTTTGCATTACAGAATTGCTTAAAAGTCTAAAGGTGCCTGCTTCTAGATCTCTTATGATGTTCTCTCTAGCCCTGGGGTTTTGGAATTTCACAGCAATGTGTCTGGATATATGCCTTCTTTCATTCATCTTACTCAACATTTTCTGGGATATTTGGTCCACAATCATACATCTTTCTTTCACTGTGGGAAATGTTATTTTTATGAGAATTTCTTCCTCTCCACTTTCTCTTTTGGGGGGCCTCCTGGATTAATCCTCATTGTTTCCCAGCTTCTTTGCAGCTTTTTTCTTTCTGCTCTATACTCCTAATGTCCTGGAAGGCAAACATTAGAATAGTCTGTTGTGGTGAATCTTTTGTTTCCTTCTCGCATTTCTCCGTGCTTTTTTTCCCTTTACATGACCCTTTCACCATAATTTTCTGCACCTAATCATGGAGTTTGAGCATTGAGGAACAGAAGAACAACTCAGTATGAGTTTACTCAGGCCATTGGATTATATGTCCATATCCTTAAGGGGCCAAGCTATCTTAGTCTATTTGGGTTCCTATAACAAACTATCCTAGACTGGTTGACATATAAGTAACAGAAATTTATTCTTCACAATTCTGATGTCTGGGAAGTTCAAGATTAAGGTATAGGCAGATTCAGGGTCTGCTGAGGGCCTACTTGCTAGTTCATAGCTGGCCATCTTCTCACTGTGTCCTTACCTGGTGGAAAGGGCAAGAGAGCTCTCTGGGGTCTCTTTTAAAAGGGACCCATCTGTGAGGGCTCGACCCTCATGACCTCCCAGAGGTCCCACCTCCCATCACATTGGGTGTTAGGATTTAATGTATGAATTTTGGGGGTACACAGCTACCCCTAGACCCTATTTTAGGGAAATTTTGAGACTAAAGATCAGCTAGGCTTCTGTCTTCTTTCAATCCCATATTAAATTGATGGTTCTGAATGAACTCTGTGGCCAACACTAGTCAGAAGGGGTTTTCAGCAAAGTCCACTTCTTCCCAAGGTAACATTAAGTAATGATTGGATTTAATTACCCACAGTGACTTCTCAGTTTGCTGGTGGTTATGGTTTCTATCCTTACTTGTTCAAAGATCTTAGCAGAAATTGAGTTGTTCCCTATCTTAGAAGAGGATCACACCCCTTACTATAACCTTCTTCACCTTGAGATAATCTGCATACTTATTTTAAACCTAATTTGACTAATGGTGGTATCTAATTGCAACTTTTTCTTTCTCATTTGGGATGAGATGTGGGCTCCCTGCTAGTTTCCAACAAATTATAAAGCAGCAAACACCTAGAACTTTCCAAAATAGTATGCAAGTTATAAAGACAATCAAACACTTCATGCTTTCATTCCATTTCCTTATATATTTTATGACTTATTTATGGAAATGGAGTTGTTTAAGCTCTGATGCACCACATTTTCCAAGTGATATATAGCAGTCCATATGTTCACAGTGGAAAGAAGCATCATGACTTCATGGCAAATGGCAAAGATTGCAATATTGTCGAAGGGTCTTCTGACACAGACTCCGGAATCATGACAGTGGGACTAAGTATACGAGTGCTAGGGCCCTGGGAAACCCTGGGAGGAACCCCAGACTGTGAGGTGGGCGGTACTCCATTACTAGTATTTTGGAAGAAGGATTTGAGAGAGACTGTGTACCTGGCTATTACTGGTATTTAGTAAAGCCACGGAGTTACATGAATTTATTTGAAATCTAACTCTTCATCAGCATGCTCCTTGCTTAGTCATTCTTGTATTTTTATGGTAATGTCTCATCCTTTCTGATCATTTCAATAATTCCTACTTCTGTTTAATTGATTATTAACTTCAGTATCTCCTGAAATCACCCACTCGTGGGCCTCCATGAGGCGACTTTACCATTTTATACCTAGGCCTGCTGGACCATCATCCTTTACCTACTACGGGACAGGAAGGACCCCTGTCCTCACACTTCTTGTGTTTTCCTGCAGGTCTCCCCTGGGGAATATGGTAGATAATAATATCCCACTTACAATGAGCCACTCTGTCATCCCTCTAATGCAGACTTGCTGCTGTCACTGTCACTTCCTTCCAGTGCTGCCCCTGTTCAGATCCTTGCCTTAGTTGCCTGCTAATCTCCGTTCTGTCCTGATCTACCACTAGTGATTGAGCCTCAGTCTCTTCTGCCTTTTATGTGTGAGAACTCTTCCCTCCCTGTTTGCTGTTTGGAGTCTACTCTTGCCTCCAGCACTCACAGTCTTGGTCTTTAGGAAAACACTTTTCCCCTCTCAAGCCTAGTTTGTATAGAGCATCTCATGGCAGTGCTGCTTGGACCGCTAGTGCTACAGGATGCCAGTGAAGGCCAGAAAAGTGGGAGAAGTTCTCTGCAGCTGCAGGAAAGCACATTCCACCCAGGGTCGGAGAACCTGGAGGATGTTAGCAAAACACCTATTTGCGGCCCCCTGTCCCACTTAAGTCTCCGAAGCATCGTTGGGGATGTACCCCAGGCTCTCCTGTTTACTCCACATTTGTGTAGCAGCCTGCCTGTGTTCTCTGGCTGGTGTTGTCTTTGGTGCTCCTCTCTGAACTTTTGGGAGGTGAAGAGCCTGCATAGTGACCAACTTTCATTAAAATGAAGCAAACTATTTGGTTTATCATAGAGATAGAGGATAGAACAGTGGTTGCCAGGGACTGCGGGGAAGGGTGGAGAAGTGAATGGGTTGGGGGTTGTTTAATGGGTACAGAATTTCAGTATGGGATGATGACAGGTTTCGGAGATGAACAGTGGAGCTGTCTGAACTACAATGTGAATGTGCGGAATGCCCCTGAACTGTACACTTAAAAATGGTTAAGGGGCACCTGGGAGGCTCAGTCGATTGAGCATCTGACTTGTGATTTTGGCTCAGATCATGATCTCATGGTTTCGTGGGTTCAAGCCCTGCGTGGGGCTCTGCACTGACAGTGCGGAGCCTGCTTGGGATTCTGTCTCTCCCCTCTCTCTGCCTCTCCCCTGCTTGTACTCTCTCTGTCTCTCTCAAAATAAACTTAAAAAAATGGTTAAAATGGTAAATTTTCTGTTATGCAGAATTTTGCCACAATCAAAAAAAAAAAAAAAAAAAGGAGGAGGAGGAGAATGGGCAACAAACAAACAAACAAAAACCCTACCCAATTTGAAAAGAAGTTAGGACTAAAGAAATGTCTTAGGAGACAACATCAGCGCCTGCTTATGGCTATAGTTCTGTCCCCTGCCTTAGGCAGAATTTCCATGACTCAAGGAGGGGCAGGCCTTAGGAGATCGCTTTTGAGAAGAATTGGTATTCCTTGTATCTTCCAGTTAGAGTTAGGAGTAATTTGTGTTGAAATCTAAAGTATTTTTTTTTCTTTACAGTCCATGCTTTTTAGAACAATTACTACATTTTTGGGTCATATACCAGTATTATTAATCATTCTGATGTCGAATAGATGCCAATTTCTGTGTGTAACTACTAACGAAAGTGAGCGATTTAAAAGAAACCATCGTCATTTCAGCGGCATGATCTTTACTGAAAGGAAATTGACTTAAAAACATATAATTTGTAGAAAATTAACAGTGACATACAAAGACATGAGAGCCCATGCTTTTGATCAGTTGCCAATAATTTAAGCCTGATTGTGCTTGCACAGGCGGATCCATGACCTGGGGGTGGGGGTGGGGGATACATTAGGGTTTCAGGTATAGAATGTCCAACCTAGTAAGAGGTTTTATGTTGGAAGGGAGTCTGTTTTTAGCCATGGACCAGGGTTCAAGCCAGACAGAAGAAAGAAAATAGGGAAGAGTTGGAGCCAGTCCACTCTCTGTTCGGACTTCAAGCAGCTTGGAATGTTTCTTAGGAGACTTAGGTCTAGGGTTAGAGTTGCCCTGAAAGCAAGACTATTTGGCTGTAAGAGTGTCTCCTGAAAATGTGGCTTCTCTCACACACTCTGAATAGGTCACTCTACTAATTACATAATATTTTCATAAAGGCAGCTCAATACAGTGTGTTGTGAAGTTGATATAATGAATAATGCCTGTCTTCAGAGCCCACATTCCTTGCACTGCACTGCCCTGCCTCTGTGGAGTCTTAAATATCCAGGGAAGCATGAAATATTGTATCATTTTCAATCATGATGAAAAGGTAATCTTAATGCTCACTCTATATATACTTAAACACGCGACTTCTTTGGCAGTTTCTTTTCCTGACGCACATTTTTTAGTGGATATAAAAATGGAAATGATACACAGCTTAGAATTTTATCATTCATCAAACATTGAGTGCCTCCTGTGTGCCAGACATCATGATAAGTTGTAGAAGATACTTTAGATACAAAATTTCTTTCACTTCAAGAATATGAGATCTGGAAGGACCCTTCCATCTTATTGCATCTGATTTAAATATTAGGAGACTCAAGCTCCAATACGCGTTCAGGTTCCCTGAGGTTATTCAGGTGACAAGAGGTAGGGCCCAGAATAGAAAACAGCTCATTCTGCAGCATATCAGTCTGGGTCCCAGTAGAAACAGGCACCGTGGTCAGAGTAGGTAATTTGAGGAGGGCTTAATAAAGGACTTTTTACAAAGGCATGGTCAGGATGCAGGGAACCGAGCAGGGGATAGTACAGTACTCCAGGGCTGGAAATAGTAGGGAGCCATTGCCACCCATAGGCCCGAAAGAACCTGGAAAAGGGGCTGTGGCTCTCAGTAGAGGGACACATGCAACATGGTAACCTATCAGGAAGAAATCTGGGGAAATAAATATTGTAACTTCATTCTCTTCCCACCCTCTGGTTTCCCATTAGGGCCTCTTATTGGCTGAACTCAACAGAAGCTGAAGGCAAGGGAGCCCTTGGATATAGTCCACATGGGTCAGCCGCCATGTCCCAGAGTGAGGTAGAGAGGAAAGGAGATGGATTTGGGGTGGTAAATGAAAGATGCTTTCTAATTGAGCAACTCACTTTGCCTCTGAATGGAGAAGTAAGAGGTGGGATGGTGGCCAGGAGCATTTAGGGAAAAGTCACTCCTCGTGGGAGCCAGGAATGGGAAGAAGGATTCCCACTCTCACATTACACATTGCTTTATGAGATTTTTCTAAATGCTGGTTCGCAAAGGTGGTTGTCAGCAACCTTTTTTGATCTTGTTCCACAGGATAGATGAGAGATTTAAACACTAACTGGAACAAAGCAAGATCAGATCTGGCCTAGGAAAGAACTGGGACTGATGGAGCTTATGGGGTCCTGTGAGAGGTGTGAATTATTGGGTCAATGCAGCAATGCCCGGCTTAAGAAGAATCTCAGACAACACTATGAAAGCATATGGCAGGCTTTATACATATGCAAATGCACCTAACTTTCCAAAGAGCCAGGCAAAGAGGAATTTCAACCCTTCACCCCACTTTAGAAAGATCCCACTCAGGAGAGGTTGCAGGCAGCCCAAAGTCTTATAGAGGTGACAGAAGTGGACCTCAGGTCTCCAGTTGCTGAGCCTTGTCCTCCTCTGCTGCTGGGCAGGCTGGGCCTCCCATTTTCCACAGACACACCAGGTGGGTTGCTGACCTCTTTGGCTTGTGCCCAGTGCCCCCTTGTTCTTGCGTTTCAATTCATGGTGTACTTTTCAGGCAAAAAGTCCCCATTGTCTAAAACCTTACACATCAAATTTTCTATGATTTTGTTAGAATCTTAGTATATCTTGAGTGTTTCCATTTACTCTGCATAGGCCAGAATTCCATGATATGAAGAACATTGTAGATCTGCAAACACCTGCCATGTTTCCAATTAAATAATTTCTGTAGAGAACAAAAAGAGACTGAAAACTCAGTAGCAAACCTGATGATAAACCCTGAGGCTTCCTGTTGTGCAGACAGCAGGGGCTCAGGTACAACAGGATTGGAAGGTCAGGGATACAAAAGTTGAAACCCAGCTCTTGGGATGTCTGACTCTTGGCCTTGGCTCAGGTCGTGATCTCACGGTTTGTGAGTTCGAGCCCTGAGTTGGGCTCTGTGCTGCCAGTGCTGAGCCTACTTAGGATTTTCTGTCTTCCTCTCTGCCCCTCCCCAGCGTGTGCGCGCACGCGTGTGTGAGCACTCTCTCTCTCTCTCAAAATAAATGAATAAACTTAAAAAAAAAACCAAAAAACCCCAGCTCTTGATGTTTGTGGCTACAACCAGCCTGTAGTCTCTGTAGCCTCTGCCCCATCTGGCTGACGCAGGGGTGGGGTGATGCCAGTGTGAAGAGGAGCTGGTCACACTGATGAGGCTGCACTTTGCAAATAGAAGGTGTAACAGAAAGTGTTCTCTCGACCTAATTTTAGGCCAGCTGTTTAGTTAACACAGACAGAACCATTTGGGCAACCTTCTGAGGAAGGGATCTGAGGGACAGAGACACAGTCCTACTAAAATATGGTCTACCTTTTATGTCAATCGCTGGAAAATGCAATTGATGCCAATTTCTGTGTTCTAATTCATTTTATTAGTCCACAGGCTTCTTAGAGTTAAGGCAGCAAAGTGCTCTGTTTATCTGTCTCAGTACCTTAATAATGGTATGGCCCCTGCAGGCGCAAGTTAATGCTCCTTAATCCTTGCAATTTGCACCGTGAGCTAGTGCTCAGGGAACCTCCTGTCTGCTGCAAGAATGAAAAGCAGGAATGGCCCTAAACTGTAGCCACCAGTTGGATAGCACCCATTGGCTTGTGGTCACTAATGGGAATTATTTTAATGGCTTTAGCTCTAGATACAGACATTCCTGTGAACTCAAAGTCATTTGGCAATTTCACAAGAACCACAGAATGTGAGAGCCATGCCCAGGACCTTTATGAGGAATACCATAGAGAGGTAGTGGCTTGCCCAAGGTCACAAAATGTAAATGGTGGCAAAGCTGGTCCTGGAGCCCTTGTAGCATTCCATTTCTTTCCTGGGCCCTCTATGTATAGTTGAGCAGTTGTGCCCAATGCAACATGGGTGACCATACAAAGAAGCCCTGGCCTTTCTTCTGGTGAAGTCTTTTGACTACATGGCCAATGACCTGAGTTTGGTCTTTGTAAAAGAGAAGTGGTGATGGAGCGCCTGGGTGGCTCGCTTGGTTAAGCATTCAAGTCTTAATTTCGACTTAGGTCATGATCACATGGTTTGTGAGATCAAGCCCTGCATTGGGCACTGACAACATGGATCTTGCTTGGGATTCTCTCTCCTCTCTCGGCCCCTCCCCTATAAGTGTGTACTCTCTCTCTCTCCTTCTCTCTCTCAAAATCAATAAGCATTAAAAAAAGAAAAAGAGAGAGAAAAGTGGTTATAAGTAGGACATGGCTCACTCTTCTTTTATGGTAAGCCTTTTCTGAAACCCAGAGTAGGTTATGTATCCCCACTTCTGGACTTCACTAGCTCTCTCTGAATTGTAAATAGTGTTGTGGAAATTCTCTTGATTTGACTAGTGGTTCCTTGAGGGCAAGGATTAGTTTTATTTATTTTGTACCCCTTGTTGACTCCTTAGCAAATACCAGGTGCCCAATAGGAGCTCCTTCTCTTGTCCTCAGTAATTCAGCTCAATAAGCACCTATTAGGCACCTGATATTTGCTTGTTGCTAGCTCAATTCATCAAGCTACAGGAGGTCTCATGATTTATTAACCAAGTTGACCACTTCTTGGCGTAAGAATAAGTCTGGTTATGGAGTGGCTAAATCCTGAGACACCTCATGAAAAAATTAAAAAAAAAAAACAGTTATGTATTGAGTGCCAGAACCTTTCTGAGCCCTCATTACAACCCCAAGAGGTAAATACTGTCATTATCCCAAAGTTACAATGAGAAACAAGATAAAGAGGAATTTAAGGTTACACTACTGATGTTGGGCTGCAGTCCTTGACTGTGTGATTCTAGAATGCCTACTCCTAATTACTGTACTATGGTGCCTGCAGTATAATTAAAGGGAAAGGTCTGCAAGATTGCATTTTCCAGACAACCTAAGTGCAATCATTTAAACACCAACACATCTAATTTTAGCCTAAAGTCTATTATATGCTTCTTATCCAATATGCCTCAAAGTCACCATCCAGAAGATGCCCTCTGGGCTGTCGAGGTGTTTATAGGGCTAGGTTTCCCTTCACCAGATAACTCCAGAATGCTGTGATTTTTTAACACAATTTTATTATTGTTGTTGTTGTTATTGTTATTATCTTTTTAAATTGTAGAGTAATACATGTTCATTGTATTAAGTTTAAAAAACCTAGAAAATATTCAGATGAAGGCCTCATGGTCACATGGAAGGGGTTGTTGATGAGGGAATTCTGCTGTGGACTGTTGTGGATGATCCCTAAGTTTCCTTGTAATATAGGGTTTTCACGTTGGTTCAGTTCCCTGAAATACCTGACTGCTCATCCCCAGAACTGTTTGGTCTTGCCTATTTCCTCCATCTAATTACATTATTGCTTTCCCTACAAGGCACTGTGTGATAGTCTCAAGTTCTCTATGGCCTGTCTAAGTAAATTTCCCAGTGTTACCTTTATTAGACCCCCAAGACACAATTGTTTTAGGATTAGGAAAGCATCTTGTGTTCTGAACCACTGTGTGTGTGTGTGTGTGTGTGTGTGTGTGTGTGTGTGTGTACTCCATGTGTATGTAGACTATATATATACTTGATCAGGTTTACTCAGTATCATCTGTATACCATCTGCATCATGGAGATCATGCAAAATGGAGATTAAGGGTCTTCACCCAAGGTCTATTAAATAAGAAAATCTAAGATTGGAGTCATGGATCAACATTTTTCCTGACCAAAGCATGTTTTGTTTTTTATTTGTCATTAAGAGATTGTTAGAAGTAGAGAGAATAACATAAGAAATTCAATGTACTTATTACTCAGTTTCAATAACTATGAACCCATGCTCAGTCTTGTTTCATCTATAATTTGAAGCAAATTCCAGGTATCATATCATTTGAATGTTTTCATATGTATCTACATAACATAACCACAATATAATTATCATATTTGAAAAGTAATTAACATTAATCTCTAATATTACATTTCTAGTTCAAATTTTCCTCGTCTCAAATGTTTCTTAATTGTATAGTGTTTTGGATGCTGAATCACGTAATTAGTTATGTTTCATTCTTTTCTCTGACAAGTAGGATGTTGGGAGCCAATTCTGTAGCCACTTCTGGCAACTTTACAGAACCTCACACATGTTTTTTGACTATGTACCTTACCCCTGACTTCATTTTCATTTTACTTTTCTTTTTCTTCAGTTCTGATTTCCTCACAAAGTACATTTTATCTTACTGTGCTGTGTATGTTTTTTAAGCTGCCTCTAATCCTTTTGCCAAAAGGTAAGTCGTATGTAAATGACCGTATCAGGGATCCTGAGCCCCTTGCCTTACTTCATTTTGCATGAGTCTTTCAAACCAGTCCCTATCATCTGAGCTTCTGACCATGAGTCTCCTCTTCTTTTTTATGCCCCACCACATCTCAGTCCCAGTGCTCAGAACCATTTTTCTGGTTCTGATCTTTTTTGCTTCCCTCCTCCATCATGATTCCTGGCTTCCTTTGCCTGCCCTGGAAATACCACATTTCATTCATCCTGAGCCTCAACTGGCCCCTCTGCGTTGTCTTTGTCAGTTTCCTTTGGCAGTAAGAGGACTAGACGCGGACACTGAATCTTTAGGTTCCAACGTAGTCTCTTTGAAAATTCCAGTCCTCTGGGACAACATGAGGTTGGGGGGACAGTTGAAAGAGGAGAGCTCAGGATAGGAAGGCTGGGGTGGGTATCAAAAATGTCATCCCTTTCCCAGTTTTGCCCTGAGCTGTGTTTGTTGTTAAGAAGTAGAGATGGGGCCAGACTGACATGTGAGAGACTAGGTGGTTCCCAATCTCTGGTGCCTTGTGTAGCCTTTTTACAGGGTTCTCACAGATCTGAAACAAACTGGCGAAATAAGGACAGTGGAATGGTTTTATTCATAAAGTTCAATATAGTGCTTTAAGGCAATGCTATTTATTTGGAGTGTTAAAATTCTTTCTTTCTTTCTTTCTTTCTTTCTTTCTTTCTTTCTTTCTTTCTTCCTTTCTTCCTTTCTTCCTTTCTTCCTTTCTTTCTTTCTTTCTCTTTCTTGCTCTCTTCTTTCCCTTCCTTCCTTCCTTTCTTTCTCTCCTTGTATGAAGTGACCATGATAATAAATAAGTTACCTTTTAACATCAGTATTAGCAAAGTAAAAAGTTGATAACCTATGTCAGTCCCCTGATATATTTTTAAATTTTTTAATGTTTATTTATTTTTGAGAGAGAGAGAGAACGCACAAGCCAGGAGAGGGGCAGGGAGAGAGGGAGAGGTAAAATCCGAAGCAGGCTCCAGGCTCTGAGCTGTCAGCACAGAACCTGATGCAGGGCTCAAACTCATGGACTGTGAGATGTGACCTGAGCTGAAGTCGGACGTTTAACCAACTGAGCCACCCAGGAGCCCTTGTCAGTCCTCTGATATTATTTTCATGAATCTAGAAGTCCAAACAAAGATGAGTAGAAAAGGATGGATGTCTTTTATAGGTTTGACTTTGAAGGAAAACTGTGCTAAGGAACTGAGATGATCATTATTATAATGATTGTCATGATTTTCATTCATTTGTTCCTTATAAACCAAGGAGGAGGATTAAATAAGGACTGTTTTCAGAAATGCTTTGGGATTACAGACCCAAGTTCACCAGAATGTACTAAGGCATATATACTTTTTATACTATAGTAGCTTTAAAAATTTTTTTCTTCTCAATAATATTTGTTTATTGTAAAAAAATTAATATAGAAATGAAAGTCCCTGGGGTGCCTGTGTGGCTCAGTCGGTTGAGTGTCTGACTTCAGCTCAGGTCATGATCTCACGGTTCATGGGTTTGAGCCCCGCATCCAGCTCTGTGCTGCTCACACACGCTCTCTCTCTCTTAAAAATAAGTAAACATTAAAAAAAAAGTGAAAGTCCCTTCAAATTTCATCTCAACAGAAATGGCTTGCTGTATCTCTGCATGGTTTTTAATGTAAAAATCAATGCTATTAGCATGAAAATATCAATATGTACAGATTGTCTATCCATTTTATACAGTATGTCTTGTTTCCCTCATTTTGGAAGGCAACCTTCAGTCTTGCTATTAGCTTCTTTTCTCTTTCTACGTCTTAATTTCTGACATCTTTTCTATTAAGTTTAAATTGTCCAAGCTGAATGTGCATTCAGTTCTACATCCGTACTTACGTCTTCCATACTTTGTCTATTAGTTGATTCTAAGCATTGAAAATCAATAAATGGTATTTATATTATTATGAATGTAAAATATTATTTAGCATAGAACCAGAAGGTATATTGTGATTATTTTTCCTTTTCCCAAACAGTTTTACTGCAGGAATTCCTAATTATTCTCTCTCTCTTTTCCACCATTTGAAGACAAATGGTGATGTCATTAGAAGCTGAGTACTCCATAATGTCATGTATTTGTTTTCAAGTCCTCTTTGTCTGAGGACACCTCCTTCCTAGAGCCCAGTCTTCCTGCTCCAGGCTGGACTGGCTCCTCTCTAGGCCCGCCACTCACCTCTCACACAGGGACCTTACTGGTCTTCTGAGTGGAGTGCAACTTTTCCTATAGACTATGTCTTCTTCTCGCCTGTTGTAATCTCATACATTCATCCTCAAGTAACTTCCTATGATAGGTGCATGGGAAGTAATCTTGCTGACATTTTTGGCCCTCATACTGCATTGATAGTATTATTGGGTGTAGAAATATAACTTAAGCATAAGATTTCTTCAGAAGTTTATAGGCATTAGTCTATTATCTAGTGCTTTTAATGAGAACTCTAATACCAGTGTGGTTCTAATTTTTTTTATGTTCATATCACTTGTGTCTCTCAAGCTTTTGTGATTTTCCTCTAATTTTTGTGTTTTGAAATTTCACAATAACGTGTCTAAGATAGGGTTATTTCATTGTAGGTGCTCAGTGGACTTCTATTATTTGTCCTTCAATTTTAGGGAATTAAAAGTTTATCTCTTTGGTATTTTTTACCTTCATTTTTCTGTCTTTACTTTCCAGGAAACGTAGATATTAGACCTCCTGGATGCACACCCTGTATCTCATATCCTTCACTTAAATTTCCTGTGTCTTTGGTGCACATTCAGGTAGATGTTCCTTGACTTTACCTGTATTAAATTGTTTCCAATAAATATATTTTTATTATAAATCACAATATTGCACTGAGAAAAAGGAGTGTGTACAGGTAGCTTATTGGGAATGTGATCCCAGAGAGAAGGTATGAGGAACAGAGGGATGAAGTAGGAAGTAAGGGAAAATAAGTGCAAGGATCAGCTTTTGAGTTGACCACATGGACAAGCAGCTATTTCTTGTTCATCTTCAATTTTCTCAGAATCCTTAAGAATTCTAAGAATTGTCCATCCAGGAGACAAAAATCAGAACTACTTCTCGATCAATTCCCATCACTAGTTAGGCAAGGGTGATCCCATGGGCAACAGCTCCCTAATATATCTCTAAATTTTCTCCAGAGTGTCCGACTGAGTGGTCAGTAGTCTACTTAGCATCTCCTCTTAGAATTTCCATAGGTATCAGATTCTCCACTTTGTTGCTTATGGTTCCCGAATATGCAATTTGCAGTTTGTCTCCCTAGCCATAATCTAAGCTTCTTGAGAACAGGAGGAGGTGTGTCTTCTCTTCATCCCTTTCTGCACTTTATGCGTGTTAGTTGGTTAAGTCATTGAAATTCAACAGCAACAGGCCAAGTAGTTGTCTAAGTGTATCACAGACCAGCGGCGGCAGCAGCAGCAGCAGCACTTGGGAACTTGTTAGGCAGACCTACTGAATCAGAAACTCTCTGCCCACTATTAAATTTTTTATTTGTTTCAGCAATCGCAATATTTTACTTCTAAGAACATTGTCTTCTTCTTCATTCAATTTACCAGTAGTCTACTCTTATCTTATGTATGGATCAAATATCCTCTGGAAATGTCCTGTGAATGAAAAATTCTTGTTTCCTCACTGATTTATCTGTTTTCTCTGGGAACCTCTCTCTCTTTCTCTTTCTCTCTCTCTCTTTTCTTTGCTTTTATACATTGATCTGGTTGCTCTAGATGTCCTTACATGGCTGGTGATTGTTTGCAGCTTAATCATATTTAATAATGAGGCAGTAGAAAAGCTAACTATGAGGCTATGTATCTGTGAGTGATATTTTAATAGGCAGATTTTACTTTACGGGAACATAAGAAGTTACATTTTTTTTTTTAAAAACATGGAGGATTTTGGTCTTGGGCATTAATTCTCACACTAGTTGCCTTGGTTTCTCCCTAGACAGACTGGGAAATATTTTGGTGAAGATTTTTAATCCATGCTCATATTTTTGTTCTGTATCTCAGTCTTAGCTGCCACCATAGTGGAAATGTCTGTGTCCTGAGGTTGAGTTCAGTAGGTCAGGTTGCATCTTCTATCACTTTGCTATCCACATACAGTCTTCAAGAAAAAGTTTTTAGTTTGTTGATTATCTTGTGCTATATTCTTTATGACTGTAGGTTTCTATTTTTTATTTGCTTCCTATCACCTGATGGGAGTCTCAGGAAGGGGAGGATATTAATATAAATATGCAGATGTACCGTTATGAATCAAAGTCCCCCTTAAATATTTTATATACATATTTACACCTGTATTTCTTTATCAACATCAAGTTGAAGTATCAATAGTCTCCACATGTTAACAATATAGAACATTTGATTTGTTTTTACTTCCTTCCTTCTTCTGCCTCCCATGTTTTGTTGGAATTGTTGAAATTTGAGTATGTATATAGCATCATTGCTTTGTTCTTTTAAGTGTTTTTTTTATAACAGTTACATTAAGCTTCATAACCTCATAAAGAGCAATTATTTAGACTTAATGCAATTTGTGCTATTTTCTTTATCACTAATTCTTGTGATACATAGTATATAGATACACCTAATATAATATGTCCTTCCTTTCTTGAGTTCTGTATTCTGACATACATTTTTATTTGTTTGTTTGGAGAATTTGCTTAGATTTTATGCAGGAGAAGGTATGTGAATGGTGTATTTTCTGAGTCATCGTCTGTTTGAAAATGCCTCTTTTTCCCTCGTGATAGTCTGGCTAGCTGTAGAATTATAGGACTACAATATCCTTTTCTTTTTTTAAAAAAACATTTTTTTAACATTTATTTATTTTTGAGAGAGAGAGACAGAGTGTGAGTGGGGGAGGGGCAGAGAGAGAGGAAGAACAGGATCTGAAGCAGGCTCCAGGCTCTGAGCTGTCAGCACAGAGCCCGATGTGGGGCTCGAACTCATGAACCATGAGATCATGACCTGAGCTGAAATTGGACACTTAACCGACTGAGCCACCCAGGCACCCCTCCAATCTTCTTTCCTTAGATCAGCTGGGATCTCAAGCCCATCTGCTTCTGATCACTACTTTACCCATACCTCTTAGTTTTTATCACTATTTTATTTAATGTCAGGACCAGTTTATTCTGATGGCTCAGCTTGGTTGACCTCTTTTGAGCTGCTGATTTGTCCCATTATTTTTCTTTGGTTGTCAGTTTATGTGTTCTTACTGGCCCTTCATAGTTTAGGGGGACAACTACTGTTCATCTGCCTGTGTGTAGTATATGGAAGCTCAAGCCTTTCATTCATTGTACAATAATATTTGCCATTCCAAAACAAGTATTTAGGCTTGCATGGATCCCTTAGAATTCTAGGTGTACAGCTGGGATGTCTTCTGGGGGTAGGGATGTCATGGTATCTTGTATCTGATGTCTGCAAGATCAAGGATATTGCTACACTACATCATGTTCAGTGGCTGCATCTAATAGCAGGTAGAAGAGAGTTCTGATGGTCAGACCTCACTGCAGGGTCTTCTAGGCCACATCTTCCCCGGAAGAATGTACTCTGTGGCAGATCTGGATGCAGTTTTGTGCACAGTCACCCCCAAGCAGCAACACCTCCAAGGATCTGGATCAGAACTGGGTTGCCATTTGCCTCCTTTCATCCCTGAATCACCATCTGGTTATTCTCTTGGCTCTTGGACAGAAGGACTAATTATACTTTCCCATTTTTCAGAAAATTTATCTTTAGAATAATTATTTTTTTGATGTTACTATTTTTTTCAGTTTTTGTTATGAAATATAGCATAAATGCCAAAGATTATATATAGTGAATACATATGGTTTCAGGATCAATCATAAAACAAATGGCCATGTACCTACCACCTAACTTAAGAAATCTCTTCTAAGCAAGGCTGTTATGTGATTCTAAGCTGATTCTCCTCCCTTTCCTAAAGTCATGGGTCTGAGGTGGGTAGTATCTGTGGCCCTAGTGACTCAACAGGAGTTTTCTAACACTTCTTTCTGAAAAAAGAGAGAAAAGTGTCCAGAGGGTGCCCTGAGTTGTTTAAAAACAGAAGCCCAGATGATTTTGCTTTGTGGTTGGTATGTCTGTGTAGGTCACTACTGGTTTCTCCTCAAAGGCATTCCCTGGCCCATTGCTAACCCACATGGTACCTTTGTGTGAATAAGAAGAAATCACTTCTGCCATTTACTAGAAATTCTCTTTAATACCTATCTGCACAAAAATCTGTAATGATTATGAATGTGACTAGCACCTCTAGAGCTTATAGGACACAACCATAATTCACGGTAAAAGTAGTAGGTGGCCATAGAGCTATTCATGTGGGCATCATCAGGCATTTACTCAATGCCTACAATGTGCCAAGTGTTCTTTTAGTTGCTTGGCATTCAATACTGAGATGGATGGGATTCCTGCTCTCATAGATCCCCCATGACTGGACTGGTGAGCAAGCTGTTTTTTGGGTGCATGAACTGGGAGTCAGCTAACAAGCTTGGGTCATTCTTGTGTTGGGTCAGGTCCCTGTGGTTACTAGCAGAAGTGGGTTAATTTAATTTCATTTATTTAGCATGTTATCTATGCCACCTCAACCCTGAGAGGTTATGCTGTACCAAAGTGATGAGTTCAGAGCTTAAGTCCAGAGTGACCATATTCCCTGGTTTGCCCTGGGTACTGGGTAAAGTCTCTTGTCCCAAGTGATTATTAACATCACACCTCTCTCTCTTAAAGGTGTCCCAGCTTAGGACAATAAATTATATGGTCATGTGTATGAGTCAACTGTTTTTGCCATGGTAACAAACTCCTTCAAAATATTAGGAACTTAAAACATCAACTAGGGTTTGCTCATGGATCTGTGGATCAGCTGCAGCTCTTCCCCAGTCTGTGGATAAGGTTTAAGCTTGCTTCTCATTCGGGACTTTGGGCCTGTGCCACAAGTCTTCCCGTGATAGTAACTAAGTTGAAAGACTGGGCTTTATTTAAGATTTCTTCTCCTGGCAGAAGGTGGGAGCCAAGAGTCTTCTGGTCAGAGCTGGCATGGGCCATATCTCCTTGGATTTTATTGACTAGAGAAAGTCACATGGACAAAATCAACATCAGGGGATTGGGATTTATGCTCTTTCCTTGGTATGGGGGCATTGTGGGGGGAGAGAGTGAATATTTGGTGAATAACAAAAGAATTATCACATTACACTCCTAAACCTACTGCTTCCCAGTGTGTCCCAACCCCAGCCTTTGCTGGTGTTTTCTAGCAGTGTCTGTGTTAGTAAAGTGCCACAGTGATTAACAGGACATAGGAGTTTTACCTCCATTTGGATTACAGAATGTATTAAGGGATTTCACTATGGTATGGAGCCTGTTTTGTTTTTGTGTTTTATTGGACTAGGTGGGAGTTGATGTTTGCTGTGGCCACCTGATTAATGAGGATAAAGTCTCCTCCTTTCTGTGTCCTGAGCACTACTACCTATCCTAGGAGTTTGCACAGATGAATTTCCCATACTCCTGTGTGAGCTGATGGAACCCAGTGGAGCCTGTGGCCATACCACACTCTCTTCCTACCTCATGTTGGGGCTCCATGAGGTGTGATTTCTGGTGCCCTTTACTCTGCCCCCACTGACTCTACTCCCTGTCTTCATCCTTGCCCTTGTTTCTCTGCACCTGGGAGTTTTAATTTTTATTGTTTCCTTAGTGTCCCTTCATTTGCTTGTGTTAAATGTTCAATACTAATTGGATTTTCCTTTAAAACAATTCTAGAAACCTCTCAATGTTATACTGGTTCACTGATGGATTGATGGAAGTCATCCTTGTTTCACATTGTTGTATAGTTTGCTAATCCCCTTTCAGTGGGACTTGAGGAGAGAAAGGTGGCAGATTTGAGCTCACTTACCCATGTGAAACTGGAGCCCCAGTGTTGTCGAGCAGAGACAATATTATTTCACTGAAAAGGCAGAGATTGATGGGGAGGCGTAGAGGAGATACATTAGCTCCATCACCAGTCCTAGCAGCTGGCATTCTTTCAAGAGCCATTTTTCATGAGGAAACTGCTTTATCATTTCATAAGAATGATCAAGTACCTTCAGAGTCATGTTGAAAAGCACACAGATGGTGGGTGGTCAGCGTGACTCAGTAGGTAAGTGACCTGCAGTAGGAGCTCACATGCCTCAGCAGAAATGTCAGTTGTCTCATGTCATGGATTATCGGTATGCTGTGGATAATTAATATTGGAAAATTAACTTACTCCTAATTTTCTTCTTCACGAGAATATGAGTCTATGAGGAAGGTATGGAATGTGCCTTTCATGTTCCCCATTGTACTCTCTCCAAAACCTAGCCCAGTACCTGGCATGTAATGGACATTCAGAAAACTTTGGCTGAAGCAATGCAAATATTGATGATGGACAGTAAAGGCAAAGCCTGGGAGAATCCTTGGAGCTCCTGCATGTGATGGAGTGCAGTAAGGGCAGGTGGGAGTGTCCTTTAAAGTAGGGCTTACAGCCACCCAGGAATGAGTTCAGGTTGATGCCTTAGCCTCCCTGGGTCTACTGTAGCGTGGAGTGGAAGCCTGGAGGGAGTTGGGCTTTGTTCTGGGCGTTAAGGGCACAGCCACTGCACTGCCACGGACCCTAGCTGAGGCCATACAGTCCGGGCCTCAGATGCCGTGGTTGCCTTGCCATATTTGCTCACTCTCACCACTTCAGCACATGCCCGCTCACCTCCAAAGGCCAACCCCTGCATTTATTTGAATGTTCGATTTTTCTGGCCACTGAAGCTTACTTTGCCACTCGTGCTACAGGTGGGAAATGCCCCTTGAGAGCTGCCCTCCAATCCATGACTGAAGGGAGCTGACATTATAAATAGCCCAGCCCCTTGCCCCTTGGGTAACTGGCTTGGTAAAGCCCACTTCGCTGGCTGCCTTCCTTGGATTACTTCCTTACTCACCTACCTGTGTTTTCTTCCCCTTCTGAATAAACCACCTGCCCTTGAATACTTGTCTCAGGATCTGCTACTGGGGAAACCCAAACTACGGTGGTCAGCACTGGGTCCTAGGTACCTGGCCACTGGATGGGGGTATTCTTGAGGCTTCAGAGGACTTGAGCTTCATTTTGCTGAGACCCTTAAAAGTCAATGTCAAAAAGAGAAAGAAAGCACTCTAGTTTCTCTTGTATTAGAAAGTTGTTACTTAAACAATTCCCAAATTTCATTATACAGCTCTCTGAAATGATCGCATAATTTTTAAGGACAGTTGAAACTGCCCTGCTCACAAAGCCTCAATGATTTGTATTGCTGTGGTGTAGGGTCTCAGTTGACTTGGAGGGCATTCCTAGTCCCCCTGAATATACCCCGTCTCTTGCTAGAGCAGACTGTTCATTGTTTTGAATCATGGCCTGCATGTCACTTTCTCTGTGCTGTGTCTGAGTCTCACCATCCCTGCGCCAGAATCAGGTGACCCGGCAGCATCCCTGGCCTATCTCCTGCAGCCAGCTCCTGAGGGATGAATGGATTAAAGGGTCATTCTGCCTGCACTGTGCAATGGATGGGCACAGGACGAGCAATCACACTGACCTTTGATCTTTGCTTCTTTGCAGATATCTCAGTGAGCCTGCTGACCCTTGTGGTCACTGCCTGTGGCCTCGCGCTTTTTGGCGTGTCTCTCTTCGTGTCTTGGAAACTCTGCTGGGTTCCATGGCGAGAACGAGGCCTGCTCTCTGGTAGCAAAGACGACAATCGGGAACCTCTTAACTACACGGACACAGAGACCAATGAGCAGGAGAACAGTGAGGGCTTCCTAGACCCTCCCACCCCCTGCCCTGACTCTTCCATGAAGATCAGCCACACCTCCCCTGACATTCCCCTCTCGACCCAAGCGGGGGGCCAGGAGAACTGTGCCCATGGCGTCCGTGTACAGCGCCAAGTCACAGAGCCAACCTCGTCGGCCCGGTCAGTAATGCCCCCTTCCTTTCTGACTGCAAGGCAAGGACCACCTCGCTCCCCTCTATTGGCAGCAGTAGTGTTGGTTAGCCAAGGATCCTGTAACCGAAATTTCACATGTCCATTCAGTTTCAGAGATGCGAATATGGGAAAATGTGGTGCTTCCTATGCTCCAGTGAGGCTCCTTACTTCTCTTGAGTTCCCTGTGTAGGGTCCACAATAATAATAGTCCATAATAATAATAGTTACATTGCCAAGATTAACCATGACAAGTACTAAGAACTTTATGCATTGTTTTATTATAGTTCACAACTTCGCATGAGATGCAAAAGTTATTTTCATTTTGCAGAAGAAGAAACTTAAGTCAAAGAGTTTAAGTAAAAACATCATAGATTGGTATGCATTCAGAGTTTGGACCCTGATTCAACCAACACCAGAGCCTGAGACCTCTTAACCACTCTTCCCATTATCCTCTTAGTGCTATTGGACTTATTCTCTGTGCCTCTGACCTAGCCGAGCTGTCGCACAGACTGTCTTTGTAGTCCACAAAGTGGCTGGAGGTCTTTGTCCATCTTCAGCCTTTGTAAGGCCTAGAGTACCCAGGCCTCGGGTCACTTCCTTTCTGTGGGCTGCATGCTCCGCTTTAAGCAGTAGAGAAATCATGTAGTGCAGTGATAAAAACCCAGGGCTCTGGGGTCAAGTGAACTGGCTTTACTTACATGTATGACACACTGGACACATTACTTAACCTCCATATGTTTCCATTTTCTCTTCTGTGAGAGAGAAATAGTGATAATACCAACATATAGGTGCTTTTAAGAATGAAGCAATAACGTGCACATCCTGTGCTTTACATAGGTGGCACCTGGTAAGTACTCCAAAACGTGAACGGCCATTTTGATTTCCGTGTTGTTTTTGTCGTGATCATTCCCCTGTGACTGGCCTCTTCCAGGACTCAGATGTTGCATAAACATGCCTTTCATGTTAAACAGACAATTCTCAATCCCCGGATATCAAAATTCACTTTCGACAGGAGTTTTCAGGATAAGTGATACAGGAAGTAGCTTTTTTAAAATGAAAATATTTGGTTGAGCAATAGCAGAGGAATAGCATGTGCTGTTATTTGGAGAGTGCGAGCACAGTTTGGGGGCATTTTTTAAAAATCTTTTTTATTTGTTCTCTAGAAACAGAAGTAAGATTTTACCCTTTTTTATGTTAATCGAGTTTATCCTAGAGACTCTGCTCATTCACATTAAGTGGGATGGAATATGACAGTTTATAATTTAATTTTTCCACAAACCTATTTTAGCATCATTTCCAATTCTGAATCAAAGAGCTAAACCTAAAATATTACTCTGTGAGGAAATGGATGGTTGTTTGCCATTTGATTTAGAAGAACTCCTCAGATTTTATCACTAGGATTTCTCTTTAGATATGACTTAAATATAGCTGGAGCTCTGTTTGATGCTGTCATGGCGTTCATGCAGTGGTGTAGACTCGTAATAAAATCCCTTCACTATTTCAATAACTGGAGTCTTTCAGATGGAGTATCCATTGAAATTGTTTTCGATTCGGTTTTACTCTGAATGTTAATTTTTCTGACCTAGGTTGCATCAATACAAGGTGATAGTACTGTGCTTTTATTAGATTATGGATCTGAGGCCTCTGCCATGATTCTAATGAATTGATAGCAATCATATCACTATAATTATCACAGTATTTATTCTAGGAAAATATATAAGTACTCTACTTATCAAGAAATGTATTTCATTTAAGAATAAAACCTGTAGGGGTACCTGGGTGGCTCAGTTGGTTGAGCATCCGACCCTTGATTTCAGCTCAGGTCGTGATCTCATGGTTTGTGAGTTCGAGCCTTGCATCAGGCTCTGTGGTGACAGTGGAGCCTGCTTGGGACTCTTTCTCTCTCTGCTCCCCACCCCCAAAATAATTAAATAAACTTTAAAAAAAACTTTAAAAAAGAAAGAATGAAAATTGTAGTATCTTCACCACTGATTTATGGAAATTGGGTAGAAGGGGAAAAAAAGAAGAAAGCGAAGGAATTATTTCTATAAAATGAATTTACATTTAGATTTATTTTAGTTTGAGAGTCGTGTAATTATCTTTCTGATGGGCAAAATCAAGTTTAGTAATATCTGATCTACCATAAGAAAACTAAACTCTTTCCAGCTGTGTTTATCTAATACTGATAATTTGTATCATTGTGCATTTAAAACATTCTTACCTAAATTACTACCGACCTAGTTTTATGGGTTATGTCGGGAAATACGTATGTATTAGTTATGGTCTCATCATAATGAGTGGTATATGGTCTTCTCATTCTTTAGGAATTGTGTTATTTATAAACACACACAAAACATTTTTACTGACAAAATGAGAGAAATGAATGAAATTTCCTTCACGTTCCAAAATTTTTAACATTCTTTTTAAGTAACGTTCTCGATACTGATTTGGGGAGGGAGAAGGTACTGTGCTGAGATGGCTCTAAACAGTCTGCTCTGCTAGTTCTTATTTCTTCCTTTTTTTCTTATAATGCTCCTACTTCCTCACTGTAATCACTTTCCTTCTTACTGCTTCCTTCCTGCAGCTGTCTGGGGACTTGTCCCCAGAGTCCCAGGACAGCTCCTTTACCCAGAGCACATAAGCCTTAGACTCCCAGTTAAGGGCATCCCCACTGTCCCTGCAGTCCATCAGCATAGCTTCTGTCACAGCACTGACATTGGAAAGCTCACCCTCTCCTGGCCTCTTGATCATGAATATGTGCAGCTCCCACCAATGTCTATGGAATGCCCTAAAGATGAGTTTTGTCTTCTCAGAAGGTTTCTAGTCAGGACGACTTCCTGTTGTTTCCCACGATCAAGCACATTAACATTCTGTTTCTAGCTAGCTCAGTTACTATTAGAACCCTCCAAAGTCCCTGTTAATTCTTTTCAATTTTAGATGAAATCCCTTTTGTATAATACTGGAAATATGGATTTGTTTTCAGAATGCTTCAATACCAGAACATTTTAAATATCTCTATTCCAAATATATAAAAATCCCTAGGTCCTCAAAATAGAAGGAGCCTTTGCAAGGCATCTAATGCATTTCCTGATTCACATCCCAAGATGAAAGTCCAACCTGTTTTATTAAGTCGTCTCAAACTTCTTATATAACACTTTGGTTTTATATAAATTTCAATTACCACACTGCCATCTCTTTATCAGGCCTGTTAGAACCTGTGTGTTATCGCCACAGTCTACTTCTGTCAGCTCCCAACCTCAGCACCATGCAGCACTGCCCCAGAGGACAAGGACTCACTAGGAAGCTTTACCTGGAAAAGCTCATCATGTTCCAGCTACACTAGCCTCTCTCTCCATGCCTTCAGTATCCCCTGCCTTTTCCTGCCTTGAGGCCTTCACGAACAAGCTGTTCCCTCAGCCTGGAGTGCTTTTCTTTTTCCCCTCCATCTCCTTTGTAGCTTTAATGTCCCACCTAAAGCATCACCTCCTCAGAAAGGCCTCCCCACCATCCTCTCTGAAGTATGTACTCTTTCCTCCACTCCCTCCCACTCTGCATTCTCTCATATGTCGCCTTGCCTGCATTTCTTCACAGGATCAAACTCTCTTTCTAACTAAATGATTATTTGTTTGCTTGTTGCCTGTACCCCTTCTCTAATCTAGGAGTTCTGTGAACTCAAAAACTATAGCCGCTGTTTTTCCCTATATATCTAACACCTAGTGCAGCCCCTGGCATAGAGCAGACTTTTTCTTTTTTCTTTTTTTAATGTTTATTTTTGAGAGAGAGACAGAGAGACAGAGCATGAGGGGGGGAGGGGCAGAGAGAGAGGGAAACAGAATCTGAAAAAGGCTCCAGGCTCAGAGCTGTCAGCACAGAGCCCAACGTGGGGCTCAAACTCATGAACCGTGGGATCATGACCTGAGCCAAAGTCAGACGCTTTACCGACTGAGCCACCCAAGCGCCCCTAGAGCAGACTTTTTCCATGAATAGCTGACAGAATACCTTCATCAGTATTCAGCCACTTTTATCATGTTCCACTGACAAGAATGGCAAAAGGCCAGAAGTATAAACCAAAGAAGGGCCTATATGGGATGAGGCCAGTGGAAGGCCTTTTGTCCCAAGTCTTACCTGACTTCAGAGCCTTACACTTAGGCTTTTGGCCTTATCTCCAAACTAAGCAAGCCACAGACTCACAGAAATATACTGACAGAGTTGAAAGAAGGTGACAAATATTGAACTTTCTTTCTTTCTTTATTTATTTATTTATTTATTTATTTATTTATTTATAGTGTTTATTTATTTTTGAGAGAGGGACAGACAGAGTGAGAGCAGGGAAAGATCAGGGAGAGAGGGAGACACAGAATCTGAAGCAGGCTCCAGGCTCTGAGCTGTCAGCACAGATACTGAGGTGGGGCTCAAACCCAGGAATTGTGAGATCATGACCTGAGCCAAAGTCGGATGCTTAACTGACTGAGCCACCCAGGCACCTCGACAATTATTGAACTTTAGATTCGGGTCCCATCACTGGCCACAACTCCAGTAAGTGGTATGCTGAGACTAAATGTTGTAATTACTCTATGAGGACCACAGTTCTATTAAGGTATGTTTGTGTGTGTGTGTTGAAAACATTTTTTAGATGTGAACATTTAAAACACAACAGTGTTTTGGATGAGTCTTAGATATTTCTCCAAATTTTAATAAACTGACAGCTTGGAAAATGGAAGTTGCTTAGACTTCTCTCAACTCCCATGAGGTTCTCAAACTAGATATAAATGTGTATTTTCTCTACTGGGGTTTAATTATTAGAAATTGTTATTTCCTTGGCATTCATCTATTTATTCTAGACACTTGTATTAAGCATCTTCAATGTGAAAAGTTCCATATCATATACTGGTAGTAAAGAGATGAAAAAACATACACACACACACACACACACACACACACACACACACACACACATATGTATTGCCCTGACCTTAAAAGGTCCACAGCTTAGTTGGGGAAATAGGCAAGAAGAGCCTATTTCCAATTATGCACATTAAAGTAGTCAAATTGTTTTCTAGAAGATCATTCTGGCAAGACTGTATAAGAGGCTTGAGATAGGGTGAAGACTGGCTATAGTGGCTGATTCAGGTCAATAATGATGAGGTCTGAACTCCTGGAAGCAATGAAAGCAGAAAGAGGCATGAGTTGTGAGCTACTTCAGAGAAGGTGTTGGTGGACATAGGATCATCTTAGAAATAGGGAATAAAACATTGGAAGATGACACCAAGATTTCAAACTTGTTTAACTTGGGAGGTGTGGGAGGAAGCAGGTCATGCATCAGAATATCCAATTGCACTTGACCCTACACCTCCACTGGCCAAGGTGTGATGGTTACATCTTTCTTATATCACTCACCCTGGAGACCTCTGAATCCTGCACTGAGAAAGACCCCCATTTCCTCCTGCCCTGTAGTGAGTTCACTTCTGAGACTTCCTCTTCCGTGTCTGCCTACAGCTCAGGACAACCCAACCTCTTCCTCTCTGTCACCTCGGGAGTTTTCAAGAAGGGAAACAATCCCATCCCCAGCGTTTCCAAACTTCCCTGTCTCGACTTGAACCTAGTAAAGAAACCCATGTGGTTCTGAAATCATAGTTTGCTTCTCTCTTTCCTTTCCTTGAACCTTGAAGCTCTGTCAACACTGGTGCCCCAGAACCAGGGAAGGGATAGGCCAAGTTTCACCTCTAAGATGGGGTCACTGAGATGATGGCAGGTAGAAGAGTGTAATTTGTTTGTAGTTGCACAGGATATTTGGAGGTGCAAAGGATAGTGGGAATGATGACTGTCTGCTCTCACCCAGAGCCTAGACAGAAGATGTTGGCATATATGAGGAGAAAGCTGTGGGGACAGAAGGGTTGAAGATCCAATTCTGCTGAAGAGCTGGTTGCCAAGGTGGAAACTTGCTTGATTTCCCTACTGAGGTCTACAGCACCAGCTTGGAAGCTGATAATATGAGGCCAAGTTAAGTAACCAGGCTCAGTGAGAGTACCATTTCCTCCATGACAGTTTCCCAAGCCAGAGGCCTCTCTATCTGTCTCTGTGGCTCCCTAACATCTGGTCAGTTCTTTCCCTCTTCTGACCTGCTGTGTGTTAGTGTTTGACTATTTTATCACTCTCCTGGCCGGCCAACTCCTTGCAGGCAGTGGCTAGGCTTTGCCTGTCTGTGCCTTCCACCCTACCTGACCCTTTGCTTTGCACATTCGTATTTGGTAAATTGTGGTAATGTCCTCTTTCTTAAAATCCAGTGGAGGTAGTTGGCTTTTTTGGTGATGGTTCGGGGACCAAGAGTTTGTTGGAGGACTCAAAGTGGGACCTTGGAACCGGCTAACTCAAATTTGAGGAAAGGAGAGGAGGAAAAGCTTTTTTTTTAAATTTTTTTATTTAAAAAAAAATTCTTTTTTACATTTATTTATTTTTGATAGAGAGACAGAGCACAAGTAGGGGAGGGGCAGAGAGAGAAGGAGACACAGAATCCGAATCAGGCGCCAGGCTCCAAGCTGTCAGCACAAAGCCAGACATGGGGCTTGAACTCACAAACTGTGAGATCATGACCTGAGCCAAAGTCGGATGCTTAACCGACTGAGCCACCCAGGCGCCCCTGGAAAAGCTTTTTTATATCTGGGCCCCTGCCTCTACTGACCCTTGGCTGCATCTCAGCACAAGGCTCAGATTCCTTCAGGCATTAAAGTGTTTTTGAGTTTGTTGTAGGAAATCTGCTTTACAGATTTTGTTAATCATCTTTGAAATAAGGATTTCTCCAGGCTCAACCACCAATCTTCCACCTCAGATCTGGGACAAACACATCCCCGATCTTTCACTTCTCCACAACAGGAAAATGTGCTCTGCCTGCACTGAGGGAAAGTGGGAGGTAGGGGGAGCTGAGGGTCTCAATCCCAGTGGCTGGCTTCTCTAAGACAGCGTCAGAGTGTGACTTATTTACAGAGGACCCCATCTCTCAGCTTTCCTTTGCACCCCCAGTCTTTGGAAACCATTTCTTTTCCTTCCTTTAATTGTGCACATTAAGTCCTGAGAATACCAAAACACAGGACTCCCCAGACCTACTCAGAGGACTGTCTGCTTCAGATCTCTCCTTGTCACACTCACTCCGTAGCATTAAAATTCCAGACCCTTGCCCTGGATTCCTGTGGTCTACTGTAGTCAAGGGCCACCTCCTTTGACCATTTTTAGAACCACCTCACCTGGGGTGACGGGGCCAGATCACAATATTCTGTTCCATATCTTTCCTTTCTCTTGCTTTGGACTTGCCTTTCGATCCCACCTCCATGTGAATAGCCTATGAAATTATGGGATATTGATTTTCCATTTCTTCTCCTTTGTCTTCTCATCCCTGCGGTGGCTTCCGTGCCGTACTTGCTCATGTCTCAGCCAAGAGAGCTGCAGAGGTTATACAGGGAGGTGGTGAATTACCCTGGTTCCTACTCCTTTGAGCTTCTTTAGTCTACCCGCCCACCCCTCCGCCCCCCAACTCTGGTAATCCCTGACTCTCTCCTGAAAGGAAATTGAAAGCGATTGAAAGAGAGCCCCAGGAAGTGAGAACTGTCATGGCCTGTTACAGTCTGTGCTGTCTGCTTTAAGCCACCACCTTTTGGTTGGATTCAACTGTTTCCCTAATAGTGTGATCCTGAATGGAGGAAGAAGTATTGGGAATGAAACTAGTGATGGAAAACATTTGGGTAGATAATAGTGTTCATATCTGTGCTTGGTTTTTAAAAGGAATCTTCAGCTATATCAGAATTTTGAATGGAGGCATCCTGTGCGGTTGGGATCTTGTTTGGTCTTTGAAGTAAGATCTCTTCATGATGCCCTCCCCAGTCTACTCCCTCAACCCCCTGGCAATCCATTGTGGTTAGGAAGAGCCGAGCACATGGGACTTACTTCTCTTCAGATTTACTGTCTAAGAAAATGTGCAAGTAAAACAGAATATGTGCCATTGCTAAACAGAGTCGTGTATTTTAAATTAAAATTAAAATTTGCATGGCAGGCCTAGTCCTACATATAAGACAAAATGTTGCTGTGATGAGTCTAAAGCCAGTACTCAAAAAACCCAAAGGTAGGTTGTTATGCACAGAAAGTCAGCTCAGCAACCAGGTTGGGAGAAAAGTGGTAGCAGAGTGGCAGGGTTGGGTCCAGTGTAGACCCAAGACTGGTGTCCCATCAGACATTGGTCCAAAGAAGGTGGGCCTTAAGGAAGCACTTTTAATATTTAAACAACATCACTAGACGGTTCCTGGAATGGCTTGTTGTAAGTGGGAACTGACACCAGCCCCAAGTAGGGCCCTTGTTTGAATCTAGACTGGAGGGAAAAATCAGTAGCAGGGGCCACAACTGGTACCACCCCTTTATGGCCTTTGCATAGAGCTGGACACGTGCTGTTCCCTGCCAGTCCCTTCTGCCCAGAGATCCCAGTAGAGTGAGACTGGAGCTCTGTTCTGGCACTGCAGAGGGTCAATGTCTGGACAAGGGAGTGACTGAGCTGTATGAGCACAGACAGCTGGTTTTAGATGTTTAGCAGCATCCCCTGACTGCCCTCCCCCTACTTGAAAAATCGTAAGATGCAGAGAAAACTTAAGATTGTGGATTTCTTTGTAAGAAATAAAAATCTGACAACAGAATCTTTCAGACCACATGGTTTTTGCACATATGGGGATGCATATGCCTGGGATGTGTCTGCCTGCAGTGGACTGGGTTGGCTCCGACAGGTACATGTGATCGTTCTGTGATTGTGCTCTTGTTGTACCATGTGGGTGATTAATTAGTGACCAGGAGCATAGGTTGCTGAAGCATAGGAAGGTATGCTGAGCATAGGAAGATGAAGAGGAATGGTTAGTATAACAACATCTGTGTTACCAGGGAGAATAATTTCAGACATGTTTGGGGGGGTCTGTTAATCCCATTTTCCATCTTTATTTCATAAAGTAGTCTCAAGAAAGGAAAAGAAGACAAACTCAAATGTTTACTCTGCCTCTCGAACTATTTGTAAGTCCCTCAGAGACAGCCTGGCTGTTCCCTTTCACCTACTGGTGGACAGAGGCTACTTTAATTAAGGTTATTGGGAGACACCAGAAAAATATGGTATAATGACTCTGAGCTGAAAATAAACAAAAATAATATGGAAAACAACCTTGTGTGTAATGACTACTCTCAATTTATGAGGACTCGCACAGATAAGGCAGGTTTCATAGAGAATTTCCGGGGCACTACTAACCCAAACCAAAAAGCTTCTAGGGTAAAGACTAGATTCTGTCAGCAGATACTCACTTTGCCAATATCAGTATCCAACCTTCTTTGAATTCCTGTATACGTTTGTAGTAGCTTACCTTTAATTGTTATGCTGTTAGTGTTTATTGCAGAAATAAAGCCCTTGCTCCTGATCACTAATCACCCACATAGTATGACAGAAGCACTGTCATGGAGTTGCCAGTGGCACCTGTCAGAGCCAACACAGTCCAGCACAAGCGGACATATCCTGTCACCTACATTCTCACAAGAGCAAGAACTGTGCTCTTGTGAAATGCTTTCATTTTAACCAGTAAGAATTTCTTTACCAATAAAGTTATAAGCGAGAGACAGGAAATTCTATCTAATTTAGAGACAGATGCATTCTTCTTAAGGCAACAACACATAGCTAACTATTTCAATTTCAGGATGATATTATATATAAAAGGTGAATAATTTTATTTTTAAAGCAGTTTGTACAAATCTTTACATTCCACCAACTGAATAGGCTTCTTTATTGGCATAGTAGTTTAGAAAGTGCATTAAACCTTTACAGCTCCAAGGTCACGTGGCAGTAGGTTTGTTTCCTGATACCAAGCCTCGATTTTGAGCCTCAAGCCTTGGGGAACAGCTTACTCACATTGATGAGCCTTTTGAATTTAGGCCAAAAAAAACAAAAAACAAAAACCCACGGATCTGAGCTTTTAACAGTGCATAACTGACTACCTCGAGCCCAGGCACAAGTTTCTGGAAGACCCGTAGCTATTGGGGTTGTAACTTTTCTTCTCTCTTCCTCCTCACTCAAGGCATAATTCAATCCGGAGACAGCTCAACTTGTCAAACCCAGACTTCAATATCCAGCAGCTTCAAAAACAGGAACAGTTGACTGGAATTGGCCGAATTAAACCGGAGTTATATAAGCAGAGGTCATTGGATACTGATGATGGGACAAGGAGTAACAGCAAAGCCTGTGGGAAACTGAATTTCATTTTGAAATATGACTGTGACTTAGAGCAGCTCATAGTGAAGATTCACAAAGCTGTCAATTTGCCCGCCAAGGACTTCTCTGGGACTTCAGATCCTTATGTCAAGATCTATTTGCTTCCTGATCGGAAAACAAAACACCAGACTAAAGTGCACAGAAAGACCCTAAACCCTGTGTTTGATGAAGTGTTTTTGTTTCCGGTTCCCTACAATGACCTTGCAGCACGGAAGCTTCACTTCTCTGTGTATGACTTTGACAGGTTCTCTCGCCATGACTTGATCGGCCAAGTGGTGGTGGATCACTTCTTAGACTTGGCTGATTTCCCCAGGGAGTGCATCCTTTGGAAGGATATCGAGTATGTCACCAATGTAAGTTCAGCATTTCTCCATTTGGGGGGAGGCTTCTTGGTCCGCATGCATTCAGATTACTTACACTTTATTTTATTTTGGGGGCAAAGTATAAAATTCACTTCCATGTCTGGATAGCTGTTGTTTCAGAACCTTCCTTGTAACTTCCCAAAAGCGGACCTTTAATAGTATTCATTTTAAAAGTTCCCGGAATTGCTCATGAAAACAGTATTAAAGAGCAACGTTCTCTCTTTTCTACTTTCTAATTCTTAGCTATTCCCTAACTGGCAGTAGATATTACCTGCCCTCCTTGCCACATTTTCTGTAGAGCTTTCTTAGATTATTTGTGCTAAATGGATCCTGGCATCCTATTCGCTGTAATCTGCAGCTACGAGACCATTGCCAGGCTCTCTGAGAGCATTATGTCCTTGCCCGTGTGCCCAGGTCAGCTCAGTTGCATTTCCCATGATCAGATCTTCAACTTGAATCCCAGAAGTGAGAATGGTTGACAAGAGTTTGTACCACATTTGTAAATACAGAATCAAAGTGACAGGGAGTTCAGTCTGAAAAGATCTGCAGATATCGGCAAAGCTAATCAATGGAAGGTCAAATCCAATTTAGAGCTCAGGAGAGAGGTCTGAAGGGCTACGGCAATGACACCACAAACCCATGTTTACATTTTAAATGAGATTGCAGTGGTGATATTATTACTCCATTTACATCCTTATCACTCTCCTGCAGACATGTATTGACACTGCTGAAATAGAAGGAAAACTGGACTTTCTTGGGTAATGCTGATATTTTAGAGCCACTTGCTTCTTACATCGGTCCAGATTCCTTCAGGCAACTTTGCTCGCACATCTTCTAGAATGCGAGCCCTTCTGAGGCCAGCATAGTTTTCTTTCTCTGCCTTGGCATCCAAAGAAACCAAGCTCCATAATCCTTCCTCAGCTCAGATGATGATCCAGCTTGAATTTGGAGCCCAGTAAGTGAAAGGCTCTCATCCTGCTCTGGAAGAGAACATGCAAAAATCTCTGTGTGGTGACCAAATACCCACACTAGTCTTTTCACTCTTGTCTGCCTTTGTGAACTGGGGACTCACCCACACTTTGGCTGTTCCAAGAGACATCTTCTCTTCTCATGGCACTAGATACTGGTGCCAGCTTTGTCCTGATACTCACATAAGCAAAGTGTAGCACTCAGTTTTGCTGGCCCTTATCACAAGAATGAAGAAAGGAAAGAAAGAGCTGGAGAAAGCAGAGCGAAGAGTCTGTTTCTGAAGTCTTTTTTCTTTGTTTTGTTCTTTTTCACTAAATCTACCTATAGCACAATTTGCAAATTACTATCATTCTATGATAAGATTTACTATCAGAAAGAACAATCATCCAGCCTGATTTTTCTTCAATTCAGTTGGCTGGTACTTGACTTTTCACATAAATTTTGGCATCAAATTGTCAAATTAATAATTCTTTCTGGTATTTGGACTTGTATGAAGTCTGTAGATTAATTTAGGGAAATTGTGCATCTTTATGATATTGAGTCTATTCATTACCATAGTGTATTTTGTTTCATTTATTTATTTCTGTAAAATTCTAGGGGCGCCTGGGTGGCTCAATCAGTTAAGCATCTGACTCTTGTTTTCAGCTCAGGTCATGATCTCACGGTTTGTGAGTTTGAGCCCCATATCAGGCTCTGTGCTGACATTGCACAGCCTGTTTGGGATTCTTTCTCTCTCCCTCTCTATCTGCCCCTCCCCTGCTTGTGGGTGCGCTCTTTCTAAATAAATAAATAAACTTGAAATAAATAAATTAATTAAATTAAATTCTTTCATTCGAGGCTTATAATTTTCTTCATGAGGATCTTGCATGTCTCTTGTTAGATTTATTGGTAGGTGCCATGTTTTTCATTATTTTAGGTACAGTTGACCCTTGAACAACATAGGTTTGATCTGCTCAGGTTTACTAATACATGGATTTTTTTTCAGTGAGTGCAATACAGTGCTATAAATGTATTTCCTTTCCTTATGATTTTCTTAATAACATTTTCTTTTATCTGGCTTACTTTATTGTAAGCATACAATGTATAAAACATAACATACAGAATATGTGTTCATTGACTATGTTATCAATAAGGTTTCCAGTCAACAGTAGTCTATTAATAGGTAAGTTTTTGGGGGTCAGCACTCTAATCTTCACATTGTTCAAAGGTCAACCATAGTATTTTTTCTAAAATTGCATTTTCTAACTTTTGTTGTTATATAAATGCAGTTTAAATTTATCTTCAATTTGGCAATCTTGTAAAATTCTTATTAATGCTTATAATTTGATTGTAGAATCTTCTGAATTTTCCTTATAGAAAATGAGACATGTGACTTGATAGTTTTGTGGGGTTTTTTTCTAATCTGGATGCTTTTATTTATTTTTTAATTCAGTTTACAAACTAGGATTTCCAGTATAATGCCAAATAATAATTATGGTAGTAGTCATCCTTGACTTATTCCTACTTTTAAGTGAAATGTTTTTAACATTTTCATAGAATATAATTTTGCTGTAGATGTTTTGTGGATGTCTTTACCATATTAAGAATGTATCCCTTGGGGCGCCTGGGTGGCTCAGTTGGTTAAGCATCTGACTTCCGCTCAGGTCATGATCTCGCAGTTTGTGGGTTTGAGACCTGCGTTAGGCTCTGTGCTGACAGCTCAGAGCCTGGAGCCTGCTTCGGATTCTGTGTCTCCCTCTCTCTCTGCCCCTCCCCCACTCGTACTCTGTCTCTCTCTCTCTCTCTCTCTCTCTCTCTTTAAAAAATAAATAAACATTAAAGAAAATTTTTTTAAAAAAAGAATGTATCCCTCAAAAGAAGAAGAAGAAGAAGAAGAAGAAGAAGAAGAAGAAGAAGAATATATCCTTCCATTCCTTCATGACTAAGACTTTTTATTATAAACATTTGTTTTGTCAAATGCTGTGATCCTGTGAGGTTTTTCTCTGCTATAATTTGCTATTTTACTCAATTACATTGATCAGGTTTTTAATTTTGAACCAATCTTATATTCCTGGTATGATCCACACTAGATTTGATATATTACCTATGTTGCATATTAAGTTCACTTTGCTAGTATTTTGTTTAGCATTTTTTTAAATCTGTGCTAATGAGTGATACATGTAATTTACTTTCTCATATGGTTCTTATCTGGGTTGGAACCAAGGTAATTCTTGTTTTATAAAATTAGTTGGGGGATTATTTTGGCTACTTTCCTTTTGTTTTTCCTTGGTGCTCCTGGAGGCTTTGGGGTTTGTTTATTTTTCTTTGAACTGAAAATAACTCTTTTAGTCTCTGGCTAGTAGTGAGGTTTAGGTAGTGAGGAAGAGAAGGGAGCAAGGTTGGTATATTTATTCCCCTACATAGCCTCCTTAGGGTATCTGTAGGCTGGCAATAACCTTCAACTGAAAGCCACAGTTCCACATATGTCTTTGTTTTGCTATTGTTTTTAGAATGTTTTTCTGGGTATAAAAATAGGGTTTTTGGCATTGCCAAAAATGATTTTGGCATTACAAAGCTATCATTCCATAGTCATCTGACCTCCATTTGCCTTTGAGAAGTTGACGTTTAGTATAATGTTTATTCCTTTGTATGCAGTTTTTTTTTCCTTTGCTTTCAGTATCTTGCTTTCCTCTTTAGTGTTCCATAGTTTAATTGCTAACCTTGCTAAGTGGCTATTTTTATTTATTCAGACTGATTTATAGGGTTCCTGAATATGAGATTGTTTCTTTTATCAGTTCTAGAAAATTCTCACCCATTTACCTCTTTTCATTTGTAAAAGTTTCATTTGCGGTGTTTCCACACTTGCCTAGTATCTTTAATAGTCTCCTTTTTTGTTTCAACATACTTTCAGTTCCCTTTTTAATTTCTTTTACCATTATGTACAAGTTACTTTTATATTCTGTTCCTAACTGCACCAGCTATAATCTTTGTAGCTCTGATTTTTTTGTTTGGTATTACCATTGACTAACTCATCATGCCTTGTTGCCTCCTATATTTAATGATTTGTGATTGTGAGTTCATACGGCTTGAAACTTTGTCAGTAGAAAATTTCATGTTCTGGGCTTCATGTTCTGCACTCTGAAAGTGCATTCCTTCAGGGATGATTTGTGAGGTAACCAACAGGGAACCATTCTAAACCGAATTTTGAGCTTGAGGGTTTGGGGGCAACAGAGAAGTAGGGTGAATATAGGCTCCAAATGTATAAGTGCAGGCTTGTATTAATGGTTAGAAATCGGCAGGGGAGACTTTTTTTCCTTGCTTTCCCTAGAGCAAGTCGAGGACAGGATATATCTTTAGCTTCTACTTATGCAGGGCAGAAGTTCTTTTTTGTTTATCCTTTAAAGATGTGACCCTGAATCTTTAGGATTCCAGCTTCATGCAGGGTTCTCCCACAGTCGTCTAAAAACCACACACTAAACCACTAGAGATTCACATTTACCTTCATTCAAGCTCCAGTTCCAGGGCTTACTTACCTCCGTGGATTCATACTTACTTACTGTTTCTGGCCACTGAAAAATTGCATTTTTGTCCCATCAGCTCTGCCATGCATTGAAAATGATTTTGTAGGGGCATCTGGGTGACTCAGTCAGTTAAGTGTCTTGGTTTCGGCCCAGGTCATGATTTCATGGTTCATGGGTTGAAGCCCTGCATCAGGCTCTCTGCTGACAGCTCAGAGCCTGGAGCGTGCTTTGGATTCTGTGTCTTCCTCTCTCTCTCTGCCTCTCTCCTGCTCATGATCTTTCTGTCTCTCAAAAATAAATAAATGTTAAAAAAAAAAAAAAAGAGAAAAGGATTTTGTAATCCAGTATTTTTACCTGGTGGAGTTTCTGTGAGCATCTACCCTGTTGTTGGAAATATCGTGTGCTACAGTATATTGTTTAAAGATTGTTCAAAAAAGCAGTTGTTACTTGTACTAACTGGATAGTAATCTGTGTATTGGATGTTTGCCTTGTGATTGAATAGCCAGAAAGAACCTTAGAGGTTCTGTAATCTGAAATCCTCACTTGGCCCATGGCACTGAGGTGGAGGGCCATTAGGAGATTCAGCTAAGCTCACATAGCTGAATAATGGCCAAGCAGGAATTAGGACAAAGGTTTTCAAGCCAGTTCAGTCAGTTCATGAAAAGATGTTTCAAAATTATCATACATGCTGGCTGGCTTCTCTTTGCCTGGCTATCTCCTACTAAGCTCTTAGATCCCACCATAAATGCCACTGCCTCAGAGAATTTGTATCTGAGACCTGGACTAGGAGGGTAGGTTTTTTTAGTATTTGTTTCCATGACACTCTGTACTTTTGTCATTACTCATCATACCTTCCCCATTAGACTGTTCTGTAAGTGCGCAGACCATGTCTGGCATGTTCACTACATGCCCAGCCTCTGGAATGGTGCCTGGAAGTAAAATAATTAATATGCACTTACTGAATAAAATGAAGCTCCTTATGTGGGGCTAATTTGGTGAGGCTCCAGGGACTGATTTGGTTGGAGAGGAGTTTTATGCAGTGCTGAAACCCATAAACTAATCTTTCCATTTTTAAAAAATCTTGTTCTTTATTTCTCCAAGTAGATTATGGGTTTTACAAATGTTAGCAGTCAAATAAAAACTAATGCTCACACCTTCCTGTGAAGAAACAAAATGGCAGTTATTGAGTGTAAAAACAGTAGTTTAATTGGACCTCTCAACTGAAGCTATATCAATCAATAAGAGTGTGATGCATCTCTGTGGGATATGTTTCAGTCAACAAGAGAGAAGACATTATCAGGGGGAAGGTTGAAGTTGAGAGAGCATGAGTTTAGTGGTCTGGGTGAATGTTGGTTGTCATGCCTGAGTCTTGACATTTTCATATACCCCACTCATCACTGACTCCCTGGTGAATAGGCATTGAGCATTCAAAAATCTCTCTTTCAATGGCCCTCTTAGAAACTGGTTCAGAGACTTTCTCTGGGAATCTCTGATCATCTCAGCTACACTCTAATTTGGGAGAGATGGCAGAGTTTTCACGTAGTAACAGTGGAAGCCATGAGGTTTCCTCTGTGCCCATATGGACCCCAGTTCAGAAGAGGGAAGGGTACAGTTGACAATAGCATAGACTCCCTTTTAATGTTAGGAATTTTAAAACTGTACATTTCCATCAAAATTTGACTTTGTGAGTCATTGCGAAGTCCCATATTTTTCAGTGGCTGATTTAGGAATTTTCCTTTTCTGTCTTCTAAGTCCCTGAGGCCATTTTTAGACCTGATCGAGGTGTATACCTGGAACCAATCAGGAGGAAATATAAGTATTCAGGGAAGCCAGTTGAATGCAGATGGGGCAGGCAGTCTCTGTCACTGAAGAAGTTTATTAATTTAATCATGTTTCATTCCATTGCACCATGAGTCCGAGGTATTATCATATGATTGTATAGCTATGTCAGATGCAGTGGCATCCTGGTAGATGTGTAACATCTGGCTGGTAGAGGTGGAGGGACAAGAAGGGGACCTGATTTGTAGCATTTGTTTATTTCTGTGGAGCAAATAACTCCTAGCGGCGCTGATTTTTCAAGCTACCAATGTGACATCACTGAAGGTGGAGCTGGCAAAAGATGCTCACATTGGCTCTTGCAAGCTGGTGCCTGTTGATAAGAGCTGGCTTCAGTACACAACTGCATTTAGTGCTGAAAATACTAACACTGGTTGGATAACTGATCCTAAGAGAACAACAATTTGAAAAACCCCATAGAAAGCCCTGGTTTCCAGCTGATGACAGGGAAGCCAAGTTCCTTCCATAATGTGGGTGTGAGTGGAGTCGGCCATCGCCGAGGCTCATGAGCTAAATCTTCACGAAAATCCACTGAATCCCACCCTGTCATTTTTTCCAGTCATGATCCCTCAGACATGTCAACCCCTCAACGTCAGGATTATTCAGAGGCAGTGAAAAGTGGCAAAACTGTAGAACAGAACATCTGAAGGAAGGGATTACTAAAGCTGCAGGTCTCTGACAGAGACTTTGGTAGCTTTTATCCTTGCCTAGCACAAAGCTTTTGCTTTTTCAATGAAATAGATGACATGTACAAGAGTATATAGAATGCATATGTATGGTTTAATAATAATAACAAGATAACATCAGTCAATCCAGAATTTAGCTCAAGAAAGAGAAAATTGTTTATCCCTTTGAAGCTCTCAGTGTGACTTTCCTCCATCCCTCAAGTTTCCCCAGAGATAATCAATAAACTAAATTTTAGAGCTACAATTCCCTTGTTTTTAAAATCACTTTACCACATAAGAATAGGTTGTTCAGTTTTGCCTATTTTTGAAATTTTGTGGAGAAATTATATTGTATGTATTCTTCTGCAAACTGCTATTTTCAGTATTTTGTTTTGAATCGCTTATGTTCATGTATATACTATAGTCCTTTTTTTTTTTTTTGGCAGGGGTGTTTTAGCATTTCATCGTATAGTGTAGCATAATTTATCTCATCTCTTGGGCATCTGGGTGGCTCAGTCATTAAGCATCTGACTTAGGTCAGGTCATGATCTCACAGTTTATGAGCCCAAGTGCCCTACTTCGGGTGAGCATGGGCCCTGCTTCTCTCTCTCTCTCTCTCCCTCTCTCTCTCTCTCCCTCTCTCTCTACCCCTTGTGGGATTCTCTCTGTCTCTATCTCTCTCCCCCTCTCTCTCTGCCCCTTGCTCATTTGTGCCCTCTCTCTCTCTCAAAAAAATTTATCTAGTCTCTTGTCAATGGATATTTGAATTAAGTTTTTTCTATTTCAGGAAATGCTGCTAAATGTATGTTTTTTAAATTTCTTTTTAATGTTTATTTTTGAGAGAGAGAGAGAGAGAGAGAGAGAGAGAATGAGAATGAATATGACTGGGGGAGGGGCAGAGAGAGTGGGAGTCACAGAATCCGAAGCAGACTCCAGACTCTGAGCTGTCAGCACAGAGCCTGACGCATTGCTCCAACTTACCAGCCGTGAGATCATGACCTGGGCCGAAGTGAGATGCTTAACTGAACCACCCAGACACCCCTGTGTGTATGTTTTTTGTACATGTCTCCTGGGAAATATGTGCAAGAATTTCTGTTATAGTATATACCTAGGAATGTAGTTTCTAGATCAGAGATAATTATATCTCAAGGAGGTTTAACAACAATCCCGGCAGCAGTGTGTGAGCCCATGTTAGTCTGTGCTCCCTCCAACACTTGGTGTTGTGTCACTCTCTAAAAAATTGACCATAGACTCTTCTGAGTATTGTATACTGACAATTATTCCATGCATGAATAAGGACAGTTTTGTTTTTTCTTTCCTTTTGGCTTCTCTCTCCCCACCATCTTTATTGCTTGCTTTATTGTATTTGCCAGGACTGCTGAAACAAAGGTCCACAGAGTAATCTGCCTTGTTCCCACCCTAAAAAGAATACTTTGAATTTTTATACTAACAGGCCATTGGCTGTAGACTTTGAAAACCTGAGTGGATATTGAATTTTATCAGATGACTTTATGAATTTATCTAGATAATCATATGTTTTGTTCCTTTTATCTTTTAACGTGATAAAGTATATTGCTTTATTTTCTAATTTTGGTAAAAACATTACTGTGATAAATCCAACTTGTACATGATGTATTGTTTTTCATATACATAGATATACATAAATGTATGTGTGTTATTCAGTTGTTTGGTTTGTTAATGTTTTGTTAAAGATTTTTGTAACTAAATTCATGAGTGAGATCAGCCCCTGATTTTATTTTCTTGTTTTCTGTTCATCTGGTTTTGTGATCAAAATGAGTTGATGGAGCATTCTTTCTTTTTATTCTCTTGAGGGTTTTGTGTACAATTGAAATCATCTTTTCTTTCAGTGTTTAGTAGAATTGACCCAATCAGCCTTCTGTGTCTCGTGTTTACTTTGGGGGAAATTGATTCCGTTCCTTTGTTATTGCACTATACAAGTTTTCTATTTCTTTATAAACCATATTTGGTGATTTGGATTTTTCTGTTTTAAATGTATTGACTTATAGCTCTTCATAGTCTTATCTTTTTATTTTCTACCTTATCCCTGGCTAGGTCCTTTTTCTCATTTCTAACATTAATTATTTGTTGCTATTCTCTTTTTCTTTGATCAATATCATTGGCGGTTTGTCAGTTTTTATTAGTCTTTTCAAAGAACCGTTGAATTTTATTGATTATATTTAATTTTTGTTTACTCTTTCTTCTTTTGATGGTATGATTTTTTTTATTCCTTAGGTTTATTCAGTTATTTCTTATTTCTTACATCTCTAGGTCCTTTCTAAACCTATTTTATTGAGGCATGATTGATGTGAAAAACTGAATATTCTGGACTAGTATGCATTCATGAAACCATTGTTACCACCAAGGCCATTGACATATCTATCACCTCCCACAGTTTACCCCCATCTTCTCTTATTATCATTATTATTATTATTATTATGAGTAGTGGTAATAGTATTATTTTTGTGTGGTAAGAACACTAGCAAAGGATCTACTTTCTTGGCAAATTTTAAATATGCAGTATAGTACTGTTAGCTATAAGCACAATGCTATATATAGATCTCTAGAATTTATGTATCTTACATAACAGAAACTTTAGATATGTGTTTAAAGCTATAAATTTCCCTTGAAATGCTACCTTAACTGTCTACAAATTTTGATATTTAATATTGTCATTATTCTGATCTGTTTTCTAATTTCAAGTATGTTTTTTTCTCTGATCTACATATTTTACTTGAAAGCGTGTCTTAAAAATTTCATATTTAATAGTTTTTTAAGTGTTACTGCCCTAATTAGAATGTGATCAGGTATGTAGACTATATTTTGTATATTATGTGATATGTGTTGATACTTGCTTGATGTTCTCTTTTGCCTGTTTTTATATATATGCTATATGTGCTAGAAAAGATTATGCATTACCCACATCCATATTTTAGTAGATATTTTTTTCTGCCCAACATATTGGTTGTCAAAAAACATGCTTAGAAATCTCCTACTATGATAGTAGATTTTCAGTTTCTTCTTGTAGTTCTATCAGTTTTGCTTCATATATACATGTATATATATGTATTTATGTTTATAATATTGGCACTTTTTATATCTTTCTGGCCATTTGAACCTTTTATCATCATTTAGTGTCTGCTTTTACCTAGAGAAATATTTTTTGCTTTCTAAGTGCACCTTTCCAAGTGCATCTTTTCTGGTATTTATAGAACTATAAACCCTTCCTTTCAGTTAGTTTTGTCTTATATATTTTTTTCTGTTCTTTTACCTGCAGATTTCCTATATTCTTATATTATAAGTAATTGTAAATACTGAAAGCAATGTATAGGTGGATTTTTGAAAAAATCCATTCTGAAAATCATTTACTTTTAACAAGTGAGATTAGTCTGTTTATGTCATTGCAAACATTAGTATTTTGGGGTTATTCTACCCTTTTATATTATGCTTATTTTAGTCCTGATATTTTTTCCTATTTTTTTTGAATTAAGTTTTCTCTCCATTTCACTTTCTCTCTTCCACTAACTTATAATCTGTTTGTCATTTCCTAAAAATTGTGACATGCATGGTTAATTTAATAAACTTAAGGAGTTAATCAAAACTATACTTATATCTTGGAGCCCTCAGCTGCAGTCTCCCTCATTCCAGGTACCATGGTACTGTTTTCCAGTGTTTTACTTCTGTCTTGCCTTGCTTTTTTACTCCCTCAGTTAGACATTATAATTAATGTTTTCCATAGTCAATGATGGTTTTCATTTATCACATATTCATCACTGGTGTTTGCCATTTCTTCAGGCTTTCCTTAAAGATGACTTTTCATGTTTAGCACATCCTCAAGATACTGCTTCAAGAGAGGGCCTGTCATTGTTAACTCTCAGGATTTTTTGTCTGGAAATGTTGCTATTTCACATTTATAAGTGAAAAAAAAACATGACTATACACGTCTTTGGTGGATAATAACTTTTTAAAATTTTTTAACATTTATTATTTTCTTTGAGAGAGAGAGAGAGAGAGAGAGAGAGAGATTAAATGGGGGAAGGAGCAGAGAGAGAGGGAGAGAGAGAATCCCAAGCAGGCTCTGTGCTGTCAGCACAGAGCCAGACACAGGGCTTGAATTCAGTTAGCGAGATCATGACCTGAGCTGAAACCAGGAGAATTGGATGCTTAACCAACTGCCACCCAAAACCCCCTGGTGGATAATATTTTTTTCTCAGCAATAAGTCTGTTGTCTCCTTGCCTTCAAACTCTCGGTTTTGAGAAATCAGCTACAATATACCTTTCTCTTCTCTGTTTTAAGACTTCTCTTTGTGCAATTCTATGAT
Organism: Acinonyx jubatus; assembly: GCF_027475565.1. Lineage (NCBI taxonomy): Eukaryota > Metazoa > Chordata > Mammalia > Carnivora > Felidae > Acinonyx > Acinonyx jubatus. Next base: position 50,287,758 of record NC_069390.1, on the reverse strand, counting down.
GGTATGGATGCTGTATATTTTGCTTAAGATTCACAGGGTATCTTGAGTCTGGGGATAAGTGTCTCATCAATTCTGAAAATTCCCAGCCATAATCTTTTCAAATATTGTCTCTTCCTGATAACCTTCTATCTTTTCCTTCTGGAAACAGATATTTTTAGACCTACTCACTCTGTCTTTTATGTTTGTTTACTCTTTTTTTTTTTTATTGCTGATGCATCCTAGGCAACATTTTTAGATCTTTCAGTTCAGTAAATCTTTCTTTAGCAATTTCTAATTAGCTATGTAACAAACCCATTGAATTTCCCATTTATTAATGTAATTTTCATTCCTAGCAGCTTTGATTTCCAAAGCTTTGGTCATTTGTATAATTACGTGATCCTCTTTCACATATTTGATATCTTTTAAAAATTTCTTTAAGATTATCAATCTACTTACATAATATTTTCAATCAGACAATTATAAAATAAAATAATATGATTCTAGACATCACTTCTGCATTTGAGACAAAAGGAAAGTGCCAAGAAAAAAAAGCAATGCTTACTCCCTCTTGGAATTTCCATCAGGAAAGAAAGACTTCAGAGTCACACTGATATCTTCTGCTTATTTCTTATTGGCCAAAACTGTGTCATATAACTATATTCACATTTAAGAATGGTTTTGAGGGGTGCCTGGGTGGCTCAGTCAGTTGAGCATCCAACTCTTGATTTAGGCTCAAGTCATGATCCCAGGGTTGTGGGATCGAGCCCCACATCAAACTCCATGTTGAGTGTGGAGCCTGCTTAATATTCTCTCTCTCTCTCTCTCTCTCTCTCTCCCCCCCCCCCTCTCTCTCTCTCTCTGTCCCCCTCTGCCCCTCTCCCCTGTTCTCTCCTCTCTCTCTTAAAAAAAAAAAAGCTCTCTCTCTGTCCCTGTCCCCTGCTCACATACTCTCTCTCTCTCTTAAATAAAAATTAAAAAAAAGAAGAATGGTATTGAAAACATAATTTTTCCATTTTTCATCCCCTATGCTGGAATGTGGCCAGATGAGGGGGTTAGAAATTTATGTTAAGTTGGCTGGCATAGTGTCTGCCCCAGTGACCCAGAGGGAGATGCTCAGGAACATTTCATTGAATCCAAGTCTGAACTTAACTATCCCATCTAGATGCTCTGGGTTGCACAAAGAGGAGGACAGGGCAGAGACCTGAGAAAGCAGGCTGGCTCTGTTGGGATTCCTGTGTACATACAGGGAGGCAGTACCACAGCTCAAAATTGATAGCGGGTGGGGTGGGGGAGCGTGCCTGGGTAGCTTAGTCAGTTAAGCAACTGACTTCAGCTAAGGTCATGATCTCATGGTTCATGGGTTTGAGCCCCACTTCTGACTCTGCACTGATGGCGAGGAGCCTGCTTTAGATTCTGTGTCTCCCCCTCTCTCTCTGCCCCTCCTCTGCTTATGCTATCTCAAAAATAAATAAACACTTTAAAAATTCTTTAAAAAAATGGTAGCAGGGGGGACTGATATTTTTCTCTATAAAATCTACCCATGTTTTGATTATTTTAGGTGGAATTTGGAAAAGAGAACATTTATAAGAGAAATAAAAACATTTATAAAAATATCTGTATGGATTGGTATGTGAATGTTCATAGCAGCTTTATTCATAATTGCCAAAAGCTGGAAACAACCTAAATGTCCTTCAGTGGGTAATCAGATAAATGTTACATCCATACGATAAGATACTATTCAGTAGTGAAGGGAGCAGTGTGTGCATGATGCACACACACTGTAATATGGATGAATCGCAGGTGCATTGTGCTAAGTGAGAGAAGACAGGCTCACAAAGCCCCATACTGTGTGATTCCATTTATTCCATAGGATATGAGGAACAAGGCAAAATTACAGGGACAGAGAACAAATCAGTGGTTGTCAGGAGTGGGGGCAAGGAGATGGGGGGACTACAAAGGGGCAACAAGAGGGAATTTTGGAGAAATGATGGAATCATTATAATTGTGGTGGTGGGTACAAGCCTCTACGAGTTTGTCAAAATTCATTCCACTATCTAACATACCAGTGAATTTTACTGTCTTTAAATTAAAAACAAATTAATAAAAATTAAAAATCACCTTTGAGGGGGAAAATAAATAAATGAGAAAAAAAATCGAATGAAAAAATAAGAAAAGGTACAGTGTGAAGCGATAGAGAGTATAGGATAATCAGTAAAAGTTCCCTGAGAAGGTAGGAGACAGAATCCAAAATACAGGTATAGGGGTTGACTTTAGATAAATACAGGGACATCATTTTCTTTGTTATAGGAGTTAGTGAGAAGTGTGGGGGCAGACACAAAGAAGTTTGTAGATTTGGAGCTGTGTAATGGAAGATAAAACATAACCTATGTGCAAAAGGGATGGAAAGGAGTTTTCATATGGCAGACCAACATTAATCAACTGGCGGTAGCTGACTAGTGGGCTGCATGAAGAAGGTTTAAGAAGCAATATCATGGCCCAGCAAATGAGAAGACCAGGATCCGATAGCAATGACTGCCATGAGTTTTGGACAACCAATTCCCTTGTGCTGTTCTAGCTCATTCTCTCTAATTGCTCACTCGTGTATGTGTTCTGTATACACACTATTCTCTGTCCGCAGTGACCTTTTTTTCGCTCCTCTTCTCTGTTCAAGTAAATGTTATTCGTCTTAGAAGTCCTACACTCCGCCACCACCTCATTAAGTAAGCCCTCGCTGTATCCACCCAGAACAGATTAGGTGTCCCTTGTGTGCTCTTCAAGTATCCTACATGCACCTCTTCACAGCATTTTTCCCACTCGATTGTAAGTATCTGTTTACCCTGGCCCACCCCATTAAACTAGTTAGTTGCACCTTGAGGACAAAGCCTATGACTATATCTTTGTTACTCAACCCGAGAAATAGATGATAAATGCTTTTGAATAAATAAATGAACAAAATGAGGATAGCTCCAATGTAGTATGTGTATATTAAGTAGGATTCCCTTAGGAACAGAGGCTGAGAGGGATTCTTGTGCAGGTGATTTACTGAGGGACGGCTCTCATGTGAAATCTGTGAGGAAGTAAGGGGAATGGGATAGGCAAAGGTGGAGGCTAAAGCTTATCTTGAGCCTGATCACACAGGCAGCTGTGGGAGCGTGAATCCCACCCTGTGTCAAGAGAGGGATGCTGCCTGTAAACCCTGAACTACTTTGATATTGGCTACAGGCCATTTCTGGGCTTGCCAATCATTTTTAAGGTGGCTGCCTTCAGCTGATGGGAATTCTCCCAAGTAGGATGCAGCCCTGGATGTTAGCAGCCAACAGTCACAGCAGCTAAGGAACGGGCACACCAGCCTGGTAAAGGGGATCTAGTCGAGACACAGTGGGGTCTGCTGCAGTGTGATAGAACAGCACAGTGGGAGAGGGGTTATGGGGACACAGGAAAGACGCTGACTCACGTGATCTTTGAGGTGGAGTCAAATGATGGAGAGAAGGGACCCTCTTCTCCCCACCATCCCCATCCTACATGCTCTTTTTGCAGCCAAGAGTCTACTTGCTGCCTGGGCAAGGGCACCAAAGGCAGGTGTCTATATGGTGAGCTGTCCACTCCTGAGAGAGAGGCTGGCTTTGCAAGGAGCGGAATTGGGTTCTACTTGGTCCCCCCCTGTACACAATCAGATATCTCCATGGCTGAGCACATGGGGACAACCTAGCTTGATGAAAAAAATCTTCTGCAAACCTGAAACAACTGAAGGAAAAGTTAATGGAGTTGTCAAGGGCAGCAGTTTCATCCCTGAAGAAGGGTGAGACTAGTCAGGTAGAATGTTCCCTTGGGACTGCTTTTAATGATCTTCTACCTGTGGAAGGATTAGTGTCCAAAATAGCAAGCCAGTTCCTGACAGAGAGCCTTATCCCATGGATTGGTGTTTGCTTGCTCAGAAATGAGTTTTGAGCCTTTGGAGAATCAAAGCAGTCTGTGGTATTTACAATACAGCCTTACTGTCCAGTAGCTTAAGTGTAGTCTAATTCTGACAGATGGCTCTCAAGGGAAATTTTCTTTCAGATTGGATTATGCTTCCATGCTGAAATGCTCTAATTAAGGGGAGTCTATAAACATGGTGGGGGAGTGAAAGGGAGGGGAAGGTAGGCTGTTTCTTAGGAAGCTGTTTTGGAAAATGGCCATGTTTGCAATCTTTATCTTTTCAGCCCCACACGCTCAGCTACACTGAGAATCTAGGGCACTGCTTTGCTAAAAAAACATGGTAGTGCTGGGTCAGTGGTCAGCTTTCAGGAGGCTGTGACTGCATTTCCGGAGAGGCCCTGCCTCTCTCACCGCACCTCCATCTATTTCCTTCATGCTTTGTTAACTGTCTTGTTAACTAACTTTGTAACTGTCTTGGGGTGTAAGTTTCAGAATAAATGTATTCTTAAAATGAGCATGAGTGACTTTTTAAAAACCTCAACTGATCTATCAGTTCAGCTGTGTCAAACATTACTAACCTTTCTAAGTCTGATACTTTTGTTTTATTTAATACTTACTTTATTTAATACTGCTTCATTACATTTCCTAATTCTTACCAATTTGAGACTTAAGTTTTAATTATAGAAAAAGTATACTTGGCTGTCAGATACAGAAGGATGGGTTTTGCGTGTGTGGGTTGAGAAAAATCTAATTTAGAACTCAGGGAGTGAGTTCTGGGTCTGTCTCTATCATTTATTCAACAAATGTTTTTGAGTACCTACTGTGTGCAAGACAATGCACTAAGCATCAAGTACATAATGATCCCTACTCTCTGGAAGCTTATGGTCTTTGGAGATGGGAATGTGGGAAGAAAGGGCAGTAGACAAAAAATTACAGAGATAATTGATTACTTACATGTGCAGTTGGTGCCACAAAGGAAACATAGGCCAGTGCTACTTTCAAGACCTGATCTGGTCAGTGCATTGGGAAAGGATGCTTAGAAGAGATACCATCAAAACTGAGACTAAAGGACTAAAGGCAGGTTAGGGGTTCACCTGGAAAAGGGCCGAGTCCCAGGCAAAGGGCACTAGCATGTACAAAGGCCCCGAAACAGAAACACTTTGGGCAAGTTCCAGCAACTGAAAGCAGAGTGGTTTAAAAGAGGGAAACACAATGGGAAAGAGACTAGAACTCAGGCAGGAACAAGAGTAAGTCTTTCAGTCTTTATTTTTTGAGTAATTTTTGAAGGACTTTGAGCAGTGAAGCGACACAAATAGATTCACATTCTTAAAAAGTCACTGTGGCTGCAGTGCAGAGAACAGACAAGAGGAAACAGTGAAGGAAAGGTCAGGCTGTTGTAGAAGGCCAGGAGGAAATGATTTCTCCCACAGGCTGGTGGTAATAGACAAGAATGTTTTAAAAAATAGTTTTGTTGAAGAATTGGTATACAATGAACTACATATGTTTAAGGAGTACAATTTGACAGTGTTTGACACGTAGACGCTTTGTGAAACCACTGCCAAAATCAAAATAATGAACATACTTGTCACTCCAAAAACTTGTCTTTGGTGATCCCTCCCTGTGTCTCCTCCCTGCCACCCATCCTCCAATCCCCAGGCAACTGTTGATCTGGATTCTGGCACTATAGGTTAGTTGAAATTTTTCTAGAATTTTACATACATAATAAGTACACAGTGTGTTCTCTGTTTTATTTGGCTTCTTTCAATCAAAATAATTATTCTGAGATTCATCCATTTTATTGTATGTATTAGTAGTTCAGTCCTTTTATTGCTGAGTATTATTGCATCACATGGATATACTATAGTTTATCTGTTGCTTATTTGGATTATTAATGGATTATTTTCATTTTGAGACAATTACAAATAAAGCTGCTATCAACATTCATGTGTTTTGTATGGGCATATGCTTTCATTTTTCTTGCATAATTACCTAAGAGTGGAATGGCTGGATCGCATATATATGGTAGTTATATATTTACCTCCTAAGAAACTGCCAAACTGTTTACCAAAATGGCTATACCATTTTACATCCACACCAGCAGTGTATGAAAGTTCTTGTCGCTCTGCATTACCACCAGCACTTGGTAGGGTTGGTCTTTAATTTTATACATTCTAACAGGTGTAAAATGGAGTCTTCATTGGGGTTTAATTTGTATTTCCCTAAGGACTCATGCTGTTGAGCATCTTTTCATATACTTATCTACCATCAGCTTATCTCATTTGATGAAATTGCTGTTTAAACCTTTTGTCCATTTTTTAATTGGGTTATTTGCTTTCTTGTTATTGTATTGTGAGAGTTCTTTGTATATGATGGATGCCAATCTTTTATCAAATGTATGATGTGCAAACATTTTCTTCCAAGCTATAGCTTGTATTTTCATTCTCTTAACATTGTCTTTTGAAAGGGAAAAGTTATTAATTTTGCTCAAGTCCATTTTATCCATTTAATCCTTTATGGAGTATGCACTTAGAGACATGTCAAAGAAATCTTTGCCCAATTCAAATTTATATAGTCTGATTTTCTCACATTTTCTTTGAGAAGTTTTATACCTTTAGCTTTTACATTTGTGACTATGATATGCTTTGAGTTAATTTTTATATATAGTATGAATTATGGATTGGAGTTCATTTTTTTTCTTGATATAGTATTACATTGTTCGAACACCATTGTTGAAAAGACTATAATTCATCTATATAATTGCCTTTTTCACTTTTGGAGAAACTCGATTGATCAAATATATGGGTCTATTTCTGGACTCTATTCTTTTCCTTTGTTTATTTGTCTATCCTTACTCCAATGCCACAGTGTCTTGATTATTGTAGATTTATAAGTCCTGAAATCAGGTAATATAAGTGCTCAACTTCATCCTCCTTTTTCAAAGTGGTTTTGGTTATTCTAGGTTCTTTGCATTTCCACATGAATTTTATAGTTAACTCCTAGCACACACACACATACACATGCATAAAACGCTGTTGGAATTTTGATTGGAGTTTCATTGATTATAAAATCAATTTGGAAAGAAGAGACATCTTAAAAATACTGAGTTTTCCCAATCATGAAGAATATATATCTCTCCATGTAATACATTTTCTGTAATTTACTTCAGCAATGTTTTTAGTATACGTCTCCGGAGCTCTCTGTGTTCATCTTTCTCTCCTCTGTACTATGCCCTGCACTCTAGTTGGGTTGGCCTTTCTGGAGTGCATTTCTGCAATGCTGGGAGCCCACTGGGCTCTGCCTGGTGCTATGCTGTGTCTTAAAAAACTTGTTCCAGGTAGTGAGCTGGGCTAATTGTAGGACTTGTCTCCTTTGTTTCCTGTCATTCAAGTATCACTTATCCTCATGTCCTGGTGTTCAGTGTTTTAGAAATCATCATTTCATGTACTTTGTCCAGATTTTGAATTGTTTCAGATGTGAGGGTAAATTCATTTCCTGTCTCCCTGTCATTTTCTCTGAGACTTAAAGAATGGACATAGTCAAAATAATTTCTGGGTTTCTAGAGAAAGCAACCCCCAAAGGAAGGTGTTGGTATTTATTGAGATAGGAATCATTAGATGAAGAACAGGTATTTATATTTTTGTTGTGGGATAAGCTCATGCATTACATTTCTAGCATATATGGTTTGTACTTTCGATTAAACATTCAAGTGAAAGGCATAAAAGCAGTCGTATACCCTAGGCTGTGGTTCAGAAGCAGGGTCTGTGTTGGAAGTAAGAATTTATGAATCGTCAACATATACTGTTTATGCTATTTGAATCATATAGGTTGAGGAAGTCACTTACTAGGAGAATCTGGGGTGAAGAAGGAAGAGTATGGGACCAATTCCTGAGACCTCATAGGGCCTGAAGTGGAACAGTTGAAGCAGTAAAGGAGAACTAGTTGATTGTGTCACAAAGTCACAAGGATATTTCGAGGAATTGTGAGTGGTCACGTGGGTCAAAAGCCGCACAGATGTCAATTAAGAAAGAACTGAAAAGAACCTGTCGGATTCTTCGACAAGAAATATTTGGTGGCTCTAGTAAGCGATGCTAGTGGTGAGAAACGAAGCCAGAGTGGAGCAGACTAAGAAACACATGAGAGCGACGGCGGGGTGGGGGTCTGCCAAGACGAGAGAGATTGAAATAAAGAAGGGTTTTGTCAAGATGGAAGGGATATTTTAAATGCTGACAGGTAAGAGCAGGTAAAGAGGAAGAGCGTCAGGTGCAGGAGAGAGAAGATGAGCAGCGGGCGCCCCGTGGCCAGAAGCCTGGTGAAAGGTGAGAGTGGATGGGACCCCAAATGGAGGAACAGCATTGACGGTTGGCTTGGACCGGGCACTTCCCCCCATGTCACAGTGGGACGGGGAGGCCCCACACAAGCAGGAAGTCGAGCGCAGCCCCATCTGGCGAGAAGGATGAGACGTAGCTGCCTGCTGAGAGTGTATATGGAACGGCCCCTGCCCTCAGGGAGCTTGTGGTCTTGGTGCTGGTCTGATGAGTTCTTTTATGGTAACTGCAAAACATGATTTATTAATCTCAGTTTGGTCTGTTTTAAATTTTAGAACATATTTTACTTTTAAAAATTAATTTGTTGGCTTTTCCCTTTCTTAGGTAATATGCTCAATCCAGAAAACTTGAGTAAAAGCAGAAGGGCAGATAATACTGAGTACAAAGTCACTCATAATCCCTCTGTCCAGAGATAACCACTATTAAAGTTTGGATATGTCTCTCCCGTGTAAACTCTGAGCATGGCTCTCCGGTGGCCGTTTTGATATGGTTGTAACATGATTTGGCCTGCCTCTTTGCTTTAGTGTGTTTCAGGAAAGGAGCAGAATGCACAGTTGTGTATCTCAGAGGACTCCCTCTGCAAGTGGGTGGGGCCTCTGTCCCTGAACAGCTGGACAGGACTTTGTTCCCTTTGTCCACTTGTCTTGAGGTGAGGGCTTCGCTGGCAGTCAGGCAGCCCAGGGCAAACCCAAATCCAGTGTGCCACCTCCAGAGGAAGCTGGTCTGGCTTCCTTCTCTCTGGAGGCTGAGGGATCTTAGTCAATATATCCAAAAGAGACGCTGGCACTGACCAATTAGGCAATAGTGCTTTCAAACAGTTCTTAGCAAATATTCCAATCAAAGCAGAGTAATGCTTGCAGGGCCAGACACTGGGGAAATCTCATATGCAGCTTCTGGGGTCTTGGGGTCAGCTTCCCTGTACCAAAGGATGCTGCCAGGCCCAGGGAGTGGGGAAGTGTGTAGTTCTATGGTACTTCCACGTAGGCCTGGAGGGAAAGGTCTCACTGTCCTTCCACAGTAGATGTGGACGGCAGCTTGTCAAGGGGATGGAGGCCTAACAGGGGAAATTTTGGAGTCTTGCCATATTGAGCCAGAGATCCAACTCAGTGAGAGCAGAGCATGAGGGAAAGTAGGGTCCAAGATCCAGTGAAGCATTTGTTCTTTCTGCAGACATTAGGCTTGATGGTAGGCTCTGGGACACCCATAGAAACTGAAGAACACCACTGTCTGGCAGAGGCCAAGCCTGTGGCATCAGAGCAGGAAGCCGTTCCAAGAAGAAGCAATTCATCGCTAGCTGCATTTACTCCCTTCTCATCCTGGAAGAGTTGGAGGTGGAGAGAGAACATTTCCTAATGAGGAACTTTTCTTAATACGTGGGTTTCGTATTAAGAAATGCTCTCAGAATTAAAACGAATACTTTCTGCAGAGGGTTTCCTCTGATGCCTCCCAAATGCTTAAGAACTAGAGCTTGACCACACCCTTCCAGAAAAAAAATAGGGGATACCCTCCCACCCCGCCTTCAGAGACATACACAGGCTCCAGGAAGCCACCTGAGAATCTTGTGTTGGTCTCTGTACCACCCTCCCCAGTCTCTACTAATCTGTTCCCAAAAAGAAATGTCACCAGATGGCCCTGCAAATGTTACCTGGCCATCAGCACGGTTTCACCCAAGACAGGGAGGCATTAGAGAATTGAATCCATAGTTCACTTCCTTCATTTCAGGTCAGTTTTGGATCCTTTCCTAAGTATTTAGTATTTTCTTAACACTGGGTTGGACAGTAAGGTCCATAATTGTGCTGCTGTTAAAGAAAATTGCTTTTTCATTTAATGGAGGAGGGTCCTAGTGACTCACAGATCCCAATCATTTGGGAAGAACTCCTCTCTTGTTAGCATTTAATGCCAGGTTTTCCTGCTCTCTGTTTCATGAACTGTGTACTCCCTCGGCATTCTTAATACCTTGAGCTATTTTTAGCATTTAATCCCTTCCAGGTATCAGAGCCACCAGACCCCCCCCCCTTTTTTTTTTTAAACAGAATAGAATCCTTCTATATTTTCAGATTGTGGATGAGTGGTTTTTAGGAATTGAGCTAGTCCTGTTTTAAAATGGGTTTTTCTTTTACTGTCTCTTTAGATTTCATACCCAGCCATGGGCATCAGATCAGGTCTAGTCCTGGCTGTGGTCTGTGTATTTCTCAATTCCAGCAGTTATCAAAAAGTAGCCAAAGTCAGTTTGATCCTGAAGAAAGGAAGGGAGCTGAGCTCCACAAGCTGAGGAGGGTACAAGCCACAGCTGGTGGAGGGTGAGGTGTGGGGAGGGGTACTAAAGGCCCTTCAGGCAGAGGAGCCACACACCCTGATGGGGTTTTGAGGTAGCCACAGCTTTGGGGGAGTGGCTTCTGAAGGGGTCAGAAAATTCAGAAGAGGGTCTGGAATAGGAAATTTCAAGTGGGTCCCTGCCCATTGTCGCCACCACTTACTCTCCTCGGTGGGGATCGTCGGGATGGGAGAGGGGGAAGTGGGGAGTTATTGGTTAATGGATACAGAGTATCTGGGATGACACAGAAGTTCTGGAAATGGATTGTGGTGATGGTTGCACATTGTGCATGTTCTTAACTCTACTGAATTGTACACTTACCTCTGGTTAAAACCATTGATTTTATGTTATGTATATCTTTTCCACTATTAAAAAAAAATGCAGAAAAACAACAACCCTCTATCAGGATGCCAAAGAGGCTTGTAGCCAGCAGAGGAGACAGTATCGCAGGGATGGCCCCTCCAGTCTGGAAGAGGCCTGAGGAGGTGCAAGCTGGCCTTTTCTCAGCTCCTGGGGACCTGGGTCATCACCCATGGACATGTGTCCTCACAAAATCCACTCTTGTATTTCGCTTTCTCTGAATTCTCACTTCTCCCACCACCCCATCCATGCCAGTCTCTCTCCTGGATGCTGAGCACACCCACTGGAAAAACAAAAGTTTTCATTAGAAGAGGTTTTTCTTTCCTAGAAGTCGTTGGCCTAGTCACAGAACAGCCGCACAGCAGTTGAACCTTTCACACTCAGCGCCCGCTTAGGACTGGATTCTGCGCTGGACTAAGGAACGCTTCCTAGGCGCCAGACCCCAGCTTCAGGGCTTTTATGTTTCCCAATGAATCTTTAAAACAGTGAAAGAAGTGTTATACCCATTTTACAGAAAAGGAAACTGGGCATAAAGGAGTTCATCACTTGCCTAAGGTCACACAGGTAATAAGGGGCAAAACAAAGTTTGAATGTAAGCCTATTTAGAGCCTCTGTTCCAAAACCTCTGTTTTTTTCCACACCACACTTCCAAATATCTATCCCAGCATAAACACATGTTTTGAACAATGCCTTCTGAACTCTGGAATAAAAATGAGTCTGCATCCTGGTTTGCATGTAGCACACTTATGAGAGCCACTAGTATTTCTGGTGTTTTCCCCATAGATCCCCTCTACCCCATGAGTCACTCATGTCAGCAGGAACCCCCCATAGCACCTTGTTCCCGCCCAGTGTAGTTTTTGATGAATAGATGATACATCAGATCTTGAATAAGGGCAGGCTGGCCAGACAGATATCCAGAGAAGTAATCAATAAAGGATGCTAAAACACCGTGGTGGAGGAAACTATTAATCAAAATTTCTCTCCAGGAGAATATTCTATGTAGTTGGAACTACTATTACCGTAAGCCACAGAGGGAGAGCACTGGCATTTCCAAGTGGCCCAGTTTGCAGTGAATGCACGTCTTCTGATGATGTAGGTCCAGTTAACCGCCAGCTTCAGGCTTCACTGTCAGGTGATAGAGGGGAGGCCAGCGCTGCCTCCAACAACCTTCTTTCTCTACCCACCAGTACAGGCAACTTCTCTTCCGATAAACACTGATCAGGTATATAAATAATACCGCTTTAAAGGACAGCCTGTCGATCCTGCCTGAGCTGCCCACAGGCACTGGTCTGTCCTGCAGGCTAAAGCCCACAGTCCTGTTCGCCCACGTCTGCCTCATAGACACGGATGTCCAAAATTCGGTCCTGTGGCCTGTGCTGACTTTCCTTCATCTTCCTTATCTCAGGACTCATTGCTAAGCCCTCCCCAGGCCTTCTCTCTTTCCACCCCTCCTCCCTCAGTGCCCACTCCCCAGCTCCTTTCATGACTGGTGCTGCTATTGCTGCCACCACCAACTTTCAGCCTGAGAGCAGGATTTTTCCAGAAGAAATGAGGGAGGGGCAAGAGGGAGACAATAAATAGTATGTGCATTTTGACACTGCCTCAACATGAACAGATGAACTTGCAGATTTTACAAACTTGTCTAAAAAATGTATGAAGCAACTGTTTTTAGAGGATTCTCAACTCTGACCCTGTCTCTAACCCTCATCCTATTTGTGAGTGACAGTCACATGGAATGGAGTCAGGAATGATGTAAGCATCCACTTTGTAATAAAACCAGTGATTCTTAGGATAGGATGCTATGGTTTTAAAAACATCCAGGTCAAAATGGTCACCTTAAAAAAGTTCTGCTCCCTGAGGCACCTGTGTGGCTCAGTTGGTTGAGCATCTGACTCTTAATTTTGGCTCAGGTCATGATCTCACAGTTTGTGGAATGGAGCCCCTTATCAGGCTTTGTGCTAACAGCATGGAACCTGCTTGGGATTCTTTCTCTCTCTCTCTCTCTCTCTCTCTCTCTCTCTCTCTCTCATCTCTGCCGCTCCCCATCTCATGCTGTCTCTTTCTCACAATAAATAAATAAACATTTTTTTAAAAAGTTCTGCTCTCATATGAATAGCCAGGGTTTAAAAAATAATTTTAGCATTTTTTGGCACCTTGAAACAAATATGCAGTTCTTATTTTTAAATGGTTGAATATCATGAACTCTGGTGAAGGAAGAAACTAATAGTTCAATATTTTCTAAGATCTTTAGTACAAGTAAAGTATTATCTGTGTGTCATTTGGGGCAGTGGCTGCATTTTCAAGACTCTGCCATCTGTGCTAATTGGCCAAGGATGTGGCTAGCCGGGGTTAAGCTCCCGCAGTCAGTGCAAGAGGACCCTGCGGCTTTGGGCAGCCTGGCTGGTGGCAGTCATCTAATGCACGATGCAGTGGTGATGCTGGCCTACTTTTGAGAGCAGCTCCTGAGTTACAGGCTCCCCATGTGGGAGCTGTGTGTTGGACGGGAGCTCCAGACTGCTCATTCCCTGCCCAGACCCTTAGCCTGTCATCATTGATTTTATGGGCAAAGAAAGCATTTTCTTTTTGTAAACACCACACCAGTGTCTTCAATAAGATGATGTAATGGGGTTAATGATGCACTTTCCAGAATGCTCATCGATTCTGAAGATGGAAGTGGAAATTTGAGATGAGACTAGGCTCTGTTTTGTCAACATTTGGCTGCTCCGTTAAGCAAAGTATCCTCACACAGACAGTGGGCTTAGTTGAAAGATGTGCTGGTATTTGAATACCCAGGGCTGGGAGGATTCTACCTAAGTTACAAACATTGCCAGGCTTGAGAGTGAGGAGAAAGGAAGAAAAAAATAATGAGCAACCAGCACTCTATGCTAAAGCCTGCTGTATGGATGAGCTGGGGTAACTGGCTTGTGAATGTGTTTTCCAGGAAGTAAAGCCTGCAGGAGTAGTAGGGGCAGGATGGAGTGAGGGAAGCAGAGGGACTACCAGACCTTGCTTTTCTCTGCAGGTGTCTGTCCACCATCAGCCTGAGGAGGGCCCAGATGGTGAGCAGTTGTGTGGCTCTTTGACCAAATCCCAATTGGCTCGACAGGCCATCTCTGAGGACTTGGGAAGTGTGTGTGTGTGTGTGTGTGTGTGTGTGTGTGTGTGTGTGTGTGTACGTGTGTGTGTGTGGTTTTACCCAGTGAGGCAGTCTCTCGACTTCTGACCTAAATGAAGTGGGCTTTTTCCTTCCTAAAGAAGCAGAAATACATACAGTTTTAGAGTGATAGGAGTTTCTATGCAAGTGTTGTCTAAGCACTCAGAGATGAAGAAGAGATAAGGGTCTTTCAGCAAGGCAACTGAGTCTGCATAGCTGCCCTGAACATCTGCACTGGGATTGAGAGAGTATTTACCTAAATTCATCAGAAAGTTGTACAGCAAACTTTCAAGCTGACAACAACAAACATGTTTTATTAAATGCACACGTGCCTTGTATTCTTGGAGGAAGTGAGTTAAAAAAACAAGACCCAGACATCATGCACTGCCTCTGGCTGGTTATTATCTGAATAATAAAGAAAAATGGTGTTCGGTAGATATTGATGTTATTTAAGTATAGTTGGTGACGGTGGGTATGTTTGTGGCATCGATTGTGGTGATAGTTTTGTGGGTATATACTTATCTTCAAACTTATCAGATTGTATACACTAAGTTGTTTAGTTTTTTATATGTCAAGTGTACCTCAATAAAGTAGTTGTACAAATAAAAAAGGATAGTCAGTGAGTCAGCCATTAGCAAGGCTGTGATAACTATAATTTTTATCCAGTCCTGTGGGGGATAGTACAGAATAGTGTATAACAAGTGCCCCTGCGGTTGTTGGAGGAGATGAGATGTGCCTGTGAAACACTGATGTAGCAATACAGAGCAGAATTCACTCAAGGATGGGACCTATGGAGAGGTTACCATGATCTGCAAATATGAGAAAGGTATTGCCGAGTAAGTAGTTTGGCTCTGGTCCCTTAAGGGTTTGACTGGGTGGAGTACCTTGAGGTGCACGAATAAAATATTAGAATTTCTGCTTATATTATCTTGGTTGTTTCTCTTTTTTGTGTATGTTTATTATATACATTTGTTAGAACTGTCTAATATGTAAGCTGTACGTAAGTAAATACACATATATTGAGGATTATGCCCCAAACTCTTTCATACTGCTTGTGCCAGTTATAAATTTATTTCCTCTCAACTCCAAATTCATCCTTCATTGCCTGCTCTGGAAAAATAAATTGGGACCTTGAGCTGTTTTACCTTTACCACCTAACACATTGCTAAACTCTGTCAGGAGAGGGCACTGGACAGACAATGTAGGAGGAAGGGAGTTTTCTTCTTAGTTCTGATGTTTTCTTCTCCAGCTTCTGCCAGGAGGCCAGGCTTCTCCAGCATCCAGCTCCTGCAGCACACGCAGCTTCCCTAGTGCCCCGTTCCTGCAGTGTCACACCTACTTCAGTGCTGGGCTCCACAACACAGGTGGCCCCTCCAGCACTCAGTGGTTAGCAGCTCCCCCTGGCCCCTCCTCAGTTGGTTTTGTAGCAGACTGCCTCTCGTGAGACATCTTCCCATGAACAGCTCTTCCTGGTCCCTAGATGGCAGATTCCCAGCAAGTTCCAGAGGTGGATTTCCAGTAAGTTCTGCTAGTGTGACACCCGCCTCCACCCTTACCTCCCCACCAGCTGGTTTTCTCTCGGGTGCACTACAGACATAGCTTCTTTGCCACAACACAAAATATTAGGCAAGCACTGTGTTAGAGTTACCTTCTACTCTTTTCCTAGCTGTCCCATTATTCCTTTTGGCCCCAACTCAAATCCCACTTTTCCCTTAAGCTGTCTCTTGCCTTCCTCAGCCAGAAGGAAGAGAAGCATCTGTCTGATGCAGATTAACCCACCTTCTCTCATATACTTCTATGACAGTTACTGTCTGATCCTTCACTTGCACAATCGAAGAAACATTCAACTACTGCTTTGGGACTTGTCTTATATTCAATCACTGGGTTAGAGAAAGAGGTGGGCACAGTGAGATGGATGGGACTGACTTGAGAGATCATCTGGTCAAATGATACACAGAGGAGAGAAGCCTTATGAAGACTCAGCATAACTTGCTCAGAGTCACCTGGAGCTGGAATCGGAGTGCCAAGATTCTCATAACTAGTCCACAGTCATGCTGTTCGCATTTCTCGTGCTGTGTCTTCTCTCCCCAGCTATCCCAGGAGCTTCTTGGGGGCCCATTCATTTCCTTATGGAATTGGGTCTGCTTGGCCCAGAGCCCTGGACAGAGTAGAGCTCATGAAATGTTTCTTATTTAATTTGACTGGTCACACCTAAGCCTTTCCCCTGGATTTCATTTGGGAATCAACCTAAAATCATTCCAGTGGAATAGTGGTTTCTCTTGTGCTCATCAACCATCTCAGGTCTAGGCCGAGATAACTGTTGATGTGTTTGAGCTTATCCAGGAGTTGAGATTGGTTACTGAAATTAAAGTCACAAATGGTAATGAGCTTGTTGAGGATGGAGGAAGCAGCTCTGCAAGGCCAACTGTCTGGATCCCAATGTAGTTCTAACACAAAAGACCGAACTGTTGGTGAGTCTGCTGTTTGCATCTTCAAACTTGAGTCACCTTTCTAGCTCTTGAAATTTAATTTTCATACCTTCTTTGCAACCCTGACATGCAGCATCTAGATTCTCCCTTGGGAGAAATGATTACTTCTGTTTTTCAGTGATCTGAAATAGGAGCAGTGAGTGTCTAGGCTTTAGCCTACCTCACCTGGTTTGGGGCTTGCTCTTTTCTGCTCTTGCTCTCTCTCCTTCCCAGCAGGGCTTGGACTCCATCATATGATGCAGCCCCCCAGCAAGGGAAGAAGAAAAGGATGCCTTCTTGCACATTCCCCTTCTGTACGCCACTAATGCTGCTTCCCCCTTGTGATCTAAGTACTTAAACCTATGACTTGAGAGCATTTGAGATAGTAACCAGAACCCCTTTTTGAACCTTCTAAAATGAGTCCTTTACAGACAAATGTCACCATTTTCCAGTCAATGTAATAGAAAGTAATTATGACCATCAGTACTTGAAACTCCACTTTGCAGTTTCTGTTATGTAGAGAATTGTTATCTTTAAGTCACTTTTCTCAAGTTGTAATATTAAAACATGCTAATTCGTGCATCCCACGGTAACATGTTGAATGGTTTATATGTGGGAGGCGCTGGGTTGCTGTGAATGAGCGTCTTTGCCTTCATGGTGTTTGGACAAGGAGGAAAGGCAGATATCCAATAAGTAATTACACAGATTGCTATTTAATTGGAAGTGTGAGAAATGGCACAAGAAAAAATACCAGATACTCCAAGAACCAGTAACAAGAGGGCAAAACTCGGTCTGCGGCGTCAGGGAAAGTTTCCCCAAAGAAGTAATGTTTATGCTGAGGGTGAAGTGTGAATTGAAGCTAACCTGAAGAAGAAGACAAAGGAGAAGTTCTGGAAAGAGCCTTTCATGATGAAAAACAAGCCAGGTTCAGTATTTGGGATTTTTCCCCCCTTAAACAACAAGTAGAAACCAGTGACGGATTTTTAGGAGGAGAGAGACATGCAATTATTTGCATTTTAAAAATACCCCTCAGGCTGTTGTGTGAAGAAGAGATTGTAAGGTGTCTAGGGAAATTGTCAAGGACTGTATTGGTATCATCTTAATGTTGCAGAATTACAAAAGGGAGCCAATGTCTGGTTGTTTGGAAATACAGGATATGAATACCAGCGTAAGAAAAAAATAATACTATGTTTACTCGGGTCTTTAAGACCTGATAATAAACATTTTTTTAAATTATTGGTATGACTAAACTTGGTCCCCCAAGCGAGGTAATGCAAAAGAACCAGCCATAATTGGGTGAGAGTGTCCTAAAGATAGAGAGGCAATGAGAAGTAAACCCCTGGTATAATAGTTTTCAGACAAATAGATAACCAGAGACCCCAAACTCTCTCCTCCTACTTTTTCTAATAGGCACCTTGGCTGGGTGCCTCATTTTCTCAGTTGGTTAAGTGTCCGACTTCAGCTCAGATCATGATCTCACGGTTCATGAGTTCGAGCCCCATGTCAGGCTCTGTGCTAACAGCTCAGAGTCTAGAGCCTGCTTCAGATTCTGTGTTTCCCTTTGTCTCTGCCCCTTCCCCGCTTGCTCTCTCTCTCTCTCTCTGTCTCTCTCTCTCTCAAAAATAAATAAACATTAACAAAAAAAAAATTTTTTTAAATAGGCACCTTGGCAGCAGGCTAACAAAATCAAGATATAACCCAAGAAGACCCATTGCTTGTCTTTCATCAGCCACATCCATTTTGCAAAAATATCCACAAAAACTAGCGTGGGGAGGGAATGGGTGGCCACTATGTTAATTCCTTCCATTGTCCTTTTTTATTTGTCTTTTATTCTCAATATTTTAACATACAGAAAAATGCAAAAAAAAAACCAAGACATAATAGAAGTTCATATGTTAATATCTTGCCATATTGATCCTAATATATTTATTGTTATAAAATAGTACAGACATAGTCAAACCCCTCCCAACCACCTGACCTAACCACTGAAGTTGGTGTGTATCCTTTCCATGCATATTGTTATTATTTTACTACATGGTTATGGCTCTAAACATATATAATACAATATTGCCATATGTTACATTTTTTCAATAAGTAGCATTACAATTTATATGTCCCTTTGTAACTTGTTTTTCTTCTAATATGATTTTTTCAAGGTTTATTTCACACTAATACTTGTACATATAGATGATTTACTTTAATTGTTATTTAGAATTCCATTTTGTGATTAAGTTAGTTTGCTTCTCTGTCTCATGACTGATGGATAGTTGCATCAATTCCCCTTTCTGCTAAAAAAAAAATCTATAATGAACATCCTTCTACATGTCCCTTTGGGGCACTGCTAGAAATGAAACTGGTAAGGGCTGGAGTAGACACACAATTCAGTTTTTATTAGGTATTTAAAAACTGCTTCCCCAGGTATTTATGCCAATTTATACTCCCAACAGAAATATATAGTTTTCAGTGTCTGTATGTGTTCCCTAAAACTTGGTTGATGGGTTAATTTTGACAGTTGTAGCTCATTATTTTAAGTTACATTTCCCTATATGTTTATTATGTTTATACGTATTGCCATTAGGATTTTTTGTGGATTGCCCGATCATATAATTTGGCCATTTTTCTTTTAGGATTACTTGTATTTGTTAATTGTTATGGTTTTGGGGGTTTTGTTTGTTTGTTGTTTACTTTCTAGTTATAAATCATTTTTCTATTATGCATTTTGTAAATACCTTCTCTCATTCTAAAGCTTAACTTCTAACTTTGTGTGTTGTATCTTTTGTCATACAGAAGCCTTTAATTTTAATATAATCAGAATTGTCTCTATTCCTTATGGTCTGCAATTTTAGACTGCTTTAAGTTTTAAACAACTTTATAAAAAGAACCTTTTAGACTGTCTTCTAAAAACTTTTTAGGTTTTGTATTTTACAGTTTATTCTTTGATCTATGTGGATTTTTTTCTTTTATGTGTGCAGTGTGAGTGTTCGCTAAAAAAAGTCTATCCTTCTCCACAAAAGTATCTACTATCCATTACCTAACGCCACAGTAATGTTGCATAACAGCCGCAAAACCTCAGTGATGTAATGATTTTGCTCCCGAGCTTGGTTGTGCTGAGCAGAGCTGGGCCCAATGGGCCTCACTCATGGCTGCGTTGTCTGCTGGAGGTTGGCCGGGCAGCCCTGCTGATCTTGGCTGGACTCTTTCACATATCTGGGGCTTTTGTTGGGACGACTGTCCTTAGCTCTGCTCCACGTGGCTCCCCAAGCTTGTTCTCCCAGCAGAGGTTCCAGAATAGGAGAAAAGGGGGAGGCGCATAAAGCCTTTCAGAGGCATAGGTTTGGAAGTGACACATGGGCACTTGGATGTCATTTGATTAGCCAAAGCAAGTTGCAGGGTTGGCCAGATTCACTGGGGGGGGCGGGCGGAGACAGACCACCTCCTCCTTATGGGAGGAGCTGACACATGACTTTGCCAAAGGAATGTACAGAGGGGTGGAGCGTTGGAGCTATTTTTACAATCAATCTATCTTAATAGCCACTTGTGTCAGCTCCCGTGAGTGTGGAAGTCTACTTTTGACATATAACAGATTCGCATACATACGTTGTTTTTTCCGCTGGGCAGTCTTCCCTTCTCTATCAGTTTATATTTCATTGATTTCTATAGCGTTTTCCTAACTGTTGAGTCTCCTCCTACCCAATTCTGTTCTCAACTTTCCTCTCCTCCCTCTTATGTGGATAGGCTATTTTTAGCCCTTCATTTTTCCTGAAGAATTTTAGGATCAGCTTATTCAGCTTCATAAAAAACACTGTAGACATTTTTACTTCAATTGCATTCAATTGATATATTAATTTGACTAGAATTGACATATTTATAATACTGATTTTTTTTCTACCTTATATACTTTATTTCTCCATTGGGTTAGATGTTCATTAATTCACTGAAGAAGTATTTTTTTTAATTTTTTTAATGTTTATTTTTGAGAGAGAGACAGATAGAGCGTGAGCGGGGGAGGTGCAGAGAGACAGGGAGACACAGAATCTGAAACAGGCTCCAGGCTCTGAGCTGTCAGCACAAAGACTGAGGTGGGGCTCGAATTCCTGAACCTGGAGATCATAACCTGAGCCGAAGTTGGAGGCTTAACCCACTGAGCCACCCAGATGCCCTTGAAGAAGTTTTGTTTTTGTTTTTTTGTTTTTGTTTTTTTAAGTGTATTTATTTATTTATTTATTTTGAGAGAGAAAGAGAGAGCCAGGGGGTGGGGGGGGGGGGGGGAACAGAGAGAGAAGGAAAGAGAGAATCCCAAGCAGGATCCACACTGTCAATGCAGAGCCCAATGTGGGCCTTATACTCACGAACTGGGAGATCATACCTGAGCTGAAATCAAGAGTTGGACCTTTAACTGACTGAGCCATCCAGGTGCCCCTGAAAAAGTATTTATGACACATACAATGTACCAGGCACTATTCCAGAGACTTATGCAGCAGAGAATAAAAGCAAAAAGAATACTAGCTTTGAGGACTTGATATTCTACTAGGGGAAACAGACAATAAACAAAAAATGCATATGTTAGGAGGTGATCAATACTATGAAGAAGAAAAAAATTGTGTGCAAAGGGATAAAGAATAACAATAAGGTTAGTACTGTTTTATATAAGGAGTCCTTTTTTGGTCATTCAGTAATAATGTCCTTCTTAAAGTTTTAAAATAATTTTTACCGATCTATTTCTCAGTACAATATAGTTTTTGATGCCACTGTGAAAGTTGTCTTTTAAATTACAGTTGTTTTGGCTAGTGAATAAAAATGCTCTGGATTTTTTGAGCATTGATTTTATGTCCAGCAAACTTTTGTATTTGGTTATTAGTTAAATTAGTTTTCATATTCTCTTTAGGTTGTAATTTTTAACAAAATACAACTTCATTTCTCTTCATTACTCCTGCCAGTTATTTTTCTTATTTGGAGCCCTGTTAAGTACTCCTGTATAATATTGTACAGAAACAGTGAAAGCAGGGAATCTTGTCTTCTTCTTAAAGGGAAGTTTCTAGCATTTCACCATTAAATATGATAGTCTCAGTGAATGTTTGATAGGTAACTTTTATGAGATTAAAGATTCATAGTTTGCTCAATAGTATCTTTTCCATGAATGAGTGTTAAATTCTAGTGCTTTTTTTGAGTCTAAATGATACTATTGTTTTCCATTTGCCATTTCCATCATTTTATGTGGTGGGTTTATAGTATTATAGTATCTAATGTTAAATCATCCTTGAATGCTGGTGATAAACCCAACTTTGTTGTGATGGTTTTTTCCTTCATATATTACTTTATTTTCCTCTCTTATAATTTCTTTACTGTTTTTGCAGCTATGTTCATAAAGGCAATTGGCCTATTATTTTCCTCTCTTACACTGTCCATGCCTGCTTAAGAGATCAATGTTATACTAGCTTCACAAAATAAATTGGAGAAAGTTTCTTCTTTAAATATATTCTCTCAAAAAATTTGTGTACGATAAAGAATATTGATTTCTTAAAGATTTGGTAGAACTTGCCTGTCAAATTATCTGTCATAGAGGGCTTTTTGAGGTAGGTTTTAAGTAACTGATTTGATTGATTTAATGGTTATAATTTTTTCAAGTTATCCATTCTTGATTCCAATATTAGTAATTATATTTTTTAGATAATTTTATGTTTCATTAAGTTTTCAAATTGAGTTGGTATTAAGTTGATCATAATATTCTCTGACATTTCTAAAAGTTCCTAACATAGGCATAGTTATGGCCTCTTTTACATTTCTAACATAGTTTATTTGTTCCTTATTTCTGCGTGTGTGTGTGTGTGTGTGTGTGTGTGTGTGTGTGTGTGTGTTTACCTACTTTGTCAAGGATTTAACTGATTTGTTAGAGCTTTTCAAAGAACGAGTTTTGTACTGTTGATCCTTTTGTCTTTGTTTTTGATATTTTCTCTAATTTTTTGGTCTTGTGTTTGTTTTTGGTTTGGTTAGTCTGTTATACTTTGTCTAACTTTTTGATGTGGTTTTTTGTTACATCCTATAAGTCACTCAGTTCCAAGCAGCTTCTAATTCCCATTATAATCCCTGTTTTAACTGGTGAATTATTTACAAGTATGATTTTTAAATTCCCAAATTTGTGGGTTTGTTTAGCTTTTTGTTATAGATTTATAATCTTATTGCATTTTGCTCAGAGATTTGAAGAATATCAGTGTTTTGGATTTACTGAGGCTTGCTTTGCAGCCTTATACATGGTCAGCTCTTATAAACTGTTCCGTGGTTCCCTAAAAAGAATGT
Source organism: Acinonyx jubatus (assembly GCF_027475565.1). Lineage (NCBI taxonomy): Eukaryota > Metazoa > Chordata > Mammalia > Carnivora > Felidae > Acinonyx > Acinonyx jubatus. The sequence goes on along the minus strand of NC_069390.1, from coordinate 50,264,946 downwards.
ATTTTCAACTTTTGGTTTCTGGTTCTTCATGTGAGGAGCATGGAAATTGCCTCTCCCTCCTAACAACAAGTAAAAAGCTGAACAGACTGAAAAAAAACCCAACTCTTATAGACTCTGTAAAAGAGGTGAGGACACATGGCAAATCCCTAAGACTGGAGAGACTGACAGGCAAGTACAGAGAGTAACAACTTCCTGGAGTAAAGACTCACTAGTGGGAGCCACTCTTGGAACCAGTGCCGGGGTAGGAAAACCTGATGAATTGCTAAAGGCTCAGTGTAGACAACTTTGAGAATTAAAAACTCCAGGGGGACCTAATCATGATGGAACTTCACAATTTTGTGAAATTTACCTCTAGCTCAACCAGGTTTCCACAGTAAATATCAGAAAAAAATCCCTTCCTGCTTCCAGCAAGCAGAAGGAAAAAAAAAAACCATTCTGAATGTGCTAGTGTACTCTGTTCTACTTCACCAGGCCTGCCCTTGGGAGAAACTGTTTAGCCTGAGCCTCACTGACCTGGGGGAAGGAAAATACCCAACTCCAGTCAGCTCTAGCCATCCTCTCCCACCTAAAGACGGGAGAAAAAAGAAATTAAAAACACTTGTGAAGTTCACAGTCCAGAGGCACAGCCTCATCAAAAGGCTGAGCCCTAATCATAGGACTAGAGATTGCTTCCTTTCCCCCCACCACCCAGCACCACATGACTAAAGGCCTATTTACAGCAGTTCCTTTTACCCAGTACATCGTGTCCATCTATCCATAAAAAATTACAAGGCATATGCCAAAAGACAAAAAACACAATTTAAGGAGACAGAGCAAGCATCAGAACCAGACATGGAAGGGATGTTGGAATTGTCAGACTAAGAATTTAAAACAACTATGATTAATGCGCTAAGGGCTCTAATGGATAAAATACAGAGCATGAGAGAACAGATGGTCAGTAAGCAGAAATATGGAAATGCTAAGAAATAACCAAAAAGAAATGATAGACATAAACACTATAACAGGAATAAAGAATTCCTTTGATGGATTTATGAGTAGACTGGGCAAGGCTGAGGAAAGAATTTCTGTGCTTGAAGATATCTCGGTAGAAACCTCCAAAACTGAAAAGCAAAGAGAACAAATACTGAGAAAAAAATAAATAAAAGAACAGAATATTCAAAGACTTTGGGACAAGTACAAAAGGTATAACATACATGAAACAGGAATATCAGAAGAAAGAAAAAACAGAATAAATATTTGAAACAATAATAACTGAAAAGCTTCCCCAAATTAATGTTAAACACTAAACCACAGGTCCAGGAAGCTCAGAGAACACAAAGTGGGATAAATACTGAAAAAAGTACACCAAGGCATATCACTTTCAAATTGTAGAAAAATCAACGATGAAGAAAAAAATCCTGAAAGCCAGAAAGAAAAAAAACACCTAACCTATAGAGGAACAAAGATAAGAATTACATCTGACTTCTTCTAAGAAACTGTGTAAACAGGAAGAGAGTCGAGTGAAATATTTAAGGTATTGAGAGGCAAAAACCAGCAACCAAGAATTTGGTACCCTGAAAAATTATTCTTCAAAAGTGAAGGAGAAATAAAGATTCTCTCAAACAATCAAAAACTGAAGGGGATTTGTTGCCAGTAGACCTGTCTTGTAAAAAAAGGTTAAAACAAACTCTTTAGAGAGAAGGAAAATAATACAGGTCAAAAACCTGGAGCTGTATAAAGAAAGGAAGAACATCAAAGACGAGCTAAGTGAAGGTAAAATAAAAACCTCCATTTTTCTTAATTTAAAAAAAATTTAATATTTATTTTTGAGAAGAGACACAGAGAGGCAGAGAAACAGAGTTTGAGCAGGGGGTGGGCAGAGAGAGAGGGAGACACAGCATCTGAAGCAGGCTCTAGGCTCTGAGCTGTCAGCACAGAGGTCGGTGCGGGGCTCAAACTCACCAACTGTGAGATCATGACCTGAGCCAAAGTCAGACACTTAACCCACTGAGCCACCCAGGTGCCCTTCATTTTTCTTATTTTTAATTGATCTCACAGATTAATTAACAAATAACGACTCAAAATAATAAGAACAATGTAATCGATTATGTATGCTTATGTATAAAAAAGAATGTGTTTTCTCCTATTATTGAATTCAAGCTTCCATGTATGACCCTTAGATCAAGCTTGTTAATTGTGTGGGTTTTTTTTAATGTTTTTATTTATTTTTGAGACAGAGAGAGGCAGAGCATGAACAGGGGAGGGGCTGAGAGATGGGGAGACACAGAATCCGAAGCAGGCTCCAGGCTCTGAGCTGTCAGCACAGAGCCCGACATGGGGCTCGAACTCACGGACTGTGAGATCATGACCTGAGCTGAAGTCGGACGCTTAACTGACTAAGCCACCCGGGTGCCCCAATTAACTGTGTTTTTCAAATAATCTGTATTCTCACATAATTTATTTGCTTGGGTTATCATTTACTTAAAAAGCAATGTTATAATGTCCCACTATGATTGTGAATTTGGTATCTCTAGCACATATACACTGGTTCAGGATCATTATATCTTAATGATGAATCGTTCCTTGTATCATTATATCCGCTGGAAATGAGATCAGCTGCATGTTATGGAAAACCAATGAGAGTGGCTTAGTGATAGAATATCATTTTTCTCAATAAATAAGAAATCTGATAATAGCTCAGGGCTGGTCACCCTCTTTAAGGAAGTTTTCAAGGACCCAGATCCTTCTAACTTCTTACTCTACCATTCTTAACATTGTACTTGCAGATTCATAGTCACTGAATGCCTGCTCTACCTACAGTTATCAGTTCAGCATTACATATAAGAAGATGGTAGAAAGTTGAATGACAATATCAGTTAAGACTATTCCTTTATATCGGATACTTCTCAAAAGTACCCTCCAGCAGATTTCCACCTATATATTTTCAGCCAGAAATGGTCACGATCATCCCTCACTGCAAAAGAGTCCAGAAAATTGGGTATTTTTAACTGGGCCCATTGCTGCCTCAAACAAAATTGGGGTTCCATCAGTCAGGAAATGGAGAGATTGAACATTTGGCAGAAAAATCAGCCAAATATACCATACTATTTTATCCCTATAGTGTTTTTCACCCTAAAGATCCTTTGCCCAATATTATATGAACTTTTGGTTACTATTTATTTACCTCACGTATAGTTTTCATTTCTTCACTTTCAACATTAATATGTTGTTACGTTTTAGGGATGTTTCTTATAAATAGCATAGAACTCAATTTTACTTGAAAATTTAATCCATCTATATATGTTGCCATTACTTATACATATTTAGATTTATTTTATTGTCTTACTATTTTTCACTTTCTGGTTAATATGGTTGATATTTTTTGGCTCCTCTTTTTTCTTGTTGTTGTTTATTGAATTGCCCTCTATTTTTGTTGTCCACTATACCTTTTTTGCACCTGTTACATATATTCGGCACTCAGAATGTCTCCCTTGTACCTTTTGTTCTTCTCACACGTTCCATCAATCACCAGTTTCTGTAAATCTCAGTTTCTACATTTAGCTTGAATCTTCATTGCTACTACCTTGGCCCAAGCTATTATCATTTCTCTGCATAGTCTCCTAATGCGCCTCCTGGAATCCACTCTTGCTACTATTTCTGAGTGATTTCACGGAACTAGATAGAGAAATTAGTAAGAAAACAACTAACCTAAATTCTCCTGACTCATCCACCTGGTACAAATTGAGTACTTTTAACACCAGGAAATCTTACAAGGAAAATGATGATCCTAAGTTTTTTCACATTAGCATCTAGGTGAATGGTGATACCATTTATTGGAATGGAGAATACTAGAAATAGGTTTAGAGGAGAAGGTCTGAATTTAGTTTTTTACATAGTGAATGGGAGGTGTCTGTGGGCCATCCAAGTGGATATGTTGGATAGGCTATTAGATGTATGGGTTTAAAACTGAAAGGCATGGCTGGCCTGAGCATATTGAAGACATGGAAAGGGATCATCTCAGATGAACTAGAGGGAAAAGAAGGCAATTCCTGGTACCACACCATGGAGGCTTTATACATTTAAAGGTCTAATGGAGTAGAAACCTTCTCAAGGGAAACTAAAACAGTAGAGTCAGAAAAAAGGAAGAAAAGCAGGAGAATCTAATGTTGTCAGATCCAGGGAAGTGAATACGTTCACAAAGGATGTGTGATCATTTAGGGCAAGTGCCCTCTGAGAGGTCAAAATGAAGACGGAGAGATATCCACTGTATTTGGCAACATGTGGGGGGTACCCTGTGAGAGCAGTTTGGATAGACTGCTGGCAGCATAAGCCAAGTAAAGGTGGGTTGAAGACTGAGTGGCAGGTAAGGAATTAGAGCTATTTTGTCTAAACCACCCTTTGGAGAAGTTGGGCCAGACAAGAAAGTGGCAGGCAGTAGCTGGGAAGAGGGCCATGTTTTCAAGGGAGAGATTTATTTAAAAATTTAGAGAGTATGTTTAAACGCTGACGCATAGGCTGCATTGGAGAAGAAAAGGGTGAAAAATGAGAAGAGCAGAGATAATCATTAAGTTTCTAAGCGGGCTTAGTGGGGTGGAATATTACCATCTGATCAGATGAGGAACGCATCTTCTGATGCAGGAAGGAGGATAAAGACACAGAGGTCTTTGTAAGGATGTTGAGTGAACAAGCTCGGGGACTTCTGGTCCAATGACTTCCGTTTTCTCCATGAAGTAAGAAACAAAGTCATTTGCTGATATTGAGATACAGATAATGTTCAGAGGTTTGAGGAACAGTAGGAAGCCTGATTGACCAGCAAATGATAGCTTATGTTCTTTGAAATTTCTAGTGTCAGGGACATGCGTTATTTCTAATAATCCCCAAAACCCAGTCGAGTGCTACTACCTTCACTCTAGAGATGTGGAAACAAATGTTCGATAATTTGCCCAAACTCCATCCAGCTAGTGGATAGCAGAGCTGGGATTGAACCCCTGATCTGTTTGCCTTTCAACTGACACTTTAATTTGAAACATCAGACAGCATGGCAAAGACAAAATGACCCACTCCAGTTCTCCCTGGCTTGTTGGAAGTTCTCTGCTATCCCTTCACTGGCCTGCTTACCCTTCATATGGATATTTAAGATCGTTCGTGACCCAGTTGAAAACTCTAACCTGTATGAGCAGGGTTTGTCGTCTCGGTGGTTACATTTATTTCTGTTAAATGTAAGGCATCACTTGGACTAAAATAGAATTTGGGGTCAGATTCCTTCATGGCTGGGGAACTCTGCAGCTGTGACAGATGGATGAGGGAGCAAATGCTAGCGGGAGAAAGGGAAGAAAAAAGATCTGTCCTAAACTGAACCTTCTATCTGGACAGTGAAGATTTGCCTCCCGGAACAGGTTTTCTGGATTGCTAGCAGCCCTTGCTTTGTGTCCGGGGGTATCTGAGTGAGTATGCCTTAGAGGCACCCAGGCTCCCTCCTTCCAGGCCCACCCCACCCTCAGCCCCCCTCTGTCCCTTGGGTAGTGAGACCCTGCAGTAACCTTTCCATTTCCAATGACATGGAAAGCTGTGATGATGGAGTGTATGCATTTTTTTGTCTTCAGGATTGTGGAGAGAAGAAAAACTGAAGAAAGAACTTAGAAACCCTCCAGATGGGGTTGGGAGAATGGGAACAGATGACGTGTCAGGAAAACAGACACCCCAGTCTAAAAAGTACATCCTTTATTCTCCTCCCATTTCATAGGGAAAAGCACGTTTTCAAGTTTTTTTTCTCAGCCAAAAAAGAAAAAAAAATCACATTTCTCATTTTCTGTCTTTGCAAGCCTAAAAATATTTTTAAGATTTTATAGTATACCATGTTCTGGTTATGTGACAACATTATGTTTAATTGTTGGTTGTAATTTATTTGCACTTCTGAGCAAATGGGATGGGCAACTCCTTAGGGTTTGGGGACTCTTTAGCTAGAATTTGCCAGCCCCAAAGTCTAGCACCTCATGCCATGCTTGACATCTCGTGGGTGACAACTTTTGTTGTTGTTGTTTTTTAAATAAATGAATGAATGAGCTAATTTTACTTTTCTTGCTGAGTATCCAGCCTTAATGGGCTTTTGGTTTTCATTGCTTTCTCCTTATTGACATTTTCAGAGGATTTCTCTCACCTGTTTTAGTTTTTGCCTTTTCTGGTTGTTGTAGTTATTATTTCAGTTTGTGTAGGGCTCACAGGTTATCTCTTATCATAATTGTATTATTTTCTAATGTAGCAAGCAAAATGCAGCATGATTTTTTGATATAATTTTGATGTAATTGTGTTTCTTATAATATTGATGAAGATAAACATCAGTGTATACATTTATTGACCATTTGTTTTTTCTTTTTCTTCTTTTGTGACTTGTCTGTTTCTTTTATTAGTTTTTGTATTGGGGTTTACTTTTGTTTTTTCTTAGTAACTTTTAAGATCTCTTTGAAAAAAAAGATGTCAGTCTTTGTTTGCTCTTTGACCCTATTAAATGTTTATGTATTCACATACATAATGTTCTTCTATTGAAAATTCAGCAGTGCCTGCCTGGGTGGCTCAGTTGGTTGAGCGTTCAACTTTTGCTTTTGGCTTGGGTCATGATCCCGGGGTTATGGGATTGAACCCTGTGTTGGGCTCAGCGCTGGGCCTGGAGCCTGCTTAAGATTCTCTCTTTCCCTCTGCGCCTCTCCTGCTCACCTGCAGGCATTCTCTCTCTCTCCCAAAATAACAAAAGAAAGAAAGGGAATTCTGCCTTCGGAGTTATGCTTAGAAAGTCCCTCCCATCTCCACCCTCATTCCTGAAATTACAAAAATCACCTATGTCAACAACCACAGCAACATTCAGGAATAACATTTACGGAGCACTTAACCATTTGCCAGCCTGTGTTCAAAGAGCTTCGCACATGCCATCTTCTCTATTCATCACAGAAACCCTATGAGGCATATGCTATTATTATAACTTATTTTACAAATGAAGAAGCTGAGATACAGAGAGATGAAGTGACTTGTTCAAGGTTACCTAGTGAGTGGCAGGGCCTGGAATCAAGCCCAGCTCGTCTGACTCCAGAGGCTGCAGTCTAAACTGAACTCTCTACTTTGAAACTCAAATCCATTTGGAATGAATCTGGCATATGTGTAGGCTAGTGATCTTAACTAATTTTTCCAAATAATTGGTTTTTCAACCAACCCCCCTGATTGAGCCAACATTTCCTAACCTGCCAATATTGTCACATAACAAATACTCGTATTTTTAATTTTTGTGCAGTCTGCACATTTGAGCCTTATACATTGACATCACTAAACCACCTTTTGTAACCCAAATTTGACATTTAATACATCAGCTGATAAAGCTCTTGAAAACTATTTTAAGCGGCATTGCTGAAACAGATCAGTGTCAGCAGGATTTTCATCTTCATTTGATTAGTGGTATTTACATAATTGTCTAAAAATTGAGTCTCATCTTGCCCTTATTCTGAAGCCAGACACAGTAGAACATAGATTGTATGATTCCATTAATATGGAATTCCATTAGTATGTAATGTCCAGAAAAGGCAAATCTGTAGAGGTTCAGAGTAGATTAGTGGTTGTCTAGGGCTAGGGAGGTTATGAGGAGTGACTAGATAGGCATGAGGTTTCTTTTTTAGAATAATAGAAATGTCCTAAAATTAGATTGTGATGATGTTTTTGTTGTTATTGTTTTAATATTTTACATTTTTATTTATTTTTGAAAGAGAAAGAGACAGAGTGCGAGCAGGGGATGGGGGGAGAGAGAGGGAGACACAGAATCCGAAACAGGTTCCAGGTTGCCAGCTATCAGCACAGAGTCTGACGCAGGGCTCAAACTCATGAACCGTGAGTTCATGACCTGAGCTGGAATCAGATGCTTAATTGACTGAGCCACCCAGGCTACCCAAGATCGTGGTGATGTTTATAGATTCTGTAAATGTACTAAAATTCGTTGGGCTTTACACTTAAAACAGGTGAACTTTATGGGATGTAAATTATTTTACATAATGAACTTTATGGGATGTAAATTATTTCTTAACAAAGCAATTAAAACAATAAGACAACAATCTACACCCTATTCAAACACACACGCACGTGCGCACACACGCAAACACAAAGATGGGAAATTGAAAAATGCTGATATTAATCATAAAGTATGACCCTCAAAAATGTAATAAAATGGGATAAATATGGAAGTAATGAGAATTTGAAAGCAATTGACTATTATCTTCAAACAGATGCTCTCTTCCACTTAGCCTATTGATTCTGGGATCTATTGTGAATGAAAGAGAATGTTGGGAACATACTGTTAAAAATTGTGCTATCAAAGTAATATGTGGTTAGGGTTTTAATAAAATCTGTAGTTCTTAGAGAATAGAAACTCCTTTATAAAAATATCCAAGTATGTTTCTCGAATTTTGTGCATGAGTATCCCTTGTATTTTAATGAGATAATTATGTACCCAAGTACTGGTCTGCATATATAGTTGGTCTATTTTTGTACTTTATGGGTTTTCCCCACTCATCTTCACTTTTTTTTGGTAGCAGTATACTGATATTAGAATGACAGCCTTTTAATAATACATTTTACTTCTAGTAAGACAGATGTCTCATCTTATTCTAATAAATGGTGAGAAGACTGGGTATTTCATCGATGTAATCTTGCAAGTAATCCTTTATATGATTTTGGAAAGATGCTTAAAAATGAACTGTGACATTGTTGTGGGATTTACTTATGTCTACATACAATTCTGGTATGAATGAACATAGTTATAAATTTAAATATTCCCATCTGGGAACATAGAATATCTCCATTTACTTCATAACTTTTTTTTTTAAAAAAGTCATTTAATACCATTTTGTAAAATGTCTTTATCTGGATTCATTACATATCTTTTTAAGATTTTTCCTGTGTACTTCATATTTTTGCTGCCATTGAGAATGGAAAATTTTTCACTTCCAAAATCTGTTTCACTGGTATATATAGAAAAGACTTTTTAAATTGAGATATAATTTACATTTGGTAAAATGCATAGATTGTAAGTGCTCAGTTTGATGAGTTTTAGTATTTGTGTTCATCCATATAACCACCATCCACAGCAAGGTAAAGAACATTGCCATCATCCCAGAAAGTTCCATCATGCCCTGTTCCAGTCAGACCCTCCGCCCTACCCTAACAGCAGCCAATTTCTGACTTCCATCACCACAGTTTCCTGTTCTTGTACTTAATAACTTGTGTAGGAGGGAATTCTTTTGCTCAAGGTAATGTTTTTGATATTTAGCCATGTTGTGGGGTATATCCATAGTTTGTTCCTTTTTTTTTTTTTTTTTTTTTGTAAACTGAGTAATATTACAGTGTATGAACACACCAGAATTTGTTTATCCATTCTTCTATTTTTGGACATTTGGGTTGTTTGGGGGTTTTTTTTGTCTTTGTTTCTGTTTTGGCTAATATGAATACAGCTGTTATGAACATTCTTGTATAAATCTGTGTGGAGATACATTTCGTTTCTCTTGGGTAAATACCTAGGAGTAAAATTCTTTGGTCGTAAGGTAGATAGATATATGTTTATAAGAAATGCAAATAGTTTTCTAGTGCGTTGTCCTATTTTATACTCACACCAGCAGTGTGTATGAACTCTAGTTCCTTCATGTCCCTGACAATATTGGTGTCTTTATTTTAGCCATTCCAGTGACAGTGTTTCATTGTGGTTCTCCTTTATGACTAATGACATCAAGCTTTTCTCACTTTCCAGGTATCATCTATAAAATGTATGTTTTAGCTTTTTGACCATTTTTATTGGGTTGGCTTCTGATTTATGATTTCTAGGAGTTCTTTGTTTTTACATACATGTAATTAGCCACCTGTTTCATTAGTTTCAATAGTTACTCATGTGGTTATCTTTCTTTGGTTTCTAACCAAGCAATTATAGCTTCTGTGAAGAATCATTTTTACTCCTTTTTTGTAATAGTTTTACCTTTTATGTATTTTTCTTACTTTATGGTATTGGTTAGAACTTCCCAAACTGTCAAATAACGGGAGTGATAGCAGGAATTCTTGTTCTGATCTTGAATTCAATGATACTGCTCTCCGTGTTACATGATTGTTTTATTAGGAATGGATGTTGAATTTTATCTAAAACCTTTTCTGTTGAGATGTTTCCTCCTTAATCCATTAATGTATTTATTAATTTTGAAACATCCATGTATCTTAGAATAAACCCTACTTGGTCAAGGTGTATTATTAATACCAATAGGTTTTATTTGTTAGTATATAGGATTTTTCAACTATATTCATATAAAAATTGACCTGTAGGTTTGTTTGCTTGTTTGTTATTATTTTGGTAAAGGTGTTTGTTTCTTTTGTGCATCTTTGTCAGATATTATTTCAGGATTATACTAGACTCAATATAAGAGTTGTTACTATTCTCCTCTGGAATATATATTTTTGTTGTTGTTTATTTATTTTTGAGAGAGAGAGAGAGAGAGAGAGAGAGAACAGAACATGAACAGCAGAGGAGCAGAGAGAAAGAGAGAGAGACACATAGAATCTGGAGCAGACTCTAGGCTCTGAGCTGTTAGCACAGAGCCCGATGCAGTGCTCAAACCCATGAACTATGAGATTATGGCCTGATCTGAAGTTGGAGGCTCAACCAACTGAGCCACCCAGGTGCCCCTGGAATACATTTTTAAATAAATCAATTGCATATGTCACCTTTTCATTCCTATTCCCTTACCTGTTTTACCCTTGGGTGATCTCCTTAAGCTCACACCTCCTCTTCCCAGATTGTTATTGTCCAGTGCTGAGTTCCAGATGTTTCCAAACCCCCATTTACCTGCTTTGGTCGATTGCTTCAGGTACAGACGTTGTCAGCATCTTTTGTGTAGGCTGACCTGAGTTGTTGAGGCTTGCATTTTATTTTGGAACAGTTTCTCATGTACTAAGTCTGAGGGCATTTGTGAGAACATTTAGGGCTGCAGCTAGCTCAGAACATTTAGAGTCAGCTCCCACTGACTCTGAACCATGAAAGAGATTGAACTATGTAAAATTGCTAATATATTGTCCATCACTTTCTACCTATAAAAGTGGAAGTTTCACATAATTTAACCTAATACTTGAACTCTCTCCTCGCAGATGTCTGGAAGCACTAGAGGCTGGGGAGGCATTCACATCTTTTCTTTTGGAGACCCTAGAGGGAGATGCCTGCATTAGGTGTGACTGGGGCACCTGGTGTTGGGGAAGTTTTCCTGATGAACATTTTTCAAGGCTCTTTTTACATTTTTCTAGATTATCCTAGAGGGTTACGTTTTGATATTGCAGAATTCCTGGGGCCTCTATCATGAATCTTCCTAACCAAAAGGAATGTCCTATCATACCCTGCAGAATCTGATGAGATGAGTAGCAGAAACCTGTTTACAACAAAAGCAATGACGAATTCAATAACCAATTAAGCCACTTGTTAATGACTAAGAACACCTTATAAAATCCAGATAATCTTGGGAAATTAGCTAAAAAAACAATGGAAGCTTGAATAGCATAAGTTGCTGATTTATTGCAATGGCCTCGTAGTTAGTTATCGTGATCCTATTTTGCCTCCTGCCTCATGCAGTTCTCTACACAAAAGCTAGAATGATCCCTCTTAAATTTTTGGCTGATTCCTGTCACTTCTTTGCCCCAGATCTTCTGATGACTCCTAGTTTTATCAGAATAAGAGCCAAAATCCTCCAGAATTTGTACCCTGTCCCCCATTATCTCAGACTGCATCTCCAATCCTTTTCCAAATATTTTCTCCACTACAGCTACCCTGGAGGCTCCTTCCAATGTTGAGACACTGCTGCCTCAGGGTCATTTTATCTGCCTGAGCCACTTCTGCACTTTTGCTTCCTCCCTTCCTTCAGGTCTTCTTTTATTTATTTATTATTTTATTTTATTTTTGTTTTGTTTTGTTTTGTTTTGTTTTGTTTTTGGAGAGAGAGAGAGAGCATGGGAGAGAGGAGCAGAGGGAAAGAGAGAAAATCTTAATCAGCTCTACGCTCAGTGCAGAGCCCAATGCACAGGTTGATCCCATCACCCTGGGATCATGACCTGAACTGAAATCAAGAGTTGGATGCTCAGCCAACTGAGACAGCCAGGCACCCATGTCTTCTTTTTAATGTCATCATCTCTGAGGTCTTCCCTGACCATCTTATTTAAAATTGCATTTCCTGGGGCACCTGGGTGGCTCAGTTGGTTAAGCAACTGACCCTTGATTTTGTCTCAGGTCATGATCTCACAGTTTGATGAGTTCAAGCCCCACCTCAGGCTCTGCACTGACAGTGCAGAACCTGCTTGAGATTCTTTCTCTCTCTCTGCCCTTTCCCTGCTCACACTCTCTCTTTCTCAAAAATTAAAAAAAATAAATTTAAAAAATTGCATTTCCTTCCACCATCTCCTCTGTCTGACTATAATTTTGGCATTTTTTTTTACCATTTAATGTACAATATATAGTTTACTTTTTATATTTGTTTGTTGTCTGAGTTCTAGAATATCAACTGCAATGGCAGTTCTATTACAGCAAGAATTCTTACCCTTTTCTCCCCTTTGTATTCCCAGTACCTAGTATAGTGCCCGGTACATGGTAGATATTCAACAAATACTTGTTGAATAGATGAATTAATAAATTTAAAGTGAAGACTCTCTCTGTTTTTTTAAACATTCCCAAGACTCTCTTGCCTTCTACATAACTGCCTTTGTTCTTGTTCCAGATGAATGAGAACTACACCTTTGTAGAGAGAAGCTAGAATTCCTACATAACATAGACTGTCATGATTCTAGGGAGTCAGGGAATTCCTCAGGTGGTCAGGGCAACCTGGGTGCCCATGTTTGTCACCCAAAACACCCCGACACATGGAATGGCTTAAGGCCATTACCAAGAAGTAGACTTTCTGTAGCAGTTGAGTTATTCTTCCTAGAAAATGCCTGTGAGTCTCAACTGGGGTGTTAGGTGGAGAAAGCTTTAGACTCTCCGCAAAAGTCGCGAAAGTTGGAGTGGGATGTTTGTTCTCAAACTCTTAATAGGATAGTTTGACACCTCCTGAAAGTCACCACCCTGGAATGAAGACTTGGGGTCACAGAGAGCACAGGGAGATAGAATGGATCTTCAGACCTATTCATGACACTGGTGCACTTTGTGACCTCAGGCAGGTTGTTCAACCTCTCTGATGGTATCTGATAACCTTATGTAGCTCCTAGGACTGTACCATTTTGCAGGGATAGTTTGTTTTCTTTCCTGTATGATTCTTTTCATAGCCTAGGAAATTCTTGCAGCATCTGTGTGTCTCCTTTATCCAGCTAGTAGATAAGGATGTAAGAGTGTTTTCAAATGTGGGATGAGCTGTTGGAGAGGAGTTTCTGCTCTGTGCTTTCCCTGATCAGTCTCTCCTTCCCTTCCTGTAGAGATTGACACTCATTCACTGATACATTGCACCTGAGAGTTAGAGACCTCCTCTGTGCCTTGCACTGCTTTGAGCAGTGTGGGAGTGACATGGATAATGCATTACCACATATTTCAGACATCGTGCTAAATGTTTTACATATATTAGTTCATTTAATTTTTAATGAGAGAGATGATTATTACTGTCTTTATTGGAAGCATATCTGAAATGCTTCCTAATTATACCTACACTTCCCTTTATTGTAACGAAATCTCTATTTCCCAAAAGAGTATTAGGAGACTTTAGTGGATATGGAGAGAAATGGTCTGATGCTTGTATGTGAAGGAGAGGCAGATCTTCTTTTGCTAAAGCCCCATTTGCCCTAGTTCTCAAATAGGATTCCATCAACGTTGCTTCTCTTGCTTTTCTTTCTTCTCTTCTCCACTAGCTGCAAAGGCAGAAATGAGTCCTTGCTGATAAAAGGTGAAAGTGAGCCCTGAGGATGAAAACCTTGTGTGGTAAAGGGAAGGATCCGGAGACTAGTGTTTCCCAGCTCAGCTCCCCACATGCTTCCTCATCTCTCTCCACCACACAAGAAAAAATAATTTGGCCAACTTCCCCTTTATCATCCTCTAAGATTCTCCTGGGCTAGGCAAGAGCTCTCCACTTGGGAGCACTATAGTTTCTGAAGTCAGTCTGCCTGGCTGGGGCTCCAGCACTACCTAGCTGTGTGACCTTGGGCAGGTTACTTAACCTTTCTGACCTAGAGTTCTGTTCTGTCAAATGTCTGGGGCCCTGGATAAAATGCTAAGAGGAAGAAGATATAGCTCTTGCTTTCAGCATCTCACAATCTAACACAAATATCTCTAATTTCTTGTGGTAATAGAAATATGGACAAAGGGCTTCCTGAGTGGAGAGCACAGGGCTGGAGAGACCTGAAGTTTGCACAGTAGGGATTACTTGCAAGCTGGGTCTTCAAAGATACAAAACATTTCACCAGCAGAGAAGTGAGCAGTCATTCAGGAAGAAGAAACAGCACACAAAAGGAATGCAAGGGTAAGGTATGTGTAGGGAGTTAAGAATAGTTCAGACTGATTGGGGAATTGAACATGTTAGGGGAAATAACAGAAGACCATTTATAGGATATGCTAAGAGGTTCACTCTTAACCCAAGGATTTAAGCAAGGAATTTAAGCAATCAAGACACACTTTGGAGGTTGGATGAAGCGACTTGGTGACCCACGTACTAAACTCTAAGAGTTACATGGTAGTAGGGGTGGAGGCACAATTGATGGGGATGGAAGAGAAGTGGGATGCCTAGTGCTTGTCTCCAGTGTAAAGGTTAAAAACAGCCTATGTCCTGTGATTTTCTTTGGAGCAGGTCTCCATCCATGGTAGAATAAAAATAATGTGTTTCTCTTGATGACTGCTCCTATCACTGATCATGTTGGTTGTTTCATTCGCTTACTGCTATGCTTCTCTTTAGAGGGCATTTCTATGAAAGAATCTCATTCTCCCATCTCCAATAAATGTGAATTCTTAGTTTTGATAGACCTTTTCTGGATGACAAGGATGTTTAGAGTGCAAGATAAATTCATAATTGTCTCTAACTCATCTCAGTGTTTTCTTTTCTCCAAAAGCCAGTGGTACACGTCATAGCAGCCAGAGCCATCATACAATGCCCAAGCTTCTAAGGATGCTCCGACAGTCCCAAATGATATTTGTGCTTTAAATAACAACAAATTTTCATCTCCAATTACTTCTGGGTTTTTATTCCCATTGAAAATTGATAGATCTATAAAAAGACTTCAGAATAAATTATTTTGCATTCAAATTCAATACTAAAGCCTTTTCTGTAGCCCTTTAACTTCTGAAATCTGCTTTGTTTTTACAGACAAGTCTTTGATTAGACATGCTCCCTGGGAAAATAGGAACATTAAAAAAAATCATGTGCAAATCTCGAAGAATCTATTAGGGAAGCGTGTTGAGAAATAATAATAAGGTTCAGGGAGGGGCACCTGGGTAGCTCAGTCAGTTGAGTGTCCAGCTTTGGCTCAGGTCATGACTCACGGTTTGTGAGTTCGAGCCCCATGTTGGGCTCTGTGCTGACAGCTCAGAGCCTGGAGCCTGTTTCGGATTCTGTGTCTCCCTCTCTCTCAGCTCCTCTCCTGTTTGTGCTTTCTCTCTCTCTCTCTCTCTCTCTCTCTCTCTCTCTCTCAAAAATAAATAAACATTAGAAAAAAGAAGAAGAAGAAGGTTCAGGGAGACCCCAGCACTTAATATTCCTGTGTTAGATGCACCATGGCTGGAATTCACCTCCTCTTTCCCATGTCCCCCTTTAAAGCATGCATGTTCCTAAAATGCACAAGTAAACTTTATCAGTCAACCGCCATCACTGCTCTGACCTCCCAGTCTCCAGATCTTTCCCTCAAATGCAATTGCACACTCCACCAAATCCAATCTCCTTAATCACGCTTCTGATAACACAATTGTCTTGCTCCAAAACTTTATTGTCTCTCTTGCCTATCAGTTAATCTCTGAGATCAGGGAATTGCAGGATATCAGGGCTGGGAAAGGCTTTGCTTTTGTTTAACCCTCCTCTTGATATTCCATTCTTCTCTAGAGCAGAGAAAGCAGCCCAACAGGAAGCGAATTTACCACTTTCAGAGACGAGCAGACTGTGGTTTTGTATTGTGATAGAAAAGAATGTTCTACATCTTCCCATGGCTTCCCCTTCCTGGTCCTAGTTCTAATCCTTGGAACCATTAAGAACAAGTACAGTCCTTCTTCTATGTGACACCACTTCAAATATGTGCTGACAAGAACCTTTCTTGAATCTCTTCCTTAGAGCTTCATAGCTCTTTATTGTTCTGTCTATAATCCTGACCCTCTCCCATCTGGTTGCACTTCTCACCATCTTCTAGATGATTACATATCTCTAAAATTGAGATGCCCAGAACAGAACTAATGTTTTGGGTGTGTGGTGGCTGGTATACACCCTCCCTTTCTAGACTATACCTCTTTTGATGCAGCCCAAAACAAAATAAGTTTCTGGTAGCTGTATCACATTTTGATTCGAAATATGATTAAACCATAAAGAGTTTTATTTTCACCTAATTAGGTTGCATCTACTTAAGAGGTGGCATCATTGACTGGGTAGGCCCTCAAATAACTTATCTTAATCAATTTATATTGTTAGGCTTTATCTGTCTCACCTATCAGGATTTTTAGGAATCTTGATTCTGGGCTCCAGTGTACTTATTATGCCAATCATGTCACACCCAAATTCTAGGTCTTCTTCTAAATTATTGACACAATAATAGAACTGGATAATACCCCAGTGTTGAATCATTAAGCAGCACCCTTTGTTATGGTTGATTGTCCAACTACAAGTGAATTCACCTTGTTTTACTACCATCCAGCCTAAAGCTATGCAGATCATATACCAGGGGATCAGGACAGACCTCACCAGATGCTGTGTTCAGGTCCACATCTACTGTGCCTACAATGGGGCCCTGATAATAGGGGTCAAGTAGCCCAAATCAAAGAAGGAAGTGATGTTAATCTACTACCCCCCATGTTTAATGTACCCATGAAGACTCATTGAAATTTTAGGGCCTCCAAAACCATACTTTTAAAATAATCAACCCCAATAACATGCCTGAGATAAACACCAAGTTTACTTTTCCTAGAAAAGGGCTCAACTCTCTTCTGGGCTATGGTTTCCCTCTCTGCCAGTGAGGACCCAGCCTCTGCCCATGGTGACACTCTGCCTGTCATCCTAGGCGGGCAGTTCCTACAGAGCACAGACCAGTCACCAAGCTTTTCTTTCATCCTCTAGTGCTGAGAAAAGCTGAGCACCTAGTAAGTATTTCACAGAAGAGAGTGTCTGCCACATCACCACATCTTCCTCGCTGTGTAGGTAGTGTTTTGAAATATGAAAGACTCAAATCTCAGCCATCGTGTCACTCGAGACAAGCCAAATCTACCTCTTTTTTACAGGAAGGAAGAGAGGTTGCTGAGAGTGAGCTATTATCATTGTTCTCATCATTAAGTTTTCCCTTGTGTGTTATTATCGATCCTATCTGCCATTGCATCAGTAGGGTACAGCCTCTTCCTGTGTGATGGAGGCATGATGGGAGCTCCCCAGCCACTAGGTCATACTCTAGAAGCCTTTGAGGGAAAGCACCAATGCCAATCATGGGGGGAGGTGGGGAACTGCAGTGTCCTCTCCCCTCGTGGGGCCAGTCCTTTCCTGAAGCTCTGTCCGAGTACTCACCAGTGCACCAGACCACACTGGGAGTCCCAGACTCAGAGTCTTGTTGCAATGGGGACATGAGGATATGTAAGCAAGCATCAGGGCATCTGTGAGCCATGCAGAAACATGTGCTCTGGGCACAGAGCCTCATGGACTCGCCTCTCCTTGTGCCCTCACTGTTCTTCAGTAGTTCACATGAGCGAGGCGACAATATTCTGGAAAAGGGACATGTACAGAGAAGGAGAAAATTGGACAGACTCTAGATATTCTGGGAGGGAGAGATAACATGACTTGCAGATGTGGGAGGGTGAGAGAAGAGGAGGAATTTAGATATGCTGACTACCAGATTGTGAGCTTCAGCTTCTGGAGGATGTTTTTACCAAACTGAGCTGAAGACGACTTGGGTGGGAAGGCTGGGGAGGGAAGTCAGCCCTGTTTGTGAACTGTCAATGTGGGGATGCCTATTAGACAACTGACCTCTAAAGAAAGCATCTGGATGAGTCCATAATGCAGGGAAGAGCCTGGGATGGAGACATAAATGTTGGAGTCAGCACTGTAAACCAGGGAGCTGGATAAGATCAGATAGGATTGGGATACTGAATGTTTTAGTCAACCATGAAGTGCTTTACACACGTGCAAGCATATCACTAGTCCAAGTAAATGCTGTCTAAGGTCGGCTCAGTCCTATGGAATGTGACCCAGAGTCATCTGAGGGAGTGAGTCAAAAAAGGAAAAGGAGTGGGCTGACCACAATCCCTTCCAGCACCCTGGGAAGGCTGCTGGGTTCACTTGTGCCCCAGTACCACTCAGAAAGTGTCATCCTCCAGGCACACTGCCAGTGCAATTAATCATGTTAATATCTATAAATAAAGTGCAATCAACAGTTACTTTAACAGTGCATCGCTAATTATTGGTAGGATCTGTCACTGGAAAAGGGTGTTTTTGCCAATTTTGTCATGTCTGTGGCAAGTATCAGGAATACAGTTGGAGTTTCTGAGAAAACAGGATGATCAAATCATTAACAGCTTCCCTGTTACAGGTGAGGCAGGTTTGGGCCATCAATGTATTTATTTCACTTGTGGATTAATGACACGTGAGAAAAATATTGAAACTAGGATTTCCTCTCCACTTGCTAAATAACGATTTCTTGCTGCTGTATCTCACAGGGTGGGGGTTTGTTTTTGAAAGAGACTCTGGAAGTACCTAGGTGGCTCGGTTGGTTAAACATCCCACTTTTGATTTTGGTTCAGGTCATGATCTCACTGTTCATGAGATCAAGCCCCTTTGTCGGACTCTGTGTTGACAGCACAGAGCACAGAGCCTGCTTGGGATTCTCTGTTTCCCTCTCTCTCTGCCCGTCCTCCTCATGCACTCACATGTGTGTGCACACTTGCTCTCTCAAAATAAATAAATAAACATTTAAAAAAAAAGAGAAAAAGACTCTGTAATAGGATTTCTCAGGGAGTCAGTAGTGCTGGAGAATATAAGGGGTTGTAGCAATCGCATGTCCCATAGTGTGGTGCCTCACTGGAAATTTGATCCAAAGGTCCTAGGAGGCTAGGCTACTGAGGCTGTAGCAACTGTCCCAGGACCCTTGCACTCGTCTTCATTTGTGCATCAGTTCATTAATTCAGGGAACACTGACCAAGCTACTCCTAAAATCAGCCACTGGGACAGGTGGGTGAGGGGACTTCCCCTGAAGAATACACTGACCAGTGAGAGTGAGAAACATGTAATCAATGCAGAGGTGGTAACAGTTGCCCCATATTCAGTACTGACCACACACAAATGTTTTCTCATTTAATCTTCTTAACAACCCTGTGTTTTAGACACTAATTTCAGTAGTCTCAGTCTCCAGTTGAGGAGACTGAGAATAGAGAACTGAGACACTGAGAGATTAAGTAGTTTGGTTAAGGTTGCATAATAGTAAGTGAGGTGCTGAGACTTGAACTCAGCTCCCATCAGCTGTACTGTGACCTCAGGGCCTTTAAATACCAATTACGTCATCATTTTTATGTTTATACCTCTTATCCCAATTCCCACTCTGCAGAAGCAAATACTTTCAGTTACTTTAACTGTTTCTTTTAAAATATACCTCCATATATTTTTAAATGCTTTATTTTATTTTTAGTTTTAGCTTTATTGAATTTTATTGCAGAAGATGAGGACATAGCTCCTAAGTTCACTACAGCCGCAGACTCTTCCCCATCTTCTAACATTAGCTCTATCATAAATTTGTGGAGGTAATTATTCATGTCTGTGTCATTATTATGTAAACTTGGTTTACAGCTGAACTATGTGGTATGCTGTGATTACATTCTCTTCCCCCCCACCCCAGGAATTGGTCATTTGTATCTCTAGCCTGGCTCTTTCCCCTAATTTCCATACTCATACCTAATTGGCTATGAGACATCCCCATTTGGATCTCACATGTAATGTACAAAAAACTGAGTTCTTGATCTCTCCCATAGCCCATTGCCTTCTCCTACATGTAGATATGAGGTTTAATAGAAATCCCACCTTTCCATTAACTCAAGCCAAAAATACTGGAATCAACTTTGATTCCTCTCTATCATTTAATCTGCTAGAAAATCCTGTTGTTTTATCTTCAAAATCGGATAACTTCTCACCACCTCCACTGCTTTCTCTGGACCAAGCCACATTAACTCTCACTAGGTTCATTGCAGTAATCTCCTGACTGATGGCCCTGCTTCTGCCCTTGTCCCCTCAGACTATTCTCAATGCAGCAGCCTGGCTGATCCTGTTAAAATAAAGTCACATTGTGCTACTTTTCTGCTTTAATCCTTTTAATGGCTTCCATTCCCACTCAGAGGATAAGCCAAAATCCTTTTGATAACCCGCATGATCTAGTCCTTCACAGTCTCTCTGATCTTGTCTTTTTTACTCTTTTTCTTTTCTCAGGAACAGCAGATACACTCCTACCTCAAGCACTTGCTCCTTGGTCTGTGTTCAATCTTCCCCAGTTAGCTACATTGCTGCCTTAATCACCTCATTTCCCCAGGTCCTTACTCAAAAGGCATTCCGGTTTGAAGCCTTTCTGTTTAATATTTTATTTAACCCCTCAATATTACTTAACCCCCTTCTTTACTCTTTTCTTCTCTACATTTCACCATATGTGTGTGTTATGTGTATGTACGAATGTGTGTATGTGTGTGTGTGTGCAATTTATTTTGCTCATTGCGTAGGTTCACAAGAAATAGAAGCCTCATGAAGGCAAATGATTTTTGTCTGTTTGGTTCACTGATGGATTCCCAGCACCCAGAAAAGTACCTGGAAAATAATTGTGTTCTGTAAATGCTTATTGAGTGAAGAATAAACAAATGAATTATATGGGTTTTATTTGCTGTATGAGGGTGTGTATGCCCATGTGCCTTTCACTAATTCATCCCAAAATCTGTCAGACATTTAAGTCTCTTAATAAATACAGCAGGTTTTACTTCTTTCTGTAGAGGACAGTCTTTTAGGGAATAGAGCAGGGAGTAATGTGCAGAGGCAAATGAAGACAACCACTACAATAAAACAAATGGCCATATACACAAGTTAGTTTCTGAGCTCTCTGTACAATTCCATTCATTTGTTTACCTTGCACAAATGCTACACTAGTCCAGTCTGTTCTGGACACTAGTCTAGTAGAATTCTGACTAGTTTTCCTATCCAGTTAAGTCTCCCAATTTGTTCTTCATCAAAAGAATCTTGACTGTTCTTTGCACTTTGCATGTTCAAATAAAATTTAGAATTACTTCATCAAGTTGTAATCTGATTGGAATTAAATTTACTATGTAGATCATTTTGGAGAATATCTTTGTAATATTGAGTCTTCCAGTCTATGAACATGGTACCTCTCTTCATTTATTTAGACAGTTCCTTTACTCAATAATGCTTTATCTTTTTTCTGTAAAAAAATCTTGGACATTTTTTGGTAGATATATTACAAGGTATTGATGGGTATTTTGGTTTTTTGTTTTTGTTTTGTTTTGTTCTTTGTTTCGTTTTTTTAATATGAAATTTATTGTCAAATTAGTTTCCATACGACACCCAGTGCTCATCCCAAAAGATGCCGTCTTCAATACCCATTACCTACCCTCCCCTTCCTCCCACCCCCATCAACCCTCAGTTTGTTCTCAGTTTTTAACAGTCTCTTATGCTTTGTCTCTCTCCCACTCTAACCTCTTTTTTTTCCTTCCCCTCCCCCATGGGTTCCTGTTAAGTTTCTCAGGATCCACATAAGAGTGAACACATATAGTATCTTTCTCTGTATGGCTTATTTCACTTAGTATAACACTCTCCAGTTCCATCCATGTTGCTACAAAGGGCCATATTTCATTCTTTATCATTGCCATGTAGTACTCCATTGTGTATATAAACCACAATTTCTTTATCCATTCATCAGTTGATGGACATTTAGGTTTTTTCCCACAATTTGGCTATTGTTGAGAGTGCTGCTATAAACATTGGAGTACAAGTGCCCCTATGCATCAGTACTTCTGTATCTTTTGGGTAAATTCCTAGCCGTGCTACTGCTGGGTCATAGGGTAGGTCTATTTTTAATTTTTTGAGGAACCTCCACACTGTTTTCCAGAGTGGCTGCACCAATTTGCATTCCCACCAACAGTGCAAGAGGGTTCCCGTTTCTCCACATCCTCGCCAGCATCTATAGTCTCCTGATTTGTTCATTTTGGCCACTCTGACTGGCGTCAGGTGATATCTGAGTGTGGTTTTGATTTGTATTTCCCTGATGAGGAGGGATGTTGAGCATCTTTTCATGTGCCTGATGGCCATCTGGACGTCTTCTTTAGAGAAGTGTCTATTCGTGTTTTCTGCCCATTTCTTCACTGGATTGTTTTTTGGGTGTGGAGTTTGGTGAGCTCTCTATAGATTTTGGATACTAGCCCTTTGTCCGATATGTCATTTGCAAATATCTTTTCCCATTCCGTTGGTTGCCTTTTAGTTTTGTTGATTGTTTCCTTTGCTGTGCAGAAGCTTTTTATCTTCATGAGGTCCCAATAGTTCATTTTTGCTTTTAATTCCCTTGCCTTTGGGGATGTGTCAAGTAAGAAATTGCTACAGCTGAGGTCAAAGAGGTCTTTTCCTGCTTTCTCCTCTAGGGTTTTGATGGTTTCCTGTCTCACATTCAGGTCCTTTATCCATTTTGAGTTTATTTTTGTGAATGGTGTAAGAAAGTGGTCTAGTTTCATTCTTCTGCATGTTGCTGTCAGGTCTTCCCAGCACCATTTGTTAAAGAGACTGTCTTTTTTCCATTGGATATTCTTTCCTGCTTTGTCAAAGATTAGTTGGCCATACTTTTGTGGGTCTAGTTCTGGGGTTTCTACTCTATTCCATTGGTCTATGTGTCTGTTTTTGTGCCAATACCAAGCTGTCTTGATGATGACAGCTTTGTAGTAGAGGCTAAAGTCTGGGACTGTGATGCCTCCTGCTTTGGTCTTCTTCTTCAACATTACTTTGGCAATTCGGGGCCTTTTGTGGTTCCATATGAATTTTAGGATTGCTTGTTCTAGTTTCGAGAAGAATGCTGGTGCAATTTTGATTGGGATTGCATTGAATGTGTAGATAGCTTTGGGTAGTATTGACATTTTAACAATATGTATTCTTCCAACCCATGAGCACGGAATGTTTTTCCATTTCTTTATATCTTCTTCAATTTCCTTCATAAGCTTTCTATAGTTTTCAGCATACAGATCTTTTACATCTTTGGTTAGATTTATTCCTAGGTATTTTATGCTTCTTGGTGCACTTGTGAATGGGATCAGTTTCTTTATTTGTCTTTCTGTTGCTTCATTATTAGTGTATAAGAATGCAACTGATTTCTGTACATTGATTTTGTATCCTGCAACTTTGCTGAATTCATGTATCAGTTCTAGCAGACTTTTGGTGGAGTCTATCGGATTTTCCATGTGTAGTATCATGTCATCTGCAAAAAGTGAAAGCTTGACTTCATCTTTGCCAATTTTGATGCCTTTGATTTCCTTTTATTGTCTGATTGCTGATGCTGATACTTCCAACAGTATGTTAAACAACAGCGGTGAGAGTGGACATCCCTGTCGTGTTCCTGATCTCAGGGGGAAAGCTCTCAGTTTTTCCCCATTGAGGATGATATTAGCTGTGGGCTTTTCATAAGTGGCTTTTATGATGTTTAAGTATGTTCCTTCTATGCCGACTTTATTGAGCGTTTTTATTAAGAAAGGATGCTGAATTTTGTCAAATGCTTTTTCTGTATCGATTGTCAGGATCATATGGTTCTTATCTTTTCTTTTATTAATGTGATGTATCACGTTGATTGATTTGCGAACCAGCCCTGCATTCCAGGAATGAATCCCACTTGATCATGGTGAATAATTCTTTTTATAAGCTGTTGAATTCGATCTGCTAGTATCTTATTGAGAATTTTTGCATCCATATTCATCAGGGATATTGGGCCTGTAGTTCTCTTTTTTTTATTGGGTCTCTGTCTGGTTTAGGAATCAAAGTAATACTGGCTTCATAGAATGAGTCTGGAAGTTTTCCTTCCCTTTCTATTTTTTGGAATAGCTTGAGAAGGATAGGTATTATCCCTGCTTTAAATGTCTGGTAGAATTCCCCAGGGAAGCCATCTGGTCCTGGACTCTTATTTGTTGGGAGATTTTTGATAACTGATTCAATTTCTTTGCTCGTTATGGGTCTGTTGAAGCTTTCTATTTCCTCCAGTTTGAGTTTTGAAAGTGTGTGGGTGTTTAGGAATTTGTCCATTTCTTCCAGGTTGTCCAGTTTGTTGGTGTATAATTTTTCATAGTATTCCTTGATAATTGCTTGTATCTCTGAGGGATTGGTTGTAATAATTCCATTTTCACTCATGATTTTATCTATTTGGGTCATCTCCCTTTTCTTTTTGAGAAGCCTGGCTAGAAGTTTATCAATTTTGTTTATTTTTTCAAAAAACCAACTCTTGGTTTCATTGATCTGCTCTACAGTTTTTTAGATTCTATATTGTTTATTTCTGCTCTGATCTTTATTATTTCTCTTCTTCTGCTGGGTTTGGGGTGTCTTTGCTGCTCTGCTTCTATTTCCTTTAGGTGTGCTGTTAGATTTTGTATTTGGGATTTTTCTTGTTTCTTGAGATAGGCCTGGATTGCAATGTATTTTCCTCTCAGGACTGCCTTCATTGCATCCCAAAGCGTTTGGATTGTTGTATTTTCATTTTCGTTTGTTTCCATATATTTTTAAATTTCTTCACTAATTGCCTGGTTGACCCATTCATTCTTTAGTAGGGTGTTCTTTAACCTCCATGCTTTTGGAGGTTTTCCAGACTTGTTCCTGTGGTTGATTTCAAGCTTCATAGCATTGTGGTCTGAAAGTATACATGGTATTATCTCAATTCTTGTATACTTATGAAGGGCTGTTTTGTGACCCTGTATGTGATCTATCTTGGAGAATGTTCCATGTGCACTCAAGAAGAAAGTATATTCTGTTGCTTTGGGATGCAGAGTTCTAAATATATCTGTCAAGTCCATCTGATCCAATGTATCATTCAGGGCCCTTGTTTCTTTATGGACCATGTGTCTAGATGATCTATCCATTGTTGTAAGTGGGGTATTAAAGTCCCCTGCAGTTACCATATTCTTGTCAATAAGATTGCTTATGTTTGTGAGTAATTGTTTTATATATTTGGGGGCTTCTGCATTCGGTTCATAGACATTTATAATTGTTAGCTCTTCCTGATGGATAGACCCTGTAATTATTATATAATGCCCTTCTTCATCTCTTGTTACAGCCTTTAATTTAAAGTCTAGTTTGTCTGTTATAAGTATGGCTACTCCAGCTCTGTTTTGACTTCCAGTAGCATGATAAATAGTTCTCCATCCCCTCACTTTCAATCTGAAAGTGTCCTCAGGTCTAAAATGAGTCTCTTGTAGACACCTAACAGATGGGTCTTGTTTTTTTATCCATTCTGATACCCTATGTCTTTTGGTTGGCGCATTTAGTCCATTTACATTCAGTGTTATTATAGAAAGATATGGGTTTAGAGTCATTGTGATGTCCGTAGGTTTCATGCTTGTAGCGATGTCTCTGGTACTTTGTCTCACAGGATCCCCCTTAGGATCTCTTGTAGGGCTGGTTTAGTGGTGACGAATTCCTTCAGTTTTTGTTTGTTTGGGAAGACCTTTATCTCTCCTTCTATTCTAAATGACAGACTTGCTGGATAAAGGATTCTCGGCTGCATATTTTTTCTGTTCATCACATTGAAGATCTCCTGCCATTCCTTTCTGGCCTGCCAAGTTTCAGTAGAGAGATCGGTCACGAGTCTTATTGGTCTCCCTTTATATGTTAGAGCGTGTTTATCCCTAGCTGCTTTCAGAATTTTCTCTTTATCCTTGTGTTTTGCCAGTTTCACTATGATATGTCATGCAGAAGATCGATTCAAGTTATGTCTGAATGGAGTTCTCTGTGCCTCTTGGATTTCAATGCTTTTTTCCTTCCCCAGATCCGGGAAGTTCTCAGCTATGATTTCTTCAAGTACACCTTCAGCACCTTTCCCTCTCTCTTCCTCCTCTGGAATACCAATTACACATAGATTATTTCTCTTTAGTGCATCACTTAGTTCTCTAATTTTCCCCTCATACTCCTGGATTTTTTTATCTCTCTTTTTCTCAGCGTCCTCTTTTTCCATAATTTTATCTTCTAGTTCACCTATTCTCTCCTCAGCCTCTGCAATCCGAGCTGTGGTCATCTCCATTTTATTTTGCAGCTCATTAAAAGCATTTTTAGCTCCTCCTGGCTGTTCCTTAGTCCCTTGATCTCTGTAGCAATAGATTCTCTGCTGTCCTTTATACTGTTTTCAAGCCCAGCAATTAATTTTATGACTATTATCCTAAATTCACTTTCTGTTATATTGTTTAAATTGTTTTGGATCAGTTCGTTAGCTGTCATTATTTCCTGGAGGTTTTTTTGAGGGGAATTCTTCCATTTTGTCATTTTGGAGAGTCCCTGGAGTGGTGCGGACCTGCAGGGCACTTTCCCTGTGCTGTCTTGAATAACTTGCATTGGTGGGTGGGGCCGCAGTCAGACCTGATGTCTGCCCCCAGCCCACCGCTGGGGCCATAGTCAGACTGGTGTGTACCTTCTCTTCCCTTCTCCTAGGGGCGGGGTTCATTGTGGGGTGGCGTGGCCCCTCCCAGCTACTTGCACATTGCCAGGCTTGTGGTGCTGGGGATCTGGCGTATTACCTGGGGTGGATCGGCAAGGCGCACAGGGGCGGGAGGGGCAGGCTCAGCTGGCTTCTTCAGAGATCCGCTTCAGGAGGGGCCCTGCGGCAGCGGGAGGGCTTCAGACCTGCCGTCGGAGGGATGGATCCGCAGAAGCACAGCCGTTGGGTGTTTGTGAATTGCAAGCAAGTTCCCTGAGAGGAACCAGTTCCCTTTGGGATTTTGGCTGCTGGATGGGCAAGGGAGATGGCGCTGGCTAACGCCTTTGTTCCCTGCCATGCTGCACTCTGTTGTCCCGGGCTCAACAACTCTCCCTCCCATTGTCCTCCAGCCCTCCCGCTCTCCGAGCAGAGCTGTTAACTTATAACCTTCCAGATGTTGAGTCCCGCTTGCTGTCAGAACACACTCCATCCAGCCCCTACGCTTTTGCAAGCCAGACTCGGGGGCTCTGGTTGGCCGGCAGGCCGCCCCTCCACCCCTGCTCCCTCCCGCTAGTCCGTGTAGCGCGCACCGCCTCGCCGCCCTTCCTACCCTCTTCCATGGGCCTCTCGTCTGGCTTGGCTCCGGAGACTCCGTTCTGCTCGTCTTCTGGCGGTTTTCTGGGTTATTTAGGCAGGTGTGGGTGGAATCTAAGTGATCCGCAGGACGCTGATGGGTTTTTGAAAACTATTTTAAATAAGGTTTTTTTCTACTTTTTAACTTGGTTTTTTTTTTTTGGTATAAAAATAAAATTTATTTTTGTTTACTGACACTGATGGCCATTAATCCATCAGTCATAGATGAAGATGCTTGTTTATTCTAATGGTTTTTCTGTAAGGTTTGGGATAGTTTTACACATCATATTATCTGGCAATAATGACAATTAATTCTTCACATCAAAACTTTATACCTTTTATTTCTTTTTCATGCCTTATTTTTCATGCCTTTTTCATGCCTTATTTCACTACACTCAAGTACAATGTAAAATAGAAGTAGTCTGTGTCTTATTCCTAATTTAATTGGGAAGCTTTCTGTATTTCACCATTAAGTATACTATAGCTATAGCCTTGTTTTTAGATGCCCTACATCAGATCAGCAAATTTCTCTTTTATATATGGTTTGATAAAAGCTTTTATCATAAGTAGATGCTTGATTTTATCATATCTGTCTATATTCATTTAGATAATTATGTGATTTGTTCCCACTTTGTTCTGTTATGGACATAATTGACCATAATTATGTTCATGCTGTCAGTGTAGAGCCTGCTTGGGATTGTCCCTTTCTCTCTGCCCCTCCCTCTCCCTCTCTCTCTTTCTTTCTCTCTCTCAAAATAAATAAACTTTGGGGGGGGGAGCTAACTTCAACTTTGTTTGGCTTTGTTCACTCTCTCTAAATATATTTGTTGTCCAATTCATTAATTTTGCTGTAATATTATTATTTCCTTCCTTCTAGTTTGTGTTTAATTTGTTGTTCTTTTTCCAGGTTCTTCAGGTAGATGCTTTGATCACTGATAATCAGCCTTACTTTGTTCCATATTATACATGTAAAGCTAAAAAAATTTTCCCTAATCTGATTTTTAAGCATTTATGTAGAAAAAAGCTACCATTCTCTTCCTGTGTGTTTCTCCTTTACTCTGATACCACTTACCACACTTATGACATTTCTGCACAAAACATGTGGGGTTTTCCTACACCAAGCAATTCTGCAACACAAACTGGGTATCCTAAAATTTAGCTCAGTTCTGATACTATCTATCTGGAGATAATGTCAGATCCCACAGGTTAAGGGTTCAGGCTCATGAGACTGGCTGCCACTTTGGATGCCAATGATAAAAAGTAGGTCCCTGTGTTACCCACAACTTCTGTGCAACTTGGCTACAAATCAGGGATTCCCATGGCCTCTTCTCTGTTGGATTTGATTATTTTCTGGAACAGTTTATACCACTCAGGGAAACATAACAGTTTATTAAACAATGTGATAAAGGATACAGATGAACAGCCAGATGAAGAGATACAGAGGGCAGGTATGTCACTCTTCCAGTATATAGATAGGTTCACCAACTTGGGGGGTCTCTGAACCCAGGTCTATTAGGTCCTATTTTATGGAGGCTTCCTTATGTAGGCATGATCAGTTATTAACCCCTTTCCTCCCACTCTCCTCTGTCTGAAAATTCCAAGCTTCTTTTTTTTTTAGTGTATTTATTTATTGTGGAGACAGAGAATGAGCAGTGGAGGGGCAGAGAGAGGGAGACAGAAGATCTGAATGGGCCCTGTGTTGACAGCAGAGCCTGACTCGGGACTTGAATTCACAAACCATGAGATCATGACCTGAGCCGAAGACGGACACTTAACCAACTGAGCCACTCAGGCGCCCCTGAAAATTCGAAGCTTCTTATTCTGGCTTGGTCTTTCTGGTGACCAGCCCCCATCCAAGAGCCCACACAGAGTTGCTTCAATAGAACAAAAGATGCTCCTAGTTCTTTTTATTACTTGGGGGCATAGAGAGGGGGAGACACAGAATCTGAAGCAAGCTCAGCCTCTGAGCTGTCAGCACAGAGCTCGAGGCAGGGCTCGAACCCATGAACCAATGAGATCATTACCTAAGCCGAAGTTGGACACTCAACTGACTGAGCCGCCCAGGCGCCCCTCAAACTCTACACATTTTAAAGAAAGGACTGGTCCTTGACTGGTTCTTGAGAGATAACCTCTAAGCCCTTAGAATATCCTGCCTGATAAGAGTTCATTATATAACAGAACTTGGACCACATTAGATATTTTATGTTAACAATGCAATAATGGTCAACAGCTGTGTTTGTTCACCTAGGGCCCTGAGCCATGCTGTTTGACCTCTGATGATGGAAATGAGGACTGACTCGTTAAGGTCAGTCATTTGGGAACTCTTTGCCACCCACAATAAGAACCTTGGACATTGGGGTGCCTGGGTGGCCCAGTCAGTTAAGCATCCAACTCTTGATTTCGGCTCAGATCACAATCTTGCAGTTCATGGGTTAGAGCCCCATGTCGGGCTCTGCATTGACAGTGTGGAGCCTGCATGGGATTCTCTGTCTTCCTCTCTCTACCCCTCTTCCACATGCTCTCGCTCTCTCTCTCTCTCTCTCTCAAAAATAAATAAACTTAAAAAAAAAACCAGAAGTGTTTAAAGGAAAGGAACCTTGGGCATCAAGGTTTAGTTAAGTTTCCCATTTGGCAATACTTGATATGTGTTGTCACCCATCATGACTGGGAGAGTTAAGTGCTGTTGGTGTGACTCCATTGGAGGAGGATAACTGGAAGCTTATGCCTGGTTTCTCCCGGACTCTACCCTGTATCTTTTTCCTTTGTTGATTTTAATCTTGAGTCCTTATGCTGTAATAAACCATTAACTATGAGAATAACAGCCTTTCTGGGTCCTAAGAGTCCTTCTAGTGAATCATCAAACTTCAGGGTGGTCTTGGGGACCTCCAATACAATGATACTCAAAAATATTGAGGAAACTGGAGTATCATAAGTCTGTTGATAATGATTCCCTTTGCCTAACTTGTGTAACCTTCTGTAATGCCAAAGTTCAGTAATTTTGGTGATGTTAATATCCTACAGGTAGTGTTAAAGAGTAATTCATCAGAACTCCTAGTTAAATACATCAGATAAAAAACACGAGATTGCCTGCACTGCCTCCTGAGGTCCCTCATAAAATAATAGTAAAGGAATTACAGAGGACATAAGCAACAGAAGACTTTCCTTTGACCCTTTAATTATAAATATAGACAATTAGGGATGTCCTAGAACATGAGGAAAACCACTATCATGGTCCAAAATGAACAGATCAACTGATCCCGGGGCGGGGTGGGGGGAGAGGGAGTGGGGAGGGGCGGAAGACATTAAAAGAAAAGAAAGAATTCTAATTAATATGGATCATTGAGGACCAAGCAAGATCAAGGAAGACAAGATATCTAAATACCTTTTGGGAAAATTTCAGAAGGTGTAAGTACAAAATAAAAGTACAAAGAGACCATCTTAAAACCTCCTTGAGAGGGAAAAAAAAAATCTACAAAAGAATGGCATCAAATGTTCATCCCAGCTAGAACATGAAGTGTTTGGAGACATTGTGACAATGTAAAATGATTCTAAGATAAAATAATTTTAACCTAAATTCTATGCCCAGCCAACTTTCTTTTAAGAATTAGACCACAATAAAAATTATTTTTACTACCTGTGATCCCTCACTGGAAAAAAAAAAAAAGAAAAAAAGTTCTCAAGGACATACTCAAGTAAAATGAAAAATGTTTCTATAAAGGGGGGATGTGGGTTTTAAGAAACTGCAGTGAGCAAAAAAATGGGAATATTTTAACTATATCTTAAATGTTTGTTAATTTGGCTGTGAAACATAATGGAATAGCAAAAAATAAAAAAAATAAAAAATAAAAAACACTTTTTAATTTTTATTTATTTTTTAAATGTATTTTAAAAGACAAAGCATTATTAATTAAATTCTGGAAGGAAGAGGATTTGGATACAAAGTCAACAAGCTTGATTTAATAGACACATGGGAATTTGGCCCCTGAAGATAGAGAATACACATTAAGCACATATGAGCACAACTGAATGAGACAGGATAGGACAGAATAACATAATATTTTAAATGGTTGAAATCATTAAGGCATATCCTCTGAACTCAAGGCCATAAAATTGGAAGACAAAAGTGTAGTCCTCTACAAAATGTGTCTTTTCAGAATTGTTAATGCCCATTATTAATTTATATACCATAAAACTAACCAATTTTAAGTGTACAAGTTTTGTCACAATTATACAGCCATGTAACTGCCACCATAATCATGACATGGAATATTTCTCTCATCCCCAAAGATTTCCCGGTGCTCCTCTATGATCAGTTCCCTCCTCCCACCACCAGTCCCTAGTTTCCACTGATCACTTTTGTGTCACTGTAATTTTGCTTTTCCCAGAGTTTCATATAAAGGGAATCATACATGTTGTCTTTTGTTGGAGATCCTTTCACTCAGCTTAATGCTTTTGTGATGTATTCGTGTTGTTTCTTTTATTAGTAGTTTTTTCCATTTGGTTGCCTACTGGCATTCCATTGTATGGATATACCTCATTTTGTTTGTCCATTCACCATTTGATGCTACATTTGGGTTTCTTTTCAGTTTGGGCTCACAACAGTTGCATAGAAGTCTTTGGATGGAGGTGTGATTTTATTTCACTTAGGGAAATAACTAAATGTGAGATTTCTGGGTCATTTGGCATGTGTATGTGTAACCTAAGAGAGACTGCCAAACTGTTTTTCCCAAATGGTTTTAACATTTTGCATTTCCAGCAGAGCTTGAGAGGCAATTACTCTCCATCATGGGCAATAAGTCATATTGTCAGTCGTTCATTTTAGCTTATTCTTGTGGTTGTGTAGTGGTATCTTGCTATGGTTTAACGTTCTTTTGAGGAAGTGCCTGTTCAGATCTTTTGCCCCTGTTTTTGTTAGGTTATTTCTCTAAGTTGTAGGAATTCTTTACATATTCTGGATGTAATTCCTTTATGGGCTGTATATTATACAAATACAATCCTTCAGCCTGTGGCTTAACCTTTGTCTTTCCTAAGAATGTGTTTGAAGAGCAAAAGTTTTTAACATTAATGAAGCAAACGGTATGAGATTCTTTTATTATGTATTGTGCTTTTTGTGGCCATCTAAGGGATATTTATCTAACCCAAAGTCACAAACATTTTCTCCTATGCTTTCTTTTAGCACTTCCATAGTTTCGGTACTTACATGATCCATTTGCATGAATTCCTTTCCTACCATGTGAAGGAAAGGTCATGGTTCTTTTGTTGTTGTTGTTTCAAATAGATATCCAACTATTCCAGTACTGTTTGTTTAAACGAGTATCTTTTCTTCATTAAATTATATGCTCCCTTTCTAGAAAGTGATTTGACCATGTAAATGAGGGTCTAATTCTGGCCTCTTCATCCTGTTCCGTTCATCAGTATGTCTGTCCTTTTGTGAACATCTCCTCGATTACTGATTACTGTGGTTTTATTCTACACCTCATAGGTAGTGTTAAGTACTTCCATTTTGTTTCTTTTTTCCAAAATGATTTTGATTATTCTAGATTCTTTATATTTGCATATAAATTTTAGAATCAGTTTGTCAATATCTACAAAAGGTATGTTGAACTTTTGATTGGAATTACACTGAACTTATAGATTATGGAAGAAGCAATATCTTAACAATGTTAATAAGTCTCTTGATGTATGAATGTGAAATATCTCTCTATTTATGTCTTCTCTAATTTTTCTCACCATTGTTTTGTAGTTTTCAGTATACAGGTCTTGCACATGATTTGCTAAATTTATCTGTGAGTATAAATGTAAGTGTATTTTTAAATTTCAATTCTTATTTCATTTCTAGTATATAGAAATAATTTTGCTTTCATATTAGCCTTGTTGGCCTTGCTAAACTTGTTTTAGTAGTTTTTTATAGATTCCTAAGGATTTTCTCCATGAGTAATCATTGCACCTGCAAATAAAACAGTTTTACTTCTTCTTTTTTAAGGTGTGTATCTTTTATTTCTGTTTTCTTTCACTGGCCGGACCCTCTAGTACAATGTGAAACAGAAGTAGTGAGAGCAGATGTCCTAGCCTTGTTTCCTAACCTTAGGAGAGAAAATGTATAGTATGTCATCAAGTTTACCATTAACTATAGTTTTTTTATAAGTTATCTTTCTTTTTTTTTTAAGTTTATTTATTTATTTTGAGAGAGATAGAGAAGATAAGTAGGGCAGGAAGAGAGAGAGAGGGAGAGAGACAGAATCCCAAGCAGACCCCACACTGTGAGCGCAGAGCCCACAAACTGGAGCCATGAGATCATGACCCAAGCCAAAATCAAGAGCCAGACACCCAACCGACTGAGCAACCCAGGCGCCCCTACAGGTGTCTTTCTTAATAGAAGGAAGTCCACTTCTATTCCAGTTTTCTGAGAGCATCTATCCTGAATGGTATTGACTTTTTTCAAATGACTGTTTTGTGTCTGTTGATATGGTTTTTCCTTTTTAGTATGTTGATATGTTGATTTACTTTGATTAATATTTTCAAATGTTAAGCCAGACTTGCATTCCCAGGATAAATCCTACTCGTCCAGGATATATCTCCTATTTAATAGATTGCTGGGTTTAATTTGCTAAAATGTTATTAAAGATAATTGTGTCTGTGTCCATGAGGACAATAGTCTGTAGTTTTCTTATAATATCTGTGTCTAGTTTTAGTATCAAGATATTGCTGCCCTCATAAAATGAGTGGGGAAATGTTCTTCTCTTTTCTGGAAAAGCTTATATAGAATTGGTATTATTTTTTTCTTAAATGGGTTTGACTTTACTTTGTGAGAAGGTTTTTAATTGGGACTTCAATTTATTTAGTGATATAAAACAATTCAGGTTATCTATTTTTTTCTTTAGTTTGGTATGGTGGGTTGTTTTTGTCTTTCAAGCAAGTTGTTCATTTTCTCTAAGTTATCAAATCTATTGGGATAAAAATGATCATAACATTTCTTATTATTTTAATGTCTATAGTATCTGTATTGATATATCCATTTCCATTTTTATATTGATAATTAATATTTTCTAATTTTTGTTTCTGGTCAGTCTTGCTAGGATATTGCTTTCATTGACTTTCTCTAAGTGCTTCCATTTTTTATATTTCATTGTTTTCTATGCTTATGTTATTTTCTTCCTTTTGTCTGTGTTGTGTTTTATTTTCTCTTTTGTGTGTGTGTGTGTGTGTGTGTGTGTGTGTGTGTGTGTTCCTCAGTTGAAACTCAGATCAGTGTTTTGAAATTATACCTCTGTTTGAATATAAACATTTAATGCTGTACATTTCCCTATAAGTACTGCTTTGTCTGGGTCCTGCACATTTTGATATGTTGTATTTTCATTTTCATTCAGGTCAAATTAATGTTTAATACACCTTGTGGGGGGTTTTTATTTGACTTGTGGGTTATTTAGAAAAATATTGTTTAATTCCCAAATATTGGGGGATTTTCCAGATATTATTGATTGAATTCTAGTTTAATTTTATTCTTATTTGGAACATATTTGGTATGATTTCAATCTTCTTGAATTTAATGAAAAAAAATGTTTATGGCCCAGAGCATAATTTATCTTGGTGGATGTTTTGTGTATACTTAAAAAGAATATTTTGTTGTTGTTAGATGGAGTATCAATGGGTAAAGTAAATGCCAATTAGGTCAAGTTTGTTGATATTATTGCTCAGGTCTTTTATATCCTTACTTCTTTTCTATTTGCCTGTTCAATCAATGACTGATAGGGCAGTGTTGAAGTCTCTAACTCTGCTTGTGGGCTTGCCTAGTTCACCTCTTAATTCTCTCAGATTTGTTCAATAATTTTGAATTTTTGTTGGTAGATACATACACATTTAAGATTATGTCCCCTTGATGATCTGATCCTTCCTCCCTGGAACTATTCCTTGGTTTGAAATCTTCTTTGATATTAATATAGTCACTAAAATGTTCTTTTGATTAGTGTTTATATTGCCTAATTTTGAAAAATCTTTCAAAACCTATCTTTGTCATGATATTTTAAATGGGTTTCCTGTATACAGCATATATGGTTGGTCTTGGTTTACTATACCTATTAGTTATTTAGTGATTACTCTATTTGAAATATACACCTTTACATTATTTTACCTAATCTTTATTATTTCCTTTCTTCTGCTTACTTTGTTTTTATTTATTCTTTTTAATCTTCATTTATTTATTTTCTTCTGATTTCTTAGAGTGGAAACTGAGGTCGTTGTTTTGAGACTTTCCTTCTTGCATAATATAGGCATTTTGGTGCTATAAATTTCCCCCTACATGCTGCTTTAGCTGCGTTTCACACATTTTAATGTGTCATGTTTTTATTTCAGTTAAGTTCAGAATACTTTCTCATTCCTCTTTTGATTTCTTCTTTGATCCATGGATTATTTATAAGTGTGATATTTAGTTCTAAAATATTTGGAGATTTTCCAGATATCTTTTTGCTGTTGATTTCTAATTCATTTCCATTGCAGCCAGAAAATGTACTTTGAATCTTCTCAAATTTAATTGAGACTCATTTTATGGCCTAGAACAGAATATAGTCTAGCTTGTTTAGTGTTATGGGTGCACTTGAAAAGATATGTATTCTACTGCTGGTTGATAGAGTGTTATTGTAATGCCACTGGTTACACCAAGTCAGTTGTTAGTGCTGTTGTTCAAGTATTCAAACCTCTGACTCTAACTTGTCTGTCCTCGCAATTCTATCAGCTTTTGCTTCATGTGTTTGAGAGTGTGTTATCTGGTGCATAAATATTTAGAATTGTTATGTGCTTTTGATGAATTGACCTCTTTATCATATCTCTCTTTGTCCTGGTAATATTCATTGCTCTGACATATATCTTGTCTGATATTAATATAGTCCTCCAGATTTTTTTATTAGTGTTAGTATGGCATATCTTTTCTTGCTGTTTTACTTTTAATTTACTTATATTTTATATTTAAAGTACATTTTTTTGTAGACACCATAAAACTGAGTCTTGCTATTTTATTGTCTCAATCTTTGCTTTTTATTTGGATGCCTAGATCACTTACATTTAATGTAATTATGGAAATAATAAGATTAAATTTACCATCTTGTTATTCGTTTTCTATTTCTGCAAGATTTGTCTCTTCTCGTAGTATTCTCTTTCCCTTTTTTTCTGTCTCCTTTTGGATTAATTTAATACTTTTAAAGCATCTATTTTATCTCCTTTTTTGGCATGTTAGCTATAAATCCTTTTAATAGTCATTTCTTGTGGGTTTATAGTGTTCATCTTTAAATGTTTAAGAAAGAAGGAGACAGAGCTGTCAGCGTAGAGTCCCATGTAGGGTCTGAACCCATGAACCATGAGATCATGACCTGAGCCAAAATCAAGAGTCGGATGCTCAACTGACTGACCACCCAGACATCCCCATAGTGTTCATCTTTAATATACACAGCCTAACTTAAAGTAATATTATACCATGTGTGCTACATATAGTATAAGAACCTTACAACAATTCTAGTTTCATATCTTCCCAACAAATAATCCCAATAAAATGATAATTGCTCCATTTCAATATCAGTTTTTCAATCCCAGAGAAGATTTGAAGTGGCCTTGCCTGGGTTCCATGATTATCCCTAAACAGATATGGACAGGGCCATGAATATTTGGTTAAACCTGAATTCCTGCAGCAGCCCTTCTAGATCTTCACAGAATTGGGAAGGAGCTCACCAAAAGAACCTAAGAAGAAGAATGCAAAGTGCACTAATTAGACAAAACTTAGAGCTATCATAGACCGCTACAGGCAAACATATCACATTACAGATTGGCAGGTAGAGAATTCTCACGCACTTGCTATAAATTCCCAGTATATTTTGCTAACAGTACTGAACGTGGCCACACAAAGCAGGACCAAGTGAAGCATTTCTTTATATGACATTTTCCTTCCCCTTGTATCCCCCAGGGCACACAGCCACCAGTGACACTCTGTATTCTTGTCAAGCTGAAAAAGAAGCCAAATATTCCACCACCCTTTTATATTTGACTTTCATCAGCACTCTGGAAAAATTTTTACGAACAATATAAGCACTTCTGTGTAAGGCAGTTTCTCAACCTTGAAACTATTGACATTTTGAACCTGATAATTCTTTGCAGTAAAAGGGGCTGCCCTGTGCATTGTAGGATGTTTACCAGCATCCCTGGACTCTACTCGCTAGATGTCAGTAACTGCCTCCCAGTTATGACAATAAAAAATTTCTCCAGATAAGGCCCCCAGGGGAACACTACTACTGTTGAGAACCATTGGTTTAAAGGGATGTTTGCAAACATAGGGATCTACAGTTTCTTGACCCCAAATCAGCACCAGCTGATAGGGGAAAAGCAGACTTAACATTATGTACCGTCAACCCCTGTTCCATATCCCTGCAAGCCCATCTGCACTTAAGGGACCCTGTCTGTTGTTCCCACTGCAAAAACAGCTCCAGCGCCTGGAAAAGAACAATGCCCAACCACCACCATCGCAGCCGATGTTAAAAGAATAAGCGAGTAAGTGGATGGATTGATGGATGAATGAAAAGAAAACTACAAAGATTATTCAGTGTCATTCTGGGGAAAGGAGTGACACAGATACAGAAGAAAGGGGATATTTTGTTCTTTCACTAAAAATATCTATATATTAATTTTATCATAATTTTTACTTTCATGATTGAGAAAATGTTAACTGTTTTATTTCTAAACACTTGAAAGTCTAATCAAACATTTTCTCTTTGATAACTATGTTTTTAATTTTCTGGCTTTTTTTTTTTTAAGTACACATGTGGACTTTAGTTGACCTTTTGAATACTGTATCACCAAGTCCAAAGCTTGATTTCTTTTTCCTTAAACTTATGAGCAAAGAGCCATACTGTGAGTGATTTGTGAATGGGGTTTATGTTGGGAAGAAAATGTACTTAGCACAAAAGTAACCTGAGTCGTCACATTCAGTTATGTTCATTGGGCTTAAGGGCAGGGCTTGGAGTGCAGGCCCCATCACATCTCGAGCCCGACAGAGCTTGGGTGAGCGTGGACCTTCCAGAACTGTATGCTGAGAAAATGGGTGAGATGAAGCTTCATCGGCATGATTCTGGTTACTCCTGTTTTGCTTTGTCAAACTGAGATTTTCTGAGCAGGACGAGAGGAGGGGGTGGTGAGCTAGGTGCAGCGAATAACCTCCTGAGGGAGGAACAGGTGTTTGGACCTTTCTGCTTAAGGCAGACAGAAGCCAAAGGGCAAAGGAATAGGGCAGGGAGTGTGGAGGAAAAAGATAATTTGTGGGGACAGCTGTTATTTCTGTTTCTCCTCTGCCACCAGCAGGAAGCTGGATCAGATCCTCCCTCTTCAGGGAAAGCAGACACCTGTCCTGCAACAGGGAACCAGCAGAATGAAACTGTCCAGTGCCTGCCCGGTGTGCCACCACCCCACACTCCTGTAGAATTCTTGTCTCTCCCCCTCACTCTATCTGAGAGGGAAAGGCCCAGCCACCTGGGTGTCTTGAGATCCAGGTTCCAAGAACCAGAAGAGCCTGGCTTGCAGAGTGAGGTCATTTATTTACACAATGCAAGTGATGCGCAGAGATGCAGAGCAATCCATCTGCCTTAGCGACCAAACAGATTCCCTTCGCCTCATCCTCCTGCAGAAGCGGTCAAGGCAGGGAGGTTGGGCGAGGTGACCTTCCAGAACTGAATCTTTGCTTCTAAAAATAGAAGCATCTTTGGAGACTCGAGGAAGGGAGGGGAGTCTGTGGATGTTGAGGGCAAAACCTGGACTCCCCAGAGCATTGTCAGTATGAAACCGTATTAATTAGACACAGGCACCCAGCTCGATAACCTTAGGTATCAAAGAAATGGAAAGTAAATGAACTGGCTTTTTTTCCCCCTTTCTGGTAACTCCTTGGGCTATAAAGGAGAAAGAGAACCATGTCGTCCGACCTATTTGAATGGCTGCACACTGCCTGAGGAGATGTCTTCCCCAGCAAAGGGAAACGGGCTCCTTAGGGACACACTAAGAGAAGACAAGAGCTACAGCTAAGTGGGAACCCCCAAGACCAGCAGTAGGGGGTCACACCAATTTCTCCCTGTGTAGAGACTACAGAGGGCTCTGTCTGAGGCTGGGCAGGGCCAGGCGAGTATCTGGGTGTGTCCAGGGCTGTGGAGGGCACGCATGGGGTCACGGGGTGGCACTCACAGCCTTCTGCAGGGTCCTTGTCTAGAGCCACATAGTAGGGGCAAGGTGTTTCAGGATCCAGTGGAGCCGTGTGTTGGTCTACATACATAGTGCGTGACCCGGTTGTGTGCAGTGCTCTGCTGGGTGGAGGGTTGTTGGCTGAGTGTGTATGTGTGCACATGCATGCACTTGTGTGTGTTTTGGGATGGGGGTATTTGCAGGAGTGTGTGCAAGTATGACAGCAATCCTGAGGGGACTGGGTAGGGGAGTGTGTAGGGCTGTAAGGGAAGGAGGCATACAGATGGTGGCTATTTGGAGACTTTGCCCTCATGTGGGGCCTGTGGGGAAGACTATGGGGGAAGGGCTATACAAAACAGGGAGAGGCTGTGTGGGGCTGTGTGCGGAGCACGTCTGCACCGCTGGTGGGGCTTTGCAGTCCTAAGGAGCACCTCTTTGGGTAGCTTTGTCCTGGGGGGGGCCCTGGGGGATTGTGGTGGGAATATGAATGGAACCACATGGGAAATAGCCAAGGCTCTGGGGGCTTCATTCCTGGGGGCTGTGCAGGGCCGCAAGTGGCTAGATAGAGGGTGGTGGAGGCCCTGGACGGCCTCCACAGCTTTGCCATCTGAGGACAGGCTATACTTCCTTAGGGTCTGGGGCTCCCAAAGTCCAGGCATTTGTTCTCCTCCGTGTGGTCGACGTGAAGCAAGACATAGCAGGGATTCACAAGATGAGCCGAGGACCAGTGGTGTCCCTTCCAATGCTGTCCTGCAGCTGGTCCTTATGCGTGCCAGGCTGAGGACAGTTTCCAATGAGTCCGCTTGTGCTTTCTCAACAGGACAATGTGGATCTTGGAGAGCTGATGTTTTCCCTCTGCTACCTTCCAACTGCTGGCAGGCTGACCATCACCATTATAAAAGCGAGGAATTTAAAGGCAATGGACATAACAGGAGCATCAGGTGGGACATTCTCAAATTCAGACTTCCTCCCATGGTTCTAATGTAGTATTTATGAAGTCTCTAATAGAGCAATAAGGTGCATAAAACCAAACTACCTAGGTTTAATTCCTCTCCTAGACCTCATGGCTGTATGACTGTGGGCAAGTGACTTACCCTGTCTGAGCTTCAGATTCCCCATCTGTAAAATGAGGGTAATAATAGTATCTGGCTCATTGGGTTATCATAAGATTAAATAAGTTAGTGCATATAATGTCATAAAACAGTACCTGGCACATATGAAATGCTACCTAATGGGAATAGTCATTATTCTCTTGTATGTCTTCTTCACCATAGATGTGAACTGGACCTACAGTTTACACATGCTGACACAGCTTATCTAATTGGGTCTTTCTTCAGATACAAGTAATCACCATCTCAGGCCTATGGAAGATTGAAAACAATCATATATCCTCCTACAAGGCCTGTCAATGAACTATGCAGTTTGGTATTCTAACCATATTCTAAACCATAACAAGAAAGCCCTGATATGCAGGTCCTACTATACACATTCCCAAGCAACTTCTTCAGGGGCTCCCAAAATGTGGTCATAGAACACCCAGT
This sequence comes from Acinonyx jubatus, assembly GCF_027475565.1. Taxonomy (NCBI): domain Eukaryota; kingdom Metazoa; phylum Chordata; class Mammalia; order Carnivora; family Felidae; genus Acinonyx; species Acinonyx jubatus. Next base: position 50,223,763 of record NC_069390.1, on the reverse strand, counting down.
CCACTGGCTGTTGATCACAGAAATCAATGGACATCAGATGCAGTATATTCTGCTTACTTACTGGCCTCCAGTATTTTTCCAAGAGAAAAAAAGATGTGGCCCCTTCTGGCCTTTCAGTGCCTCCTGGACAGTGTATGGGGAGTCAGGGAAACACATGGTTGTGCAGGCAAGGAGAGAAAGAGAAGTCCCCATGGAGCAGAAGGATAGTGAGGTAGAACCAGAGAAGTCCCACCTGAAGCAGAGACCAACCTTGTCACCTGTCACCCTATGCCAAGGTCATGCCATAAGCAAGCTTTGTCCTTTCCCTGCTGTGCTGAACTGCTTCCCCCTTTGCAACCCGACTTCAGGCAGCTCTGGGGCTTGAAGCCCCTGTACTCCCCAAAGCTGTCCCTGTCATCTAGGCATTCTATCTGTCCCTTTCCTAAAGACCTGATGTTTAAGAAGAGACTGTCTGGGGTGGTTCAGAGTCGGGGCCTTCAGTCCGTTTTTCCTGCCTTGGAAATACCTTTGTATCTCTCCCCATTGCAGCCAGGCAAGTCTGGAATTCTAGCTGGAACATTTTCTAATTTGGTAACAGATATTTTCACACTATTTTTAAATTCCACACACTTTGAGGAGACAGTGTCCTGTGCTTTTACTTGAATGAATGTCTTAATTATCCTAACTGTAGTCACTGCCCAGGCATCTTATTAATTAAAATCCTCAAACTCCAGCCCACAGGCAGGTAAGGGAGTTCTGCATGCCGTAGTCCGTGGAACTCCACAGTGATGGAACTGCCCCCTACATCCACATTTATCCTCTCAGTACCCCCACTTCTCATGGTTGTACAGATCCCTACGTGAAAGTGTCACTGATGTGTGATGGCAGACGACTGAAGAAGAGGAAAACATCCACCAAGAGGAACACTCTGAATCCCGTTTACAACGAAGCCATAGTCTTTGACGTCCCTCCCGAGAACATTGACCAAATCCACTTGTCCATAGCCGTCATGGACTATGACCGGTGAGATACCTGGAGCTTTTTCTCAGGGCGGAAAATGTCTCTTGTGCCCAGGACAGGGAGGGAAGAGGGGGAGTGCAGCCACATGTTCTTAGCTGGTGTCCCAGGCTGCAGGAAATGAGTCAAATGGACACCCCGGGAAAGCTGACTGACAAGGAGTCGCCATTTTCCAAACCATGCTTTAGAGTTATATTACCCAAGTGCCTCTTTGCTCTCCACCTTTTTATTTCTTTCTCCTTCCCCATCCTCCCCTCCTCCCCACCTCATCCCCTTTCCATTCCTGCATACTCCCCAGAATCTCAGCTTGGAAAAACCTGGTTCTGCAGGTCTTAATCTTCTCCTGCGCAATCCTGCCTGGCCTTCGTGGGAAGATTCCACTCAAAATAGCAGAGTGATTACTTTAGCCACACCATCAACATTTCTAAATACATAACTCTGTTATTTTTTCCCTTCTCCAAGTGTGTTTAATAAAGATCATTTCCATCCACTTAAGTCTGAAAGCAAACAGAAATGTTCTCTTGAAAATGCTAGAATCAGTATGGATGACAGGGTACATTAAAATGTATAAGATGCTCGACTTTCTAATTAATACAGCACAGAAGAGATATTTATAGCCTGCATTGTAGCCAATTGTGTATTTAAAGGACAGATTTGAAAAACAGTCATTTTAATATGCAAAGGAAGTACCAACAGGGAATTAGACATGTTAAACCAGTCATTGGACTGAAATGCAGAGTCTCTTTTTAATTGGAAACCTCCCACGTGGTCTGGGCACAAGTATAAAAAAAAATCATTCTGACTTCTAATATAATCTTACAAATATTATTTGTAGCTGAAAATTTTCCCACATACCCCTGAAATGTCACTAAGGCAGCATCAGTGCCCTGAACACCCTTTCTAGCAGATGCTTAGGTGAAACAGAACTGTCTTCCAGCTCAGGGAACACATGGGTTGGCTCAGCTGCCCATGGGTGTGACAGCCCACATGGAGCAATAAACCTTATCTTGTCTTCTCTGGACGAAACACAACACCAGTAGTGTCAGGTCACAGGAGGGGACGTTGCCCACCAACCGTGGAAATCTAGGCCAGCTTTTTTCAAGCGATTGCCAAGATTCCCGCATCAACAAATCTGATTATATGAGCTCTGCTTCAATTCAATTCTCAGTAAACTCATGAATCTGCCTGGAAAAATCCATGGCAGAATTCATGGGGCTTCTGCACACAACTGATTTTAATGAGCACAGACTCAAATGTCCTTCACACTCCCCCACCCGTGTCTTGCCATTACTCCCTACATACAAATAGGAGAAAAATTACTCATCTTTGCAGGAAGGAAAACAACAGAAAGTCCATGAGCTCGGATCCTAAAGAGTTAAAGGATGGGTCATATCATTCTAGTTACACAGGCGACTTCTAACCAGAAACTGCTAAGGGGAAAGATTGCCCCAAGGCAGGCACCTACCCAGGGAAAGTTTCAGAAATATTAGCCCTAAAGTTAAAGGAGCTAAGTATCTTTCTACAGTAGGGAAATCAAGTTGGGTCAAAGAAGCAAAGGTGGGCTTGGAAGGAAGGAGGGGAGAGTGGGAGAACACACATTCCCTGAAGAGAGGGGTTGCAAGGAGACTCAGGAAGTATCCCCACCCTGCCCCCTTTGTAAGCTCCAGACTGTGGCTGCCCTACCCAATACTTCTCTTTTACACATACTTGGTTGCCTCTTATAGGAATTTGAGCAGCCATTAATGCAAGGAACTCCTTTCAGATGGCCTCCTTTTCATTACATAGGTTTGAAGACCTGGAGGTCAGCCTCATTCTAGAACCAGAGTTGTCATCCCTAGCATGCATCAGGAACAAGCTAAGCCATGCCAGTGTTACAAAAGCTCAGGTGTGTGACAGCTAACCTCTGCTCTTCCTCTCTGTGCCACCAAGTACCATCTTGGATCCCAAGTTCTATTGGCTTTTAAGCTTGTCCTGTAGTTTTAAATTAAGGAATGAAAAGAACCACCCCTTGCCTAATTCCTCTCGGTTTGAGTAGTTGTTGCTCTTACATACCAAAATTTTAAGAAAAAGTTATTGTGGGCCGTTTTCACAGTGTAGGTCATAATGAGATCATCGGCGTGTGTCAAGTAGGCAACGAAGCCGAGAGGCTGGGCAGAGACCACTGGAGTGAGATGTTGTCGTATCCTCGGAAGCCCATTGCACACTGGCATTCCCTGGTGGAGGTAAGACCCTACTCCCACATGCTCCACTTTGTGGAAGAATAAATGCTTTACTGTTGAAATGCAGAAGACACCAAGAGTGTGAGTATACCGGGGTCTACAGTCACTGATGGGTTTCTCTGGTTGCCTTTTCTGAGGCCGTTGGAAATTGCATTCAGTCTGAGGTTGAGTCTGCTCCCCCTCTGTCTAGTGGGTTTTGGACATTGATCACTCATCCCTCACTTTGATTGTCTTCAAGAATGACTAAGATTCTCTGATTCCATGTCATGGCTTTGGGTTGACATTTGGAAGGTGTCTACAGGATCCAGATGAGTGTGGAATTTCAGGTCGCCATATAGTGACTTATGTGTAGCATCAGAAAGAACCTGAGACTAGGAGAGAGGAGGCCTGGATTCCAGGACCGGCTGTAGCATTAACCTGTGATTCTGGACAAGCTGTTTAATATCAGATTCAACTACATGTGATAAAAATGCACAAAACAACAAATGAAATAGAAATTTATATCTCTCTTACATAAAAAAAGGTCCAAAAGAAGGTAGCCTAGTGGCTCTGTGATTATAATAGAGAACTAGACTTCTGTCTTTCTGCTTCACTGTCCCAGTGTGGGGTTTTTTTGAGGTCACCTCATTGAACAACATGGCTGCTAAGCTCCAACATATCTTTTCAGGTCATCCAAAGGTAGAAAGAGGCAAGATCCAAAAGCACACACATTCTCTTTCAAAGGATTTTCTTTGATATCTCATGTGACACATCTACTTATACTTAACTTAGTCACAGAGTTTAGTCGCATGGACACATGTGGGAAATGTATTCTTTTACTGGGTGTAAATAGTCCCAACTAAAAACCGGGGTTTGTGTGCAGGGAAGAAGAGATGAGTGAATACTTGCATCCAGTGGGCCATCATTCTGCTTCACACCTTCATTCATTCATTTACCACCCCCCCATCATTTACTTCTCATTCATGCTTCCCCCCATCCATCTTTGCTCATTGACACCCTCTCTTATTTATGTGCTAACTCATTCTTTCAAAAACAAATTGCATTTACTAGGTATCACCTGTGAGAGTCAAATGCGGTATTAGGTAAAGAGAATAGATGTGAATAAGAAACCATCCTGTGAAGAGCTTGTAGACCACAAAAGAGACAGAAGAAGGCATGCAAACTAACCATTAAAATGCACAGTCATGAGCCTTAACATCCATATCAGGTGCTACAGGAGCACAAAGGTGGCAGGTGAGACTGTCCAGGAAGGCATTTTCCCTCCTGCTCTTGGTTAAATGATGGGAAGTGAGCCCCTGGAAAACGGGACTCCAGGGAGCATGGGTTCCAGGCAGAGAACTTTCCTCTTATTCTTCCAGTACAGGCAGCTCTACTACCAGCAAAGCCATCCTGAGAGGCCAAGACAAAACCTCAGTGGTGTGGGTTCCGTTGCCATCAAGATTCAGGAGAATCGGGTCGAGGCAGACCTGGGGAGGCAGAGGGCCCTGGGGAGGGAGGCAGAGGGCCCTGGGGAGGAAGGGACAGTCTTCCTTTGTTGGAGATGGTGCCTGAGGGAGAAGACCGGCATAGAACCTATGGACTGATTCTAAGCTTCAGGGCCTGGGGTGTATTCAAGCAGCACCTAAGGCCCCCTAATTTATAGGTCCCCAAGGGTATCTCTGCCCCTGGGCCAGTGAAGTTAAGACTCGTTCTTTTCTGGACTCAAAATTAATCCCTGAGGGAGACCCACGGCCCCCTGAATCACCTGAGAAGTAGCTGCAAGTCAGATGCTAACCCAACTGCCCCTCACTTCTTCAGCTCCTGGGGGAGCCCTCAAAGGAGTCCATGTGAGGGCTCATTATACTGCCTGAGTCTGTCAGTACCAGTGACCATCAGAGCAGTGGTAATAGACTTTTTGTACCCTTCAGTCACAGCTGACTTTAATTGTTTGTAATCAGGAGTGTCACAGAATGTCACAGAGCTCTCTGCCTCTCAGGTCCCAGGATGGGAAAGGAGTAAAGTTTAGGGATGTGGTGTGGGGCTGAGACAGGAGCCCCTGTTTGGTGCACAGCAGCTCCTTCTCAGTGCCCTTGCCGGGGAGTGAGGATAGGTGGTGTATTGTGCACAGGACCCTGAGTGGCGGTGCATGCATGGTACCCAACGGGGAGCGTGAAAAGCGGGCCTTGGAGACTTCTTTTCACTCCTGAGGAAAAAGCACTGTCTGACTTTGCTCGCTTGGGAGATGGTCCCTAAACACTGGGCACTTGACTTTTTGCAAATAAGGGTATGATAGCCATGTAAGTGAGAAATCAGTGTTTTTAGGGTTAAACCACCGAAACTTGGGAGTCGTGTGTTGCAGCAGCTAGAATGACTTCAGCTGGTACAACAGTGGTCTCTTAACTGCTGCCCCAGAATGACGTGTCTGCACACCTTTGTGAGGGGCAAGTGAAGAGGGGGCCATCTCTGCCCCGTTGCTTCCTGTCTCTTTGAAGTATGCGCCCAGGACCCCACATCCATCCGAAGAGTGGAAGCGGTACTTTCCCTTTTAAAAATAAACGTGCAGCCAAAAGAATTGGGGCACTGGTACGAGATGAGATGAAAAGCAGGATTGGAGAGGTCATTGCGCTTTGCTGACAGCTGTAAGGAAGGAGGGAACTGGACTCAGAGCTGTTGGTCAGAGGCACTCACTGTGGAGTTGGATGGACCTAGAGTCAGATCCCAGTGCTGCCACTCACAAGTTGTTCCTCCCTTTCTGAATCTCAGTGTTCTCCTCTGCAAAGTGGCCCCTAACAGCGCCTGTCTCCCAAGGGTGGTTGTGAGGATCAGACAGTGAAGCCACAGCGGCTGTAGACGCTCAGGGAGGTTCTCTGTTACGGTCAGTACTATGTATGCCCCGCATGGTAAGGGGCTGCCGTGTGTCCTCATGGAACCCTCAGCCATCATGTTTGCCATGGAGGATAAAAGGAAGGCTGGAAATCCCACCCCCTGCACCCTCAGACGGGGGGAAGGGGCTAGACGTAGATGCATGCCCTTAAATTCTGATTCTTCTCCTCTCCTCTTACACTGTCTGAGAACCTTTAGATTTTCTGCGTAAAAGCAAAAACGGCAATTAAGTCCCAGTTCTGTGTGTGTTTGGGTATGTGTGCGTGTGTGTGTGTGTACATAAGCATGTGTGTATACGTGAATGAGAGAAAGGCAGAGAGAGATTATGGGGTAGTTAGGATTTAGTATAAAGGGAGTCTGGCCTGGCAGAAGCTCTTCACCGCTGGGGGCTGAGGGACCAGGTTAAGACTGAACCCTGAACCCTGCAGAGATTTGGCAGCGGGCTCGGGCGGGGCTGCATCCAACACACCCTGACCTTGCCAGGGCAGGTGGCAGATGGAGTCTTCAAAGGCAATGAGTCCAGAAATCCATTTCTCTCTCAGGGTTTCTGGATGGCTTCACTGCACACTCAAAGGTCAGCCAATACAGCTCCCTTCACTCTCCATGATGTTAAAGGCTTGGGAAGCTGTGCAGACTCCCCTAGAGCCAGCTGCCTGGGACTTGGGGACAGGAATATCCCTTCCAGGGGGCCTCAGGAGGTAGTAGAACTCTTGGAGCTCCCACTACAGCCCCCCCCCCCCCTTTGATATCCTGGAGAAGATGGTGTTGGCCTGGTCACAGCCCAGCACCCTTCCCGCCCTTCTGGAGTGGAGCTGCCCTACATCATGAACCCCGGCGAGAATAATAAAAATAGTCCCAGGTTTTCATCACTTTCCCCCCGTAGTGCTGCATAACCTCTGCATTAACAAGCAGTGAACTGGTGTAATGGGAAGACCGGACACAGACACCATTTGGTTAAATAAAATTTTACTTCTCTAAAAGAGAGAGAAGAGAGAATATCCAATCAGAATGTATAATGAAGATCCCCAACATTATCCTGACGGGCGGTGATACAAGATTCTAAAAACCCCAGAGTCCTATTCACGTTGTGCTTAGGTGTGGATAAGTCTCCTCTCTCTAAGCTCAGCCTTTCCTATGTGTGTGTATATACAAGGGGGTTCTGCATCCACTTGGTCTGGTGGTCCGCAGGGCCACCTCACTGAGCCCAGTGCCCCCTACAACTCAAGAGTTATGCAGTTCCCGGCATAACTGAGGGACAAGTGTGGCCCAGTATGACCAGAGTACTCACCTACCACCCTCTGGAACCTCTTGAAGGTGTAAGCTTACAGCTGTAGAACTACAGCAAGCATCAGTTATCCAGACGCCACTGGGAGTTACACGACCAGGCTGTTGAAACCAGTTCTAGATAGTGGCCATCAACTGCCCCGCAGAACCTGCCTGAAGTCTTTGAGGTACACACATTCCCGGGAGAAGGCATCCAATTGCTCCGGTTGGGTTAGGTGTCTTCCCCCCCCAGGGGTCATTGGAGTGTGAGCCATGCTCCTTCCAGCTTCCTGAGAAGGGCCCAGGCAGGATGGAGACGTTGACGCAGGCGAAACGCAGTGCTACCCAGATTTTGAAGTGAGGGACTCAGAGGCTTTAGCACTTTGGGCAAATTGTTATTTACAAGAGACTGAAGAAACAAAAGTGATTCTCCACAACGGGGAAGGGTTGGCTAGAAAGAACCAAGCAGGTGATGAGGTTCCCATCAGAGGACTTGGCGTCTATTGCAGGACGTGGGCCCAGGTGAGGACTAGACTAGAAGAGAAGGAAACTGAGACTGGGTAGGGGAAAGTGTGGAGTCAAGGACAGGACAGGGAGAGCCCTGGAAAGTGCTGCCACACAGAAGCAGGATGTACCTGAGGTGCCTACAGCACCCCAATTGCTGGTCTTTGGAAATACCGTGAATTCAGTTCTGATAAGTAAGGGATGAACTGAGGCTGGCGATCACATGCTTTGCCCTGTGAAGGGGTAGCCCAAGAACTGTGTCATTGAGCTGAGCATAAGCCTAATGTGTGTGTCAGCAGATAGTGATGGAGGAAATGAGGAGTCTGTACCTGGAGGGCCACATGCTATCACAGTATCTTCTGCATGTGGTGACACACAGCCCCCCCCCCCCCACTCTGAATATGATCCAACAGAAGATCTCAGTGCCTCAGACAACAAAATGCTTGGCCTGGATGGGAACCGAGAGAACCAGAAGCACTTGAAGTACATTAAAATAGTGTAAGAAAATGTAAATTTCTTTATTATCTAAAATGAATACCATCCTGGTAAAGAACAGGAAGGGGAAAAAAAACTTGATCTTGCTAATTAATGATTTCTGGTCTTTTCTAGGTTATCTTGGTTTCTCTGGCATAAATATTTAGTCATATATAATGCTTAAATTCTCTACCAGAGCTATTTCCCTTCTTTCTAGAAGTCTCCTCTCCTTGTTCCTTCCTAAGCTGCCATCCAGGTGTAGGGAAGCCTAAAGGCCTTGTGACAGGAGTGGACTGCATGCTTTCACCTGGCAGGGGACATTTTCCTTCTTGTCTCTGGCCATCAGATGCCACACTGTCTCTGCCTGTGCTGAGGGTCCCTGCTGATGTAACTTGCTACCTGTCCTCACAGAACAAGCCCAAGCCAGGCCTGATTACTCTGTGGGAGCTCGGCCCCTTTGAGGCTGGCCAAACCTGAATGTGGCTGTTGCCAGCCCTGAAGATCTCTGAGGTCTGACAGCATCTCTCACTTGATGCCTGGCCTAGGAGGTGTTTGCACCCCTTGGTACGGGGTCACTTCCACACTTGCTGGAACCCCTGGAACCCTGTCAGCCAATAGTCCCCTCCTTTCCACACCCTCCAAACATCAGAGACACATAGGAGCTTCAGGGGACTTGATGACAGTATAGACACCCTCTGCATGTCCATTGAGTTACATGGCCTTTTTTTTTTTTAAGATTTTATTTTTAAGTAGGTTCCATGCCCAACATGGGGCTCGAACTCACAACCTCAAGATCAAGAGTCACACTGTCTACCCACTGAGCCAGCCAGGTGCCCCACATGGCCATTTCTACGTTGTTCCTCTGGCCTCATGTTGGTAGAGCGACACATCCACCTTCAGCTTCCTCCTCAATCCACCTGAAATTTGGGATTTTAGTCCTGAGGGGTGAAACCAGGACCTCACAGGAGATCCTGTCTTCCCCTCTCCCTGTCTCTTCTGCCAAAGCTCTCTACTTCCTCCTCCCAGCTGGAAGAATCTTCTGTAACTGAACTAATGTGAGTTTGCTCCTTGGTGAGTTACAGGTAGATACCACACGAGGGGGAGTTTTCACAGAAAGGAAACTTTGTTTTGCAGCCAGTAAGGAGATCATAGGGAATAACTTCCGAAGTCGTGACCACCCCCCATCCCAAGCAAGGATGAGTAGGTTCTTTTTATTTAGAGTTTAGGATGAGTATTCAGAAAGGGGAGCTCTGTCACCACTTGTGAAGGTGGGCCACAAGGTTGTGCAGGTGTACTTAGAAAACATGCCTATACATTCATCCTATGTCATGTTAAAGAAGCTTGTGCTCCATTTAAGGCTGATACTATGACATTATAATGAAGCAGAGGTAACTGTTAGACACGAGTATGCTCTGAGAGCAGGTATAAACTGATTGGGGTTTGGGGCTCCTTCTCTTGGGTAAGGAGGGCGGGGCCTTGCTTACTTTTGAACCAGCGCTGGGAGTTTTACCACTGGTTGTCTCTGATAGGGTGAGGCTATTTCCTGGCCTGGTGGAGACTAGTGATTTTTACATTCCCTTTGTTCCTTTAAAATCCTTAACTACTGAGGTTTTTGCATTTCTTTGTAATTCTAAGATCTCTTAGGATGTTCTTCTAGAAGTGTGCTTCTGCTACTAGAGCCAGGTAAGGCACAGATGAGGGAAACTAGCTGGGTACCTAGAATGACTTCTCTTAAGTCACTAAAGCTATATCTCATCTTTCTTTTTGGGGAAACCCCTAACTCTTTCTATTACACTTACTTTATACATAACATGACTCCTCTCTACTTATGCCTTATGTTCAGATCTCTACGGTTTCCTCTCAACATGCAAAGGGAACATTTGGAATTTAGATGTATCTCTTTTCCCTGAACAAGGCCTGGCTTTCCAGACTCTTATTTCATGAGGGACTGGCTGATAATTGACCTTGTGTTATTTGCCCTTGGCTTATAGCAGTCTATGGCATTGATTCATTGCATGGAACAACATGATTTGCAGAGAATGGAAATACTATCCCTCTTACATGGGTATTGAATTAGTATTGATGAACGAATGAAAGAATGAATGAATGAGGCATATTGTGATGGCATTTGGTTTCCTTTAGTTCTAAAGTTCCACAGTTTTCGATGGAGTCCAAAGTACAAGTCAGTTCAAGGAAAGATGTAAAAGGTCCTGACACAGAACTTGCAGGGGGCTGTTCAAATGGAAATGGCCCTAATTTATTTAGCTGTACGTTTTGATTGACTTTTTTCCATTTAGAAGGAGGATATGAGAAGAGGTCATTTCCTCACTTTGTTCCCATTGTTTAAAAAATCGAAATTCAACTGAGTAAATTGAAAGATCTTATATGCTTTATCCAGTAATTCATGAATTGAGCAGCCTCCCGTCTGGCAGATAGAAAGGAGCTCTGAAGAGCTGTACAAAATGAAAGCCTTCTGTAGGCAGAAGGAGGTGAATGAAGCAGGAAGTTGCTCTAGCAAAGAGTGGATTGTTTCAGGTAAGATAACCTTCCTTTGGGGGAAAATAGGGGTCAGGCAGAATACCTCACTAGTGCTACTGACCAGATAAGTCCAGATTGATTGGTTAAGGGTCACATTCCTGGGAGAGGCTGAACTGCAGGTAGGCTAGGTATTAAGTCCTTGTTTGATGATGCGGGATGTTTGCACAAGTGACTCCATTTGAGCCTGTTGCTTCTCTTCTTTCTTTCTTTCTTTCTTTCTTTCTTTCTTTCTTTCTTTCTTTCTTTCTTTCTTTCTTACATCACAAACTGCATCTGGTGATGATAGCTTTGCATTTTGAGTGAAAGTGAAAAATATTCAGAACAGTAAAGAGACACCTTGTTAACTCTTGAAGGACCCCCCTGAGCTGACATAGGTGGCCGGGTTCTAGAGTATTTTAGTGTCTTCTTTTGTAAGAGACAGAGGAAGCAGAAACAGCACCGAGATGTCTGTGGTGAAGGGTAGACAGCTGCACCCTGAATGAGAACCAATCAGGAGGGACAAGGACATTAATCCATAAGTTAGTTTTCTCAACAGGGAAACACTTTAGCAGCAGTTTTACACAATGTAATGATTCGCTCCACCTATGTGTGACAATAAAAAATAAAAAAATAGAAGAAAATGATTTTTTGGATAAAATAAAGGACTCGTAGTTGAAATTTTTTTTGGAAAAAATTAACTATTTTTATTGGTGAGATTTAGCATGCCAGTATCCATAAACACCTGCAGTACCACTGAAGCAAAACCAATTGCAAAGAACATAAAGATATGCTGTATGTTTGGGATCTGAAGAATGTTAACAAACCTTTTGGAATCTGTGCCAATTGTTACAAGTGACCAGAGTGCCGTTTGGACAAGTAGGCACGGTTAGTGTTAATGAGGCATTGTATTTCCAGCTGATGGAAGAAATGGTCAGCAAACAAAGCCAAGACCACTCAGTATTTTCCAAGCAGTCTTCTTTCTTGTATTGAATTAGTTATCAAAAAAAAAAAAAAGACACTAAGCATTTTTTCATCTTTAGCTGGGATGCAAAACCAGTGGTTCTTCTGAGTATCTGTAGAGCTGGTGATCATATAAAACATGGAAACATTTGGGGCAACACTAGAGTTATAAGAGATAATAACAGTGTGTTAGAAAATAACATTTCTGCCTGAACAAAAAGTCAATTGCATCTTGACTCTCCTCTCTCTCACAAATGACCTCGCCCCAGCAGTCTCTGCCCTGGAGCACACCTGCTGCACACTTGAATAGCAATTAAATAAAAAGTGGTTAACAACGGGCTTGAGGCTTCAGCAATCTCCATCTCCAGGAGTGGCATTCAGAGGTGACAGTTTATACAGTGGGCCAATGGGCCAATTCTTCCCCCATAGATGAAATGCACCAGAAGAGTTCCTGCCAGCCTCAGAAAGAGCCACACCCCTAGGTGGTATCTAGGGGTAAGAGGGAACTTGGGGTGTTGGTGGGCCTGGAGCAAGAGTGGTGCATCTTGGCAGAGGATGGGGATGTCTGGAAGGCCACTGCTCCTGGAAATGAGTCTTTTGGGAGATGTGCCTGTTGACTGCGGCCTCCCAAATATCACCAGAACAACCTGTTAATAGGGCAAAGCTGAGTTTATTGCTTGCCTGCTACGGAATGGGGGAGCTTTGTTAGGATTCCGTAAAGATCATGAGGTGATAATTTAGGTGGACACAGCAAGGTGAGGATTGTGAGACCAAAATTCAAAGAGTTTGGGGGTATAAACTTGTCTTTTGATACTAAGGAAGAATTCGATGGTCTTTTGAGAATTCCCTGTAATAAACAATGATGTTATTTACAACTTTTATCTCTCGTGGCAAGACTCTCCAGGAATAGTAAAGTTATGTTAATGAAGACAGTAGAATAGTTACAGTCAAGTTGACGTAGAGTGTGTTCTGTAGACAGCTGTGTTGGGGTAGATGGCTTTAGTTCTCACATCCCAAGAACAAGAAGCAAGAGAGCTGACAAGGATTTTGCCCAGTTCTGCAGGTGCCCACACACAGTGTGAGTGTTAATTAGTTGCCTCCCCAGCATCAGACCTTCTTTTTGATGGCTCTGATTGGGGATTCTAGGGAGCGTAGCTCCCTCCTTGGCTTCAGTGATGAAACTATGACCTGGTCCGAGGCTAAACCACTCAAACCATCCATGGGGGATTAGCACTGCATAAGCTGATTCAGTTGGAGAAGATTATACAACATTTGGTGTGAATGTTTGGACAAAGATGCTGTCTCTTTCCTGTTGGATGTAAACAAAGAAGCGTATACCCCAGGAGCAGCTGTGGCCCTTTTAAATCTGTAGAAGATCCGGGCATGGGGTGAGGCCAACCCCATGGATGGCAGAATAGAAAGAAAAAGAATCTAGACCCTTGATCAAGCGGCTGGATCAAGCCACTCCTGAACATAGTGTTACCTCTGTGAATATGTCAGCATATAAATTCCCTTTGCTATGTAAGCAATATGAGGTAGGATTTCTGTTGTTTAAAACAAATATATTTTCTGGGACACTGGTAAACATCCACTCCTGACCCATTTGGTGTTCCTTTGGAGTGAAGAGAACCATTCCCAAAGCTGCCACGAGATCCACTCTTCTGTTTTGCCCACTATGGTATGTCCAGTATCTAACAAAGTACATGGCACATGATAGACATTCAGTGAAATTTTCCTAAGAAAACATTGTCAACGTTTGATTGCTTAGCTCACATGTTGAAACAGTCATGGCCAGAAGAGAGACTTTCTGCTCTTAATGACATGCAAATGCTGTATAAAGTGAGGGGGAAATCTGCTTTCCTGTTGTATTTGTGTCTTATTTTGCAAAGGGAAATTCAAACCCTGCATGAACCTGCAGGACCTGTGGGCAGCTCTCTAGCTTATGGTGGCTCCCTTGGGTTGATAAAGACACAGTTCCTCAGCAATGAAGATCAGTCACATGCCTGTCATTTCCTGTTGATGTCCCCTACCGTGTACTACAGTTCTGTTTAGAATGAAAATAAAAATCTATATTCTTTTAATAGCGATATTTTAGCAGCTCTAACATTATCTTTTAGTCCTATTCTTATAATTTTATTTTTATTTATGAGCTAAAGCTCACAGGCTAAAGCCTATAATCAATAGTGGTAGAGTTACATATTTTCTCCCATTTTAAATCAAATTCGGAACATGAAATGTGATGACATTGATGATTGAAATGCTTAAAAATGTTATAAGGAAACAGGGAAAAATCACAAAGCAATTACAAAGTGCAATTTTAACTTGTAGGTTTAGGGAGTACCACCGTGAGTTGTGCTCAGATTATCAAAAGAGAAGCAGCTATGAATGAGGGTTGGGAAAACAAAAATGTACTTTTTTTTTTCTCCCCACGTAGCTGAGGATCTGAGTGGAGAGTGCTTAAATACTATACGTGCTGACAGTAAATGTCCAGATTTAGAAGGTTTACTAGAAAAGATCATAAAACCAATCAAGAAAATGCCATCCAAAGAGATCAAGTTGATTCAAGTTAAGCAGTGTAAACATTCTGAATTTTCCTTCGTGTCATTAATGCTTAATGAAGTCTCTGAAGGAGGCATGGAGATGTGGATTCAGAGTGCTGTTTTAGTTGTGGCTTACCTACATTCTCTCTGTTGCCTGGAATCACAGTCACACTGAGGAACAGAGCTGAATTGGAACAGGCAACACCTACTCACAAGGAGAAGATGGGCAGGGAGCCCAGAGTCCATAGCTAAGATATCAAGGTAGAGCATCAGGTACTCCCTTCTTAGTTTTGGAAGCTTCCATCTAGGGGTAGTGAGTGGAGCCCTCCAGTGGCAGTGACTGTAGCTGCAGATTCAACCTCTAAGAAAGAAGCCAAGAGTGCAGGGATCAGGGTGGGCTTCTGTTTAGAGAGAATAATGGCAGAGGTCTTCATGGCAAACTTTTAGGATTGAGCTAGGATCCAAGTAGGATCTCAGCTTGGCAGGCGGGGTTCACCTGATAGTGGAGGCAAAGGTTGTGGAGTTTGACTCATCTTGGCACACAAGGTTCTAGAATGGGTTGACAACTGAGGTCCCCGTGCTGTAGAAGATTGCATCATAGGACCTTGAAGCAGGGCAGGGCAGCCACAGAGCTGCAGTTTTGCCTCCCCACCTGGATGGAGCCTACAGGGTGATATCAACAGCATGAGTAATTGGGAATGACGAAATCTGATCTTTCGCTTGCATTTTAAATGTTATGTTCCTTAAAGTTGCGAGATGTCCACTCCTGGGATTGGCGCTAATGGCTTGTGTGCTGCTGCTTAAAAATAATGTGATAGTTCTGTTGCTTCTCAAGTATGGAACCAAAGTATTGTGTGAATGTGGGCATATCTAGAACCTAACCTTAGATCAGGAATAAGGATCTGGAGATCCTTGTAGCAAAAGAAATAGTTACTCTCCACTCTCAGGAAACCTGAGGAAACTCCACTCTCAGGATAACAAGGGGAAACCTGGGATGCTGCCCTCAACTCACTGAGTCCAGCAGAATCTAAGCCATCCCACACAGCACGCCTGCCCCTCCACCTCCCATCCTGCTGCTGCTCTCACATGTCAGCAGGCACCAAAGCATTAATAGCAAGGACCTTGGGAAAGCTGTGCTTTGTTACAGGGAAATAGCTTTTAGCTCCAGCTGCTGCTGCCAGAGGAGATGCTTGAAAGCAAAAAAGGGAATAATAGGCAAGAAAAGGACTTTTGAATCACATGGGAGTCTTCAAGGACCACTCAACCCAGAAGATGTTCCTCTTACTGCTTTAAGCCATAATTCTCTAAAGCCCCCAGAACATATGTAGCTTCCTTCACTGTCTGGAGATTGTGTTTGAGTTCATGGGAGCCCCAGGACACTGCCCTGTTGCATAAGGACTTGCTCGGTAGCAGGAACTAGGGACAGCATTAATAATAGAAGTAGCACTGGAAATGCAGTGCTGAGCCCTGTGTTCTAGTCAGCTTGGATGGCACTGAGCTTTATGAGAGTCCTTGAGCAACTACAGACCGAGACTCCTCTAACTCTACGTAGTGAATCAGCTGCAAAGACCACAAGGGGACTCCATGAGCCAGGGAATGCTGGGGAACCAGGGCTATGAAAGAATAAGCAGATCTGGATCAGACTCAGGGCTTCGCCCATTCCCACCCAGGGAGGAGGGTCCCCATCCAGGGAGGAGAAAGTTAAAGGCTGGGCCCCCTCCACCATGCCCAGCCCACCATGCTCAGAGAACATTAAGTGACCTCTGTGTTTAAAGCTCTGTGTTGCTGAGTGGGACCTGCCTGCTGAGTAGCTATTGAGTGGGATGGGGCAGGAGGTTGCATAAGGGGCCCTGCCTGTGGTTGAAGGAGCTGAAGGAAGAGGAGGTTTGGGGGAGAGATTTGTGGGGCAGTAGCCCACCGCGAGGAAAGGAACCTGGTGGAAGAGGGGAGGATGGTGGAAGATGAAAGGCATTTCACTGAGATCTGGATTCAGTTTTGCTGGCCAGAGACAAGGTAGCCTTTAATAGCTCCAGGAAGTCTTCAGTAGGATTGACATAGATTTGCATTTGGAGTGTAATATGAGAACTTGTTGGGTCTGGTCCCCGGACTCAAGGGTTCATGGAGGTCCTACATGATTCTAAATTATTTGTAATCTTCTGTTTATATGCATATGTAAATGTACAAATTTAAGTTAGTTCTTTGCAAATTTAAGCATACCTCAAAATGCTTAAACTAATTGTTTAACACAGTGGTGTCCAGTTTGGGGAGGTAGTTTCGTTTTGTCTTATTTTGTTTTGTTTTGGTGAACGGTTTCTCAAGTCCAATCTAATTTGGAAACTGAAAGAGCAGAACAGATAAATGCAAGATCTACTGTGGTCGAAGGAGACAGAAAAGGTGGAGAGCAAAATCATTGACTCAAAGAGGATGGCATGACCAGTCCCACTTTCCAATGGGCTAGCCCGGTTGTGCTGTGTTACCAGTGCCTGACGCCTGCTCCACCACTCAGGACTGCTGCTCCCAAGCAAATTCCCTGGTCTCTCTGACACCAGTTTCCTCCTAGACAAAATGGACTGTCAGTACCTAGTTTATATACCTGCCGCGGTGATTAAATGATTCAGCATCTATGAACATGCCCAGAGTAGTCTCTGGCAGTGGAAGATGCTCCACAAGTCTGGAACAAGTAGGAAAATACAACCCCGCCCAGCCTTGCAGCCGCTGGTTGTTGCTGATGCTCTTTCTTGCAGCGCTCAAATAAGGTAACTTTTCCAAGGATGTCCCAACATGTCGTCTCTCCGTCCTTTGGAATTTCCAGTGTTACCCAGAGACTTAGATGTCGAGATCACAAGGAGGTGGCACCATATTTCAATAAGCTCCCAATTGTTAAATAATAGAGCAGTGGCCTCAAGTGATCTTAGCTTAGATTTAGAGTAAGAAATACATTTTACAGCATGACATACCAGATATAAAACTGAAACAAAAGTTTCATGAAATAATACACATACATTTGATGCATTTTTTAAAACAATTTTGTCATTAAAACAAGAATACTGGTCACAACCGTTAAAGGTTTCACAAACCCAGTCAGTGATGGGTCACAGTTCACACTATGAAAAACACAAGAGTAACAGGATACGCACCTTTCAAAAGACCACTGTAATTTTGATGCAGTTTTAAGAGGGAAATGTGGAATCATAACAACATAACTACATTCTGTAGGTCCATCCAGAATGCTTTTTCTCCAAAAGACTGGAATTCTAGGCTTTTCATCCCATATATTAATCAGGAAACACTGGCTTTACTTCTCTGCATAGGGCACTGCATGCCTGAGTCTGTGTTGTCTCATGTGCATGAGCACGTATAGATTATTTTTAATCACGAGTATTTAACCTTCTGGTTTGGATCTGTACTTAGCCTTACACTGCTTAAACAGCACAGAGACACCAACTGTGTGTTTATAATTGAAGAAAAACATTGTGTAAAGCCACAGAAGGAAGGAAGAGGCGATTCCTGTTGGATGTGTATATCACTGCTTCAAAAGAGTTCCCTGGGGTAACTGTCTCTGCGTAGACTCTTTCACTCCTGCCTGGTGTGGGGACACAGTGCCCATTTTCAAGGAGTCTATTGGGGAGGTCTGACTGGAGATTGTATAATCACTGTTTTCAAAATTTGTAAGGGAGTGTAGATGAGAGTCTCAGCCACCCACTGGAGAAGGCTGGTGACCAGAGAGACATGCTGGGCCCACTTGGGCAGGCTCTGCAAAATGAGTAGGGATCTTTCTGCTGAGCAAAGAGGACAAGGAACGTGGAGGAGAGAGATGAACACATCCAAAGGCATGGAGATGTGAATGGAAGGAAGGCTGGTGCCTGGAGCAAGGGAATTCAGGATGACTGAAACACAGGGTACACAGGGATGGAAATGAGGTCCAAAAGGGAGGCAAAGGCTTGTTCAGCCGTGATAAGGAATGTGAACTTTCTGCTGGGGCAGTAGGGGGCTTTGGAATGATTTGAAGAAGAGCACAGCTTGCCCAAATCCATGTTTTAAAAAGATCACACTGACCATCTGGAGGAGCATGGGCAAGAGGGAGGAGGTTGGAGGCAGACACAGCTGTAGGGTCAAAGTGAGCTATGCTCATGCTCAGGCCTGAAGAAGGCACAAGTAGAGGAGGAGGTGGGAAGAAAGTCTTGCCGAGGTTTATGGGAAGCCAAAGAGAGAGGAGTTCGGGATGATACCCAGGCCGCTCTGCTGACCAGATGGATGGTCCTGACGTCTTCTGAGCCACAGAACAGTAGACAAAGGATAGGGTGTTTGGGGAGAGGATGAAAGGACAGAGCCTAACAAGGAGACAGGGAAGGGATGAAGGAGTTTCAGCATGTGCCAAGAGCAGTGACATGTGACACAGTGTGCCATTTGCTTGTTACCTTCTACAAGATGCTCCTCTGAAAGATATAATGTTCACAGCTAAGTTACTTTAATTTTAACCATCCACTGCCCCCCACCACACACACACAGATGCACAGACACACATGTGCATGCACACATGGCACTCCTACCTCCTACCCTTTCCTTAACTGAGAGCCAGTCAGATTCTAATCTGGGCCCAAGGCCATGGGAAGGAGGCAGATTCTTTCACCCAGTTTTGCAGTAAAAACGCCTATGCCCGTAGTCTGCTGACAAATGGCTAATTAGCCTGATTTTAAGTCCCGGATCCCTTGGAAAGAGCATGTCAGAAAGCCCTGAGCTTGACCAACGAAAGCTCTCCCTGAATTAGGGGAGGTTGCGGGTTTTTCCAAGTGGCCTGTGTATCAGTCTTAGAAAATGCAGACTCAGCTGTGACCCTACAGAGAAGAGAAGGGCCATCCATTCACACAGGCTGATTCTTGGAATTGCCACCCGCTCCTGCTGAGGCCTAGAGTGAGGACTGAACAAGTAACTCTGAAACAGCAGTCATCAGGGCACTCAGACACGTGGGTGCCCTCCAAACAAGGCATGGGCGAGGGAGCAATGACTGGACAGGGGCCCAAGGGGACAGTGTAACACTAAGGCAGTCAGTGTCAGGGTGATGTCACAGAGCAGGCCAGGACAAAAGAAACGTTAGAAAAATCTGTTCAAGTCAACGTCCAATTAAACTTAATGGCATTTTAAAATCATTTTTCATTACTGTGCCCATCTCTCTGCTTTCCTTCAAATTTCTCAAATGTCTTCAGAGAGAGTGCTCTTGTCTTTCTATATCCACAGGTTGGTTGGGCTGACTGCCCTGAGTTTTTATGTCCGTATGGCTCCTCCCCTCCAGGAGAGCATTTCAGCAGAGAAGTGGTATCTGGTAGCATCCAGATTGGTGACAGACAGGAGTTAATAAACACAGACAACTCCTTCAAGTTTCTTGGCCAAAATGGAAAGGCAAGAGACAGGCCAATCACTAGAGAACAATGAAAGTTTTTGAGAGTGAGATTTTCTTTTTCAGCAACAAGAGATCTGAGCATTTTTATAGGCTGAGGAAAAGGCCAGTAGGAAGGAAAGGTCAAAGATGCAGGAGAGAGAAGGGATGATGGGTGTGTGGACGTTAGCCTGGAGACACAGGGCCCTGGGCCTGTACCCAGCTTTTCTCCCAGAGTACACAGATGCTCCTCCCACCTGGTTCAGGCACAGCATGGCTCCATCCTGGAGAAACAGATGTCACTCCACAGGCAGGGTTGCAAGTAGCCTTGCACAGAGCACCCAGCATCTATGCAATGCCCCCTTTCCACCTTCCCTAATGAGCAGAACTGAGGCCCAGGTGATCCCCTGCCTCCTCTCTTACCATGTCTCTGGGTCCCCAGGTGTCTTCTGCATACTTCCTGCACACTCCAGTGTCCTGAAAGCAGCCCTGCCCTCTTCCAACCTGACTCTGCCTTGAAAGGACATCTTTCTCCACCTGGGTCCTGCTGAGCCTTTTGCCAGCATCTAGGTGTTACTCTTATTCTTCCATAAACTTTGATCAGATTATCTGGAACAGTCCAGCCTCTTCCTGATCTGCTCTGCACTTTGAAACTGTGCCCCTCAGATCAGAGACCTACTCCCTGTCCTCCCATGCACATCCCACATCCCACCCCTGACACTTGAAGGACGTGCCACACCTCTGCCTAGACCTCATCTCTGATTTCAGCATCAGCCTTGATGCAGAAGCTTCTTCCTGCTAAGTCTTCTCCTCCCTGCTCTAATTCACAACCCCCACCTCCATTCACTTCCAGCAGGTCCTGCTGTGGACAGTCTTTGAGCATTTATTCTGGAGCCCTAAGGGGCTCAATGTTGATGCGAGAGGCTGTCCCTCACAACTGAGTACAAATACTCGCTGTGCCCTTTTGGCTTTAGTTAGACAAACTCTAAGACATTGGAAGAGATGAAATAGTCTGGGAAAATGTTCCTAAAAACCCAGCTTAATAGAGAAGACAAAGTTCCAAGAGAGAATGGAAGAGCAAGCAAGAGGCACTAGAGACACTGAGACACTGAGGCATGCACACACCATAGAAGAGAATGGTGTGAAATCTTCACTTAGAATGTGAATTTAACCTTCTGGGCAGGTTTCTCTGTTCCAGAAAATAAGAAGGAAGCTAAGAGGAGCCAGTGTTGGAACTGAGTGTTGGCTGAGAGAGAAGAGGAGCATGTCTGATTTCACATTGGGTGGCCAAGGCTCAGGAATGCTGGGTTGTACCTACCAAGGCTACTTGGAAATGGTTGACAGGAGTGGACCCCCTGGCCAAGCCATAGGAGCTTCAGTCCAGCAACACCAAATCAGAAGACAGGCTAAGGTGAGAAGTGGAACAGTAAGCTGAGACTGGAGAGGCTGAGCAGACTTCAAAGTTGGAGGTCAGGAAAATGAAGCAAGGGTGCGACATGGAGCAGATGGGAGGCAGAGCCTTGCAAGGGAATTGCACTGAGTATGTTACTCACAGTGCCTGGCCTATCTGAGCCTCCCCTGCATGCACACACAGCTCCACCCCCTAGCATCTGTTGAAGAGACAGTTCTAAACACCATCGTTTATAAAATGTATTCATGGCCAGAGATGATTGGATCAAGAGGGGCACATGCTCCCAGCAGCCTGTCTATGAGCTGCCCAGCAACATATGATGTGGTCACATGATACCCCAAGGTGGGTTGGGTCCATTAGATACTGCCACTGACCCTGGATATATCAAGAAAATGAGGCATCAGCAGAACTATGAGATGAAGAGAGACTTTAGAGGTCTTGGTAGGCCATGGAAAAAACACATTAGAAGTATGCTGAAATGGTAGTGAGTAGAACTATATGCTCAGTAGAAGATTAAGAAGCCAATCAATAAAGAAAGAAGAGAACACAGCTGAATTAGGTTAATAATGGACCAGAGCCAAGATCCAGAAGTTGTGATACTGAGGTTCCAGGGGTTACCTTGGACCCAGAACAAAACTCCTGCTCAGTTGGTCTTAGGACCTACTCCTACCAGGGTTCCTGCTCTTGAATTTCTGTGAAAGTCCATTTCCATTATTGCTCCATGAGTGTTTTCATAAGAAATCATCACCACCACCCCTAGCTAACCTTTATATGGAACTACTCTGAGTGAGCCTTTATTACTCACAACCCAAAGGCTTAGCAGAACATGTATGGACTTGGGCCACCCAGAAGTACATTTGGCGGATGTTGGATTTGGGCCACTCAGTGTTTTCACATAGTTTGCCATGGTCTAGCTGTGCATAATGATGAGGTTTTGGAGTAGTGGTGGGGGTTCAGAGTCAATGGCCAAGAAAGAATTCTTAAAGACCTCTTTGGTACAAAAAACGTGATTTTATTAAGGCATGAGGACAGGACCCATTGTCAGAAAGAGCTGCATTAGGGTTATGAAGAGTGACTGCTTATATACTGTGGAGTTGGGGGAGATAAAGTCAAGAGGAAGTTTCTTAAAGGTATTTCCATATGCTAAAGACTTACAGATTACTGGAAGTCTAGCTGTTGTCAAGCTAAGGTTGTTTTCCCTCTAGCAAAGCATTATATTTAAGGCAGTATGGAGTTCCTGGATATTAGCTATTGATAAGATTGCCCTTTTCTTGTAATTGTACCAAGATGTTTGTAAACTGATGGAGACTATCAATTTAACCATTTGTTTCCTGACCTTTCCTTTGTCTTTGGGCAGCCAGGAGTGCCTGAGTAATATCACATATATCCCACCTGGGGGCAGGGGGGCGGGGGGCGGGGGGGAGTGTACTAGCTTGCGCTTTGCCCTCAACTTGCCTTATGTTCCCTCATCATTAAGATGAAACCTGAAAATGGTGGAAATCTCCCTGAATCGAGAAGAAGCAAGAATGAATAACACACAAGAGAAAGGAGATTTAAACCATTGAGAGGAAGCTATAGTTTCTGGAAGAGAAACACAGATGAAGGAGAAACCCCAAAAACTTGAATGTAAAGAAAGCTGCCTGGAAGGAGCTTAAAAAGAGCCTGGATGGTGATTCCTCGTAGTGAGGCAGCTACAGATAGACCAAATGATCTGATAGCAAGATGGCTTCCTGATAGTCAATAAGGTATAATAAAGAGTCAGCTGAGATTGGTCAGACTTACTGTTTCTCACGAACCATAGACAACCCACTAGGAGGAAACATGGATACATCTTCAGAGATCATGATTTTGGGGTGGGAAACTGAAGGAATTGAGAACGTAAATGGTGTTTTCCTTATTCTTCCTCATGTCCTTTGGAACTCTAGAAGGAATACCTCAAAGATGATCAACAGGTGGCCACAAAAAATCAGGCTGATGTTTAGATGAGGTTCTGAGCCATGGCTTAACATACCAGAAGAAATGCTTTTTAGCCAAGAATGCAGATCTTACAAAGACATGGGGGAACTAGCTCTTGATTAGCTAATCCCATCAAGATGATTTAAAAAGGGAATGCCAGGAGGAAAAGAGAAACAACACAACAAAACAGATAACACACCAGACTAGTCCCTGTGGATGATATTAAGTAGGATGTGGGAAAAAGAGTTTTGGCACCAGTGGTTGTCAGTGATCCATGGGAGGTAAGATCAGAAGACCAGCCAGAAGTGACCTCCAGCGTTCTAATGTATCCCACACAGAGAACAAGCACAATGATCCAGTGCAAGGCCTGTGGACCCCAGGCATGCCAGCAGATCACTTAAAACTTAAAACAGTCAGGTTAGTGGCAATTAACCTGCCTGGAAAGTCTGAGGCAGAAAACTCAAGGAGCAGGGTACACGTGGAGCTTAGCAGAGTGACCCCTTGAACAGAGTATCGCGGGCAGAGGGGCAATGCTCTCCTAAAGCAAATCATAGCACTAGTACAAAGGCAAAATCTCAGCATGAGGGAGGAAGTCGACCAAAGAGACATGTCCTGGAAGTCTTCTTTGATTAAAAACCTCTTGAGTTGCTTTGCTGGCAAGATGTATCAGAATACTTTGGATGTAAAGAACAAAATCCTGCCACAAACTGGGTTAAACAATGAGAAATGTGTCATTTGGCTAAGGAGCTGTGGTTAGTGACAGGATCAGGAACTCTGGATCTTTCTGGGCTACTGTGCCATCTTCCCTTTTCAGTTCATCTTCATGTTGGTGGCAAGATGGTTGCCACTCCAGGCATCGAGTCTAGACATGTAAATAACCAGAAGAAAAAGTGCTTCTTCTAGCTTTCTGTTGGGAAAAGGAAAATATTCTTCAAGCCCCCAGCAGACTTTCCCTTTACATGTCATTAGCCAGAAGATGCCAAGTTTTGAATCAGTCACTGGCAAAAGGAGTGGGATTATGTAGGCCAAACAGATCCAACTCCAGAGATGGATCCTCTTCCCTTGAGATACATAGGTGTGTGGGGGAGAAATGGAAACCTGACGAATTCAAGGTTCATTTAGGAGGGAGGAAATTAGGGGGGAGTTAGTGCTGGGCAGGTAATTACCAGTGTGCTTCGCAAGACATCTTCTGATAAATGTAGACAGTGAGTTCAGGTCAGAAAAAAATCTATATTAAAGTAAGAAAGAGAAGGAGAAAGAAAATGTGTTGAGAAATAAAAACTCTTTGGCAAAGTAGAAGTAATTAGGCCCTCAGGGAAAATTACTGCATCATCATAGAGATCATGGTAGTGAAAGAGATAATGTTTGGATATGGTCAGATTCTGTCATCAGCTTTTGAGTTAAGATTTTCGAAAACTCAGAAGAAAAAAATAGGTACACATTTTCAGTTGCTGGGAGCCTAGATAGACTCAGTGTATTTGAGAAGCTCTCTAAAATGCTGTTCTGACGATGCAGTCACAAATGGTAGTAAGGGAAGGACTCAGAGAAAGATATGCTCACTGATGTCTTACATGGACGTGTATGTACAAAGGCTGAAAAGAAAACCTTTTCAGTAAGGTTTTTCTTTACTGAAGTAAGGAAGGCACATTCTTGCCTTTGTCTTAATACCTGTTTTCTGTCTCTCTCTTACCACCTTACCTCATCCCCATCATTTTGCCTCTTCACTGCACTCCCACTCTCTAGAAATATGGAAACTTGCTTACCTCCCCACTTTCCTAGAGGGGCCCATGCCAGATCTGAACTTAGAAATCTGGTCTTCTGTCTCTACTGGGAAGCTGGGCTCCTTCACGGAACCATGGACTTGACTCAGGGCTACTTGTTTTCTACAACTGAAACACTTTGAGGCCTCATGCAGCAATTTTGCTTTCATCAAAGCTTTGCTCAAAAAAAAAAAAAAAATGAGGTTATGTGCCTCTTCATATTCTCATGGGCTAAGGATCTCCCAAAGCTCCTGACACTTAAAGCATCCTGGAGGGACGTGTGTCCTACCTACCACTTGGGTTAACTGGCCATGTCACATTTTTCAAGGCACAGAGGGCTTTCCTTGATTTGGAGGACACTGTTTTCCAACCGCAAGCAGAATCCCTTCTTCATACTGGTGAAAAACACCATCTCCTTTTCCTCTAGTGATGTCTGTCTAACCTTCCGGCTGTGATTCCCTCCATTCCCCTGATGTCTGTCCACAACAGCTCTGGGCTCGGTGTTGTCTGCCCTCCTGGAAACAACATTTTCTAGCCAACATGAGCACCACAGGATAGCGAATCAAGTCTGGAGCCCACATCTGCTGGACCAGCAGCCCCCACTGAGAACCTCTCCAGGTGAGAGGTGGTCCTGGCAGGAAGCCATGGCCTGCACCCCACCTGCTGCCTGTCACGACTCTGCATATGCTGTCAGCACTCTGCACCAGGGAGAATTGACCAAGATGAGGACCGCTTCTAATGATCTGGCACTCTGCCTATTCCCACACCAAGCAGGGACCTCGGGAGCATCCCCCCACACAGCCCGATCTGGTGTTAGCCTTCTCCTCCTACTGGTCCTGAGCCCAAATCAGTATTGTCGGTGGTATCAGGCCCAACTTTCAGGACACTTGTCACTATAAGAACCAGAGTCAAAGCCCCAAGAGTAAGTCTGGAGCTCCAGGAGGTACTCTGCACAGGCCTTGTGCTGCCAACACTGTGAGTCTAGACTACTTCCCTTGAGATCCTGGCCATCAGCCTCTCTTTCCCCATACCTCTATTCCAGCACTGGCCCCTACCCTCTCTAGCTGGCCACTCAAATTGGTCTCCCTCCTTTATAACGCTGGGCTTCATTGGACTTCTGTCAGCAGTCTTCTTCAATCCTGCTGCCTCCATGTCCCCAAATGATCACATGAATAATAGAACTTTTGCCTCAATGCCAAGTGATCACCAAAGAGCAGATAGCCCTCTCCTGGGCTTCTGGCCTCAGCTCAGCTGCCCTTTGCTGCCCTCCCCTGGTCATCAGCATCACTGCAGGTAACCTTTCAGTGCTCGGATGGCTTTACTGATGCTCTTACTCAATAAACATTTATTTAGGGCCACTCTGTACTACGCAATGTCTAGACACTGAGGATTCAGCAATACAAACACACACCACTTTCTTTCCAGGAGCACGGTCTAGTGAGGAAAAGTGGAAAGACAGAGACACAGAGAGACAGAGAGACAGAGAATGGATGAATTGTAGTGGACCCCTGGGGATGCCTAGATTTGCTCATCATTCCACAGACTTCACCGCCCAGAACCTGCACCTAACACCCCTTCTCTTCAGGGATGGAGCTGGGGACCTTTGACCTCCCTCCAGTAGTGGAATGTGCCAGCCCCGTCTGCCTTCTTCCTCCGGGGCATTTTATAGTTTGTTTTCATTGATAAACCAAATATTTCTGAACAGGTGCCAAGCATTCTGACGGGCACTAGAGATACAGTGGGGAAAATGCTAGCCCCATTGCCCTTGGAATTTATAGTCTAAGGACACAGACAAAGTAAGTAATCAGACAGATTGTTTGGTAACACTTATAGTAAGCATTTCCTTTTGCTATGTTCTGCCTTGTTCATATCTAGTAAGAGTCCTGCACAGCAAAGATTGGGTACAGGGTCCATTGTTTTCGGGTAGAAGGAATGAACCAGAGAGGAACATAGCTTATACACGTGGTGAGCATCTTGGGAAGTACTGAATGCATGCCAGAGGGTGCAGACCCAGAGGCCTAAGAACCAAGCCCATTGCCTCCAACAAGCTATGCTGAGACCCACAGCTCCTGTGCCTTCTCAGCTACAGCACACCCAGCCCTTCCTGACATGGTCACATGGTCTTGTACCCATCCTCCTCATCTCCACAGGCAGATCCAGATGTGTGAGATCTTTAGCAGGTTTCTGGCCAAGTCAAGAATGACTCGAGCAGCATGGTCCAATATTGCAGGAGCCCTGTCTGCTCTGTTCACCTATGTATATACCCAATCCTTCACACAGCACCTGGCACATAGGAGGCACACCATAATTCTGTCGGTGGTTGTTGAATGAATACATGACCTTTGCATAATTATCTGGCAGGAGCATAGCTTCTGCAAAGAACTTAGTCATGACTGGACTCATTTGATCAGTGTAGACAGCCATTCTGATTAATCCAGACCTGGATTTATAACCTAATTTTGTGTATTGGCCACCAACAGGGTATAGACTGCATTGTAGTGGCGGTCAGGGCCAGGGGTACAGAGCAATAGCGAGAACACATTCCCCAGGTTCGAGAGACGAGCCTCTGCAAGGGCCATGCTCCCTTTGACGGGTCCTCGTGGGTCCCTGTGCTGGTTGGTAGCGACTGACTTTCACTGGATCTGGCAGGGGCTTCACCACATTTTGCTTAAAATTACAGCTGGTTTGTAATTTCGGCCTCAGACAGTAATTACAGCTGCCGGAGCTCCTTGGAGAGATAATTACAGAAAGGATTCAGCACGTTCATTTTATCTACGCACTTAACCATCAATTAAATCATTACCGCCTAATCCTATTCCAGAGTCTAGAAATGTTCTGTGAATGTATAATTTTGAAGGCATGAAGTTTGTTTTCAGATGGTTTTAAGTGAAAAATTGCCCAATTTCCAGAACCAGTGGAGGCCCGCGTGTGCCTCCCCTGTGGAGTCAGAGCCAGGGATGTTCTGGTCTTGTGGTGGCTGCTTCCCTGGAAGCCAGCCATGGGAGGGGTCAGGCGGGAATGGACTGGCAGGCGGTACCCAGCTTTGCCTTTGATCTCCCATGAAGTTCATGATCTTTCAGAGCAGGGTTACTACAGGGACCTAGACGTCAGCTGCTGGGGCCAGATGAGAGAGTGGCTCATCTTGCCAACAGGCTTTCAGGAGGGCCCTCCCCTGCTGGGGTTTTGTAGGAGCCCTAGGCCACCGTCCACTAACTGAAAGCCAGGGATGAGGTCTTTTCGGTGCAGGAACCATGGTATTAAAAACACAGGCTCTAGAGTCATACCACTGGGCTCATATTTTGGCTCTACTGCTTCTGAGCTCTGTGTCCTTGGGCATGTTTCTGAACCTCTCTGAGACTCAGATTATTCATCTCAACACAGCAATAGACCCTCCCAAATGGAGCAGTTTGAGACTTAATGAGAAGTAATGTGGCGTGTTTGTTTAACACAATGTCTGCCCTTAATGGATACTAGGTACGTTTTGATCACTGCTGTTATTTAACATACAAGTATGTCCAGGAAAAGGAGAGAAGCAGAAGGGAAAACTGGACTGTCTGTAATGTGCTGCCTCAAGCCCAGTGGCTGATGAGAGCAGGGGGCACCAGGCCTCAGGCTTCACTGACCAGCTTGGACTTCACAGCTGTGCCATTCGACCTCCATCTCCCTCAGTGGTGACCCACCAGGAGCCCCCGACTCCAGCCTTGCTCTGCCCCTTCTGCCTCGACCCTGCCTTCTCCTGGCTCCCGCTGGCTCCCAGAAGAAGCCTGCTGTCCTCCTCCATCTCCAGCTGTTCTTTTCTATCTCTTGTATGAGTTGGTGGGCTCACGGTTAGACACATTCATGCCCCAGGTTTCTGTTTTAGGCCACTTTCTGTTTCTTCCATACCACACAAAGCAGCTTTTGGGGACAGGGGGGCTGGTGACCTACTGGGATACAGTGGATGCTAGAGAGACAATTCTTTTATTTATTTATTTATTTTAATTTACAGGCAAGTTAGTTAGCATATGGTGCAATAATGATTTCAGGAGTAGATTCCAGTGATTCATCCCTATATATAACACCCAATGCTCATCCCAACAAGTGTCTTCCTTAATGCCTATTACCCATTTAGCCCATCCCCTACCCACACGCCCTCCAGCATGTTCATTTGTTCTCTGTATTTAAGAGTCTCTTAAGTTTTGTCCCCCTCTCTGTTTTTATATTATTTTTGCTTCCCTTCCCTTATGTTTTTCTGTTTCATATCTTAAATTCCACATATGAGTGAAATCGTATGATATTTGTCTTTCTTTGACTGACGTAGCATTTTGCTTAGCATGATACCGTCTAGTTCCATCCACATTGTTCAAATGGCAAGATTTCATTCTTTTTGATTGCCGAGTAATACTCCATCGTGTATATATACCACATCTTCTTTATCCATTCATCCATCTGTGGACATTTGGGCTCTTTCCATACTTTGGCTATTGTCGATAGCACTGCTATAAACATTGGGGTGCATGTGCCCCTTCGAGACAGCATACATGTATCCCTTGGATAAATACCTAGTAGTGCAATTGCTGGGTCATAGGGTAGTTCTATTTTTAATTATTTGAGGAACCTCCTCCATTCTGTTCTCCAGAGTGGCTGCTCCAGTTTGCACTCCCACCAACAGGGTAAGAGGGTTCCTCTTTCTTCACATCCTCACTAACATCTGTTGTTTCTTGTGTTGTTAATGTTAGCCATTCTGACTGGTGTGAGATAGTATCTCATTGTGGTTTTAATTTGTATTTCTCTGATGATGAGTGATGTTGAGCATGTTTTGATGTGTCTCTTAGCCATCTAGATGACTTCTTTGGAAAAGTGTCTATTCATGTCTTTTGCCCATTTCTTCCCTGGATTATTTGTTTTTTGGGTATTGAGTTTGATAAGTTCTTTACAGATTTTGCATACTAACTCTTTATCTGCTATGTCATTTGCAATATCTTCTCCCATTCCGTTGGTTGCCTTTTAGTTTTGCTGATTGTTTCCTTCACTGTGCAGAAGATTTTTATCTTGATGAGGTCCCAATAGTTCCTTTTTGCTCTTGTTTCTTTTGCCTCCAGAGAAATGGTGAGTGAGAAGTTGCTGTGGCCGAGGTCAAAGAGGTTTTTGCCTGCTTTCTCCTCTAGGATTTTGATGGCTTCCTGTCTTACGTTAGATATTTCTTCCATTTTGAGTTTATCTTTGTGTATGGGGTAAGAAAGTGGTCCAGGTTCATTTTTCTGCATGTTGCTCTCCAGTTTTCCCAGTACCATTTGCTGAAGAGACTGTCTTTATTCCAGTGGATATTCTTTCCTGCTTTGTCAAAAATTAGTTGGCCATACGCTTGTGGGTCAATTTCTAGGTTCTTTATTCTGTTCCGTTGATCTAAGTGTCTGTTTTTGTGCCAGTACCATACTGTCTTGATGATTACAGCTTTATAATACAGCTTGAAGTCCAGGATTCTGATGCCCCCAGCTTTGGTTTTCTTTTTCAGGATTGCTTTGGCTGTTCGGGGTCTTTTCTGGTTCCATACAAATTTTAGCTCTATAAAGAATGCTGGTGTTATTTTGATAGGGATTGCATTTAATAGGTAGATTGCTTTGGTTAGTATTGACATTTTGACAATATTTGTTTCTCCTATCCAGGAGCATGGAGTAGTTTTCCTTTTTTTTTTTTTTAATGCGTGTTCTTCAATTTCTTTCATAAGCTTTCTGTAGTTTTCAGTGTGTAGATTTTTCACCTCTTTGGTTAGGTTTATTCCTAGGTATTTTATGGGTTTTAGTGCAGTTGTAAATGGGATTGATTCCTTGATTTCTCTTTCTGTTGCTTCATTATTGTTGTATAGAAATGCAACTGATTTCTGTGCATTGATTTTATATCTTGTGACTTTGCTGAATTCATGGATCAGTTCTACCAGTTTTTTTGGTGGAATCTTTTGAGTTTTCCATATAGAGGACCATGGAGAGACAGTTCTTTTAATAGTCAGGGCTTGCCAGGCCAAATTAGTTGTCGAGACTCTGTACCTAGAGCTGGGATCCCAGAGATGTTCTCTGCACCATGGGGCCCTGGGAAAGTCCCCATTTGGAAACCAGCTTTTCCAGATGCAGCACCACTCCTGGCCAGTGTCTGGGCTCAGCCTGCTTCACCCTTCTGCACACAGTATGTGCACCTTCTAATGAAATTGCTAAAAAGTCCAACTCATGTGGCTAGCATGGCACTGACCACAGGATGGGCTTCCCTCCCCACCCCTAACGTAAGCAGCAGTTACGTGGCAGCCCCAAGCTGGGAACCAGCCCCAGGCACAGCACCGCCAAGGTGCCAGATGAGCCTGGAGCACCCCCCCCCCCCCCGCCGATCCTACAGCTGTGTAGCCAGGGCTGCAGGGAAGTGAAAAGCTCCCACCCAGTGATGTCATGGAGCCGGATGTCCAGTCTTTACACCCATAGGTGATCGTGGTTATTGTTGGGAAGATTATTTTTTTTAAAAAAAAATTTTTTAACATTTATTTATTTTTGAGACAGAGAGAGAGAGCATGAACAGGGGAGGGTCAGAGAAAGAGGGAGACACAGAATCTGAAACAAGCTCCAGGCTCTGAGCTGTCAGCACAGAGCCCGATGTGGGGCTCGAACCCACAGACTGTGAGATCATGACCTGAGCTGAAGTCGGACGCTCAACTGACTGAGCCACCCAGGCGCCCCTGGGAAGATTATTTTTTAACTACCTTCTAGAGCTGTAAGAATTAAATGAGTTAATAAATGTAAAGCACTTATAAGAATGCCTAGTGCCTAGTGTATGCTCAATAGATACTAGTTATTATTGTCATTGTTATTAAAGGAGAAACCAGGCTCCACGGGGCTTATAGAGTCCTGGCCAGAAACACTGGGAATACCTGACCCCTCCATCCCCAACTTCGGGACCTCTTGGAAGGGCCGATCCTCCTGTCCAGTGGTGTCCAGGCCCAGTGACATCATGACAGCTTCCTGATCCCTAAACTTAGCATTTGGTACCACAGGTACTCGTCCTTTAAGTACCTGGATCCTGGCACTGCCCAGAGGGGAAGAAGAAAAAGCCCTCCCTGCCCACCCTCCGCAACACCCACCACAGACATGGCCCCTGTGTTGACTCCCTCAAGGAGATACAGGCAGGGGATACTCTGTGAGCTCCCCATCTAAGAACTCAAGGCTGGTCCACTGGAACCTCCCTGCTCCTCCTCCGCTCTTCCTGGGTTATGTGGGGAGATGGTTCCTGCCCTGCCTCTCTGTGAGCCCACCTTGGTCTTGGTCAGTCCCCCAGGTGTCTTGCAATGATTCTTAAATAATCAAATGCCCATGCAGTGGCCAGGAAGGACCTGATCCTTGAGAAGAGCTAGGGAAGGAAGCGTAGGGCACACCTTGACACTAGCACCACCTGGAATATCCACCCTGGGTCCCAGCAGAACCTGACCACGAATGCAACATGACTCTCACTCCTGGAGCCAAAGGGCACCCATATCCTTTTGCTTTGGCATATGGGGTTTGGCGACCTGCGAGTGTATGTGAGGCTGCAGGACAGGTGAGAACACTGGCCAGTGGAACTCAGGTTTTCCAGTGCTGTGAGATGCTATGTTTTGGGGTCTGGCCAGTCTCAACCTTATAACTAGAGCCCTTTGGAGCAGGAGACAGATGCAGCCAGCTTCCCTGTGCTCCAGTGAATGCATCTGGAAATCGCCTGCCCACTACGTGTCTCACTCTGGCACCTCACCCCGATTCTGTCTTTTCCTCCTGCCCTCTCAGACTTTCTGTTACAGGTAGAACCCAAATTCCTTAGTGTGCACACAGAGGCCTTCACAACCTGACCCCTCCCTGTCTGTCTGGAGTCCCAGCCCATCACTGCCCCTTGACGTTTTATGCTCAGCCACGCCTCACTAGCTGCTTCTGGGATGTGGAGACACTGTGTTCTGTGATGTCCCTCTGCTTTTGCATGGGCTGTTCCACCCGCCTGAGATACCTCCTCAGAACTTCCCCTGCAAATGTGTACTTCCTTCAGATTCAACCCAAGTATAGCCTCCTCTATGTATACCTTTGTGATAGCTCCCATAATGGGATTTTGTCATTTCTTTTTAAAAGTTTTTTTTAAATGTTTCTTTATTTTTGAGAGAGAGAGAGAGAGAGAGAGGGTGCAAGCAGGGGAGGGGCAGAGAGAGAGGGAGACACAGAATCCAAAGCAGACTCCAGGCTCTGAGCTGTCAGCACAGAGCTGGAGGCAGGACTCGAACTCATGAACATGACATCATGACATCATGACCTGAGCCGAAGTCAGACACTTAACTGACTGAGCCACCCAGGTGCCTGCGATTTTGTCATTTCGTATTCATTTTCCTGAATAGACCATGAGCTCCCTGAGAACAGGGAGTGGATCCCATTCATCTCTGAATCCCTAGACCCTTGTATAGGCCCCAGCAATGAGTAGGTGCTTGGTATTGGCTGAATGAGAGAGAGCCAGAGGGCCCGGCTTCCCACGTGCTCGGTGTGAGGCGTGTGGGGCCCAGTTGACTGACCCCCACACTGGGTATTCTTCACTGACAGCCACTGCATGATTCCAGCAGATTTCAGTTCAAACTTCTACCCACTGAAAAGCTGAATGGAAAAGGCCCAGGTCTTGCCCCATGGCATGGGATCTCCCTCTTTGGAAGGGCTATTAGGGAAGGTCTGTAAGGTCCACAAGGAGAGAAATACAGCCGGGCTTCAGAGACCCCAGACTCCGGGATATTTCACATTTTGAGATGAT
Source organism: Acinonyx jubatus (assembly GCF_027475565.1). Classification (NCBI taxonomy): domain Eukaryota; kingdom Metazoa; phylum Chordata; class Mammalia; order Carnivora; family Felidae; genus Acinonyx; species Acinonyx jubatus. The sequence goes on along the minus strand of NC_069390.1, from coordinate 50,190,161 downwards.
TTGGTGACCTCACTTGTGCAGCTAAGGAGGCAGGAGATGGAGAGGCAGTGGGGATAGAGGCTGTGGCCTCCAGAACGTCTTCAGGGTCTGTTCTCAGAATAGCCTTTGCCATCCAAGGTGTGGTACTCAGGTGTGGGGACCTGGCTTGAAGCTCAGGGAGGGGGGAACATCATTGCCCTTGATGGCACCTGTGAAAAGAGCACCGCCACAGATCTCGGCCTCTGTGCCCTCGCCACAAGGCAGAGAACGGGGCAGTGGCACACAATGCCCCCTCTGAAGAAGAAAGCGGCCCATGCGTGCTCTTGTGCTGGCTTCAGCAAGATGACTGTGCCCATTTATTGCAATTTCATGCTGCGATTATCTCACTTCAATCTATGCTGAAAATGGCAACTGTACCCACTGTGTCTCCAGCGTGGTGTAGTACATAGTTTTGTTTTCCAGACTTCCTGAAATCATTCGATAAAGGGGAAAAATCTCCTCTGCTACAGAGCACAAAGAACTGTCTCAAAATAAATCACCTTTTATAGGTCCTCCAACATAATTTTGCAGCAGGGCACGCCGAGTTGGAGGCCATTTCTCCGCAGCTTTCCTGAAGAGCTGAATCTCCCTCACCACCCCCACTGTCACCACCACTGTCACAACAGCTGGCTGTGGCTTCACGATGGGATGGGTTGGCACCCAGGTGAGAGACCTACCTGGACTGGCTGTCAGTGCAGAGCAGTGGCAGGCGGGGGGCAGCAGGGGTCTTAGTCATGGCCAAGGATGTTCCTGGTGGTAGCAGGGAAGAGAGGTTGAGCGAAGGCAGGTGGTTTGACAAGAAGATGGAGAGGCAAGGGCATCAAGGAGCAAAAGAGACAGTGCCCCCACCCCAGCCTGGGTCCCAGGGAACTCACAGGACAAAATGGCCTTCTGCTGAGAGGACTGCAGAGCCGTGGCTTCCAGGGAGAACTTAAGGCAGGGAGGCAGGTGGAAGGTTTGAATAACGAGTCAGGGATGATAGAGGATGGCATGTGGAGAGCCCCAGAGGAGGGCTGCAGATGTTTCGGAGAGGGGGTTTGTTTGGGGAAGGGGAAGTACAGAGCAGGATATGGGTGACAGGGTAGAGAGACAAGGTGACTGGACAGTGGGGGCAGAAGGAAAGGGAGTGAGGCCTGGCAGCTTCAGCCTCAGGGAGCAAAGTGTGCCTTCCCTGGAAGAAGTAAGGTGACCAGGCTGTCCTGGGGGTGGGAAGATAAAGCCACAACAGCCCTGAGACCAGCTGCTCTTCCAGAGTTGTCCAAGAGGGACTTAACCTGAGCCATCTCTCATCCACGCATCCATTCATTCATTAATCACCCAGTGTTCGTGAGCCTTGCTTGGGTCTAGTGTGTCCACAGCCTTTCTACCACCTTAAATCCTTACCTGTCTGCCTGACCACCACCTCCCCTACTGCTGCCCCAGACTGTGCCCATCTAAGCTGTCAGTCACTGTCCTGCCTTCTCCCTAGTGCCGGTTGTCACCCCCCCCCCCGCCCCCGACAAGCAGGAGTTCCTTACCTGTGACATAGTACCTCAGATGAGTAATAATATCACGTTAGCTTGCCTACATCAAGCACCTACTCTCTCCAGGGCGTGGTGCTAAGCGCTGTACATGTATCATCTAATGTCACCCTCACCCTGTGAGGTAGACGATAGCATCTCCCCAGATAAAACAACTGAAGCTGAACTAACTTCTCCAACATCATAAGGCAAAGCCATGATAGAGCTGGCATACTGAGGTAGCTTGTATTATTTGTCCATTGTTACATGCCCTCTCTACACTCCTTAAGGGTCTTATACTCTGGTTGCTCTGGGTGAGGCCCTGTGATTTGCTTTGACCAATAGACTATGGGTGGGGTCACAGCTCCAAGTGGGGGCTTTCAGAAGCATCTCCTATCTCTACTCATCCCCTTGGGCTTTTGGCATATGTCAGGGAATTACCTAGGCCCTGGAATGAGAAGACACAGAAGCCGACTTCCACCTGTCTGGAGCCAGATCCGGCTGAGCCCAGCAGAGCCACAGACAGCCCACAGACCCACGAGCAAGAAAGACGTGTTCATTCTTATAAGCAGCGAAGACTGGGGAGTTTTTATTGCAGCAAAAGCTGACTAATACAGATTTTTCGGATTCCTGCCCCGATGCATCTTGGACACAGACACCAAGGCCATTCTGACTGGGTCTGGATGTGGACCTTCTCCACCCTCTTAGGAAAGGCTCTCTCTGCCTCTGTTCATCAAGCTGAGTCAGGCAGCCTATAGCTGTTCCAGTTGCTCTCTTCTTTTTCTTCCCCTCCCCTCTTCCTAGAAACAAATCTGTATGGACCTACCCAGTCTCTCAGCAAATCTCTCAAACCTGCCTCTCTGCTGGTCAGGCAGCTACATCAGTCAGACACAACTGGGTCCTCACAGGGTCAGGCAATCTATGGATCACATAGAGATGCTGGTTCTAAAAGATTCTTCCTCTGTGCTGTTATTATGCAACTCAATTAATAACGTAAAGCTAAAACAATGCCTAAGGATTTTTGGAAAATTCTTTCATTTTCCTCCTGCTGGCTCTCATGCCCTCTCCCTTGTGACCTCACATTCTCGAATGATTTGTCATATAAGTTTTTTTGCTAATTTATTTTTCAGTTGTTTTGTTTCTTCTGTTTCTCCCCCACCTAATCAGCTGCTGCTTCAATATAACCGTAATTTTCAAAACCAGTAGGACATGCAGTGAACAATATGCAGTAAAATTGATTAACTGAAACCCTTTAAAAAAAAAAAGTCCTAAAAGCTAATGGACTACTCTTTTTTTTATTCTAGCAGTCCTGTTACGTTCTGTGGGGTTTTCCCGCAAATGTGTTCTTAAATGTTGTATTCTGATAAGACTAAACTTTGTAGCGGCAAAGATTTGATTCCTTCAAAGTAGAACATGATTTTCTCTTAATGCCAAAGGCTCTGAAGTGAAAATTTATGTGTTGCTTATGCAGCATTCCTTCTTCTGATAAAATAATCCCATTTGCCTTGAGGACCCACCCTACCTCCCTCTCTGCCCCTGTGGTTTGGGAGGACGGAACCACACTCTCTGCTCCAGGAATGTGTCTGTGTCCCCCCAGGCTGTGTCCGGTCAGCACACTCTGGCATTGGTTCATTGGTCACATTAGTGATGTGATCTAATTTAGGCCCAGGGAGTGGGCCCAGGGAGGGAGCTGACAGGAGTGTGAGCTGGGAAGACACTCCAAACTTTGTTCCTCTAAACCCCAAGGGCTGGCCGTTGGCACGTTTATCATCAGTTCCTACGGCAGTCTTCAGCTGTCCTGATGTCTGCCCTCCCACATTCATTCAGCCAGCATTCACTGAGCACCTGCTGCGTGCCAAATGCTGTTCCAGACACCGGGAATGCAGTGTTGAATGTAAAACTTGCATTCTGATGGAAGGAGACAGACAAACCGTGAACATGTAAACAAATGGGTCATGATAAGTTCAAAGATGAACATACAACAGAGAGATATGATGGGGTGAATGGAGCCACCTTGGTGTTGGGAAGTGACACTAACAGGGACCTGGGACAAGAAGCAGACCACAGAACAAAGACTTGGGAAGAGCAGAGAGGAGGTGGTGTAGCTAGGACAGGGAGTCCCAGGGATTCTGGGTTCAGGCAAGGGGAGTGGCTGCCCCTGGGGTTTCTACTCCCCCACCCCTCATCGTGAGCCCCAGGGGACTGGAATGGAGCTCAGTCTCCTCAGCCTGTCCACTCTGCTGGCTCATCTTGTCTCCCAGGCCAGGTGCTCAGGGCAGAGCTATGAGAGTTCAGCTTCTTCACAGGTAACACCAACCCCTAATTCATGCAGGAAGAACCACCTTTCCCAGTACTCTCTCCATCCTTGGTCACTCTTCTCCCTTCTCCCTGAATTTCCAGCCCCTTTGATGAAAGCCCCGGGTCCTCAGGTCCTACCTGTCTGAGCCTCTGCCCTTTGTGTCTGCCCTTGTTAACTTCCTTTCCCCACACCACTCAGCAATTCTGTGTCTCATCAGTCCTGCTTGTTGCTTACTTTCTGCCCCGAGTCTCATTCCTGGTTTCTCTGCTGGTCATTGTCAGAGGTCTCTGACCTGCTTCTTCAAGCCCACAGCCTCTCCCTGCGCTGCTTACCCCCAGCATGGACCCAGCTCCTCTGCAATTCCCCAAAGCACAGCTAGCACCTGGCGCCAGTGTTTAATGAAACCTTCCTAAGGGCTGGGGGTGACAGGAGTGACTGCAAGACAAACAGATCATAAGAAACTGAAAATCCTATATCAGGGAAAGAAACATCCACCTCAGGTCATAGTTGTCTCTGCCAGTGGGAACCTGCCTGCAAGGAAGACACTTTACTTCATTAAGCAGAACAATACAGCCTCTCAGGCCAAGGTAAGGTCTGGGCCTTTAAGCCCCCCCAAGGGACTCCTACCCCCAAGAGCTTTTCCCCCAGGGCCTTGCAAATACTCCTATAGGCGATTCCTGCAGCAGGGAGCTGGGCCGACTGGAAACACAAAGCTGAAGTCAGCTGTCTTTCCACTGCCAAGTGGTGAGTATGCCTGGAGGGGCTCCTGGTTCTAATTTACGCAAAGGCCCAGTGTTAACAGCACTGTGCAGAGAGATGCATTCCATGGCCAACTATCAGTCAGATTTTTCAGAAAAGAGCAGATACTCAAATAAGAGAAAAGTGTGCTGATAGGTGTTTTTGTTTGGTTTTGGTTTTGCTTTTGCTTTTTTTTGGATGTTGTGGGAAGCTGAGATGAAAAGTTAATGGTAGGGGGGGCACCTGGGTGGCTCAGTTGGTTAAGCATCCGACTCTTGATTTTAGGTCAGGATCTCACAGTTTGTGGGATCAAGCCCCGAGTCGGGCCCTATGCTGATAGCACAGAGACTGCTTGGGATTTTCTCTCTCCCTCTCTCTCTCCCTCTGCCCCTCTCCCACTCATGCACACATGTTCACACACTCTGTCTCGCTCTCTCTCTCAAAATAGATAAGTAAACATTAAAAAAAAAAAGTTAATGGTAGGAATAATGCCCAAAATGTTGATATTGTGAATAACTTAATATAAGCCTCTAAATCTTTGGGGGAAAGAAAGTGTCTTATGTCATAACCTTTTTTCAAACAACAAACATATTTAAGGATCTCTCTCTCACACAGAAAACTAAGCTATAAGATATTATATTATTTTTAAATTACCACATATTTAATGGACTTTTCAAAACGTAGTTCTGTTCAACCTATTAGATGTATTTATTCCATACAACGACATCCCAGTGTTTAAGCTAATTCTGAGAACTTCTCCTAAGTTAAGGGAAACACATCCATAATCACAGAAGGAAAAGGGAGCATGATAGGCCTGAGTAATTTATGGGGGAGACCCCTGCCTGAGGCCACCATGCAGTGGGTATTTTCTCTCTCATGGTATCGCAATAGACTATGAATTCTACAGCTGTTCTCTTTGGCCTGTGTAAACTCAGTGTGGTTGACCATCTCCTGGGTCATACCTACTGAAGGGAGTATCCACCACTCAGTTCAGTGAGGCTGGTCCCAACAGGTGCCCGGGAAGGAGGTCCCCCTCAGTGCCTGCCCTCCCTCCCTTAGGTAGTCTATGCTAGCAATGTCCACAGCCCCTCGGTTGTTTCCTTCTCATTTTAAGCCACTCTCCTTAGGCAGGAGAACTCAGATTTTACCAGGTCTCCCTCCTTCAAAAGCTTCCACTGGCTGGCCATGCCTATTTATAGTGCCTAAATTAATTTTCTATTTTTCACCTTTTCTCCTGATGCTTCCTTAACCTGCTGTACCTTTCCTCTACATTCTTACCATATAAATCCTACATAATCCTCAGGGTTTAATAAGTGCCACCTCCTCTGTGAAGTCTTAAGTGAACTACACCCCACCTAGAATGAAGTGCTCCCATGATACTGTGATTGTGATTCATATTGATCACTTACTGCCTCTAGCTTTTGCTTTCTAGTGCGTTAGAGTCATCTGTCTTCTCTCTTAACTGTGAACCCCTTGAGGTCTGAGATTACGCTTCCTCCCCATGGTGAAAAGTAGGAGCTTTCATTATTCACCCAGTTGATGTATTTAGCTGGCATGAGCTCATTGCTGGATCTTTACTGCAGAGGGTGATTGAGCCTTTCCTCTGTGGTCCCTAGAGAAGTTTCCAGAATGTGATCATCAACAGGCAGGAGGGGGACTGGTCAGTGTGAGAGTCCTGAGGGAGGATTGAGACACATAGAGTCTGCACAGCTCTTCAAAGTGGGTAGAAGCACTCAGAGGGGAGGGTACAAGTCACCCACACGTGCAGCAGGCTGAATGCGTCTCCCTTCAAGGTCTCCCTTATGTCAGGCAAATAAAAGCTAGAGGATACTGGGGTCTTGTTGTTTAGCCAGAAAATGCCTACCATCTGTAAGTGGTAATGGTGATATCCTGGAGTCAATTTCACAGGTGAGCAGATCGAACATCCATTTTATTGTATACTAAACATTGGTGGGTTGGGTTGTAGTTATGACTCTTCATTCATTATCTCTTTGGTATTTATATTTCTTGCTCTTCATTATTTTTCAGAGTTCCATTTGTCCCTTTTTAGGAAATTCTGAATGTAAATGCTCTCATCCTGTCTCAGGACCAGCCAAATAGAGCTCTCAGGAGCCAAAACCAGCTACCTCCTCCCCACTGACCAACACTTCTGCAAGGCCAGGGTAAATGAGGACTATAAAGGCAAGAGGGGTGCTTCACCTGCTCCTACATGGTTGCTCCACCCTGGTTTCCCTGCTGTCCTATCCAGTCTCTGCACTGTTTGCAGGGTCCAAGTCCTAAAGTACAAATCTGACCACTTCAATAGCTGCCCTTTGTTCAGATCAAGATCAGGTCCCCTATCTTGCTATCCATGGTCCTCTGTGACCCTGCATCCATCTCCTCCTTGTACTTTATGTTGATGCCATGCCCACTATCTGGTGGCCCACCCCATACTTTTTGTTCACCCCCATGCCCTTGCTCCTGATTTGACTTCTTGTGCTGTCCTTGCTACCTCTCTTTGCTTGGCTACATCCAGCTCATCTTTTAAGCATCTGATCAGTTGTCATCTTCTTTAGGAAGCATTCTGGAGATCCTCCTACTAGGTGTTAAATGTCTCCTGTATGTGTTCTCGCCCACTGGTCCCCTGTGCCTACCCCTACCATAGCATTTGGTGCCACTTGATATTATTTGTGTACGTGTCATCTGCAGTACAGCCAGCTGCTCCTTGAGGATAGCAATTGTTATTCATCATTGTGTAACCAGTACCTGGCAAAGTACCTGGCACAAAGTCAGCATTGAATAAATTCTTGTTGGATAGAATTCCAATTTCTTCTATCTTACAGCTTGGAAAATGATTGTTGATTTCTTAGATGGACTCTGCATGTCATATTTTGAAAACTACAGCTACAGTGGTTCTATTAATTTATAAAAGTAACCCAGTGTTAGCTCTGAAAGCCAAAGAAGCTCCACTTTCTTGAGGAGAAAATGAGCTCTACCTACCTTCCAGCTCTCAGTTCTCCAAGTGCAAGGCAGCACCCGTGAGAATTACAGTAATGCTGAGTTCCCAGTCTTTGTCTCAGGTGAGATTTGTGACAACAAAAATGCCCAGAGCGTTCTCATAAAGGTCTCTGTGACAGAATCATCTTAATTTAAAAAACAGATTGGGGGGGGGGGGGGGTACCTGGGTGGCTCAGTCAGTTGAGTGCCCCATTCTTTATATCAGGTCAGGTGATGATCTCAGGATCGTGGAATTGAGAACTGCAACATGGAGACTGCTTAAGATTTTCTCTCTCCCTCTCCCTCTGCCTCTCCCCCCAATCAAAAATTAAAATAAGACAAGACAAGACAAGGTAAAATTAAATTAAATTAAATTAAATTAAATTAAATTAAAATAAAATAAAATAAAATCTAGTCACTTTAAAAAACAAACAAAACAAAAGAGGTTGGAAGAACCATGACCATGTCCTCTAGAATTTCTCCATGTTTGGACTTAATGATGCTGGCTGCTTATCTCTGCAATCTTTCAAGATGCCTCTTTGCATTATTTGCATCATTTACTGTCTATATTGTGACATTCTATTCAAGTCATACTCAATCAAGTTTCCTTTAAAACAATCACTTTGCAGAAGGATGTGGGGGATTTAATCATTTCTTTATCAACAAATATTGATTACCTACAATGGGTATACATCTGTGAGAAAAAATAGACAAAAATTCTTACCCTAGTGGAGCTTAATTCTAGCAGGAAAACCAGAAAAGAAACATCGTAAAGTGAGCATATTCTGTATTATTGAAGCTAATAGTCACTAATCAATAAAAAGAAAAATAAAATAGGGCAAGTAAGGGGGGACCAGAAGTATGGTAGTGGTTTTTTTGGTTTGTTGGTTGGTTGGTTGGTTGGTTGGTTGGTTGGTTGTGTTTGGTTTTGTTTTGTTTTTTAAGAGAGGGGGTGGTAATTTTAATAGAGATAACATAGCTCTCATGGAGAATTAAAACCTCTGAGCAAAGGAGATGAGGGAGGAAGTCACATGTATATGCAGGCTGATGGGGAATGACCAATACAAAGGCCTTAGGGAAGTTTGTACATGGAACACTGAAAACAATGTGGGGGTTGCAAGGGTGAGGGAGGGAAATAAGAGATGAGATCAGAAAAGTAAGAGGTGGGCAGGGCTCAGATCACATAAAACCTCACAGATCTCTATAAGGATTCTAGTTTATACTCTGAGATGAACAGGAAGCCATTGCAGGATTTTTGAGAGATGTGGGTGTGCCTGGGTGGCTCAGTTGGTTAAGCGTCCCAACTTCGGCTCAGGTCATGATCTCATGGTTCGTGGGTTTAAGAGAGATGTGACGTGATCTGAGGTCATAAGTGATCCCTTTGATTCTGTGTTGGCAATAGACTGTAGGGGGCAGGGGTAGAAGGGGGGAAATCTGCTAGGAGTCTGCTGCTATTATCCAGACAGAAACAGTATAGGCTTGGACTGGTGTAGAAGTGGGGTAATGGTGAGAAGTGGTTACACTCTGGATATATTTTTGGAAGGAGACCTATAGGATTTCCTGATGTAGAGTATGACAGAGAGAAGTGAAGGATGATTTCAATATTTTGGGCCTGAGCACCTGGAAGTGAACTGAGAAAGACAGCAGCAGGTCAAGCACCTGTACAGGGCAATCAGATATTGAATATTTACAGGGAGACATCAAGTGGAAGTTAGATGCAGAAATCTAGAATTCCAGATAAAGGTCAAACTGATGTTGTAAAGATGGTTGACATATAAATGGAGAAGAGAAGAAGTCCAAGGATTAAAAACTGGGACATTCCAACACGTAAAGCTAGGAAAAAAAGAGAAACCAACAGAGACTGAGAAGGAGAAAGTCATTGAAATGGTTAGAAAACCAGGAGTGTCCAAAGACAAGAGAGAAGAAATTGTTTCCAGGAGAAGGGAGTTATCAGATCTGTCAAAGGTTACCAATAAGTCAAATAAGATGAAGACTGAGAACTGACATGGACTTTATCAATGTGCTGGATATTGGTGACATGGGATACTGCATTAATGGTGTCCTTCCAAAATGCTAATCTACCCACAATCTTTTTTGGAAAGAATCTTTGCAGATATATTCAGTTACATTAAAATAAGGTCTTATTGGATTAGGATCGTCCTTAAATTCAATGACTAGTGTCCTTATGATAAGAAGACCATGTGAAGACACAGAGAGAGCTAGCAAGGAGAATGCAGTGTGACAGCGGAGCAGAGATGGTGGAGTGATGCAACTAAAAGCCGAGGAACACCATGATGGTTGGCAACCACCAGAAGCCAGGAAGAAGCCAGGGAAGGATTCTTCTGTAGAGTCTTTAGAAAGAGCACAGCCCCAATGACACCTTGAATTCAAACTTCTGGCCTCCATAACTGTGAGAGAATAAATTCCTATTATTTTAAGTCCCCCAGTTTGTTGTATTTTGTTATGAAAGCCCTAGGAAATGGAGGCACTTGATGCCTCAGCTTGGGCTGCCGTGACAAAATACCACAGACTGGGGGGCTTATACCACAGACATCTATTTCTCACAGTTCTGGAAGCTGGAAGTCAAAGATGAGGTACCCCCAGGGTTGGGTTCTGGTGAGGACTCTCTCCCTCGCTTGTAGATGGCTGCTTTCTCACTGTGTCCTTACATGGCAAGTGGAAAGAGAGGAAGAGCACCAGCTCTCTGATGTCTCTTATATGGTGCGCTAATCCCATCATGATGACCCCATCCTTGGGACTTCATCTAACCCTAACTACCCTGCAAAGATCCCATCTACAAATACCATCACGGTGGAGGTTAGGGCTTCAATATATGAATTTTGTGGGGTATACAATTCATTCCATAGCACTTGGTAAAGTAGTCCTTTTACATCTTTGTTCCTTGATTTCCTCATCTGTAAAATGGGGATAATAATAGTACCCACCTCAGAGAACTGTGGTGAGGAGAAAAGGAATTCATAGATGTAATATCCCTAGAACAGTATATACTAAATGCTATATATGATATTAGCTATTACAATGATTTATGAAACTAATCATTTTGTTTTGAAATTAAAGTACTCATTTTCATTTTTTCCATGTTTAATTCTCAATTAGTTCACTAATTTGACAGATTATATTTCCCTAAGCTGCTAAACACTGATTTCACACTTAATCAAATTCTCTTAAACATTTCAAATTAAAGAAAAGACCTTATACATCTAGCAAGTAAAATTCTCCTAATACTTAAACACTGTTTAAGCAATTGATTGGCTAATTTCCCTAAACATTTCAAACTGAAGTCACAAATCTAAAGAGTGATTACATCAGACACTTCAAACATCTAACACAGTAGGTGTTAAACAAAATTGTTCTCAAGCACTGTTAACTCTTCCAATGCTAATAAATAAAATCGTATACTGTTAGATTAAACTACTTTAAGCATTTCAACATCTTAGAAAATAAATTTCTAAACTTAGTATATTGGATTTTCCTGAGCATTTAAATGTTCAGTAAATTTAACAAGTCAACTTTTCCTAAATGTATCTATTAAAATCATAAATCCTGTAATTTTTAATATATTATTATAAGCACTTACCTCAACATAAAGCAGAACTGTGATAACAAAATGTGTTCTTACACTCAAATAAATATAACTTACACAAAAAAGCATCATTACTTCATTGTTTGGAATTCTTGTTTGTTATACCTTGCTGGTGTTACAAAGTTAATTTTCTAAATAATACGATCAGAATTACCAAGTCTTTGGTAGCACCTGAGATTACAGATGGCCATTGAGAGGTCCAAGTCCCAAACTGCAAAGGTAGGATACCTGTGCATGGACATGGGGAAGGGCATGGATGGCCCCCTGGAATATTTCACCAGAGCTGTGCTTTAACAAAGCAAGTCCCTTCTTATGTTGGCTTATAGTTGGCTTCTAGCTGTACTGTCAGTGGGAGAACACCATGCTTTTTTAGTGGGATTGCATGTCACAATCCAGTGCATCTCATATATCCTAGGAACCTTTCAACTTTCACCCTGACCCAGTTTTTTTTATAACTTTTTTCCTTTTTCTTCTCCGACTTGGGAAAATGGAATCCTGTACACATGCACATGTGCGAAAGTGCGCGCACGCGCGCACACACACACACACACACACACACACACACAGTCTCTCCCCCACCCCACCCCCCCCCCCCACACACACACACATAGCAATTTCAATCAGGCTTCTTGATGAGACTTCATTTACTCTCTTTTCTTCCTCAGTGGCCTGTTTCTCTAGCCATTTACTGACAACTGCAAGCTCTTGAAGATAGGGTGTGCATTGGTCATCTTTGTGTTTCTAGTAGTCCTCACATTTGCCTGGTGCTCCATAAATGTTTGTTGAATGAATTAATGAATAAATGTAACAAATTATAAACTCGGAGTAACAAACTCCAAATATCAGCTCAACTCCCATCAGGTAGAGTAAGCTTTGCCTTGCAATAATTCACTAACTTGGCCCTTCATCTGGAAACTGTGACAGGACTCTCCTATACCTTTTTAATGACACCTCACTTATAGCCCTTGCTTCTTGCTTGTTTCTGATGAACCCTTCTCAGTAACAATGTACATGTCACGCATGCCGCCACCATTCACCACCTTTCCCCTCAAGGTTGACTTCACAGTGGATGTTAATACACTTTCCTATGAAGTCTGTACTGTTCAGAATTATCCTCTGAATTGGAAATCCTTTTTAGAAAGACTCTGTGATGGGGTGCCTGGGTGGCTTAGTCGGTTAAGCATCCAACTTCGGCTCAGGTCATGATCTCACAGTTCGTGGTTTGGAGCCCTGCATTGAGCTGTTAGCTCAGAGCCTGGAGCCTGCTTTGTATTCAGTGTCTCCCTCTCTCTCTGTCCCTACCCCACTCATGCTCTGTCTGTCTCTCTCTCTCTCAAAAGTACAAATAAACATTAAAAAAAATAAATAATAAATTAAAAAAAGAAAGGCGCCATGATGTAGTTGGCATTCAGGGTACGATAATTTGCTGTCCTGGGCATGGTACTTAAGAGCATACATTATGAACCCGTAAACACATGATAACAGATCCTGGCTCTGCCATTCACTACCTTTGTTATTTGGCCTTTCTCAGACTCAGTTACCTCTGTAAAAGTGTTACTAATATTTATCCCAGAGGGTCCAGGCAAGCATTGAATGAAGTAAGCCATGCAAAGCTCTTAGGATAGAGAAGAGCACTTGAGTGCCCCACAAATAGTAGTTACTACCCAAGTGGACTCTCCTTTTCCAGCTATCACCCCAGTCTCCTGACTAAAAGAATAGTCACATTCACCCTGCTTTATTTCTTTAACATGATTCTTAAAAGGGTGAGGGGCAATGAAGAATAAAGAATGCCTGCTTCGGGGAAAGAAAAAAGAAGCTAATCATATTGTAAGCAGGAGGGCCTGATGTTTCTTCATATATTTCCAAAGCAGTGCTAAGTAATAGTCAACAAAATCATGAGATTTTTGTGATTTTTAAATAAAAATTTTAAATACAAGCTTAACAATAATAAGCCCATGTAAGATTGAATCATGTAATGAGTCACTTCAATTTTTGACAAACCTCTTAGTTCAAAGCCCTTAGATACTTCCTGTAATCAAAACCCATTTTCAAATTCACAGAAAGATATTATCTAATGATCCACTCAGTCTTTTCATGTTCTTAATTTGGGGTCAGTTTCAATGGCCTGTCTCACATCAGCTGTCATTTTTGTGATCGAAATGTCACTTCACATTACGGTTTTCATTGAGACAGTTCTCATCTTTGGTTTCAATTCAATTTAATTCAAATCGGATCTGTATGTCTCAGGACAATTCAATTCACTTAAATTCCCCTCTGTTCTGATAAGATTGTACCCACTACTTCCTGTTGATGCCACTGAAGTTCCTGATACCTTCCAAGCCCCTGGTGCTTCCTGGGAGGGCACTGGTCTGATAACAAGGACACTGCTGCTTCTGCCCACTGAGATGGGCCTGGTGCCAGCCCTGGAACCAGCTAGGCCAGACTTATGGCCACCAATGTTTGTGCTGCCACTGCTGTCTCTAGTGTTGGTGCTGTCAGTCTCTACCACCCCATCCCCCCACCAAAGCCCTACTGGGTCAGTACTCTTCTGAACTGTAGAAAAATCTTTCCTTACACTTTATTTTATAGAAATCTGGGCTGAGAAACAGCTCATTAGGTAGTAAGAGTATGGGAAGTTGTTGTAATTTACTTCGTTTTCTTTGGTTTTGTTGAGCTTTTCCAGTCTTTCCCCCCACAAAAGACAAACAAAAGAGGTTGGGCCACAGCACAATTCACCCATGCCACACTCAAAACTACCCTTCCCTTGTAACAACTGAACTACTTTTTCCACACCTGAATTGTATATCTGACTTTCCCTAGGAAAAGTTCATTTCCAAGAAGCTTCTCTTGCAAGACCCCTGGCAGAGATGACCACACCACCATTCCACCAGACATCAAAACTCCTTTATCCTGTCACCTTGTGGGCTGGAAGACCAAAAACATTCTGGGGCCTTCATGGCACTGTCCAGAGTAAGAACACAAAGGATACTGGGAGCAGACAGGATCAGGGCCCAGAAAATAAACCCAACCATAGAAGAGGGAGATCCAGCTAAAGAAGGGAATAGGCACCCCACAGTATTCCCAGGGGCTGTGTTTGATTCCAGTTTTCCACAAGGAAACTCACCAAGTGAGCAAAACCCAGCTGTGGAGGTCAGGTCAGAGCTGCCCTATAATTTGGCCATTTGGCTGCTTCAAATGGAGAGGAGAAACTAAGGTCAGAACAGGGAAGACTGAGGTTGTGCATAAAATTGAGGGGGCAAATGAAGTACATGGGCAGGTCACTAGCCGGGGGAATCCAAATGGAGTAGTAAGGTTGGAAGCTGTAAGTGGGCTGTGGTATCTGCTGCATGCTACTGGCTCAGACTAGGGTTTCTTAGTGTTCCTTCTGATTTAGAGTATCTAGAAAACCAAGGCAGAAGCTCAGATGTGTAGACTGGACTTACAGAGTGAATTTAGGAACAATGTAATTGCTGAAGCATAGACTTTGAAGTTACAAGTCTTGGGTTCAAATCCTAGCTCTGACTCATAGTAACAGTATGGCTTTGGGCAGATTAATCTTTCTATATTTTTATGTCCTCCAGTAAAGAGCCTCATAGGGTCCTTTTAAGGATTTGTAAAGTGCATATCTGAGCACCTGGCACATAATAGGTACTCAAAACCTGAAGGAATATGGCACGTGGCCTAGTTGGCTAATAGCACAATTAATTCTTTGGTGAGGCTAAGCCTGTTGACAGTTTGCCTTCCCAGATAAGGAAAGACTCAGGGACTGGCAAGCTGGGCCTGCAGGTATGGGTCTCACAGCTGAGAGAAGGGGCTCTGAAAAGATCCTGCAGGATGTGGGTGGTAGGCTGGGAAGGAGAGCCATTCATGGGGTGCTCCAGAGCATTAGCTGGTCTGGGAAGGTTGTTTTGAATCACAATATAAGACAAATATCCATTCACAGTTTCCTCCTAGACTCAGGAAGGAACATCCCTTTCCCAGGGGTATGGGTGTGCCCAAGCCCAGGCACACACTTTACATTCGACGGTCACAGTCTGTCTACAGTGTATGCTCTAGCTTTTATTGCTCTAAGTTATAGCCTCACATGTGAACATTTGATCCTTGAAATGCAGTCCATGTATTCTAGTTTCACAATGTTTGTGAATCTCCCATAGTTAATATGTATATTTTTTGTTATTGCTGTGTCCTTGGGACTGATTCCAGTTTTCTTTCTCTCTGGGACAGCAGCATTAATACCCCTAATCTATACTGGAAGATGCCCTGAGTTTAAATTAAATTGATGCTCCACTGAGTGTGAAACATGAGAGATCCTGCTACTCTAAGTCTGGACTCCACTGAAAGAGCTCATCCTTCTCAGCTTGAAGAAAAGGAATGGATGTGGCACCGCACAGACGCCCCTCTCTCCTCCCCAGCCTTACTTCCTCCCCTTCTATTCCTCACTCCAAATTCTGCCACTTCCTCCAATGGGCCAAACATACACCTTTCCTGCTTTTGTGCCTTTGCACAAACTCTTTCCTCTGCCCAAATTGGCCTTCCCTCCTTCTCTCCTGATGGACTTCCCTTTAGCCTAAACAGCCCAGCTTGACTTATCCTTCAGAATCCTCTCTGTAGACCTCCTCAATCCCCTTGTCCTTCCCTATGCATTTTATGTACAACTCTGTCATTCAGCTTCTCATATTCTAACTTCTCCCCCTGTGAGCCCTTTGAAAAGGCAGCATGTGTCTCACTCATGGTATCTATATCCCCAGCAACTATCACAGTGCCTAGCACTTATTTGGTGCACATTAAAAAATGTATGGGTGATTTGTAGTATATCTTGAAATCTAGAATTCTAATACCTCCAGCTTTGTTCTTCTTCTTTATTTACTTATTTATTTTTTGAGAGAGAGAGAGAGAGAGACAGAGTAAAGCAGTGGAGGGGCAGAAAGAGAGGGAGACAGAATCCAAAGCAGGCTCCAGGCTCTGAGCTATCAGTACAGAGTCCAATGCAGAGCTTGAACTCGTGAATTGTGAGATCATGACCTGATCTGAAATCAGATGCTTAACAAACTGAGCCACCTAGGCGTCCCTGCAGCTTTGTTCTTCTTTCTCAAGATTGCTTTGGCTATTCAGGGTCTTTTGTGGTTCCATACAAATTTTAGCATTATTTGTTCTAGCTCTATGAAAAATGTTGTTGGTATTTTGATAGGGATTGAATTGAATCTGCAGATTGCTTTGGATGGTATGGACATTTTAATAATATTAATACTTCCAACCCATGAGCATTGGAATATCTTTCCACTTGTTTGTGTTGTCTTCAATTCCTTTCATCGGTGTTTTAGTTTCAAAGTACAGGTCTTTACCTCCATGGTCGTGTGACCATGCTAGGTATTTTATTCATTTTGGTGTAATTGTAATGGGGATTGTTTTCTTAATTTTTCTTTATGCTACTTTGTTATTAGTGTGTAAAAATGCAACACCTCTCTGTATATTAATTTTGTATGTGAAACTACTGAATTCATTTATCAGTTCTAATAGTTTTTTGGTAGAGTCTTTAGGGTTTTCTCTATACAGTATCCTGTCATCTGCAAATAGTGAAAGTTTTATTTCTTTTTACCAGTTTAGATGCCTTTTATTTCTTTTTTGTTTGATTGCTACAGCTAGGACTTCCAGTACTATGTTGAATAAAAAAGTGGTAAGAGTGGATATTCTTGTCTATTTTCTGATCTTAGAAGAAAAGCTCTCAGTTTTTCACCATTGAGTATCATATTATCAGTGAGTTTGTCATATATAGCCTTTACAATGTGGAGATATATTCCCTCTAAACCCCAAAAAGTATGGTACAGATACAAAAATAGACCCATGGATCAATGGAACAGAATAGAGAGCCTAGAAATAAACCCATGCTTATATGGTCACTTAATCTATGACAAAGGAGGCAAGAATATGCAATGGGGAAAAGACAGTCACTTCAATAAATGATACTGGGCAAACTGGACAGCTACATGCAAAAGAATGAAGCTGGACCACTTTCTTATACTGTGCACAAAAATAAACCCAAAATGAATGAAAGACCTAAATGTGAGACCTGAAACCATAAAACTTCCAGAAGAAAATATAGGCAGTAATTTCTTTGACATTGGCCTTAGCAACATTTTTCTAGATATGTCTCCTCAGGCAAGGGAAACAAAAGCAAAAATAAACTCTTGGGACTACACCATAATAAATTTTTGAACAGTGAAGGAAACCATCAACAAAACAAGAAGGCAACTTATGGATGGGAGAAGATATTTACAAATGATATGTCCAAAAAGAGGTTAATATGCAAAATATATAGATAACTTCTATAATTCAGTACCAAAAAACTCCACAAATAATCCTATTACAAAATGAGCAGAGTACCTGAATAGACATTTTTCTAAAGAAGACATACAGATGGCCAACAGGTACAAGAAAGGATGCTCAACACCACTAATCATCAGGGAAATACAAATCAAAACCATAATGAGATATCACTTTACACCTATAGAATGGCTAGAATCAAAAACACAAGAAATAAGAAGTGTTGGTGAGGATGTGGAGAAAAAGGAACCCTTGTGCACTGTTGTTCACTGTTAGTGGGAATGTAAACTGGTGCAGCCACTGTGGAAAACAGTACTGAGGTTCCTCAAAAAATTAAAATTAGAAATGCCATATGATTCAGTAATTCCACTAAACTCCAAAGAAAATTCCAAAATTCCAAAGAAAACAAAAACATTAATTAACTTGAAAAGATACATGCACCCCTATGTTTATTGAAGCAGTACCTACAATAGCCAAGATACGGAAGCAGCCCAAGTATCCATCGATTGATGAATGGATAAAGAAACTGTGATGTGTATGTGTACACATATATAATGGAATATTATTCAACCATAAAAAAGAATGGTATTTTGCCATTTTGTGACAACATGGATGGACCTAGAAAGCATTATGCAAAGTGAAATAAGTCATAGACAAATACCATATGATTTGACTTCTATAGGGAATATAAAACACAAAACATATGAATAAACCAAAAAAAAAAAGTCTCTTAAATACAGAGAACAAATTGGTGGTTGCTAGAGGGGAAGCAGGTGGAGGGGATGAGAGAAATACATAAAGGGGATTGAGAAATACAAACTTCCAGTTCTAAAATAAATAAGTCATGGAGATGAAAAGTACAGCATTGGGAATATAGTCAATAATATTATAATAACATTGTATGGCAACAGATGGTGACTACACTTACCATAGTGAGCACTGAGTGTTGTATAGAATTGTGAATCAATACATTGTACACCTAAAACTAAAATAACACTGTATGTTAATCATACTTCAGTTTTAAAAATAAAAGAATATATATGGATGAAAACCAAAGCATTCTCTTTGTTTCTTCTTCCTACAGAAACGATGACTATTGGTAAGAGGATTGTTTGTGCCGAGGACACAGTGGGACAACCACCTTACAAAGATCTTAAGTAACTTTTCCCATCCAACAACACCCGGACGACTGCAGTGACCAAATGCTGAGCTGTAACCACAGCAATAACTGGCCCTCTTTCCATATTAGGTTTGGTGAATATGAATGGCCTGGCCATCCTCAAGTGGCCTAAGGTGGTGTGCTGCAGGGGAAGCATGACTGTCATGGCCAAGAACCAAGATTGGACTGTGGAAGAAACCACCTGATGTAGTGAGAACACTAAGAGTACCCTAGAGCACTGGGATTCTTAGTGATTAACACGAGGCCCTTGGTGATGGGGTCATAGCACCTGCTCTGGCAATGTCACTCTGACATGATGTTATTTGTTTGAATGCCCTGGAAGGACAGAATAGTTAAAAATATATCCAGGTGCTAAATAGGCAGCAGATCTAATTCATACTGGACTACCTTTGAGCTAATAACTGTCTTCAGAAAATAATTTTACCCCAAGAAGTGCTCCAGCTTTGCAAGGAATAGACCCAGGAGAGTCAGAGGATAAACAGGCTGTTCCCCTAGAGAAAATCTAGTGCAAGGAGAGCTAATTCACAGCAAATTCACTGCCCCCTCCCATGCACATGGCAGAGAGTACCAGTTGATCATAGATGTCTCTTGTGCTGCACCTAGATTCTGAGGAGCCAGAATCCTCAACAGAGTTTTCTAGATGGCCAGCAGCCACTTCCTTGCAACTGGTGTTGACATTAGAATGAAAGCTAATTGCCATCTATCTCTGTTAGGGAGGCAAGCATCTCAATGGCATAAGCATTCTGGATTACCCTTTCAGGGCATATTTGTCCACCAGGGGAACGGCGTCAAGAACAGGTGTACCATTGTGTGAGATGAGTTGATGGAGAGGTAACACAACCCTCCCCTGAGAAAGGCACAACTTTTGGGCCTTCTTGGCCTGAGTGCTTTCTGGGGTATTTCCATATGCAACAACCCAGGGGCATAGCCTTGGGAAGCCACAGACAGGTTTCCTTTCACTTCCAGACACATATATCACTTTCACAGCACTTGGGGAATGGAAATACCTACAAGAGTGAAGGTCAAGGGCTCTCCCCGGGTATCTCATTCATTACTCAGCTTTTCCTTTGTGACCACATCAGCCAACCCACTGCCAGCTCTGCTCCTCATCCTCATTGCTTCTGCCTCCATACAAATGAAACCAAAGGCCTTAGCATACCTTGGGGTGGGGGGAGGAGGTGGCTGTTACCTAGTGGTCCTCTCTCTCCCATCATGGGTGCAAGGTAATTGGGTATCCCAACCACACATTGCACCACTTCTCCAAGATAACATCCTGGGAAGCTCATTATCTTTGTCTGAATTAACATTTCACTATGGGGCTAACTGGGTAGAAGCAGGATCATTGCATGTCTTCAGAAAGTTCTTATTGCCACAGCTGCCTGGTTTAAGAAACTCTACACTGATTTCACATCTAAATAGAGGCCTTTGGTTCTGTAAGGAAGTGTTAACCACACTTCAGCTTCATGTGTTCCCCAGCCTGCCTAGTCCATTTCCATCTCTGATTGGCTTTCAACAACCGGGATCCAAAGAGAACCCAAGGTTCTGCCTGCATCCGATGACATGAGAATTCAACTTTCCTTGCCCAAGGTTCCACTCTGACTCTTCCTCCCCATTCAGACATCCTCCACCATACCAGTGTTCCAAACCAAAGCATGAAGGACATGTGCCAGCTGGATAGCCAGCAGATATACTGTCTCTAGAGCCAGGCAGATGAGCCCAGAAGAATGGTCCCAGAGAAACCAGGCTGGCCACAGCAGATATCAGGCAGCCATCCCAATAAACTTTGGCATGTCCTTGGCACTGAGAACCTGGGTAGGAGATCCTGGGGCAGCTGTGCCTATTGTTCCCCCCCACCCACCCACCCAAAGATCTTCCTGCCCAGAGAGCTAGCAGCCCTGGGTACTACTGAGTATGTTACTGGCTTATTGATATGAAACAGAAGGTGGCTTTGTAGGAGCCAGCAGGCAAAGAAGCCTGTCTGCATGGCAGGCAGGTGGCTTTGTGTCTAGAAAGCTTTATCTAGCCAGTCCAGCTGTGGCCAGAGGCCATTTTGAATTTGAATTCCCTGAACCCATCAGCAACTCTGCCTCCGTTCTCTTGCATTCTGTTTGGTTTCCCTTTAGTTTCCTAGTAAATGTTCCTTTTGAAAAACTCCAACCTTGTCTCATTGAACTTGAAGGGAAGGGGATTCTCCAGCCTCTTTTCCAAGATGGAAAAGGAAATTAACATACCTTGAAAAAATGGAAATGGCAGTGATAGGGTCAGATATTGGGAGAAGACCTTGGGAAAAGCTGGTGCCAAAAGATGGGAGAGGCCAAGTGTCTCCCCTACCCACCTGGCACTGATTCTCAGCCCCTTCCTCTTGCTGCCTTTGTCTTCAAGCTGATGTGCCTTGGATGTGTGTAGCTACCTAAGCTTCTCCCCTCCAGTGAGCTGAGCACATTCAATGGGTGATATGCTGTCCAGGAAGTACACTGGTACACAATCAGAGCAGGAATAAGGGAGAGAGGGATAGGCGTGGTTTCTACAATGTGGATGTTTTCAAAATGCTCCAATTATCATGACTCTAAATGGAATGACTTAGTCCTCATGACCATTAATAGAACTAAATTGCATATGAAAATAAGAAAGTTATGCATGTTTTCATACTTAAGCCAAGGAGACTGACAAAAGATAGATGTGGAAAGCTATCTTCATGGCCATCCTGTCCTGCAATGGTGGATGTCCCAGTTATCTATCACTGCGTAACAAAATACAAAGCTTACTGATTTATAGGGGAAGTTATTACCCCTCATGGTTATGTGAGTTGTCTGGGCTTGGGTGATTGCTTTCTCTTGGAGTCCCATGGTTACTATCAGATGGCAGCTGAAGGTGGCATCATCTCAATGCCCGACAAGGCAGAATATTTATGATGGGTTTATCACTTACATGTCTGGCTCCTTCACTGGGATAACTGGAACAGCTGGTTGCTGTTTGGGCTTCTCCATATAATCTCTCCACATGATTAGTTTGGGCTTCCTCACAACATGGAGGTTTCAAGGCAGTCAGACTGTTTGCATAGCACTGGCTTCCCCAGAGCTAACATTCCAAGAGGTCCCAGTAGATGCTGCAAGGTTCTTCTAAATAACATTTGAAGTATCACAGAGTCATCCCTGCCACATACTACTGGTCAAGAGCAAGTCATCAGGCCAGCCTAGATTGGGGGGAAGAGATTACACAAGAATGGACTATCAGAAAGTGTGGCTCACGAGGGCTACTTTGGAAATAGTGGGGTTAGGAGTGGAGAGGGAAGTGTCACTGAATCAGAAGCCTTCCTGGATAGCTCGTATTTTCAAAGCACATGTAAGTCTTAATACATACAATGGTGGGGGGGGGGGGGTGAGTGTGGTAGTAATAAAGGGCAGAGGAGGGGGGAAGGGCTATCCATGGACACTTAAATAGAGCAAAATCTAATGAAAAGCAACTGGTTATCACTGATGCAGAGCCTACCATAAAACAAGAAACTTTGGGGTAAAAATATGATTATCATCATCCTACTGAGAGCTCAAAAGCTTAAGTTGGATGCTTTTCTCCCTTTATCTCTGAGCCAAAGGGACATGGGCCACAAATGCTGTCCCTTTATGTCATTGCTATTGCCTTCCTAAACTCTGTCATAGGATAGTTGTATTCATGAAGGCTGGGTGACTGTTGTCAGACAGTTATGAAGGTATATTTATTCGTAAGAAGGTTATTGATGATAAACCACTGCATCTTATAGCTTAGAACACATCACATTGCTTTTACCATTTCTTTACTCTTTGAAAATTCAACTGTTATTCCAAACAGTAAAGGTAGTAAAACAAAATTACAGTCTTCTTGACTCAATACTAAATTCACTGTAGCTATTATTCCAATAATTATCAATTGCATTAAAGCTATTTCCAAACCAGCATCTGACATAGTAATACTGATAGTTTTTCCTATCAAGTGAACATCATCTCAAGACACTGATATTAGCGCAATTTAGATACAATTCTTCTTGCGTGGCAGCAGTTTCCAGATTTGAATTTATCAAAGAAAGGCAATTTCTCTAATTTGCCAATCTCAAAGCTGTCAGAGAATAATAAATACCTGAAGATACTTGTATTCAGGGCTTCAGAGACAAGCTTATGGGCTACATAAACTGGTAAATAAACCTTCCAGAAACAAGTTTTTTTTATCTTTATTTCAAAAAAGTAATGATTTTTAAGATGTATTTTCCCCCTCAGGAGTTTTTAGGATTAAATTAAAAATTTTTAGGTATAGGGGCCCTGGGTGGCTCAACTGGTTAAGCGTCTGACTCTTGACTTTGGCTCAGGTCATGATCTCACAGTCTGTGGGTTCAAGCCCTGCATCCGGCTCTGCACTGATAGTATAAAAGTATAAAATAAAGTTTCAAATAATCCCTACCTTAGAAGTGCACTGGAAAGTGCAAAGCAGAGTAAGAACTCAGTGAAGAAAAGCCATGCTATAAAGTGTACGTTTCTTAAAGGGAAACAAATGTGCTATACCTATCTGCATGTCTGCAAATGCAGACTGAGAGCTCTGCTGAGGACTCACGGGGCCTGCTGGCTCCAGCGACGTTCATGAACCTTCCTAACCAAGCTGCAGATCTGCATTATGGTCACGATTGTGGGTAGCGTGGTTCAATTATGGTCAGTGTTTTCTGGATGCAAAGAGCGAATACAAAACACGTTTTCTTGAGAATAAGATGCAGGCAGCCCTGGGCCAAGCCCCACGGAGACCAACGGTATGTCTTGGCTCCTCTTTAAAAAGGAAGAGGAGCTGCTTTATGCCACTTTTCAAATTAGAACTCTGGGGATGAAAATACCTCAACCAAAGTAAATATTTTTTTTCTTTTCAAAATATGTGTTGGTTTTGCTTTGCTCTCTGCAAATTAAGTGAAACCCTATGTTGAATTGCACTGGTAGATTTTGAAAGAATTGTGTTTGTTTGGGTAGAATTAGCCAGAAGACGTGTAAACTTTGCCTCCTGGTGTTTCCCACACCTGAAAGGCACATTGAGGAGCCAGTGGCACTTACATGTCAGGTCCCTAGTCTTGCAGGTTTGGGAGAGGAAGCTGCCTGCCTGACCTGCTGGATCCTGGCCCCAACTAGTGCTCATCACACTTGTTTGGCCTCACCCCACCCCCCCAACCCTGAGCCCCAGCCCGCTGGCAGTAGCAGGTCCACTTAGCAGCTTTGACAAAACTTCTGGGGGTTCTGCATCAGGATAGTGCCATCTGGACAGCAACTGCCACTTGCTTTTGATTCTCCCCAATCTGACAGGTCGTCCTTTTGTCCCCAGAACTCCAAGGCAAAGGAGAGTGTATTGTGTCACCAAACAGAACAACAAGGACAACCACCATGTGTGGGTGCAGGGTTCTGGGGGTGCGCATCATCTGGAGCCAGACTAAGTGCAGTCTCCTTAACTTTTTCCCACATTTTAAAGTTCATTGATTTTGGATTTTTAAGAGGAAGAAAGAAGCAATTTTTTAAAACGTAAACAACGGACTTAAAAGAAATCCAAGGGGTATATCTGTGACTTTAAAGAGTCCCGTAAAACCAGAAAACTTAGGTAAACTATTCACGCATTTATTACATCTCTTAGAGCACATATTGACTCTTGACATTTGGCTGAATGGCTCCATTATGTCATTTCCCTGCTCATGTAAAAGTAGGTGTCATGGTGCCTTAATAAGAACTGCTCCTGTGTGTAAAGCCTCAGTGGGACCCACTGCCCCTCTTGGGCCCTTTCTAGTTTGGAAGAAGAAAGAGCCTGCTTGGGCAGGCTAAGGAAACCCCAGCACAGTCTTCATGTCTCCCAATGTTTCCATGGGGAAGGCAGGTCCTTGTGGAGGAAGGCATTTGTATACATAAGGAAAGAACTCATGACCTTCTTAGCTCCAGGAGACAATGTAAAATCACTACTTTGGGAAAGCCCAATTTCAGGCTTGAAGCTATAATTACATGGGGGTTAAGGACCCGGAAGGAAGGTTAACTAAACTTTTATCAACCACTTAAAACTATTCTAGTGCATGATCTCACTGCTTTGGCAAAAACATTTGCCCTTTGCTGGTGGACCAAAGCAGTGGTAGAGACCAGATGGCCCTAGAAGATGCAGAAGGACCTCAAATCAGTTACCTCCAAACATAGTGCTGGTTGGAGACAGCCCTGCCCTGCAGTGGGGCTGAGAATCTACTCTGCCACTGACCAACATTGTAACCTCCAGGCTTCCCCTTCCTACTACACCCCTAGCCCTCAAGGATTCCTGCCCAGACCCTTCTCAGTCCCTGGTGCAACCAGACCACAGACATACCTGAGACAGAAAAAGTAGTTCACTTGTGGGAGTACTTGGCTCCCACTCTCTTCTGGGCTTAAGAGGGCTTGGGCAATCTTCAAAGAGCTCAAGCACACAACAGAAATGTGACATGGGACTTTCTGCCTTGACCCAGTCTCTCACTGATTTTTACTTCTTGGTGCTTGGTATGCCTACGGTACATGGGCACACACATAAGCACAAATGCAGTTATTGTTCAGGAGCGCTCGGCAGAGGCTGGTGCAGAGCTTCCTGTCCCTCCTAAGCAGAAGAAAATCATTGAGGAGAACATGGTCCCATGCAGAACTGGGAGACTTGACCTTTACATCTCTTTGTAGCAAGGAGCTCTCTGGATCTTTTAGAAGTCGCTGCATGGAAATACCAGAGATAAAGCAAGGTTTTGTGAGTGTTCTTGCTCACCTAGCACAGGGAGTCCAGTTTTCTCAAAGCCTCTTATCTCCTTAGATACCCATGACCATCATTCATGGCAGCTCTCTACTTTGATTTTATGCAAGAGTCTACATGACACTCACCTCCATAACCCAGTCTTTGGCCAGGAAAAGCATCACTGCCAATGACTCCACCTCTCAAGGGCCACAACATGTGGGTTCGAGAAAGGATCATATCAGAGACTACAGCATCACATGTAGGGTTTGTCAGGGCTACCATTTCTGGCGAAAGATTACCATTCATGTGTAGTACATTTGACCTTTGCACAATGGGGGGGAGGGGGGGTAAGGGCACTGACCCCTCCAACACAGTAAAAAAATCCACATATAACTTTTGACACCCCTAAAACTTAACTACTAATAGCCTACTGTTGACCACAAGCCTTACCAATAACATAGTCAGTTAATATATTTTGCATGTTATATGTATTATATACTTCTATACATTAGAAGTACACTAGAAAAAAAGAAAATAGTATCAAGAAAATCATAAGGAAGAGAAAATAAATTTACAGTACCACACTGGAAAAAAAAAAAAACATATCAGTGGAACCACCCAGTTCAAATCCATGTTGAAGGTCAACTGTTGTTTTTCAAGGATCAGGAACACTGAGCAAGGACCAAGAGGTAGCATGATGTAATGGAGCCACAGTGTGGGGCTGGGCCCAGGGCTTTGCCCTTGCCTCTGAAGCCAAGGCCACTCCTGTGGCTCCCAGCTTCTTCTCACATGGGGAAGTTTGGCCCGATGTGTTCTGTGCTCTTCTACCTCTGATCTGTGTGTCTCTGAGTCTGAGGAACTGCTTGTCCCTGTCCCCGGAAAGCTGCATAGCTGGGGTGGGACCTGTGCAGTCCTAGACCCCTGTTGCCTGGAAACCCAAGTGTAGACTAACTGTGAGGGGAGGGTTTTCTATGCTCTCCAGGGGCCATCAGCTCTCTCCTCACCTCTCCCAGTGCTTCTCAGTTCCCTTTTCACTGGCTCTTCATTTTTAACAAATGATCTGAAAGGACTTTTTGATTTTGAGAATTACCTAAATCCCTTTTAATAATCAGTGATGTCTAGTGTGGATCATGACACAGGACTGGCACTCCAGGCAGAGGCAATTCCATTCTGAATTCAATACCAGCATAGATTCTCTCAAGATACCCTAAAGAATTCATTATAGTCCTGTGAGTAAGCTAGAGGGTAGGAAGAGGGCAGCTCCCTAGAAGAGGAGATTTTGATGAAGAAGTAGGTGTTAGATGAAGAGGGACAGTCTGGGCTGTTCGTTCCTAGGTAAGGGCAGGAAAGAGGGGGAACACTGAGTGGCCTCTCACCCTGGCCTACTTTGTGAAGCAACAGCCTATAAACCCTTGCCTTGGGCTGCAATAAAAATCTTTATCCTGGGGGTGGGGAGTGCCTGGGTGGCTCAGTCAGTTGACCGTCCAACTTTGGCTCAGGTCATGATCTCACGGTTTGTGGGTTCAAGCCCCATGTCGGGCTCTGTGCTGACAGCTCAGAGCCTGGAGCCTGCCTCCGATTCTGTGTCTCCCTCTCTCTCTGCCCCTCCCCCACACATGCTCTGTCTCTCTCTGCCTCTCAAAAATAAAGAAAACTAATAAAAAATTTTTTTTAAATCTTTATCCTGGGAACCTCATGGATTTGTCCACAGCTGCTGCAGCTCAGCCCTGTCCTCCTGATAACATCAAGACAGAGGTGTTTGGGGGGTGGGGGGTAGGCAAAGAGCAGGAACCTCCCTTCTCCCATCTGCAGTCCACACAAGCCAGCCCTGCCCACCCCCCAAGCCCACGTGTGACTGGTTTGAGATGTGGATTTCTAGGGCCTGATACTCTATGGACTGCAAGAGCATTTTTTAATTTAAACCACTCAGTCAAAAAACAAACAAACCACTCAGTCTGTTCTACTGATTCAGTCAATCTGATTGAGAATATCAATCAAATTTATTGAGGGAGGCAGAATTAAAGATAGAGAAAGTTTATGGGCACTCTTTGTAGATGAGCTACAGTCCTATTCAAATATAAAAAGAGAAAGGACTACCATTTTAGCCATAGTCAGGTAACTGCCTAAAAAGTCTTTGCCCCCTAGTGGCAAACCAATATTTTGCACAAAATTGACTCCATGTTTGGTCTTGAACACTGAACTGAGACCACCCAAGCAGATACTCCGTGGGGACACAATGTAATCCATGATGTTAAGTCCTGGGGCTCTGTCCGCAGTGGGCTAAATGCTCATCGGTCCCCAGAGGCCCCACTTTCTTGGGGACCTTCACAGCAGAAACCAAGGGTATGTCCAATGCTGGAAAAGACACGGAGCCTGTATAAGACCCAGCTTTCCTACACATGCTGACCAGACTTGGCCCTGGAGCCTACTTAGTAAGGAGTCCTATGCTCATTAATCAGTCCCTTCCCTGTAGTGCATCCTTCCCCCACTTCCAAGACCTCCCCAAGCTAAGTGAATGTCGGCAAAACTTCAGGAGCTCTTGGCAGAGATGTGGTTACCAGGTGATCTGAGAACAGACACTCCAAATAGGACACCCGCGCCCAACCAGCTACACGTGGCGCATCGTGTCTAGCATTTGACTAGTGTCAGTTAGGAGCAGACACTTGGCTCCCATGAGAATCCACTCATAGGAAACTGCTCAGGTGGATTTCAAAAGCCAAACCAGAATGATCACCAAGAGAGGTTTGGGAAGTTCTAGGGACTCTGGTGCACATGGCTTAAATAAGTCATGGAGATATAATGTACAGCAGAGGGAATATAATCAACCATATTGTAGTAATTCTGTGTGGTGACAGATGGTAACCAGAGTTATCATGGGGATCAGTTTATAGTGTATAAAAATATCAAATCACTATGATGCATGCCTGAAACTAATAGGACATTGTATGTCAATTATACTTCAATTAAAAAACAGCAACAACAACAAAGAGGGAGGCTGTGAGTATTCCACCAAAGGAATGCTGGACAGCACCTTTCCCATCCTGAGGCTGCAGGAGACAGGACCAGGCTCTCCACTTCAGAGGGGGAAAAGCACTACTGGTGGCCATTTGAGAGGATTCTGGCCAGAAGACATTTCCAGTAAAACATGGAGGAGAAGGGGGAGGAAGTCCAGAACGAAGAAGACTGTGCTCTGAGTAGAGTCAGGCCAAGAGTGAGAGAGGGTAGGATAAGAAGAGGTGAATGGGGGCAAAGGAAGTGTCTCAGGAACTTCTTGCTCCACTCATGTCAAATTACATCATCACTGATAAATGGAAAGGCTGGTGACAAAGGCTGAATGGGGACAGAAAGTAACTAAAGGTATATCTGACACTGATTGGAGATTCCACAAGCATTTATATATGACTGTCATTTTTGGTTACCTTTATGGGGCCTTCTAAGGGGGTTCTGTCCTGATTCCCTATGTTCTAATGTAGATCTCTAAAGACTTTTAAATGATTTCTCAAATATCTCATTATCCACTAGAAAAATTGCAAATTGCTTCAATAACTTCTTGCCCCAGAATTATCAGTCAGAAATTCTTCTTTTTTATATAAGTATTTTTAATGTTTATTTATTATTGAGAAAGAAAGAGAGCAAGAGCAGGGAAGGGGCAGAGAAAGAGGGAGACAGAGGATCTGAAGTGGGCCCTGTGCTGACAGCAGTGAGCCTGGTGTGGGGGCTCGAACTCATGACCGTGAGATCATGACCTGAGCCAAAGTCAAACAACTCAGCCAACTCAACCAACTGAGCCACCCAGGCACCCCAGTCAGAAACTCTTCTTAATGTCAAATTTAATTTCCTTCTCTAGTATGTCTCTTTTTAAAATCACATCCTGAAACAGCATTTAGTCCTATGAAATGACACAAACCACTCCCTATTGCTCACTCCTACCTCCTTCTTTTCCAGGTAATCCAAAGATTTGAAAAGATGAGAGTAGCAAATTAATAAGAGAATAAATCCATCAAGGGGAAAATCACAGGAATTAATTAAGGAGGCTGTTTCAAGTCCCCTACACAGATGTCATCTATGTACAAACAACTGTGATCCTCACAACTGGATCTTTAGTCCTAAAAAGTACTGACTTTTTAAATAATTTGGTGTTTCAGGCGCCCCTCCTTCATTCAGTGCCCCTCCTCCTCTCCAAGTGGTCCTAGGTTTTGAGGTTTGATTGTCCTTGTAAAATCCTCCCCATCATGTCCACAGCACTACATAGCTTATATATCTGACACTTCTGAGAACTTGGTTTTCATAGGTATATGGAATATGTTGAACTACCGTGAAATCTCACATCTGTCCAGTTTGCTAAGGGCTAGAGAGTACTGAGTCCTTCAAAATAATGTAAGGTTTGAAGTCAATGCTAAAATCCATTAAGTGGGCCTCAGTAATGGACCTGAGGTTCTTACAACATCCATGCAAAATTCTAAGTGTCTTTCAGAGAGGCTGTCAGGTGACAGGACTTGGCTGCAAGGTGACAGCAAGCATGATTCAGACAAGGGACCTGTTCTGGAGGAAATTGAAACCCAGACCAAGAGCAAACATGTCTTTCTTTCAGGAATTAGTCTAGGCAAGGACATGTGTCCCAGCAAAACTCTAAGAGCTGAGTAGCAGACATATGGCAAAAACAAGCAGAGAAGCAGAAATTGCGTCCAAAAGAGGCATCCTCAATTCTAAGAGGCAGCCTTGCTAGCCAGAGGTAAAGGGCTATCTGTGTGCCTCCCTCCCCACTTGGAGTGTACCTCACACTTACCCCTATTCCTTTGCTGATATTTTGCTCATGCTATAGATCTTAATTTAGATGTAACTTACTTGCAAAGCCTTCCATGAGCCTGGGGAAGGAATTGGGGAGGAATTGGCAGACAGTCCGTGCCCCTAAGCAGGGGGAATTACATAATTAGGTTTGCAAATTGGCTCCATCATCCTGGCTGCAATGTGGACGATAGACCAGAAGGGGTCAGAATGGAGGCTTCTGTAGACGATGCAGAATCTAGCCATCAAACTGGATTCCTCCCTCTCTCTATCCTTCATTCAATTAGTAACCAATTTTGTCACTTCTGCATCCTAAACGTTTCTCAAAGATATCTACAATTCTGATCACCAATTACAATGCGTGTTTTCCCCCCACACCATCAATTCTCTGATCCCAGCTGGGTGCCCTACAATTTAACTCAAATCTGACACTATCTGGAGACAGCATCAGATCCCAACCTTAAGGGCTCAGTCCCGCAAGACTTCGCCCACTTTGGACACCAATTACAGGTCCAGGTTGTCACCTGTGCTTCCAACTGATTGGCTATAAATTAGAGATTCCCACAACCCACTTCTTGTGTTAATTTACCAGAGTGGCTCACAGAACTCAGAGAAACATTTTACTTACTAGAATATGAGTTTATTATAAAAATATATGACTCAGGAACAGCCAGATGGAAGAGATGAAGAGATGTGGGCAAAGGGCGTGGAGCCTCCATGGTCTCTGAGTGCACCAGTTTCTTGAACCTCCACGTGTTCATCAACCTGGAAGTTCTCCAAACTCCATCCTTTTGGGTGTTTATAGAGGCTTCCTACATAGGCACGAGTAATTAAATCATGGCTGTTGGTCACTGAACTTGATCTCTAGCCCTCTCCCCTCCCTGGAGGTCTGGGTAGAACTGAAAGTTCCAACTCTCTAATCACATGGTTGACTCCACTGGCAAGCAGCCCCCACACTAGGTGTGGTCCAAAAGTGCCCTCATTAACGAAAGACTTTAATGGCTTTCATCACAGGAAATTCCAAGGGTTTTAGGAGCCCCGTGTCAGGAACAATGGTTGAAGACCAAATCTTTATTTATTTTATTTCACAATACCATAATATCCATTTAGCTCTCTCTCTACTGACTTCTCTAGTTCTGGCTCTAATTATCTCTCTGCAATCACTGTAACAGCCTCCTAATCTCCCACCTTGAGTTTGGTCTAGTCACCCTCCAATCCATCCTCTGGAGAGGTCTGTCTAGAACATCAATCTATTTATGTACTCACTTATTTGAAACTCTCTAATTGCTCTTTCATTGTTCTTACCACAACATCTAAACTGTTTGGCAGGTCCTACAAACTTGGCGAGGTCTGGCCTCTGCTTATCCTACTAAAGTGGATGCTATGATCCTCTAGGACAAGGACACTTATTCCCCATGTTGTGTGAGTGTTACCATTAACACAGTCCCTCTCCAGGACTGTCCTCAGCCAAAGGAAGCTGCCTCACTCAACATTATGTATCCTTCTAACTCATGAACAGTCCTTGCCAATGACTGCTTGATGCAGGGGTGCCAACACGTGGTCCCTTTGCATCAAATCGGGATATATCTGAAGGGGTCTCCTAGTTCCGGAGCTCCTTGTGAGATCACTTGAGGCCTGTGTTGCAACTGCACTGCAATTTAACTTCTCTTTTTGCTCACTCATGCTTCATGCACTCCCCCACAGGTATTGTCCACTGAGCACACCCCCAGAAATGTTTTGCATGCAGGTTGGTCTCAACGTCTGTTTCCTAGGGATCCTAACTACAATAATTTCCCCAGTGTCATTACTCAGTCATTGAAAGTCCATACAGAGCTTTTCATCAGTGCCTCAAGTCCACTAAGTCCTCATTTATGTGTTTTTGCCCATGTTCTTGCCTGTGCTTAGAGCCATTCCCACCTCTTCCCCCTGTTACCTCCTTGATAGGCTAATTCCTACTCATCCTTCAAGTCTCAGCTTCAAGTATCATGTGTCACCTCCTTTGGGAAGTCTTCCCTGATTCACAGAGCTCAGGTGCTCCATCTCTAATACTGTCCTGGCACTCAGTTCTATCACCGCATAATTAAAATAGCTATAATGCAGAGCATCTGGGTGGCTCAGTCAGTTAAGCATCCGACTTTGGATCAGGTCATGATCTCACAGTTCATGGGTTCGAGCCCCATGTTGGGCTCTGTGCTGACAGCTTGGATCCTGGAGCCTGCTTTGGATTCTGTGTTTCCTTCTCTCTCTGCCCCTCCCCCCCACACCATGTCTCTCTCTCTCGAAAATAAGCACTAAAAAATAATAATAATAAATAGTATAGTTATAATGTATTATAATTTAATTATGCATCTCTGTGATTGTGTCCCCTCTGAGACTACATCCTCTTTGTGGGCAGGAAATATATATGTTGTGTCTGTCATTGTATCCCTAGTGCATAGTCCAGTGATTGGAAAATAATAGGCACCCCCAAACATTTGTTAAATAAGTGAATAAGAAGTAGAAAATAAGGAAGCTCTAAGTAAGGAAATAGCAATAAAAGGATATAAAAGAGAAGAAGGCATTTTTGATATACATTTAGGTGATAAAATTAATAGGTCTTGGTGACTGATTAAACATAAGAATAAGAGTGATAGGGTGCCTGTGTGGTTCAGTCAGTTAAGCGTCCAACTTTTGCTCAGGTCATGATCTCACAGTTTGTGAATTTGAGCCCAGTGTCGGGCTCTGTGCTTACAGCTCAGAGCCTGGAGCCTGCTTCAGATTCTTGGTCTCCTTCTCTTCCTGCCCCTCCCCTGCTTGCACTGTCTCTCTCTCTCAAAAATAAATAACTATTAAAAAATTTTTAAAAGAAAAAATAATGAGGAAAAGTCTAGAATACATTTCAGCATTTATAAGTAGATAGAAGGTGGTGCTATTTGGGGAGAGAGAAAATGCAGAAGGAAGTTTGAGTGCAAAGACAGAGACAGCTCAAGTTTGAGGTATTTATTCTATATCCAAATGCAAACGTCCAGTAGACAGGCGAAAATAGGATTTGGAGCTCAAGCAGTAAGCCTGGACCTGGAAATCATTGGAGTATCACCCAGGAAATTCCTTATCAATTTACTTCCTGCCAAGAACATCCCCTGTAGATCCCCATTGGAATCTTTTTCCATTTTGTCCCCATACTGCCCCTTTCTGCAACTCAGCAGGTGCTCATATTAGTTTGTTGGGGCTGCCATAACAACAGAAATTATTTCTCATGGTTCTGGGGGCCAGAGGTCCAAGATCAAGGTGTCAACAGATTTATTTTCGTCTGAGGATTCTTTTCTTGGCTTGCAGATGTCCTCCTTCTCACTGTATCCTTACATGGTGCTTCCTCTGTGCCCATTGCACCTGTGCTGTTTCTGTGTGCCTCAATTTCCTCTTTTTATAAGGTCATCAATCAGATTAGATTAGGGCCCACTCTAATGGCTTCATTTTAACTTAATCACCTTTCTAAAGGCCTTGTCTTCAAATACAGCCACAATTCTGAGGTGTTATGAGCTAGGACTTCAAACTAAGAATTTTGCAGAGGGACGTAGTTCAGCGTCAAACAGATGAGAGGATTTCCTCTCATCCTCCTTCCACAGTGCTGCCCTGGAAGCTGCCAGCCAACACTCCTCCAACAGAACACCAATGTCCAGAGGTGGTTTCCCCTCAGATTTCCAAGATTCTGTCTTTAACATGTTACAGAAATAGATGGAAGAGTGGGTTATTCTGCAGGGATATGATGGTGAGGAGATGGTAGGAAGACTTGAAGGATAAGTTAAGAGTTCACTGTTTACCAAGGGAGAAACATTTTAGGCTAAGCAAAGATACCATGGCATTAAATTTCAGAGGGAGTTTGGGGACAATTAGATGTAGCTGTAGTGGAGGTTAAATGTGGGGGATGGTAGTAAGAGCTGAAGCAAGAGGGGTTGGCCAAGGTCACGTTTTAAAGTGCTTTCCTGTTGGCATAAAATCAGCCACTGCTTTATGTGAAGAGACATAGACAGGGAATTAGAGGCTACTCTGATCACTCAGGCAGGAAACAATGCAATTACTTGTAAAAGGCTGGAAGGTTGGAGGATGATGTTAAGGCAAAGAGCTATTGGGGGGGGGGGGCTATCTGGGTGGGGGCCAGAGTGGGGAATAAAAGATAAAGCAGAAAAGATGGGGGGAGAGAGAGAGGATAAAAACAGGAAGTATCTTGTTCAGATCTAAATGCAGAATTCTAGTAACCCAGATGGGATTCTGTTGGGTTGGTTCTCCTCCTAGTTGGCTAGCACTCCTTGGTGAAGTGGAGGATACAGGGAGCAGAGAAGGCTCTAGCTATCAGGGAGTCCATTAATAAAGAAGCACAGCAGCACAAAGGCCCCCTGTCATCAAGGTGGCAAAGAATTCCAAGAGGACTTGGGAAGCTGGATGAGATCAGCCTCAGTGGGCTGACCAGGCTCGGCATTCACAGGTCCGGTTCTGACTGGTCATCTAGGGCAGTCATCTCAGGACTGGGCCTACAGATCAAGGACTAGTGATCTAGATCCAACCACACTGAGGACATGGTGGTAGCTGTCAAGGGCTTAAGTTTCCTTAAGGAGCAGGGAGGATCAGACACCCGCACAGGAGAAAAGCAGGGGGTCACTGTGCTTGGTCACTGTCATCGCTAGTCAGCTTATAGCAGTGGTCGAGGCCAGAGGTTAGATGTCAGGAAGGCAAAAGGGCCAGTCAAATGATCTTATCCCAACTGCAGGCTCAGGTGCACCAAGCCATCTTTCCATTGAGTAAGGCCTGCTCTGAATAAGGATGGCCACAGTTGGCCACCGTATGTCTTTCAAATTTGTGACTATCTTCAAAGGGAGTTTAATCTTTCTTTATGAAACCTCTGGACACAAGAACATGAGGGTTTCCACTCTGGGCTGCCCCATGGTTGACAATCCTAACGGGATCCGGAAGCCAGCTGTGGGCTTCGCTGCATCTGGAAATCCTAAGAGTAA
Source organism: Acinonyx jubatus (assembly GCF_027475565.1). NCBI lineage: Eukaryota > Metazoa > Chordata > Mammalia > Carnivora > Felidae > Acinonyx > Acinonyx jubatus. Next base: position 50,155,030 of record NC_069390.1, on the reverse strand, counting down.
AGCTCTCCAACTAAGACCATGGATGGGCAGTTATAGCAGAGAGGCCTTATGCCTGTGAAGCTGGTGACTGAAGAGAGAGTGGTGAAGGGCCTGAATTGGTGGCTGGCAAGTGAGTGCCTACCAGACTGGATTGAAGGGCTCTGAGGCCAAGCTCTTTGAAGCCCACTGTGGAGATGTCAGGGCCACAGCAACCCTGGGTGCAGCCTGAGGAGTTATGCTATAGTCGTGGCCTCCCACTGCCTTCTCACCTACTCTCCATAATTCCTGAGACTTCATTGGTAGTGAATATATATTTCATTGTGAAAATAATGTAAACATGCCACAGAAAACCAAGAAAAAGATTTTCACAACTCTGCTCCCCCCCCCCCACCCCCTCCACCCCCCACGAATTAGTTGTGATACAATCAGAGTTTTACCTCACTGGGCCTTATCCATCTGAGTTTACAGTCTCAACGTTAGGACTTGAGGCATTCATGAATAAAATCAACCAGAGCCTCTTCAATGTAGGAGATGGTTCCAAGATGCTGGGCATGAGAAGTTTCTGAAAGAGCATTCCCACTTGGAGAAAGAGGCTGAGCCGGGCAGTGTTGTTTCTGAGGATTTAAGAGGAGGGGTCAGCAGAAGTTCACCTCATTTGGGGTGATGGTTGTTGGAAATAGGAGGAATTAACCCTAGGGATGAGGAGCCATTGTTTAAGACTTTAGTGGTGAGGCACAGTTAGGGGCTAAGGTCAAGTGGAAGACAGGTAGAGAGGAACATCTATCCAATGGGGACAGGGACTTGCAAGTACACTCTGGAAAGTCCTGTCTTTTGGTGTCTCTTGCAGGGACCAAATGCAAACCCAGGTCTTCTGACTCCTGGTCAGAGTTCTTCCCATGTCTCATAGATGCCTCAACCCTTCCCACTTTGGTAGATGATTGAGAAAGAACCATAGGTATTCTGGACCCACCCATAGAAGGAGAGATTGAGATAATTAAAGGCCTGGACAGGAAAAAAAAAAAAAGGAGGATTTACCACTTTGCCCTTGGGATGTGATGTATCTTCAACAGGACCAGGTCCTGCAGGAGTTGCATCCTGTGAATTGCTGACCTGAACCTTCAGGAAGGAGATTCTGCTTCTAGAGATTGAGAAAACTCAAGGACTTCCTTACAGAGGAGTTCAGTGTCCCGAAGGCTTGGTTCTGGAAGCATCACTGTACAGATAGCTGTTGTTGTGTCCCTTAATAAAATTCTTCTGAGCTCCATCCTCCGATTTTTCAGCTACCTGGGGCAGCCAGGCCTGTGGCTCATTGTATCTCTCTCCCTAAGGGGCAGTCAGCCCTGTGCCCTGGCTGTTCAGAGACAGGGGTGTCTCCAAGCTTTCATTTTTCCTTGCTGTGCCTTTAAGAGCTGCAGGAATGCAAAGAGTCTGGAGGAGGGGTGGGGTCTCCCAACAGGACTTCTGGGAAAAGGATCCTGGGAATTTTTGCCAGAAACTAAACTGAAATTCCAACTCTGAGAAGTTGGGGGTGGTTTGGTTTGTGTTGGGTCAGGCCTGTGATTGGACTGCAGAATCCGCTAGGGAGGAGGAAAGCAGAAGTAAAATGCAAGGAGCCAAGGAGAGGAGGAGGGCTGCCCTCCCCACCCTTACCCCCACCCCAGTGCACACTCACCCAGGCCTGCAAAAGGGTGCAGCCACTAGCCTGGAGAGGATCAGTGTGTGTGAAGGGTGATAATAACAGATGGACCCAAGGAACTCTCTACCCCACATCGACCTGCAAGGCCTCCAGGGACCGGCTTGCCAACAGCTGGACTTGATCACTGGCTTGCAAAGTGAGATCACGCATCTGGTGGAATAACAAGCAGGCTTTGCTCTCTGGCTGTTTGTGGAGGATTTTCACAGCAGTGGCTAGAAAGTGGGAGACTGCTACCTGGACCCTTGAGTTTTCTTGGAGAAGCACAGCACAGGAGATTCCACCCTTGGGTGATTCGCAGGACAATGATGGCCCTTCAGCAAGCATCTGCTTTCCTGGTTCTGTTCCTTGTGGCTCTCCTGCTCCCTCCACAGTGTGCCCAGGACCCGGCCATGGTGCACTACATCTACCAGCGCTTTCAAGTCTTGGAGGTAGGTGGCATCTGTGCATCTGATCCGGGGAACATGCCTCCCGGAAGTCACGTTATCTTACCCCTGTTTCCCTCTCTACTGGGATGCACTTTCCCCACATATATCATAAATACATTGCCAACATTACACTTGAGATTTTTTATCATCTAGTGGTTCAGAGAGCTGGCTCCAGAGCCCAGGCTGCACCACTCCCAAACTTTGAGCAGGCTTCACTTTGTGGTCTGATCTGACAGTTTTCTCATCTGTAAAATGGGGATGATAATAGAATTTATCTCCTATGGCTATTCTGAACATTGCCTGGAATGGCGGTAAATGTTACAAAGTGTTGTTATTATTCAATAGTTCCATTATTTAAATATGAAAATTAAAAATTCTGGTCACTTCTGGGGTGCCTGGGTGACTCAGTCGGTTAAGTGTCAGTCTTCAGCTCAGGTCATGATCTCACAGTTCATGAGTTCAAGCCCTGCATCAGGCTCTGTGCTGACAGCTCATGCTGCCAGCTCATGCTCTGTCTCTCTCTCAAAAATAAATAAACATTAAAAACCAAAAATAATTTAAAAATTTTGGTCACTTTTTATTCGTATTTTACTATATCAGGACGATAGTAGATGTTAGTTTTCCTTTCGTTTTTTTATGATAAAATATTAGGCCACTGTAAAAAGTTATGGTATTATATCAAGAGGCTGCATCTTAGCTCCTTTGCCAAACTGCACTTGGGTTTAGAAATGAGTAGATTTCAGGGGTGTCTGGGTGGCTCAGTCTGTTGAGCGCTGACTTTGGCTCAGGTCATGATCTCATGGTTTATGAGTTCGAGCCCCACATTGGCCTCTGTGCTGACAGCTCAGAGCCTGGAGCCTGCTTCGGATACTGTGTCTCCCTCTCACTCTCTGCCCCTCCCCCACTCATGCTCTGCCTCTCTCTCTCTCTCAAAAGAAAAGAAAAGAAATGAGTAGATTTCAGCAATGTTAGAGAGAAAGTGTTGGGGGTCCCCTTCCCCATGGGTTGCAGCTGCCACTTCACTAAAATTTGTAAAACCCACCATTTTTGCAGCACAGACAGGCTCCCAGCGACAAATGTAACCCTGTGCCCTAGCCTTTGGCATACCCCTGGCGTTGCCATTATTTCATACTCAATTGCCTTGCTTTTGTACAAGTTAAATTTTGATAAATTCTTTACCTTTTTCCAAAGACACTTTTTTTTCCAAAGACACTCTTGTTTCCAATATTTATTTTCTATATCTTCTTGAATATTTTTAAAGTCCAAATTAGTTGATGATCTGGTTAAGTAAAATAATTCCAAAGAGCAGGCTGAATGCATTTCCTAATGTCCAGCCAACCAGCTGAGGCTGGGGGCAGGGAACAAGATGGTCCCAGGCCACGGCCTCTTGCTGCCTGCCTTACTTGCTCTTTCCTCAGACAGCTCCTCCCCAGGGTACCTCCTTGAAAGTGCCAGAATTAGGCTCAACCCTGGGCCCCCTGCATTTAGCACTAGCTTGCCCTGGGATTCCTGCAGGTTTCCCTCAATACCTGAAAAGTTTTTCTGCAGAAAAGGGTATAAAGTGCAGACACTTTGATTGCTATGAATGTGGATTTTTTAAAAGATGGGGATATGGTTCCTATAGATCTTCCCAACCTGGTCAAGACTTGGAGGGGAAGTCAAATCCCAGGTGGCAGTCACTGTTGACCAATGTGGACACTTACAAAGTAATACAGTTCTCACCCTGAGGGATTTTTAAAAATTTTTTTAACATTTATTTATTATTGAGAGACAGAGAGAGACAGGGCATGAGCATGGGAGGGGCAGAGAGAGAGGGAGACAGAATCCAAAGCAGGCTCCAGGCTCTGAGCTGTCAGCACAGAGCCCGACACGGGGCTTGAACTCACAAACTGCGAGCTCATGACCTGAGCCGAGGTTGGACGCTTAACTGACTGAGCCACCCAGACACCTCTGATTATTTGTATTTTAAAAATATTTTTCTGCGAATGATAGCTATTTGTATTCTTGACCAATTTAAGTAACTAGCAATAATTTGAGAATTTATTTTCTGACTGAAGCAAGGACTGGAAAAATGTACCCAAGCAACGAGGGCATACATTCACGACTTCCAAGAGTTCTCAAAAAACCTATCCGTTATGCTGGGAAGATGTCAGACCTCCACCAGTGAGTATAGGAGTGCAGTGGCTAACCTGGCCCTGAGAGTCGAACGTGCCCAGCGCGAGATAGACTACCTGGAGTACCTGCGGGAAGCTGACATATGCCTGGAATCAGAGGACAAGACCCTGGCAGAAAAGCTCATCCAAGAGGCCGAAGAAGAGAAAAAGATCCGGACTCTGCTGAATGCAAGTAAGAGAACCATGTCTTTTACAGCCCTTGTAGGGACTCACATTCAGAGACACAGACTCGGCACAGATAGGGGTCTGGCCAGGTATGAGAGTAAGAACCAGATGTACAGTTTTGGGGGCAGGCTCTGGGAGGGAAACCTTACCAGGGAACAGGTGTCTGAAGGAAAAAGTCCTTCTCGGAAAGCAGCTTTTCCTTTCATAGAGAGTTCTTAAAGCCCCCATAGAAGGTCAGGGCTTCAGTGTCAGAGGTCAGCTAAGGAAGCACATCTCCAGATAGACCTTGGTTTGGAAGAGGTGTGTGGTACCAGATCCTTCCAGGGAGGGTAGAAGGTTGGCAGATTCCCCCAGTGCCTTGAGAGTAGGCAGCGGCTGCTAATGTGCCAAGAGATAGTCTGAAATTGTAAATGGCATTGGTCAACCCTCAGGACTGAGTACTACAGTGAATCATTACTGTGTTGTCAGGATGGTGATATCTAGGGGATTTGTCTTCCATCTTGGGATCCTGTTCAAATCCCTTCCAGGCCATTAAGAATAATGGTTGGGAGCTCAAATTATAATAACGAGTATCAAGCAAGAAAAACATAAGCGAGAAAGAAAATTTCCTGTGCATGAGTCCATTTTATTAAAACAATGAGGGAGACAAGTCACCCAGCTCAGAGTCTGTATTCTGATATGGTTTCACTGCAAATAGGAAAACTTTATTTATATGTTAATTGTGTCTGTCCCAAATGTGAGAAATTCCATCAGAGAAATAAGATAAAAGATGAGTGTCATCATTGTGCTAAAGGTTTCATATATCTTCTCAGTGTAATCCTGATAAGAACTCCATGGGTCATCATAAGATGGGTCTTCCTAAATGATGTGACACTTGATCTGAGTTTTTTTTTTTAATTTTTTTTAAATGTTTATTTATTTTTAAGAGACAGAGAGAAACAGATCACAAGCAGGGGAGGGACAGAGAGAGAAGGAGACACAGAATCCTAAGTAGGCTCCAGGCTCTGAACTGTCAGCACAGAGCCCAACCTGGGGCCTAAACTCACAAAGCGCAAGATCATGACCTGAGCCAAAGTTGGCCACTTAACCGACTGAGCCACCCAGGTGCCCCTTGATCTGAGTTTTAAACAAAGCATTAGAGAAAAATGAGCAAAGGGTACGTGAGGTGAGGGCACAATATACTGAAGGCATGAGAGTATAGAACACTTTGGCATGTAGGTCTGCAGATATGGCCGAGGGGAAGCTCAATGGGGCAGATGCATTTGCAAAACAAGAAACAAGATTGTAGGGTTCAATGAAAGACCTTGCATGTGAAGCTCAGGCGTTTGAACTTGATTTGGAAAAATGATAGAGAACCACTAAACAACGTTCATCAGGGACATGACATGAAGGAAGAGGACAAGACTAGAGAAAGGAGACCAGTGGGGGACTACTGTAGCAATTGGGGCAACAAGTGATGGTGTCTGCATTAGGTGTCATTGAGATAGAGAAGGGCGGATGGATTTGAGAGCCATTGAGAGTTGGAATCCACATGGCTTGGTGACTCATAATTAAAGGTGAAAAATGACTGAAAATGATGAGTCCAGGACACTTTCTGGATCTTTGACTTAGGTTTTGGGTGGCTGGTCTCAAATACATTGAGATAAGAAACCCAGGAGGAATTTTGGAGCACTATTACTCTACTATTTGTTTTTTCAGAAAACTCTGAAATCTTCTAGTTCATTTATTTGCTCACTGCTTATTTTCTGCCTCTGCATCTAGAATGTTAGCTCTATATGATCCTTCACAATGCTGTGCCCCAGTGCCTAGAACAGTGTCTGTGTTCAACACATATTTGTCAGTGAATAACTAAGTGAACAAATGAATGGATTGTTGGAGAGACTGTCAGTATGGACAGAGGAGTTATTAGGTTTTGATGGAAAGGAGAACAGAAGGCAGAGAGAAGGGTGCCTATCTATAATATGAAGCAGTTGATCAAGTTGGTTGAATGAGTAATTGATCCTTTTTGGCCTTGACATTATCTTGAGATGAATCATCCTCTGAGAGGGAGCAACTGGGGATAAACATGGGGTGAGAGAAGGAAGGAAAGGGTAAGGATGATCTAGGAGAGGATGAACAGAGACTGCCTAAAAAGCTGATGAGGAGGATTGGGTATTATTAATGTGCCTGAGCTTTCCTGCCAGGGGTCAGGCAGGACCCCAATCCTGAACGGTGGTGCTAGATTAGATCCCTGAGCTGCTCCTGGTCCCTGGACTGGCTAAGCCCCTCAGTCCTTGGGGTTGCCCCTTTCTTCTCCAGCTAGAGCCCAGCAGAGGTCCTGATTCTGAACTTGCTGCTCTTTGAACCCTTATCATCTGCCTCATCCCTCAGACACTGGAGGCCTGAAATATTCCCTCTTCCATGGTAAGTGAAAACTTTCAACTTTTCAGAGATTGCTTCTTCCATGCCTGTTCCCTCTGGAGCCCTTGACTGATGATTCATTGGTTTAATATTCCACACTTTTGACCCCTACCCCTGGACGGGCCCTGTGCTACACAGTAGGGATAAAGGCGTGAGCAGAACATGTCTGTCCTCTGAGCTTCCTTTCTTACTGCTCCTCTTGCCTCCGGTCTTGCCTCCTATCTGCTGTCACACAGACCTCCCCACAATACAAAATTAATCACATTACTCTTCTGTGTAGAACTATCAACACCAAAATTTCCATTCAAATCTCTTGGCCTTTTATATAAGCAAGGCCCTTTACGAAATGACTCAAGTTCATTTCTGGCTGCTTCTTCTCTCACACTTTACCCACATGCAGTTGCAATTAAATATATATTATATATTATAATATATATATTATATATATAGTTTTTCTTATTCCCCCTTTTTGACTCAAAAATGCTGTGAATTCTCTGTGAATCCCTTCTGCCAGGCAGATTGACCTCTGGTGCTCCTGGTGCAGCTCATTAAATCCTCCAAGGGAGCATTAATACTTTCAACCACACATATGTGTGTGTATTTATTCCTCAACCAGACCATAAACATACAGACATCTTCCTGTCTGTATTCACAGAGTCTAGATCAGCATGGCCCGTGGAGGAGGCTGTAAAAATTGTCCACAGAGGAGATACTGATGGCAGAGTCCCCTCAGAGCTTAGTTTAGGGGAAGACCAACCTGTAAACAACCACAGTTGTGTGATTAGTATTGACATATTATTTTCAGAGTTTCTCTGCTCAAGAATAGACTTTTCTGTGTTTTGTATTCTGTGCCCATCCCCCACTTTTCCTTTTTTTGCCATTTCTTTTTTGTTTAAAAAAATTGTTTTTAACATTTATTTATTTTTGAGAGAGACAGAGACAGTGCGAGGTGGGAGGGGGCAGAGAGAGAGGGAGACACAGAATCCGAAGCAGGCTCCAGGCTCTGAGCTGTCAGCATAGGGCCCCATGTGGAACTCGAATTCAATGAACTGCGAGATCATAACCTGAGCAGAATTCAGATGCTTAACCGACTGAGCCACCCAGGTGCCCCTCTTTTTTTGCCATTTCTGTTAGTAACTATATCTATCTTAGTTTTCTAATGCTGAGTAACAAATTGCTGCAGATTTAGCAGCTTAAAACAAGGTACATTTATTATCTCAGAGAATCTGTGGATCAGGAGTCTAGGCACAGTTTCACCTCCCTTTGTTCAAGGCCTCGGGAGGGTACGGTCAAGGTATTAGCTGGGCTACATTCTCACCCAGAGCTCAGGGTCCTCTTCCAAGCTTACTGAAGTTTTTGACAGAATTTGCTTTCTTACGGCTCTAAGAAAGCCTCGGCTTGTGTTGCCCATTGACATCAGCAGTTCACAATGTCATTGTTGCTTCTTCAAGGACAGAAGGAGAGTGTTTCTCTTCAGCCTAGTCCCTCTTAAGAATTTGTATGTGATATAAGCCAGGCCTACCCATAATAACCTTCTTTTGGGTTAGCTCAGAATCAACTGACTTGGGACCTTAATTATATCTGCAAAATCCCTCCACCTTTGTCTTGTTATGTAACCAAATCATGGGTGCTATCCTGTCATATTCACAGATGTCACACACAGCCAAGGGGAGGGGATTACGTAGGGTATGTCCACCAGGGGAAGGAATCTTGGGGGCCATCTTAGAACTCTGCCTACCTGGTGCTCTAGTCCACTAGGCCTAGCTGGTGTCACTAATTACATGTATTGACTTTCTTCCTACAAGGCTCTGATCTTCCTGTCTTCTAACCTTGGCCAGAAGAGACTGAGCCAGCTACAGAGCTCCCACTAAAATCCTTAAGATTCATGTCAGCACCCTTGTGTGTGGGGAAACACCTTGGGATTACAGGCCAGGGAGGGTTTGTCACATCACAGGCTTTCATTCATACATATACACTGTCTTCTAAAGAGAGTTTCTTCAGGGAGCACCTGGGTGGCTCAGTCTGTTAAGCATTTGACTTCGGCTCAGGTCATGATATCATGGTTTATGAGTTCGAGTCCCGTATTGGGTGAGCCCCACTTCTCTCTCTCTCTCTCTGCCCCTCTGCCCCTCATGGTATTCTCTCTCTCTCCCCTCCCTCTCTCTCTCTCTCTGCCCTCACACACTTGCGCCCTTTCTCTCTCAAAAAAAAAAAGAGAGAGAGAGAGTTTCTTTGGAAATCCCATAGGGAGAGAATGATGCAGCTTCCTTGGGAGATTCTACCCTGTGTCTCAGGATACTTCGAGAAAATTCTGACATCAGTCTAAAATGGTTTGCATTTATTCCTGGAATATTTCTCAGTCAACCAGAAAGGGTCAGATACTGGGGATGATAAATAAGATAGAATTGTTCTGTAATGAAGCCATTTCCCACAGAGCTGTTCTCAAGTCTTTAGGCTTTATTTAGAGACAATCCGCAAATGGTGTTCACGTGAGGGCAGCAATCCCAGGGATGTTTTGGGGTTAGGTCAAATTCTTAAATCTTAACTCCAACATGCACACTTTCTCTCTTCCTCTCTCCTTCACTCTCCATCTCTCTCTCTCTCTCTCTCTCTCTCTCTCACACACACACACACACACACGCACACACACAGAATTTAGAATGTAATGACTGAACGTTGCTGTACACAATCCAACTTATATTTAAAAGTCATTCGAAGTCTTTGGCACTCTGTTATTAGTAAAAAGAAATTTTGCATTGCACTTGGCAACTTAGGGCAAAGCACATTGCCTCAGATACCCAGATTGAGAATTTATCTAGCAGTTTTTTGCAGATTCTGCAGGCTACATTCTTGTGTGGATAAGAGTATTAACCTCTTTTTAACTCGCAAATAGCTTGTGAAGAAAAATTCTAAAGGCAGTCAAAACAAGCCATTATAGCGGATTTTATTTTATTTCCTGTTTCAGCACAGCAACTTTTATTGCAAGGCCGCATGTAGGTGACCTCAAGTAACCCTCTCTCTCCTGAATTAAATAACTCCTATCTTTTGTTAGATCATGTTTCAAAAAGAAAATCTGTTGCTGCACATTTAAATGCCTGTGGGATCCATTCAGGTATTATAAATGTGCCTGCCCTATATTCAAAGCCATTAAAAACAAAACAAAAACAAAAACAAAAACAAAAAAAAAAACCCTGGCAGCCAAATAAAACATCTCTGTGAGTCAACTCCCAAGGTCCACTAGTTTGTGACACAGGGCACAAAACATTAAGAGAGGTATAACTCTAATTTGTGGCAATGTATTTACTATAAAGGAGGGGATTGAGAGTGTACACACAAGTGTAAGTGCAGGACAGAGAGAGAGGGAGAGAGAGAGAGAGACAGTGTGTGTGTGTGTGTGTGTGTGTGTGCACGCACTTGTGTGCACACACACATTTCTACCCAGAAGTTGCTGCAATATAGGGCCAGCAACACTAGAGATGTATATAATGTTTATCCTGGGCCGTCTCCGGCAGGGTTCCATAGGTCACTGTGCTGGGTCCAGAAGGGCCTATATACACAGCACTTCTTTTGTTTATCCATCTGGAAGGCCTGCAATCTAAGAAGATACCTCCAGTCCCATCACTATGGATACTAATAGACAGTCCCAAAGTTGTTTCAGCTGATGGCTTTTGGCTCCAGGTAGAGTGAGCACCCATTCACTCTCTCTATAACTCATTCATTTGCTCACTCATTCAGCAAATGTCTAGTGAATTCCAGGTCTCCGTTGGCATGGTGCCAGGCATCAGAGATGGGACATTGAATAGGGTAACATCCTTGTCCTCAGGAAGCTACAGCCAAGTGGGGAGGCCATCTAAACAAACCCGCGGTAACAGCCAGAGTGATGACTGCTCTCACCAGAAGCACAGGGGCAGGCATTGAGTAATTTAGCAAGGTCAGGGTTGCTGTGGAGATGGGCGGGGAGGGACTGTGGAATTTGGAAAGTAACCCTCAAGCCGAGTTTTAATAATGGAAAAGAACGATTTGAATGGAGAATAGAGTAGAGGCTGCTTCAAGCAAATGGAACAGCCTGCGGAAGCACAGAGGCCTAATGGCGCTTGGCATTCAGACCTCAGGTGGAAGAAGAAGTTGTGGAGAGCAGATGAGAGAACTGGGCAGGGGCTTCATGCTAAGCCAATCGACGCTTTCAAGCTATGAGAAATGAAAATAATGTGACTCATGGTAGCTATTTAGTGAGTGTTCATTAACTGAATAATCTTTAAGAATTTACCTTACTGGGTTATATCATCCAATTCTCACGGCACCCTTATGTATATGTATTATAGTTATCCCCCATTTTGTACGTGAGGAAATCAAGGCACTGAGAGGATAAGCAATCTGCCCAAGGTCTCACAGCCAGTTGATGCCAGAGCTGGGATTCAGACCAAGGCGGCTGACTCCTCCACATTCTAACCTCTCCCATCATGCTGTTGTGCTTAAGAGTGGTGAGCAGGGATGTGTCAGAGCTCAGACAGAGGTTGGGGAAGGTCATTCTGGCCACTGTGCATGGAACAGACTGGCAGTAGGGGAGGATGGGTGTACACAGAAGAGAGAACCAGGCAGGCCATCTCCAAGCCTGTCACGGAAGCACTCGAGGTAGGAGCCCGCTGTTCCGAGACTCCGTGCCTGCACCCAAGAGGCCCAGCTTCTTGTGATCTCGTTGTGGGACACATATGAAGACCATGTCCCTCCCCTTGGTCACTGTTTGATGATGATTCTTACTCACAGATTACTTTAATTTTTTTTTAAATTAAACATTTAATTACTTTTGAGAGAAAGACAGAGACAGAATGCGAGCCAGGGAGGGGTAGAGAGAAAGGGAGACAGAATCTGAAGCAGGCTCCAGGCTCTGAACTGTCAGCACAGAGTCCGATGCGGGGCTCAAACCCACGAACCGTGAGATCATGACCTGAGCCAAAGTTGGACACTCAACCGACTGAGCCACCCAGGCACCCCACAAACAGATTACTTTAAATCATTCTTTTAAACCCTGGCCAAGAAGGGTCAAAAATTTTCCCCTACTTCCTTGGTTTTTAATTATTTGCCTTTCCTTCATTTACTTTATGTTTAAAATTTTTAGATTTTAAATTTTTATTTTTTATTTGCTTATTTTTACTTTTGAGGAGGGAGCAGGAAGGGGCAGAGAGAGGGGGAGACAATCTCAAGCAGGCTCCTCACTGTCAGCGCAGAGCTGGGTGCAGGACTCGAACTCACAAACTGCCAGATCATGACCTGAGCTGAAATCAAGAGTCTGACGCTTAACTGACTGAGCCAGGTGCCCCCATTTACATTTAAAATTAAAACACTCATCTCTGTCCCCCCATGAGTTAGCAGAAGAGTTCCACACACACTTTTCCTGTGCTAGAAATCTCAGAAGCATCTCTTTGGCCCTCATCTGACCAGTCACCCTATCCAGTACATATTTCCTTCTGAACATCCCTCAAATTTATTTTTTCCATCTGTACTTTTCTCTCATCATCTCTGGTCCTGATTACTGCAGGAGCCTGCTGACCAAGCTTCCTGCTGCCAGCCTCTCCCCGTTCCAGGGCTCTGTCCTATGTTGCCACCAGGGTTATATTGCCAGATTTACTGCATCATTGCTTTATCAACTTTGATGGTAACCACAACCTATGGGTTAAAGCAAACCCCATAACATAATATAAAGAAAGCCCTCTGGAGCTCCTGGGTGGCTCAGTTGGTTAAACGTCTGACTTTGGCTCAGGTCATGATCTCACGGTTCTGGGTTCGAGCCCCGCGTCAGGCTCCGTGCTGACAGCTCAGAGCCTGGAGCCTGCTTTGGATTCTGTGTCTCCCTCTCTCTCTGTCCCTCCCCTACTCACACTCCATCTCTCTCTCTGTCTCTCAAAAATAAATAAACATTGAAAAAAAATTTAAAAAAAAGAAAGCCCTTTACAACCTGACCCCGACCTAGCTTTCTTTAACTCTTTTGTTATTCTCCATGAAAGTGGCATCTTCTGATTAAATAAAAACTATGAATATCATATAGACTATATTTACTGTATTTACCTTTATTGTAAAAAGGTAGATAACATGCTAACAGCTGAACACATGAACTTTGAATGTTTCTCAGCCTCATCTTATGTCACTACTGCCTGTTCGCATCCTCTCAATGCTCTATGCTGTGTCTGATGTGCTATTCGGAAAGCAAAATATAGTTCATGCACCCCTACATTATTCATACTGTGCTTTCCAAGTCTATCACAGTGCCTGGAACAGAGTAGAAATCAATATTTTCTGACCTTGGGGAATAGTTTATTAGAGAGTGGAGGCAACTAATTGCCAAAGATTGTATTAAGCCCTTTGTCTGTTATGTTGCCCAAAACCCACCACACCCATGCCAGGGAGATACAATTATGACTTCTTTTTAGATGGCGAAACAATGGTGCTGAGTGTTTCACGCAGCCCCATCTTCCTCCCACGCTCTGGCTAGGAGCATGTTCCCCTGCCCTAGACACACTAGATTCATCTCAGCCTCCATTTCTACTCTCCATCCCCCCACCCCCACCCATGTCAATTCTCTGTTGCCACAAGAATGCTGCAAAACAAACCACTTTATAACTTAGTGTGTTAAAACAATAATCATTGATTATTTCTTAGGAGTCTATAGGACAGCAGGGCAGTTCTGTTGGTCCAGGCCAGGCTTGGCTGCTCTTGGGTGGGTTCTTCAGTGGCACATTGCCCAGGGGATGGCTGGTTGAAGAGGGCCTCAGCTGGGATGGTTTGGGTCTCCTCCACATGGTCCCTGATCTTTCAGGAAGTGAACCTGGGCGGGCTTGTTCCCATGATAGAGGCAGACCTCTGAGGAAGGAGGCACAAGCCTACTAAAGGTCTGGTCCCTTGTACTGAATTCTTTGGGCCAAAGCAAGTTCCAAGTTCTAGAGCCCACACTTCCACTAGAACCTCCAACAACATCTCATAAGGCAAAAGCCCAAAGGTCCTGATGCTCCTGGAAAGAGGCAGTAATCAAGATCAGTTTTTACGTATGCCAATTTCTATATGGAAGCAGTAAATTGCGCATTAGTGTGACTGATGATTTTGAGGCTGCTGCAAAGTTCAAGTTCAGGAGAGCAAGTCCTAGACTTTGAGACAGGAAGGATGAGAACAGGATGAAGTGAGACTTATCTCACAGGAAGAATCTGTGGTACAATGTCAAAATGACTCTGTTTTCCAACCAAGCAAATGGGAGAATGGCAGTACCACACCTAGAAACTAAGAACATTTCCATCTTTTTTAGTTTGGTAAGAATGTTACAGAAAGAAAATAAAGAAAAAAACACTATGCAAGAAAAACCCACAAGAACCAGTTCATTTTTGAAATGAACAATACACAAAAACAAAAATGTTCATAATTATAACCTTGGAATGCTTAAATGTTGCAACAGTCAGAAAATTGGTTCAAAATGGAGCTGTTTGATCGGAAATTCCTCAGAGACTGCCCACTTCAATGCCTCACTTCCCATGCATGTTGACCAGCCTGGACCCGCTAGGACAGCATTCTCAAACTTTCAGTTTCAGGAACCTTTTACACTTCTAAAAAGTTATTCAGGACCCCAAAGAATTTTTCTTGATGTAATTTACATCTGTTGACACTTACTGTATTCATAATTAAAATAGAAAAATTATAGTGTGTGCCAGATGGCTCTTTTAGGACAGACATACAACAGTAAAAACAACAGATTAGACAAAGCCTTGCCCTTGTGGGGTTTACATTCTATTGAGGAGAGTCAAACGATAAATATGTTAATGGATACATTTAAAGCATGTCAGATAGAAGATAATAAATACCATGGAAGAAAATCAGCTAAGGTGTGGAGGTTATGAGAGCTGGCCAATTCCAAAAGGAAGCATCTGAAGGAGTCTGGCTGTGTTGGATTCCAGCGAGAGGGACCCCACAGTGGAAGCAGGCCAGACTCACACTCGCATTCACACATCTTGCAGGCTTCCATCCGCTCCTGTGAAGTTCTCAACTTGATCTGGAGAACAGAGCCATGCAGGCTACCAGCCATGTATCAAGTCTGTTTTCTTTCTCACAAGCTGCTGCTAATCACCAATAAAGGGAGGCTGTCAGGGTACGACACTGGGTACCATGGAATAGTTTGAAGTTAGTCTGGGAACCTAGAAAAACCTCTAATATAGATTTACTACAGACTTCTGTAGGACTCACCAAAACCAACATATGCTGTATGCCAGGCTCTGTTAAAGCCCTGGATTCACAGTCGTGCAAAGCCAAATCCTACTGTGGCTCACTAAGTACCATTTCCCACAAGCCAGCCTTCCCTCTTTCCTGCCATCCATCTACTCAGGCACTCAAGAGTGTGAATAGCACCTGCTCATGTCTGCCCATACCTCTTGCCATTCAAATCTGATTTCTAAGCTGGCATACCATGGGTTGGGATAGTAAGTTTGGACACTGACTAATACTGCATTCTCTGAATCAAATGGATTCCTGAGTTTGTGGACAGTAAGCAGTAAGAGATTAAATAGACAGGATATATGTAGTGGGTCCCA
Organism: Acinonyx jubatus; assembly: GCF_027475565.1. Taxonomy (NCBI): domain Eukaryota; kingdom Metazoa; phylum Chordata; class Mammalia; order Carnivora; family Felidae; genus Acinonyx; species Acinonyx jubatus. The sequence goes on along the minus strand of NC_069390.1, from coordinate 50,139,627 downwards.
GGAGCTATGGATAAAAACAAATAAGACACAGTCCCTGTGTAAAGTGCTTGCTAGGAAACAGAGTGAGTAAGCAAATCCACTTCTGTACCAGAACTGCTCTGGGAGGCACGCACTGCACAGAGTGCTTGGGACACACAAGGAGGAGCAACAGATTGCCCTGTAGGAGCCAGAGAATTTGGTTTTGAAGGACCAGTAGATGTATCCCAAGTGAGTGAAGGTAAAATATGGAAAGCTAAGGAAAAATATGGGAGAAGTCTAAGACTTGTAACAGGTCATGGCAAGTTGGTGACCGGTGACCAGCCCAGTGTGGTGGGGAAGTGCCAAGAGGAGGTCAGATGAAGGACCTTGAGTGCCTTGCAGAGATATCTGAAACTTATTCTGTAGCAGAAAGCATGAAACAGCCCTAATTTCTAGAAGAAATTAAGTCCATGCTGACAATTTCATTGTACTGACTGGCTCGAAGCTTTTCTAATTAACTGCTCATTTGAGAGCTTCCATCTTTGTCATCCTAGAGCCTAACTTGTACTGTCACCTGATAGGTATTGACTAATGTTTATTAACCTGAATACAATCCAGGTGCTTAAAAAGTCAAGTTTCATAGCACAGAATTTCAAGAAGCAGTCAAAATACTCATGGTTTTATAGGAGTTCTCTTTTTTTATTTTTTATTATTTTTTTAAATGTTTATTTGTTTTTAAGAGAGACAGAATGCGAGTGGGGGAGCAGCAGAGAGAGAGAGAGAGAGAGAGAGAGAGAGACATGCAGAATCTGAAGCAGGCTCCAGGCTCTGAGCTGTCAGCACAGAGCCCAGTGCAGGGCTTCAACCCACCAGAAGCAGGATCATAACCTGAGCCAAAGTCAGACACTCAAGCGACTGAGCCACCCAGGTGCCCCTGGCGTTCTCTCTCTCTCTCTCTCTCTCTTTTTTTTTTTTTTAATGAATTCATCCCTGTTTTCCCCAAGCAAACCTGGGTTCCCTTCTCTGTTGCTCTCCTGTGCATTCCATCGCCCCTAGCCTTGAGGGCTCCCTCCATCCACCAAGTTGCTAAGACCTGACCCCTATTTTCCTAAGGTTTTCCCAAACCCTTACTCATTTTGCCATGTCCATCATTATTTGGATATCTCTGATCTGGATTGTACCTACAGACTCTCTACCTGTTTCCCTGTGCCCCCTCTTTCCCACCCCTACCCCCAGTCCATTCTCCACCAACATCCAGACCACGTTTCTAAAACATAACCACAGGGGAGTTGCATCACTCCCTATAGAGGAACAAGTCTCACCGGGTCTGGAGAGTATTGCCATTAAATAAGGGAAAAAGTATTTTAAAAATTCAAAGAGTGTTATTTGTATATGAAATCACTGTGAGGCCTTGGGCCACACTCTGTCCTAATTGCCTGTCTCCAATTGTGCTTGAGGGAAAACCATAGATTTGCATTCTCTGATTTGCAGTTGGATCCTTCATTGTCATTGTCTCTGTTAAATAATTTGCATCTTTGTTGAGCTCAAAGCTTTTAAATCTATTTCTTCCTCAGCTCTTTTCTCCTGCTAATTACCTCTCTCTGAAGAAAAGCACTGAAGGGACTTCTAACTTAACTCTTTTACTCAAACACTATATTTTCTCCAAATTCCAAAAAGAAGAGGAATTTATAAAAATCATAGACTATCTGCCCTGAAGAAACTCCAGGCTGAACTCCTCATTTTAAGGCTAGGATAGGTAAGGGCGGATTGACCAAAGGACTTTCAGGGAGACACATGGAGAACCAGAGATGGGGTTCAGAGCATTCAGGTCTCTGACTCCCAGTGCTGGGTTCCCTCTACAAAGGAAGGATCGGAGGAGCACAAGGGGCAGTTGTGTGTTTCTGCACTCTCACAACTGTCTCTGCCTAATCAAAACCATCTATCAACACTCTTCTTGTTTTGCTATTTCTCTAAGGATTCTGCATGAGAAAGGAGGAATAGAAGGAGAAAGAAGAATGAGTTTGAATTAGTTGAATTAGTTTCTGCTGTATATTAAATGAACATTTTCTCACTCATGAGACATTGAATGTGCCTTGTTCTTAGCCATAGTCCCCCTCTGTAGCTGGGCTGTAAGCCTGCTGACTGTCCTCCTGTAGGGATGGGCCTGCCCTGGGGCTGGCTGGAGGGTTCCTGGTTAGCTCTGCCTCCTGGTGCACATTAAGTTAGGAGGACCTATAGCCATGTGACCTTCTAAGTAACTTATCCAAGCCTTTCTTTTCCTTTAGAAAATGGAGTTTGAAATGTTTACCACTTAGGCTTATTGTAAGAACTAGACAAGTTGATGTAAATAAAGTTATCACCATACCAAGCACATTATGTGTATTTGTACATATTTATTAACTTCTCAAGGCTTTGTGCTTGTCCTCCAATCAGAAACGGTTTCTGAGCTTCTCTGGTGGCCCATGGACCCCTCCTCTTCCCCATTAAAGACATTTATGAACAGTTGTAAACTTAAACCCCCATTCATTCATTCATTCACCCTCTGTGATCACCAGAGAGTGTGAGAAGAGCAAAGCATCTGCAGGAGACAGACTCCGCTTGGGAAGCTGAGAAAAGGTACACTTCACCTGGCAGAGATGGGGCCCTGATAAACAGAACAGCCCCCTCCTCCCTCTTCCAGCCACAGCCTGGAGCTGCCCCTACACCACCACCCCCCACCCTGCCCATGCCCCGCCTCCCAGGCTCAGCCTGGTGAGGAGCCTTCTGTTAGAAGTCCTGCAGCGCCTAAGGTTTAAAGTAGCTGGAGCAGCCTTCTCTGCCTTCCCCAGGGGGAATGCTTCCTATACATTAATCCCCCCTTATCTGTAGTTTTGCTTTCCACAGTTTGAAGTGCAGTTTCCACTGCTGTCAACTGCACTTCAGAGGCAGATGATCCTCCTTCTGACGAACGTCAGAAGGTCAGTAGTAGCCTAAACGCTATGTCCCAGTGCCTATGTCATTCACCTCACTTTATCTCAGCACATGGGCATTTTATCATCACACATCATCCTAAGAAGTGTGAGTACAGTACAGTACGATACTTTTGAGAGAGAGAGAGAGAACCACATTCACATAACATTTATTACAGTATATTGTTATAATTGTTCTATTATAATTGTTGTTAATCTCTACAGTGCCTAATTTATAAATTAAACTTTATCACAAGTGTCCATGTATAATGTATAGGGAAAAACATAGTATGTGTATATAGATATAGATGATATAGATATAGATAGATATAGATATAGATATAGATATAGATACAGATATAGATATATAGGCATCCCCTGGGGTCTTAGAACCTATCCCTCACAGACGAGGGGTGATGACTGTAACCAGGCTGAAGTGGACCCAGAGGCAAGGGGAAACAATCCCTCGGGCTGGCAAAGCATGTCAACAGGGGGATATTGTGGCAACTGATGGCTAAGAGACTTCTATAGCTTGTCCCAAAGTCTGTCCCTGGCCACAGTAGGGACCAGGCAAGGCCTCTGGGCATCTGGGAGCAGCCACTGATGACCTGACCTTGGAAAGGACTGACCTGCTGAGGCTCTGCTCTCCCCAGCTAGAGTTGCTCCCCACGCCCGCTCCTGCCATATGCTCCTTGATAAGAACCTTGTGTCAGATTTTCAAATGAAATAATGGATTTGAAAGTATCTTAAAAGCTTTAAAGTACTTTACAAATTATTATTTACTTAAGACAGGCCTGTGGTCAGAACTCCAGATGCACAGTACTATGTAGGCCCTAGAAAAACATCTGTTTGAATGAATCTACTTCCCTCATTAATGCAATAGATATTTATTGAACCCACAAAGCACTGAGTTAGGCAGTGGCGGTACAAAAGTAAACATGAAGACAAAAGCCCTACTTTTGTGGAGCTTATAGTCTAGTGGGGGAGAAGGTCAATAAGCTAATAAATAAAACAGATGACATAATTACAGAATCTGACAAGTGATCTCAAGGAAATAAGAAAGATTTTGTAGTAGGTCATTTTAAATTTAGATGCAGTAGTCACAGGAAGCCCCTTAGGGAGATGATATTGAAACAAAGACTTGAAGGATGAGAGGAGCAGACTGTGGGAAGATCAAGGAAAAGAGTACCCAAGGCAGAAAGAATCACAAGTACAAAAGCCATGAGGCAGAGACAAACTTGACATGCTCCTGGAATAGCAAGAAAGCCAGTGTAATCACAACACAGTGAGCCGGGGCGGAGAGTAGAGGATACAGCTGCCATATCATGTAGGTACTTTAGGACAGAGTAAGAGGTTAGGATTTTATTCCAAGAATGATAGGAGAATGGGTTTAGCAGGTCAGCCACATAATTTATGTTTTTAAAAAGATTACTTCTACTGCTTTGTGGAGAGCATATTATAGGTAAGCCAGAGTAAAATCAGAGAGACAAATTAGAGACCACTGTAGTGGTCTAGGCAAGAGGGAAGAATTCAGGGAGTACAGGGATGAATGGTGGGAAGAGGAGGAAAGAAATATATTTGAGCATTAAAAAAATTGTTTTTAATATTTATTTTTGAGACAGACACAGAGAGACAGAGAGAGAGAGAGAGACAGAGCGTGAGCAGGGGAGGGGCAGAGAGAGAGGGAGGCACCGAATCTGAAGCAGGCTCCAGGGTCAGAGCTGTCAGCACAGCGTCTAATGTGGGGCTCGAACTCACAAACCATGAGATTATGCTCAACTGACTGAGCCACCCAGGTGCCCCTTGAGCATTTTAATTTAAGTATAACATAATTTAAAGATTAGTTTTACTATCAGAACTTGGTGGTGGTGGGAAGATGTAGAGAAAGGAGTTAAGAATGACTTCTAGGGAAGTCTGGGTGGCTCAGTGGCTTGGTTAAGCTTATGACTTTTTAAAAAAAATTTTGTTAACAAAAAAAAATTTTTTTAATGTTTACCCATTTTTGAGAGAGAGAGAGAGAGAGAGACAGACAGACAGACAGGCCATGAGCAGGGGAAGGGCAGAGAGAGAGAGAAAGAGGGAGACACAGAATTCAAAGCAGACTCCAGGCTCTGAGCTGTCAGCACAGAACCTGATGCGGGGCTCAAACCCACAGACCGTGAGATCATGACCTGAGCCGAAATTGGCCACTTAACCAACTGAGCCATCAGGAGTCCCTCAACTCTTGATATCAGCTCAGGTCATGATCTCACAATTGTGAGATGGAGCCTCACATCAGGCTCGGAGCCAAACGTGGAGGATTCTCCATGCTTGGCACAAGAATCCTCTTAGGATTTTCTCTCCTCCCTCTGCCCCTTCTCCCCTTTGGAAAAAAAAATTACTTATAGATAAGAAACTTTGTTGATGGTTTTTGCTTAAAATGGGAAGAGTAAGGAGAAAAAGAGTTTGGGATATAAAAGCAAGGGTTCTATGTTGAACAGGTTAAGTTTGAAGATATCCAAGTAGGGCTACTGAGCAGGCAGTTGGATAAGTGGGTTTGGGACATAGTAGACATCCTGATAGGATGTCATTCCAGAGACAACTTCAGAATTTATCATTAATTAGAATTGAAATGGTATGCAGAGCCATGAGATAGAATGAGGTGGTTCAGAAAGTGATTATAGACAGAAGGGGTGTGAGGACAAAGCACTTATGGGTGGGAGAGGAAAAGAAACCAACAATGGATGCAAAAAAAAAAAAAAAATCCAGAAAGATGGGAAGACAAACAAGAGGAAGGGTGTTCCAGAATCCACACAAAAGAGTTTCAAGGGGAGGTAGCAATCAAGTAATCAAATTTTGCTGAGAAGTTGGTTAAGATGAAAACTGAGAATTGACCCTTGGATTTGGCAACATGGAGGTTGTTGGTGACCTTGAGAAGAACTGATTCTGTGGCATAGGCAGGGAAGTTTAGATCAGTGAGAGCCTGAAGTCTGATTAGAATGGCTTAGGGCATAATTGGAGGTGAGGAAATTCCTCCTTTGAGGAGTTTTATTATAAAGTGCAAGAGAGAAATGGGGCACATTAGAAAGTGAAATAAGAGGCAAGATCTTCATATGAAAGTAAGGAGGGTATGATGAAGGCTTGAGGAGGGAAGAGAAGGTATAATAATAGTGGATGGTGAATTGATTAAGGAAAACTGTGGTAAGATGGCTGGCCAAACAGCTGGCAGAACAAGCAGTTTGCTGAAATGCTTGCTTACCTCAGAACCTCTGGGACTTCTCTGGGTATGCACCTCTCTTCTTCATGTCTAGTTTCTCTTCCTTCACCCTGTTTCTGTCCTCTGACTCTAGATAGTCCCCAGTTGTCCTGAAGAACCCAAACATTTATTAAGAAGAAAATGACAACCCATGAGTCCATCCAGCTTCTTATACCAAAGCCTTTGCAAAGACTTGAGGGAAACCCCCAGAGAGCTCAGTTGTCCCAGAAAGATTGTTATACACCTGTAATTCCACTACAAAATGCTCCAGGAGTCAAGGAGAGAGGCCCATACAGCTCCTGTCCCACCCATGATACAGACCTCAGCAGGGTTTGAGGGATACCTGCAGGATTCCTCATGCTTCCAGTAAGCCACCACTCTCTATCTCTGTAACTCTGTAGACCGTCTAATGGTGCAGTCCCAACAAGTTCATCATTAGAGCTGATGACTCAGTCCTAATGGGTCCTGAAATGACCAGTGGAACTAATTTCATCTTGGCCCATATCCCTCTTTAGCTTGGACACCATGAGAATTCCAAAACATGAAGGTCATCTGGAAGATAGCATATTTAAGGGCCAGGTCGAAATGGCTCACACCACTTCTGTCCACATCTCTTTGGACAGAACACGGGTCAGTGGATGCAGCCTAACTACAAAGAAAGCTGAGAATATAGAAGTAGGGAAGAGGAAAATGAAATGGCATTTAGTGAACACAGATACTGTCACTGCCATAAGCAGAGAAGAAGCAAGTAGGAGGCACACACAGAGACTGTAGTGACACAAAGATCAAGGGCAAAGAAATCTTCAAGAAGAAGGAATTAATCAATACCATCATTCTATGGGAAGATCAAGTAAGATATGAACGTAAAGGTCTGAGTTTTCAGTTTGGACGTCCCCAGTGACATTATGGAGGGTGATTTCTGCAGTTATTTTGAAGTGAAAGATGGGAGGTGAAGAAGTAGATCCAGAGAACAAACTGTTCTGGAACAGAAACTATGTAAAATGACAGAAAGAGTGAAGTAACTAGAAAATGGTGCCTAATTGAGGGAGAATTGTTTTTTAATATAGGCAAAGTGTTTACAAGCTAAGGAACTAGCCATGAAGGAGAAATTAAAGATAACAGAAAGGAGGCAATTCATTGAGGGAATCAAGAAGAAGCCAGGAAAGAGTGAGATCAGAGCACAAGTGAAAGAATTAGTCTTGCACAGGAGGAATGATGTGGCCTCTTCTAAGATGTGTGGGAGCATAGCAAGGGTAGGAACAACTTAAGAGAAGTTTATAAGCGAGGGACAGAGGTGGCGGCACTTCATGTCCGGTGGTATTTATTTTTGCAAAGGAATTAATCTGCTGTTGGTGAAGAGACTGATGGGGTAGAGTGTGAGTATATGGGGATGGGATTTAAGATACCTGCTATGTGGAAGATAGGGGACTAACCATGGAAAGAGCAGTCTGTACTTAGGGCCCAGCTGAGGATGGAGATGCTGTATGTGCAGGGGCACCTTTGGGAGATCTTCTCCACCACACACAACTCTCTGGGACACAGCCAGAGGTTTGGATTCACTCAGGGCCACGGATTTTTGTAGAGTGCATATTGTGGAATAACTAGGGGGGTAAGCATGCTAGTGAGAGAGGTATTACAGTAGTCCAGGTTGGATAGAAAAGGAGGCTGACAGCCTGGGAGAAAGCAGAGGTCAAGGGACTCCAGGGCCCAGGGAAATGGAAGAGCAAAGGGGGTAAGAGCAAAGAGGTGAGAAATGGAAAGGCAAAGTGTTGTTGCAGAGGGTAGGATAGTAGAATTTTACATTTCTCATAGGGAACAGTTCCAGGGGATGGGGGGGTGGGGTGGGGATCCAGAGTATGGACATGGAGGGGTTGCTAAAGTAGGTTGAAAGCAAGGTGCTGTGGAGCTGAAGAGGTTGGAAGTGCTCAGGTTCCTAATGCATATGGGTAGTGTCCTGGAGAGCTCTCAGTGATTTAGACTAGAAGGAGTTGATAGCATGAGATACAAAGAAGGAAGGTTTTTTTTTTAAGTTTATTTATTTATTGCGGGGGTGGGGGTTGTTGCCGAGAGTGGGAGAGAGAGGATACCAAGCAGGCTCTGCACTTGATCCCAGAAACTGTAAGATCATGACCTGAGTCGAAATCAAGAGTCCAACGCTTGACCGACTGAGTCACCCAGGCACCCCAAGAAGGGAGGGTTTTTGCACAAAGGAAAGTAGAAAAGCTGGAAAAATGTAACCCCACCTTTTTTTTTAAACTTCATCTTCCTCCACCTATTTTAGACCCTTATGATCCTGTTTGGATTATAGAAATACTCTCCTAATTGGTTTCCCTGATTTTGGTTTCCCTCCCACGTATCCATCATACACACAGCTGCCAGCTTAATTAATCTTGACCAGGATTCACTCTTGTTCAAAAACTTCAGTAGCTCTTCATCTGCCTATACAATAAAATCTATATTCTTTAGCCCCACCCTCAGTGTTCCAGGCACAGAGCTGGTTTCAATCGATTTTGTTTTATGCATCTAGTTTGGGGCAAGAGCAAGTATGTAGTTTATACTGGTTTATTTTTTTTTTTAATTTTTTTTCAACGTTTATTTTTGGGACAGAGAGAGACAGAGCATGAACGGGGGAGGGGCAGAGAGAGAGGGAGACACAGAATCGGAAACAGGCTCCAGGTTCTGAGCCGTCAGCCCAGAGCCCGACGCGGGGCTCGAACTCACGGACCGCGAGATCGTGACCTGGCTGAAGTCGGACGCTTAACCGACTGCGCCACCCAGGCGCCCCAATACTGGTTTAAACCCTGCACTACTTTCTTAACACTGATCCTGAAGGACTTTTCCAAATGTGGTTTTGTTAACTGTAAAGAATGTTATTCCCAACCATCTCTGAATGGCATCCTTCAAGAGTCAATTCAAATACACATTATCCCCTTTCTTAAATGACAGCACCATTCTCTGTCCTTTTGTAAAAAATTCACTTTAAACTTCATATTGTAGTTAGGTGCCTATTAAGCAAGAACCATTCTTGATTTATCACTGTACCTCAGCCTATTGTACCCCATAACACCTATCTCAGTACCTTGCCTTTTGGAGGTATCCATTGTCTGCTGACTGACCAAATGCGTGCATTCATATAAATAAGTGGATGGATGAATAGAGTTCTTATAAAGTTCTAGTAGTATTAAGGGCCAGAATCCTTCACTAAAAGGTGATCTCTTCAAGGTTTAAGATTGATATTATATATATTTTTTTATTCTCAATACTTAGTTAACATGGTTCTGGGAGACTTGTAAGCTAAGTACACAGTAGATACCCAGTAAGATCTTTGCAAATGGAATTGAACTAGGTGGCTTCACACCTAAGTGATTCTCACTGTGTCAACCCCAAGAAAGTGAACAGGGTCTCTGACCCAGCAAATAGCTGTTTATATCCTGACTTGAATAAAATGTTGACTCTTATAATTCGACAGCAACTCCCTTAACAGAGACCCATTTATTCATTTAATTATTTGATTCTTTGAACCATACTATAAGTTGTGATTGATTTATGTGTGATAACTTTATTCTAGACACTGAAGGGGAAAAGAAAGCAATCAGTGAGAACAGATACATGAAAAGATGCTCAACATCACTAATCATCAGGGAAATGTAAATCAAACCCACAAAGAGCTACCACCTTACATCTGTCAGAATGGCTAGTATCAAAAACAAATAACAAGGATGTGGAGTCAAAAGGAACCCTCGTGTGCTATTAGTGGGAATGTAAATTGTTGTAGCCACTGTGGAAAACAGTAGGGAGGTTCCTCAAAATAGAGATACCATATAATCCAGTAATTCCACTACTGGGTTTTTACCCAAAAATACCAAAGTGCACTAAATTTGAAAAGATATGTGCATCCCTGTGTTTACTGCATCATTATTTACAATTGCCAAAACACAGAAGCACTTAAGTGTCCACCAACAGAGAAGTGGATAAAGAAGATACGGTATATAGACAATGAAATATTATTCTGCCATAAGAAAGAAAGGAATATTGCCATTTGGGACAGCATGGATGGACCTAGAAGGTATTATGCTAAGTGAAATAAATCAGAGAAAAACAAATACCATATGATTTCATTTATATATGAAATCTTAAAAATAAAAAAAGCAGAAACAGACCCATAAATACAGAGAACAAACTAGTATTTGGGGTACGGGGGGAGAGGGCAAAATGGGTGAAGGGGAGTGGGAGGTACACACATCCAGTTAAGAAATTAATGACCAGGCATCATGGGGCGCCTGGGTGGCTCAGTCCATTAAGCGTCTGACTTCGGCTCAGGTCATGATCTCATGGTTTGTGAGTTTAAGCCCCACATCGGCCTCTGTGCTGACAGCTCAGAGTCTGGAGCCTGCTTCGGATTCTGTGTCTCTTTCTGTTCCTCCCCCACTCATGCTCTGTCTGTCTCTCAAAATAAATAAAGAATAAAAAAAATAAAAAAGAAAGAAATTAATGTCATGAGGATAAAAGGCATAGATAGCATAGGGAATATAGTCAATGGTATTGTCATAGGGTTGTATGGTGACAGATGGCGGCTACACTTGCTGTAAGCAAGCATAACATATAGACAAGTTGAATCATAATGTTGTACATGTGAAACTAATGTAACATCGTGTGTAGACTATGCAACAATAAGCAGGGAAAAAAAAGAAATCTGTGAGAAAAGCAGACCTCTCATGTTTACAAAGTCTCTCTCCTTTTTCTCCTGTTTTGCCAGGCTGTGACAACATGTTGATGGGCATAAAGTCTCTGAAAATAGTGAAGAAGACTATGGATACACATGGCTCTTGGATGAAAGATGCTGCCAGCAGTTCCCAAAAGGTTTATTTCCTAATCGGATCCAGAAACAAAACTCTGTGGGAATTTGCAAACATGCGGGCATTCATGGAGGATAGCACCAAGCCAGCCCCACGGAAGCTCATCCTAACGCATTCCTGGCAGGGAACAGGCCAAGTGATCCACAAAGGTTTTCTGTTTTTTCACAACCAAGGGACTCTCAATGAGATAATCAAATATAATCTGCAGAAGAGGACTGTGGAAGATCGAATGCTGCTCCCGGGAGGGGCAGGCCGAGCGCTGGTCTATCAGCACTCCCCGTCAACATACATTGACCTGGCTGTGGATGAGCATGGGCTCTGGGCCATCCACGCAGGGCCAGGCATCTCTGGCCATTTGGTTCTCACAAAAATTGAACCTGGCACACTGGGAGTGGAACACTCATGGGACACCCCATGCAGAAGCCAGGATGCCGAAGCCGCATTCCTTTTGTGTGGGGTTCTCTATGTGGTCTATAGTTCTGGTGGCCATGGCCCCCATCGTGTCACCTGTGTCTATGATCCGCTGGGCACTATCGGTGAGGAGGATCTGCCCAAACTGTTCTTCCCCAGGAGGCCGAGAAGTCATTCCGTGATCCATTACAACCCCAGAGATAAGCAGCTCTATGCCTGGAATGATGGAAACCAGATCATTTACAAACTCCAGACAAAGAGAAAGCAACCTCTGGAGTAATGCTTTACAGCAAGGAGGAAAGGCACTGTGGCTGTGGACACTGCTCTCCAGGACATTGAGACCACAGCCCCTTTATACTATTGTGTCCCTCTGATCACAGACAGGCATAGGGTGTAGAAGCAGGCTTGCATATGCATCCTTCCCCGGATGTTATGGCCTGAGGTGTTTTCCAAGACCTTAGACGAGAGTCTGTCATTCAGACATTTTCTACTTCCATCACCCCTCCAAACCTCCGGGCTCTCTAGGCCTTCCACATTCTGATCCAGCTTACGTCCATCCTTTTCTTTGCTCCCCTCAGCCAGCAATTAGAAATGAAGGCCACTGCCTAGTACTCCTGGCTTCCTTCCTGGCCTTTCCTGAAGCTCTTTCCTCTTTCATAAATACCTGTCTTTTTTCTTCCATCTGTCAGTGCCCCACTAAAGTACAATCTTTTCCTGATGTTGAATCTCCACTTCCCCTAGCTCTGCCCCGCCACCAAGCTAAGTAGATAAAATAGTGAAGCAAAACCATTCACATGTGAATACCACTTGCTGGTTACAAAGTGTTTGCACCTATGTACGTCGTTTAATCCCCATCCCATGTCTTCTTCTGAGACATACAGAAGTCTTTATAATTGCCAGCTTAGAGATAATAAAAGTTGAGGTGAGCCAAAGTAACACAGCCACAAAATGAAAATAGGGCGAGAAGATACTGCAAATCCCATAGTCTTTCCATTGCCCAAGGAAGCATCGAATATGTGTGTTTGTTCACACAACCTTTTGTAAGCAATACGTTCATCATTTCATCCTAAAAATAATGGTCTGCCCCCTTTGGCCATTTTTCATGTCTGCACAAGACATTCCTATAAGCCCTTCAAAAGCTACTTCCCCCAGAAAACCAGCCTAAGGGTGAGGACCCCCGCTGTAGCCTCATCTTGTTTTGCCTTCCCCTGTGTCTCTTTTCTTGCTAGAAACACAATAAAACTGACACGAAGCAAATAACCCTCATCAGGTTATATCTGCCTACGTGCCCTCAGCATACAAACTCTCAGGAAGTGCTGTCTGTGCTGGGATTCCCTGTGAAGCTCCCCAGCACACTGAGGCCCTTGGTAAAGATTCTGGAATCTGGATGGAAGCCAGGTAGCAGGCAAGCGGTTCCCTCTCACAGCAGGCATGCCAAGTGGCACAGGTGACAGAGGGCAGCTGTGCCTGTCCAGAGGGGCTTCTTCAAATCTTTCCCACGCGTTTGTCCAATTCAGCCTAGTGTGGGTCACAAGCTCAGGCTGTGGTGCCGGTCTGTGTCATGTGCTGAGGCCTCTGTCTTTCCAGGTTGGTCACATGAGAGGGTTGGCTTTGTGTGCCTGCAGCTGTTTTGCCAACTCTGCCAAGCTCAGGGCGGGACTGTAGGCAATGAAGAGACGTTCCCCCCCGCCCCCCATAGCATCTAAGTAGATCTCTGGCAGAATGGAATCACTCACCCCATGCATACAGCACAATTATCCACAGTTCTGATAGATACAGAGCCCCAATCTGTTGTGGAATGAGGCAGGTATGAATAAATAAACATGGCAATCTTCCCCACTCCATGGGTTTGTGGACATTACCTACTCCGTGGGTAAAATGACATTACCTGTTTCACGGGGATAAGGAACATGGACTGCCTCGGGAGGAGGGTAGAGTGGGATTATCAGTGAATGGAATTATGTGTGAGTCCTGCACACATAATTCCTCTGGAGGCACAGAGGAGGGTTGCCCTTCATCTGTGATATACTTTAACTTGTCGACTGCAGAGTGCACCTGCCACTAACAACACTCCCAGGTGCTTTAAATTCCTACAGCTAGAATCACTCTTTTAGGTCAAGACATTTTCTCCTTGTCAATGTGCCACTTTGCTTCCTTGGAGCCAGGGCAGCAAAGCATTCAGGCCCACGGATACTATCTTGGGCTTCTTTTGGGTGAATTGTTCAGCTCTGAGGTCTCTTGTTGGAGTTTAGTCAGGATGAAAGTCCCTATGGCCTATAGCAGTAGTTAAACTCGATTGCATGTAAGAATCGCCTGAGGGGCTTTTAAAACTCCTAATACCAGGCCATACTCCCAGACGATTAAGCCAGAACCTCTGAAGGTAGGACCCAGGCTGTATTTTTTTAAGCCCCCTCCCGCAACATGGTTCTAGAGTGTGAATAAGCTTGAGAACCAGTGACTTACACCGTTTTTAAAGGTAATTTTAAAAAAGTAATTGTATAATTCAGAGAGCAGATTAGCATTTTCTAGGGACTGAGGCTAGGGCAGTGTGTCCACTGGGGCAATAACATGTGGGATTTGGAAACACCCATGAACTCATGTGAACTATAGTGCCTAGGTCTACAAAAGCCTCTGCTGCTATTTTAAGGAAGTGAAAGAGAACTGAAGGGTGTCCTGCTGTAACACAACTCTTGTGGGCCCCAGCCTTCCTCTGCTGGCTTTGCCTTTAGTCTGCTTCTGGCCAGGTTCCGGCAGTGACCAGAGTCTCATATTTGCAGGGTGGCTTAAGTTCTGTTCACATGTAAAAGCCTTCTGGGCACACTGGTAATTTCAGACCACCAGGGTAATTTGAAAAAAAAGATGTGTCTTACGGAGTTTGTCCAGCCTGTAGAAATGTAGATAAAAACTGAAGCCAGGGCTGTAGTGACTCCTGCCAGAGCTCGGGACTATGCCAGAGTGTGCAGTGTAGATGCCATCTGCGGCCCAAAGGGATTTTAATCAGCTGAACTGAGCAACTGGTCCTGGGAGGCCCAGGCAAGGCAACAACCTAGCAGCACAACCAAAGGGGATTCAGGCCATACACTAGGGGAAGGTGTTGGACTAAGTCCCCAGGGCCCAGTCTCGCCTTGATTCCAGAACTTATTCCTGTGGTCAGAAGTCGCCAAATCTCTTGGCCCTATGGATCCCCACCTTGGTGCTGAGCACAGAGAAGTGCTTCTTGTCCTTAGCTGTTCACAAGACAAGGCGCAAAGTGTCTTTAGTCGGGGCTGACCACTAGGGGGACCTCCACGCCAGGTCGCGGGGTTCGAGGGCAGCCGGACTCCAGTGGGACGCAGAGCCTTCCAGACGGGTTGATCAGAGACAGGGAATGAGGCTGCCTTCAGGCCAACCTCAACTTGGACTGGATCCTACGGGTCCGGGAAGTCCGGACACCCAAAGTGTTGCTACTCTGGGTGTGCCTCCAATCGGTTTTTCCGTGGCTTCTCTCTTTGCAACTCTAGATACAAATTGCTTTTCTGCTTCCTCGTTTTCATTTCCTACGGCCGGGGAATGAATGGTGCTGAAGGGCTGAAGAAGCCCAGGGGACAGGCAGCACCAGAGCCAGGAACCGCCCGACGGTGTCTCCGGGACCGGAAGGGTGCAGGGCGGGGAGGCAACAGGAGCGGGGCGGGGCTCGCGGGGGCGTGGTCTGCGGGAGGCGGGGCTTGTAGCACCGTCCAGGGGGCGGGGCCACGGCTGGGCTGACTAGGCGAAGGCAGGTTCGAAAGGGCGGAGTTGACGAGGCCGGTCCCCGAGGACAGGGAACCGGTGGCGGACCGGTCCCTGCGGACCGCCGCGGAGCCCGAGAAGGAAGGGGAGTGGAGGGGCGGTCCCAGGGGAAGGAGGGCGGGGAGAAGCGGGGGCTCCGGGACGAGCCTCCTGTGGGTCCCGCCCCCGTCACGTGGGCTCCAGACCCGGCCGCTGCCGCTCGGTCCGCTGGTTGGTCGGTCAGTTGGTCGGTGGGTCAGTGGCCTGCAGCTCGGTTCTCGGCTCTCATGTTCGGAGGTGGGAGGGACACGGGAGCGGCCCTCACACCTGAGCCGCCCGGAGAGGAGCCCAGCACCCAGGTCAGTGGGCTGTCCCCACGCCCCAGGTCCCCTGCGCGTTCCGGGCCGGGAGCCCCCCGCGGGTACATTGCCTAGGTAACCGAAAGCCCCCAGATTCAAGAACCACTCGAGGAGTGGGGGTCAGTGCCAGTTAGGGCCCCAGAGTGGGTCCCAGATGCGAGGGCAGGAACCCTCTTCCTCTTCTCTGGCCAGAAGACTGGGAGGAGGGTATAACTCCCGAGGAGGATTTGCTTCGAATTTTCACCCAACCCTGCCTGGGATCCATGGACAATCCGCGCCCCTGCAGGTGCCAGCATGGCCCTGGAGATGCGCTGGATGGTCATTCACTTCAGTTTTGTGCGGTATGTCACCGAAGCATCAGAGTAACTAGAGAGCACAAGTCGGGGGGGGGGCGGTGTGGGGAAGGTCAGGCAGCTTAGTGTCTCTTTGCCCAAGCATATCTGTTCAGTGTGGTCAGATACAACGCCTCGACTGAGACCAACTCTATACTCTAATTGCAAAAATGCAACATGCCATCAAAGTCTCAAGCCACTGCAGTCCCAGGAGACTGCCAGATGGGGATGGTCCTACTTAAAAGTGGGCTCCTCCTCTCCCTCATGACATCCCAACTCCAGACCCGCAGTTTTTCTTCAAATGAAAATAAGATTATGTATTTAAAAGCTAGAATTTCCAAAGTTTGTGTAGGATTGAAACAGGTATTCTAACTAGTGTTAAATCCTCTTAAAAAACAAACCCAGAGTGTTGTAGTTTGCTTTCAGAGCAGCTGGATATTTGGTATCGGTGGGTCCCCCTTTGCATATTTTGGTCTACTTCCTATCTTTCTCTCCATTTGTCTCTTTCCTTTCCCAGTTACTTAATTGATTATAATACAAATTGGAAGTGTTTCCAAATTGTATGTTGCATTTTGTGAAGTTAAATGCCCAACTACAAGAAGGTAGTTGGCTGTGCACAAAATTCATCTTCAAGATGTTCAGTCTTTGATTATTGTTTGTATCTGGAAAACAAAATATTATTTGATTTCGAGATTATTTCTCTCTTGGGGTTGGAAGGCAGCCCATTACTATTCTGCTTAAATTCATATTTAAACAACTATGAAGTGGGAGATGAGAGAGATTAGTGCATTTCTCACTGCATTCATACATGATTTTATTCATACATTTATTATTATTATTCTTACTTAGAAATTAGATGATGTGCCAGTTATTAGCTTATTGCTACTGGGGGGGACAAACTGAGAATCATGGTCTCTTCTTTACTGGGGTAGCTATGGCAGGTGCACTGGTTTTAAGACCATGCACTGGTTTTTAAGTACAATGACAAATGCCCTGAAGGAGGGAAGAGCAAAGAGTTGTGGGAATTCCTGTCTTTCACCTGAGCAGGGAAGATCTGGGATAATTTCAAGAAAGGGGTGATGTGTGTGATCCATCTCGGAGGATTTCTCCTGGGCGTCTCCAGGCAGAGGTGGGTAGAGCATGACCTGGGCTGAGATCTGTGTAGGCAGGGCAAGCACCAGCTAGTCATGAGAAGTGGCAAGTGGTCTAACTGGACTCCCAGAGCAAGTGCTAGACAATAAAGCTGGTGACAAGGATGAAACATGGCCCCAGTGGGCCGTGAAAGCCAGGTGCAGAAGTCTGGACTTAGAAAGCATGGAGCCAGTGACAGCTTTTAATCAAGGGATTGACTGTGAGCTTCTCAAAGTCCAGGACCTTGGCCCTTGACCCTCCCAACCCCTAGCCAGACGGGGAGAAAATCCAGTAAATATTTGTGGAATGAATGGTCAGGCAACCCTTTGGAGCTGAGCTTCTCAACCTTTAACAAGCTTAAGAATCACGAGGGGGGTCTTAATTCAAATGCAGATTCTGATTCCTACCTAGGTCAGGGGTGGAACCTGATCTGCCTTTCTAACACATTCCAGGGTGGTGCTCTTCACTATCTATGGCAAGGATTAAGGACCTTGGTTTGCAAACCTGGGGAGCTTTTAAACTGTTTGGATGAAGTGGGTCTGGGATGGTGTTCCCAAGTTCCCCCAGGGGTGATTCTGATGAAGGCCAAGGTGGAGCCTGCTCTAGCCCACTGTGGCTGTGGCAAGGAGTGAGCAGAGTGGAAAGACCCTGGGATGGAGGGACCAGTTAGGACATTGAAAATCCACCAGCATAGAAGCGGTGAGGCCTTCTATTGGGCCTGAGTGGGACAGGTGGGAGAGACTTTGGAAAGACAGAATCTGTGGGCCAGGGGGCCAGGGAGTATGTGGTATCTGTCTTCAGACTGACCGGACTGCTTCCAGCAGTGAGGATAGGGGAATGATTCCGAGACAATTCAGCTTTGGAGAATGGCATGCCCTTTAGGCTCTACCATTTGACATAATAACATTTGGAAGTTGGTTTTAACGTGGATGTCAGAATTTTTTTTTTTTTTCTGAAATACAAACCTGTTCATGACTTCCCTGCTTAAAATCCTCTGGCTGATCCCCTCTTGCAAAATATAAGGAGGAAAAGCTAATATGAATGCAACTAATAAGGTATCTAGCCATTTATTAAGTTCCCAGACTGTGCACCCCCATTTGAGAGGCGACACTTGGGTGGGGGGAGATGTGACATTGTCACCACTTGGTGTGGGCACAACTAGGCTGAAGCTTTTGGCAGCTTTGTTTTTTCTGGAGTCACTATTTTTCCCGCTTCCTCTTTGTGGCGGTTCCACTTTATGTTTCCTGGCATCCGTCTTTGGTTTCAACCCTTGCTGGCATCTAGGTGTCTCGGTTTTCAAAGAGCCCACAGGTGGTTTCAGAAAGGTGGGCTATATCCCTTGTAGACTCTGAGAGCCAGGTATCCTTAGCCCTTGCAGAGCTTCAAGACACCCATTCTTATCTCTGACACACTCAGTAAATAATCTGGGAGATGCAATCTGTTTAGCTTCAAACCCAGATCTCCTCAAGGCCTTGTGATTTTCCAGGGGGCTGCTAACACAGCTTTGTCTTCAGGAAATTTAAGATTTTTACTTAGTGCTCCTAGGTAATTCTTACTTTGGTGCTCCTCTATAATTCTTGCTTTCATCTCCTCTGTCTGTCACGTATGCCCTTATGCACACAGAGAACTGACTCTTCACTGTGCACCATGCTCTTAATCACCATGTTCCATGTCATGTAGTCATTTGGCCCTGTAACGTATCTGTGGATGGAAGGTCTGCACAAGATGGGTAGGGTTGCCTCCCTGATAGGATAAAGTATAACATCCTTCTTTGGCCTTCCAGGCTCTGCAAAGGCTGGCAAGAATGTAGCTCGCCAGCTGTATCTCCACTGTTCCCCAAACCGAGTAGCTCAAGAGATCCTATCTTTTGTGCCTCTCTGTCTTTGCACGCACTATTTGCTCTTCACGGAAAGCTTTTTGTCTGCCCCGTGAGCTGAACGGACTCTTATTAACTTCAGGATGCAGATCAAACTCTTGAAGCACCTCTCCTCCCCCCACCTCCAAGTCACTTTTACTCTTCTCTCTAGTACATACATGTAGCATCAACTGGAGAACTGTGCTATGGTCCTGAGGCGCCTTATTGGCGTGTCTCTGTCCACACCCACTCCAGACTCTTGTGTGCAGCCCTACATCTAGCAGATGTCCAGGAAGAGTTTGTAATAAACATGGGCCTGGAGCTGGCTGGTTTTGCAATGTCTGCTTCAGTAAAAGGGGAAAAGAGTAGGCTGTTCTGCACAGGTGATGAGGGAAGAAACAAGAACAGAACCTGAAAGACTGGGACAAGCCCAGTGAGGAGTGTCCCACATGGCTAGAGTCAGAGGGTGGAGTGGGGAGGGGACACTGGGAGAGGTGAGACTGCAGTCTTAGGCTGGGGAGAGGTCAGGGAAGGCCTTGAGCATTGAAGCTAAGGAATTGACATTTTCTTCTCATGATATTGAAGGCCTTTTGGTGTGGAAAACACGTGGTGAACTCTCTGCTTTCAGGAGGATTCAGGGCTGAAAAGGGCAGGTTGCAGGACCAAGGAGCAACTTCCTGTGAGAATATGCTCTTGGAATAACCCATAGAGGTAGCTTAGGGTGTAAATCAAGGCAATGGCAGTAGAGATGGAGAGTGAGTGATCTTGTCCAGAAATCCTGCAGGATTTGGTGACTGACTGGATTTGAGGGAGAGGGAAAGGCATCAAATTGGACACTGACACTTTGTGCTAATGTGCTGGGAGAAGAACGAGGCATTGTTAGTAGCATGAGAGCAAGGAGGAGATTCTTGGAAGGGGGAAGGGCAATGAGGATGGTTGATTCCTTTTGGAATCAGAAGAGAGCCTTGAGTAGTTTCTCATATCACACACACACACTCACACACACACACACACACACACACACACACACACACACAAATGGTGAAGCTACCCAAAGGAACCTATGCAGGGTCACCTGCTGCTGGTGGCAGAAGCCAGGCCTCCTGGCCCTGTGGCCTGGGCCTCTTTGTAGCACTGTGAGTTGGCCAGAGAAGAGCTGCCAGAGGTCCAGATGGAGATTCCATTAGGCAGTGAAAAATGGGAAAAAGACCAGGTTTAGGGTGAATTCAGTCTGCAGAGCAGCTAAAGCTGGAATCTTAGAGGTCAAGAATTCAGAAGGGAGTCTGTTGGTAGCCATTGCCAATGGGGGTTTGAAGGCTCATGCGTCCTCCTTTCTGTCCTATGGCCTACTATATGTGGGCTGATGGAAAGTAGGGAGTGTTTTATGGTATGGACACTCATACTTGTTAGTGCTCCATGTTGGTACCTGTGTATCGAATGGTTTTTCTGGGAATACAACCACCAATCTGTCAGTTCTGTGGAAAGATATATTCCAAAACCCACACACTTTTGCCCCCCCCCCCGACAAAGTTTAGGGACGCATCCAGTCAGTCCCGAGAAGTGGCCTGTGCAGTGTTGGAGTGGGGGGTGGTGGGTGGCACCCATCCGGGGAAGGCATCCAGCCTTAGGGACCTCGTTCCTCCAAGCAGAGGCCTATGAGTAGGGCCAGTGTCAGGGGGCCAGATGGATGGGGGAGGCCCATAGCTGTCAGGGGAGGGGAGAAGACCTTATCTAGAATCTGACTGATGCCTGGAGACTCAGTGACCCTGAGGCTGGATTTCCTCTCCTCCTCCTCTCTCCCTTCCACACCTTTCTGTCTGGCCAGGTCCCTCACTCTCCAGCCTCCCAAGGACAGGTCCTGCCTTTGCCATGGCACAGCGTCACCTTAGTTAGCTAAGACAGAGCTGGGCTAATGCATGTCAAACACTTAGATTATTGCCTGGTATGTGATAATTGCCAAGTGAAAACAAAGACAAGGAAGCCTGGGGTTCAACTTCGAGGGAAAACTTGTCAAGCCTCCTGGCTCTTTTGAATTATGCAGCTGGATCTCTGGGAAGTTTCTACCTTATCTTGTTTTGATTTTTTGTTTTTGTGCTATTAATTAATTTATTTATTTATTTATTTTTACTGATACTAAAATGGGTGCAGGGCCTTCTCATCCATGGTAAAGAATCAAGGATAGCCATGGATTGCAGACTTGGGACTTGGGTTGTCCAGGAATGACTCAGGAATGACTTATGCAGAGGTGAGTGGGTGGAGGGCCTTCTGACAAATCTCCAAGAACAGATTCTTAACCCAGGTGAGGCTGTTCAGGGGAATTGATGGCAGCCTGGCCTCTCCTCAGGCCTATAGCTGCTGAGCCGGTCTCAGGCGGCTCTGCTTTGGGTATATCTGTTTCTTCCTGGTGATGAGGACAGGCATAAGGAAGGGTTCATCCAAAATCCTAGGGTTGATCTCTGTCTGCTCAGGGATAGCCACTGCTTGCTGGTTGCTGGGAGTGTGCTCAGTGGGCATAGTCAGAACTCCTGCCCAGACTCCCGGGTGAAAATGTAAATCCACGGTGAGTTGTGTGCATGGTTGGAATGTACCAGTCACATGTAGCTGGGCCTCTCAGCTGGGCAGGGACCACTCTAACTGGGAGGGCCACCCTTATGACTGCACTGCTATCCCAAGAAGTCTTAGCAAGCTTCTCCAACCTGCTTCTGGCAGAAAAGCCCAGAAATCTCTGCCAAAAGGAACTCTTAAGGTTGATAAACCATGTGTGCGTGTGTGTGTGTGTGTGTGTGTGTGTGTGTGTGTGTGTGTGTGTGAGAGAGAGAGAAAGAGAGAAAGGAAGGAAGGAAGGGTGGGAAGGAGGAAAGAAAGGAAGGAAGGGAAAGAGAGAGAAAGAGGTAGTTGTATAGGAGCCAAAGGTCTGTTGTAGGGATTAGGGAAGAGAGGAGGGCAGAGCCACAGCTGAGGCCAGGAACACCAAGAATCAGTTACCTTTGTTTCTTACATGCACTCGTGGCAACTCCACTCTCTTCAGGGGCAACAGTCCTTCTCCCAACACAGGGCCTTGCTTCCCCTGAATCAAAGAGGTTTTTGCAGGAATAGCTAGCTGGACACTGCGTGGCTTCACCAAGGCAAAAGAGGTGTCGGCAGACTGGCCCCACGGAAAGCTGCCTCCAGAAGAAGGATATGGGGGGCTTCCGGCTTTGATGGGGTTTACAAAGGGCTTGTCTCATGAGGTGGGTGATATTATTCCCATTTCACGGGAGGCACATACGTGCCAGAGAAGTGATTTTTTAAAAAAGACCCAGAGTTTTAGATTTAATTTATTGTCCAAATTGGGACACTCAAGAGAGAAAGGAGGCAGACAAATGCTGGGTGGGGTCCTGGGGTGACAGGACTATCTTGGGTGTACCAGGGATGTGGTGTCGAACTCCAGATTCAGTAAGCAACCAGGTCAGGTAAGGGGGGGGGTGGTGGTGGCTGGGGGACTGGAGAGAGGATTGCAGTAGGGGGAGGGGAGACATTAGAACTTGAATTTGGATGGGAAAGGAAGATTCTTCTTAATTCAACATTTTACCAAAGCAAAGGAATAGTTCTTGGCTCTGACACCTGACCTTGACTGGATGTCATGAAAAAGTTTTATTACATAAGCTCTTCCTGTGACCAGCCAAGACATCTGGTTCTTCTATGCAGTGCCGCTCACCCGGTAACAACAACAACCACCCTGTGCGTCCGTCTAGGTTTTCGCCGCGCCAGCTCACTGGAACTGCATAGTGCCTCGGGCGGGGATTATTGTCCTGCTTCTGGAGATGAGGAAACTGACTCCTGCCTATCCCCCTCCTTCCAGCATGGCGGGCAGCAGGTGTTCTCCACCATGAGGACCTGGCCTCCCTGATCTCCGAGGTCCCTGCTAGCTCTAGAGTATGGACTTTGAACCAGACAGGCCTCCCTTTAAACCCCCCTTAAATCCCCCTGTACACAGATTTTCTGTCGCTGCTTTGAGCTTTAAGTTCTTCATCTGTTAAATGGGAACAATGATAAGCCTATTTCATTTGGTTCTTGTGATGATGAAATGAGAGGATGCACATACCGTGTTGCCTGTGGTGCTTGGCTCATCCCATGTCATCCTCTTCTCAGGAAGCCCGGAAAAAACTACGTTGTCAAGAAGAGTGATTTATATCATCTAGCGGGCTTATTCTGAAACTTCGGAGCAAGTAGCGTTCTCTGGGCCTCTAGGTGTGACACGGAAGGGGCAGCCCTGGTGAAGGTGAGCAGGGAGTCCATAAGGCAGAAGTACATGGCAGCCTGGTTTCAGATGGCTGGTCACCCATGTATAGGATGAAGGCAGCAGAGAGAGCTGAGCACCCAAACCAGCTCTGTGAGATGTGGCATGTGGCAGGGACGTGCAGAGTCCTGCCTGCAGACTCCAAAAATCAATGGTGTGAGTTTCCTACCTGACCATGTGGAAAAGCCCATATAGGTTGCCTTAGCCTGGTTGCATTAATAGAAGTCCTGGCTTTAGACCTTGCTAGAAGATCATCCCACTTTTTCCTGCACTGGCCAAGGCTGGACACACCACACTCTGGGAGTAGGTGGAGGAGGGATGCTCTCTGCTGCAAAGCTGGAGTCTGTGCTCTGCAAGGTTTGAAAGGACTTGAGAACTGACAGGAAGACACCAGGGCCATGACTGATTTTCAGGTCGGACCTATCTTGTTGTGTGTTGCTCAGAGGGCAGAGTTGGGAGTCCATGGTGGTGATGGGAGAGAGAATTAGAGAAGAGACAGATTTCAGTTCGCACTGATGTAAGAAATTCCACAGAATTCACGCTGATCTTTAGGGGGAGGCAGCAGTCTTACAGCCTGTGTTGTGGTCTATGTAAAGAGGGCGTTGTCCAAGCGGTATTGGTTAGAGAGAAGTTTGCAAAATAGTAGGGGAGGCAGATTTGCTGGGAGGTCTAACTAAGAGAACGGCAGGACTGTGGGGGATAGTTGGCTTCTGAGCAGAGATGAGTTGCAGCAAACACAGGGTGGGATGAAGGTGGGAGGCCGGGAGGGGGTGGCTGCAAACTCTGCAGGACTTTCTCTGTCCCAAGCCACAGGCCAAAGTCCTGCCCTGTAACAGGGTTTGGGAGAGAAGCTTTGTGGCCTGAAACTCTGAAGCTGTGACCCCAAAGAAGTGATTAGACTCTGTGCATTCTCTGTTCATGCCTACCTTGGCTCAGCCACCTATGCGGGGCTCGAAGTCTCTTACAGACTCATGGTCACCCCTTGAAGATTTTGAGAACACAGCATCCTGGCATCTGAAGAACCTGGGCCATGTGGTCTGAGGCACTGGCTCACAGCATCAAAGAGGGGATGGCAGGTATAGGAAGGAGACATCCAGGAAGGCACTGGGCACGACACTGGGAAGTCTAACTGTCTGTCTGCAGCCTGGGCTGCAGAGCGAGCTTCCAGCCCTAAAAGGAGCCGGGGAAGGGCTGTGGGCAGCAGGGCCTTATTCAAGTAGGCTGAGGTTTTGGGTGGGGTGTATGGGCGGAGGATGGAGAGTGTTGTGGTTAAGCAACGTGGATGCCTGTGGGGCACGCTATCCTGGCCTGGTTGGCAGGGAGGGAGGCCAGGGACACCCTAAAGTCAGAACTGGCCCACTGGATCTAAGGAAAGTCCCCCTTTCAGGAGCAGAGGTAGAGCATAATTCTAAGTACTCTGGAGGCAATAAACTTGTGACCTCATTTATTATTTCAGGCACTGAATGATTTTTGACCATCCTCTATGCTGAGGACTGGGATGATGGGAACATGAGAGGAGTGAGACATGTCCTCTGCTTGGATAGCACTTAAGGAGTGTACTCCTTTCTCAAAACAGGCAATAATGACCAAACCACAGAGAGAACATTCAGAGAAAGAAGCGTTTGGGGTACCTGGCTTGCTGAGGAAGTGGCATTTGAGATGTGTCTGGAAGGAAAGATGGGGAACAGAGACTCCCCTTCCTCTGGGTGAAGGGCATTTCTGGCTCAGGGAACAGCAATGCACAAAGGAAGGTGTGGGGATGGTGAATTAAGGGGTGGTTGCAGACAACAGCCAGGGGTTTGCTTTGGCTACAACTGAGGAATGGGGTTATATGGGTAACTGGGATTGGAAATCGTCATTTATTAAGTCCCCGCCGGGCGTCAGGGACCGAGCACAGAGCCATCTGTGCTGATGTACATCTCACAGGGGCCTCTCAGGGCTTTCACCCAGCAGGAAAAGTGACTTTCCTAAGGTTCCCTAACTGGCAAGAGGCTGAGATAAGACTTACGCCTGGTCTACCTGATCCTCAAACCCATGTTTTTTCCACTCTATCTTGCCACCATGTTGAGAGGTCAGATTATTCAGAGTCTTAAATTTACCATGAAGATCCAATTCTTCATGTTGAGGTGGGAAGATGGTCAGTCTGCACGTGTCGGATGACATTAACCTGTGAGAAGCACTTGGTGGACGTGACCAGATTGTTAAGGATACACAGCCAGCCCCAATAAGTATATATGTACACACACAAAGACCTATTTGGAAGTAAGTCTCTAAAATAGTAGGAAGTTGCATAGTTCCGTGGTGCCATAGAAACTGTTACTTCCTGAGCACCATAGGCAATTGCTGATTTCCTGGCTGGATTCCTCCCACTCTATAAAGTACATGAGAATGGGGCAAGATAACCTGGAATCTAATCTAATTTCTACAAAAAGCCTCTTGGCTTAGCTACTTTATCATTAGTGCCAAGTTGCCTACAACCCACCTCATCTGTTGGAGACCCCAGGGTGTCAGCCGTAAAGGGATATGTAAGATGGTGCTCTGGATTGGGTTGGAAGGTGGGGTGAGGGACTAGAGTCAGAGAAACCTCGGCAGTAACCCAGGTAGGGGTGTGGGGGTGGAGAGAGGCCAACACTGTTCAGTAAACTGGCTGGGAGCCTGCCTGTGCAGGGGTGTCGAGTGGGGGCTGGGGTGCCTGTGTGAAAGGAGAGCACCGTTTCCACCAAGCGTGTTCAGGCTCTGAGCAGGTGGGTGCTGGTGGTGGCTGCCTGCTGAAGGTGGGCTCCTTCCTTATCTTGTATGCTATAGAGCCAGCCAGTCCTTATTGCTGATTGTGCCTGTGTCTACCCAGGGCCCCATCCTCTCTGTTCAGCTTGGCTGTACAGCCGGAGCTCAGAACCCAGATCCAGCCACAGCCTCTTCTTTAGGGTGGACCCGGGGTCCTTCGGGCTGCCCAATGGGACGCTTCCCCTCAGCCTGGAGAGAAAGCCTGAGAAGACCACCTTAGGGAGGCTGGGTACAGATTGGGTAATATCTGGGCTGCAGAGACTCGGGATCTCATGTTAACAGGAGACTTCAGGTGGGACAGTGTCCTGCCTACTAATCAGGAGCACTTTGAAAACTGTTAAGGGCTGCTCCAGGGTCATGAATCTAGTCCTCAAATGTCATGGTTATTTGTATTTGAGAGAGAATTTTATTTTATTTTATTTTTTACTTTTTTTAACGTTTTATTTTTTTAAATATGAAATTTATTGTAAAAACCACATAAGTTTCAACAGAGAGCAAGAGAGGGGAGGGGCAGAGAAAGAGAGAGACACACAGACTCTGAAGCAGGCTCCAGGCTGTGAGGTGTCAGCACAGAGCCCAACGCGGGGCTTGAACTCACGAGCTGTGAGATCATGACCTGCGCTGAAGCCAGACACTTAACTGACTAGGCCACCCAGGTGCCTCTGAAAGAGAATTTTAAATAAATCTAGCGACAGTTGAATGAGGGATGGCGTGAGAAGGCTTCCACAGGCTACATGAGACCCACGTCTTGTTGCATCACTGTCACACACCACGTATGGCAACCTTTCCTAAGTAATCCCGGGAGCAATTGCCCGTTTGGCCATAGGTAGGTGTTCTGTGAGAGTGTGATGTCCACAGGGAGCAATTGTGGGGCCTCTCTGGGCCACCAGGACAACTTGACCATCTTCTGTCAAAGCCACCTCTGAATTAAATGGGCTCTCCTGACACCAGTGCCCAGGGCCAGGGACCTCCTGCTCCATGAATGTGGTCAGGACATGGCCCTTCCTGCCCCCAACCCCAGGAGCCCAGCTTCAGCTTCAGCCTCCATGTTTGGGGTCTCCCAAATCCATCTCCCGGCTGTGACTTCTCTGCCAGGTGCCTGCCTGGCCCGTGAACAACATAAACCCTGCCTGCTCGCTGTCCCAAAGTGAGGTGCCTGAGAGACCCTGCTGGAATGGCTGAGAAAGCTGCCAAGGGGCTCTAAGAGTAAGCACAAGATCAATGGGACACTTTCTGCTCTGGAAGACTTGGTGGCCTGGACCTTTCTGTCCAATACTGCTAGAGAATCACAGAAAGTTTGGAGCACGTGTGCTGTGTTTGTAGCCCCAGGGTCTGCCTAACTGGGAGCTGGCTCCAAGGGATTTGGTAACTTCTCAAAGGGAGTCAGTGTCATGTATTTTTTCCCCTAACCCCAGCAGTTAGGGCCTGATAAGAGGTCTTGGCCAAGTCCGTCTTCTGGAATAGTGCACTTAGGGACATGTTCTCTGAGAGGAGAGAGGCAACGTGTTGCAAATCTACTGGGCCGGGCACTGAGTGGGGTGGTTTACTCTGTCCTCTCTCGTAACCCTCCGGCCAGCCCTGTGTGAGGCAGGTATTATTATCTCCATTACATAGTAACCTGAGAGGTTAATATCTATTACCCAAGATCAAAAACTAACCCAGCTCTAAGGAGCAAAGCCAGGATTTAAACGCAAGTCTGACTGCAAAGCTTGGACTCATTCTACTGCCTCCCCCTGCTCCTCTCCTTCCTCAGGGGCATGGGAAGGAGTGCAGGAGCTCGGAGTTCGGAACAGGGGTGGCAGGGGGCAGGAGGGATCTCCTGTTGGTACTTCCTTCCCCTGCTATGGGTCCTTTCTACCCTTTCACTATGAATCTGAGAAACTGCTGGGGGATCTCCCATGGGAAATAGCCCTGCTGTATGGACAAGAAGTGAGAAATATGGAGAGAGGCCCCCAGGAGCAATTGCAGATGCTCCCACCACCCGGGGATCAGACCGACTGACTTCCAGGAGCGATACCTCTTGGGCACCCGGAGAAGGGAATTCTCTAACTGGCTTGTCTTTGGTCTGCAGGAGTATGTGTGCAATGGCAGATTCCTGGATCACTTTTCTCGGGAAAACCCCCACATCACTCTGGCCTAAGTGCTGTCAGGGGCAAATGTCTTGTGATAGGTGAGCTGAGATTAGTGCCCTGGGCCTTGCCCTCCTTCCCCCCCATCACACGCTGGAGTTGTTGAATTGGGTTGAAGAGGAGACAGCTGGGCCCAGGGCACTTAGCTCCTTGAATGCAGCTTAAGAGCCGGTCAGCTGCCACGTCTCAGAGTTTCCTCCTTGAAGCCCAACAAAGTCTGGCCTTGATCCCTGGTCATGTCTCATTTGGAGCTGACTTGCAAAGATAGATAAAGGACTATGAGGAACTGTCCCTACCTGGATGTTGTTTAAGTCTTCCTTAGACTGACAGGGATGGGGAACAGGGCCCCACATCTCTGGAGAGGAGGCCCTGTGTCCGCAGGTTAGTGTGTCCGGGATCAGACTGGGGCGGGTCCTAGCTTGTTAGCCCTGCCATAACAACACACACAGATTAGCTGGACTAAATGACAGAAATGTGTTGTCTCTCAGGTGGGGGGCCGGAAGTCCAAGATCAAGGTGTCGGCGGGCTTGGTTTCCTCTGAGGCCTCTGTCTTTGACTTGTAAATGGTCATCTCCCTGTGTCCTCACATGGTCTTCCCTCTGTACCCATCTGTGTCCTTATGAGAACACCAGTCATGTTGGATTAGGGTCCACCCCCATGACCTCGTTTTAACTTAATTATCTCTTTAAAGAGTATGCTTCTAAAGATAGTCACCTTCTAAGGTACTGGGTGTTGGGACTTCAACATACGAATTTGGGGAGGGGGATACGCTTTGGCCTATGACAGGATGTTTCCCAAATCCTCAGTGAACAAGCCTCCGTGTCCTGGTGAGGTAAGAGAGGCAGTCACTGCCGGTCCTGCTGAGGCACCAGGAGAGGAAGGTAGGCCCAACGCAGTCAGTGCAGGAGGCTTGATTGGCCTTGTCCAAAGGCTCAGGCCCGAAAAGTCCAGGCCAGGCAGTTCCCTTGTAGTCTAGGCTCTCTAGCAGCAGTGGGTTCTGTGTGCGTCTTCATCTGCCTCCCATGTGGTCCTCAGGCCTCCAGTGAAGACAGAGCTGCTAATACCCTACTGATGAAAACCCTCCAGCCCAGGCCTACAGAGGAAGCCCCTTTCTCCTGACAGAGGCAGGAGCCAGGCTGTCCTTGCCAGTGCACACAGCCTGCCTTTAGGGAAATTCCCTGGTCTCTTACTGGTCTAAACGTTTTCCCCCCCAGTGCAAAAAGAAAACTGTTGCATCGATTCAAAATTAAACTGTTTGACAAGTGTTGAAATGAAGCCTCAAAAGACAGAATAAACTTTGATTAATCCAGTTAGTATTTACCTAAAGCCTGCCAAATTCTGGGGTCTGTGCTCCCCCCGAGCCAGCTTGGGAGGCACATAGGAGGTAGCCAGCTACAGGCTACAGTTATGTATGAGGCCCCTGAACATTCTAGATGATAGAGAAAACTCGCCAATTCAGATCTGTTTTTTTTTTTCTTGTTGCTTAGCATTGTAAAATAATAGAATAAGTGGAAATGCCTGGTTTTATCATCTCTTAGGGGAAGTTACGTTCTCTTCTCCCATCAGTCCTGTGGAAATCTACCTGCATTCACCACTTGTCCCTAGGTTGTGCCAGGGCCAAGCACGGTCAAGTCATTCTTACAGCAGAGCTCCTTCACCTCTGAGGATTAGTCCACGAAGAGGGGGTCTCGTGTACAGAGAAAGTGAGAGGGGAGAGGCTGCCATGGATGACTCCCCACCTTTATTCAGAAAGGTGGCCAAGCTCGCTCGTGCTCTTTCTCACATGCCCCTCCTCCTTTTGCCCTCCACTCAGTGCACACACCTAACATCTTTCATCAGCTATCATATACTGAGTGTCTACCTGTGTGTCGGGTTCACGGCTGGGTTCTGAGGATGGGAAGGTGAATAGAACATACTCCTTGCTCTCAAGCATTTTAATTTAGAAGAGGAGACAGACATATCGAGGACTTGGACAACCAGAACCGTAAGCAAGTTGATGCAGGTGAGTACCAAGTATGGCAGAAGCAGAGAGGAAGAGCCAGCCAGCACCTTCAGGCACCGGGGGGTGATGGTGTCAGGAAAGGCTTCCTTGGGTCGGTACATTTGGATGAGGTCTTAGAATGGGTGAGATTTAAAAGTATAGCTGGAGAAAAGCACCCCAAACAGAGGAATAGGGAAATCCTTCAGTTATTCAGGGAGTAGGAACTGGCTCAGTGGGGTTGGACTAAGTGTGGTGAGAAGTGCAGCTGGGAAGGTGGATCTTATAAGAGGGCTCAGATGGCTGAGCTAAGGAATACAGCTTTGTTCCTGAAGCAATGGGGAACCATGGAGGGTTTGGGAGCGGAGGAGTAATGCCTTGGGAAAGGTGGGTTGGAGAAGAGTCATCCAGAAGTAGGAAGCCTAGAGGAGGCAGCTTTGGCAATCAGGGAGAGGGTGGAGGCAGGGTGGAGAGATGATAAGTGTCTGAAGGAGAGTGAGCTGAGCCTTTGGTCATTTGATCAGGTGTTAGGATCTACAGAGAGCCTGAATGGCCCTGTACAAGAAGCACCATTTGTGTCACTAGGAATTGAGGTTCAAACCCCAGTTCTGGTTCTCTCTTTTTTTTTTTTTTTTAATTTTTTTTTCAACGTTTATTTATTTTTGGGACAGAGAGAGACAGAGCATGAACGGGGGAGGGGCAGAGAGAGAGGGAGACACAGAATCCGAAACAGGCTCCAGGCTCCGAGCCATCAGCCCAGAGCCCGACGCAGGGCTCGAACTCACGGACCGCGAGATCGTGACCTGGCCGAAGTCGGACGCTAAACCGACTGCGCCACCCAGGCGCCCCAGTTCTGGTTCTCTTGATCCCCAGCAAGGAAAGGTGGAATCCTGTGCCCCCCTCTGGAAAAGCTCAGATCCCTAAGTGCTAGATTAAAAAAACAAATAAACAAACACAAGGAAACCTTTGTTATAAAAAAAATTCAAACACACACAAAAGTAGAAGAAATCATATAATGAATCAATTTACTTATCAACCAGCTTCAACCATAAGCCCTTGCTGGTTATATTTTTAGGGGATATTTTTTGTGATGAAGCTTCTTGAAAGTATTCATGTTGAGCTACATTTAAAGCGTTTCTCTGAGTCTATCATCAGGTTGAGGCACTGAAATGACTTGATGTCTGTTTGTTCCTCCTTGGAGGTGAGATTGTG
This sequence comes from Acinonyx jubatus, assembly GCF_027475565.1. NCBI lineage: Eukaryota > Metazoa > Chordata > Mammalia > Carnivora > Felidae > Acinonyx > Acinonyx jubatus. The sequence goes on along the minus strand of NC_069390.1, from coordinate 50,108,413 downwards.
CATATGTGTGTTCTCCGCTGTGAGAAGGGCAGTGAGGGCAGCCTTCTTTGTGTTCTGGGGCTGAGGAAAGACACTTCTAGCAGTGCCCATCAGCGGGTAAGGTTCTGTTGCCAGGGGGCAGGTGAGGTGTGGACATGGGAGAGAGTGGAGGCATGGATGGCCTTCGGGGGGCAGTTTTCAGGGTTGGACACCCTCATTATCCACTCACTGAAGGATGCCTGTGGCCTGAGAACCTGGTCTCTGCTGAGAAAATTGACAAGACTAATCTATAAACTAAATAGCAATGAACTAATTCACTCTGGCGAGCATTGCCCAGTGGCCACAGCACAAACACCTGTCCTCCTAGACTGCCCTCCTGGCATTTCCCACAGGTGGATTACAGGGTCATCTGCAGGTTGCTGGGGATCCAGGCTCCCTGACAGAGGGCACTGTGTGGATGGTAGGGGTCACCCAAGCTGCTGTGGGGCCTCCTTGCTAGTGACGAGTACTCATACCTCCAGAGATGATGTACTGGTCACCAGTGTGCCATACAGACCAACACAGACCAGTCCTTCTATGGCCACTGCCACTTCATCCTTCACTGAGTGACCCAGGTTGGTGCGCGTTTGATAATTATTTGTACTGCGTAAGCGCTGTCTGGTTTTAGTGCCAACTGAAAAATAAGACCAAGAATCAGACAGATGGAGACTAACGTATCAGCTCTGGGGCTAATAAAGATGTTGAGAATGGCCAGTAGGGCTCCCAGTGCATCCCTTTCCTTACCTGGCATATCTACCTAGGCCAGAGATCTGGAACAAGGCAGCTCTGGAAAAAGAGAGGGAAGGGTGGGGGTTCCTTCCCCCATTCCCTCAATCAGATACTTAGCGGTCCAAGAAAGAGGATGTCAGCCCCTGTTGGATATCCCCATGGCAACATGAAACAACCAAAACGGAGGTGTGAGCAAGTTGTGGGTCAGCAGAAATGCTCTTAGACAAGTAGGGGTAGGGATGCTGTCATAAAGGAAGGAGAATCACCTTGAAGAATTAGTTTCGATGGATAGAGACTAGCGAAGGGACCATTAGTTTGAGGGGACGGCATGAGAAAGACACTGCAAAATGAGAATGCCTTCCTATGGCTGGAGTATCAAGAAATCAGAAGGGTACAGTTGGAAGTGGCCAGGCTTGGCGAGGAAGTGCTGCAGAGTGGTTAAGAATATGACCTTGGAGTTGTACTGCCCGGGTTCAATCCCATCTCCACTGCTTCCAGGATGTGTGATTTGAGCAGTCGTTTAACCTCTGCAAGTTTCGGTTTCCTTGTCTGTAAAATTTGGATAACTATAGTTTATAAATATTGAGGTATGAGACACACATAAATATTTAGCTCGGTGCAGAATGAGTGTTTAAGAAATGGCAGCGTTAGTATTACCATCATGTGTCCAGGACAATTTGGGGTAAGCTAACAGATGCTTAGATGCCAGACTCATGAGCTTGGATTGCTGTGGGAGAGGCCAGGTGAGAGGAGGCCCTCCAAGGCCTAGGTTCAGACACCTGAACACAGCTGGGCCTGCTGTGGGAGGGATGATATGGAGCAGCACCTCCCTGCCCAGAGCAATCCACAGGGGCCTGTCTGCTGTTTGAAGGCAAGGGCGGGTCACGGGGGAACGCATAGTGTGCAGGTCAAGCAGGCCAGGAGCTACCAAGAGAGAGCAGGACCATGCTGAGAGAGTTTCTGATCATGCTCAATCTCTGGGGCTGCTAAGAAATAGCCAGAAAGCTGAAGAGCATTTGAATGCTTTGGTCTGGAGCTTACAAAAGTAGTCTAGTGTTACGAGTTGTGAATATGGAGGTGAAGTATGGATTGTCCAGGGAGAGACTGTAGAAGAAACAGGAAGAGAGCTGAGCACAGGGACGGTGAGTGGAAGCTGAGACATAGGACATTTAGTGAAGGAAGAGGATCTGGAAGAACCCAGAGAGCTTTTTGTCCCAGATGCCAAAGGAGGAGAGCATCTCATGGGGTTTTGTGTGGATGAGATGCCAAGGAAAGCAATCCTAGCCAACAGTGACTGCCCGTCTAAGTGCTTTACTTGTATGAACTCCTGTAACCTTCACAACCACCTTTGAGACAGGTGCTTAAGTTATCCTCATCTGACAGATGAGGAAGCAGAGGCACAGGAGACCCCTGGCCAGGGAGCATTAGAGACGGGGTCTGACCACAGTCCGGCTCTACAGCTCAGCTTGTGCTTTAAGCCCACCCTTTGCTGCCTCTCACAGGAGTAAGAATGGATATAGCTTGGGGGGTGGGGGGCAGTAGCATCAAGGCACAAAAATGGAGATCTAATGGCAGCAGGCCTGGAGAGAACAGGAGGAGGTGAGAGCTTTGGTAATGAAGCCAAGGAGAAACATGAGGTGGTGGCTGAAGGAAGGGTTTTAGAAGAGCAGAGGCTTTGATATTTGTGTGGTCCAGAGGAAGGAGTAGGAGAGGGGACAGAGGCACAGTCAGTGTAGAGAGGACACCACTGAGAGCCTGGGCCACAGTGGTACTAGATTAGGGGAGGTTTTAGGAGGCCAGAAGGGGAGTTGAGGGATTAGGTTTCTCACCAAAGAAAGATGTGTGGTAGTTTGCCGAGGTGAGTCTGGTAGGAAGGATGCACCAGATTAAAGATCTAGGTGCAGGAAGATCTATCTGGTGGAGCTGAAGCTCCTGAACTTGCCTTCTCAGGCGGGGGGAGATGGGGTGAGCAGTGACCTGGTGGCATGAGCTGTGGAGGTGGCTGGAGGGAGGTGGGCAGGTGTCAGGGAATGATCTTGTGTGCTGACTGCTGACATACATCAGGCCCCTGCAGTAGGGGGCCTCTCCCTGCTGTCCAGGGGTGCTGAAAGGGGAAATGGAGTCAGAGGAGAGTGTGGGAAGGTTCCTAAGGTGGGCAGTGGAAGGGACAGCCTGCCATGGCCCGGTCCTCGGGGAGGGGGAATTCTGAGTGAGCTTCCCTGGGAAGGTCCTAGCATCCTGCTGCATTATTGCTGGTAAAGGACAGGCAGCTTCCAGGTAGATTCCTTCAGTGACTCCCACTGCCTGATGGGTAAAAGCCAAGTTCCAGAGAGACCACTCATAAGCTGGTCCTGGCCTCCTTTGCTGTCATTCTTTCCCAGTCCTCTGGTCACACCAAGCTGTATGCATTCACGAGCATGCATGAACATGCACGTACACACACCTGTCCCCCAACATACTTTAGGATATGTACACTCCTTACTCCGTTTGCAGTGCGTTCATATTTCTGTGTGTTGCCCATCAGAGATACTACACTTGCTCCCTGAAACTTTCTGGGATTGCCCATACTTGCACTGGTCACTCCTTCCTCCTGCCGCCTCACCCTGAACATGCTCAGCTTCCCTCTCCCAGGAGTATACCGGGTGCTGTATTGTTGCATACGTGTCTTTCTGGAATCACAGGGCAATCTATGGTGCCCGGCACCTACCAGCTTCCCTTCGACTGATCCCCACTTGTATGAGTGGGTGACACACTGAGCCTTATTATCCACAAAATGATGAGCAAACGGTCAATTTTCAAAACTCAGCTTCTCTTTGAAAGTAACTTCTGTGTGATATTTTACATGTTGCTTGCTTACTGAGCTAGTGACATTGTAATATTGCCATTAGCACTGAATTGCTATCTGAACTTAATTTTAGGGATGATGGGAATTTCAGGGAAACGATGCTTTTCTTCTCACAAAGGAATACCTTGATGACTTTAAAATTAGACCATTAACTTATCCATTTCTGAAGTCGAAGTTGGTAAAGCCAAAGTTTGTTGGCTCTGCTTTATAGATCCCAGATAGAGGCCCAGTTCTACATGGACCCTTCACATTCTAATTGACGTGGATGAGCGATGAAAGCGTTTTGACCCTTGGAAGATAAAGAAGTGGCATTCATTCATTTCCTCTTAGCATCGACTCCAGGGTTTTATAGATGATGCGGGGCAAATAGTGTTTGTTAAATAGATAAATTTAGATAAATAGATAAAAATATATACATTGATTTTTAGGAGTCATGCATCTTTTATGACAGTTTCCTGTCCCATGTTTTCTTTTTTCAAGTAAAATATGATCTTGTAACAGTTGAAGGGGGTCAGGGCAGTGCACAGAATCCCCATGAAGACACTGTATGAAGGGGAGAAGTTAGCAGTGTCTTGGCCCCCGGTGTTTTGAGCCCTGTTTGTTTGGACATGGAAGCCAGCTTCCTGTCTCCCAGCCTTCACTGCTCTGAGCAGGTCTGCAGGACAAGGCAGTATGGTGGGGACAGCAAGCAGGGACTTAGGTGACAGACACACTGGACTCCATGGAAGGACTTTCAGCAACCATGTGACCTCAGGCAGTGTCTTAACATCTTTATGTCTTAGTTGCCTCTTTTGTAAAACGGGGCTGATGATTATAATACATCCTGCACAGGTTGGCCAGGAAGATTAAATGAGGAAGTGAGGATGGAGTCTTTTCACAGGGGCTGCTGCTTCTGGCGCCGGCAGCTTTTTGCACACAGGTGGAAACCGCACGGGCAGGAGGTAGCGTGCCATCATCTGATGTCCTGTGGATGGTGGTAGTGGCAGGGCAGGCAGAGAGATCTCCGAGCATGTGAGGTGTTGTGGCTGCGGCGTGGTCCTTCACATCCCAGCCTGGAAGGGGATGCTCATTTGTGTCTACTCCCCAGACTTGATATTTCCGAGACTCTCAGAAGGAAGCGAGAGAACCTTCCGCCCGAGTTCTCTAAGTGGCTGCAGTGAGCCCCACTGTAGTGAAGACACAGACGTACTTGTTGTAAACACAGTGTTAAGAGGCACATTGATGGGGGCTTGGTGATACTCTGTCCCCTGGACACCGTCTGGCTCCCCAGCTCCTTCTTCCCAAAGGCAGAGGTTCGGGCCTGGCTGCCTGCCCCTCGATCCCTCTCCTACTTGGAGTGTCTGCATTGCTTGTCTTCGGAGATCTGCCCGGACTCTCCTCCTCAGGCCTGGGTTGAGGCCCATGGCCCTGGTCACTGAGATTGCTGTGGGCTCTTCACCACAACAAGCCCTTGGTTGGGGAAAAGGACCAGCTTGGGGGCAGAATGTTAAGAGCAGAAATGGGTGGTGAGAACAGCCAGAGGAAGGTGAAGCAAGTGTTTAAAAATCTTAAGCAAAGACCTGGAAGGAAACCCAACATCAGCTCTTCAGTGTTCCCGAAGCCCAGAAGGTCAGATGTGCTGCTTGGGTGTGAGCCACGACACCCTCACGCTCTCTCATACCCGTTTCCTGGCCAGACCCCGTGCTCCTCCTTCTGGGCTGGGCTCCTGTGTCTCATGCTCATATCTTTGAGGGTGCTGCTTCTCTTAAAAAGCTTGCCATTCCCAGCAAGAGGGAGGATGTCGGCCCTGCTCCTGAGTCCCGGGGACACCTGAGCTGGGAGGAAGTCCCTGGAGGTGAGGTGTCTGCACCTGATGCTACTCACTGCATTCTTCTGAGGAGGGAGTTGAGCTCTGTGGCCTATTCCCTTGCTACGATTGCGTGTTGGTGGGAGAGCTTTTTTGGGGTCACGGAGCCTTGCTTGACGGGCTGTGGTTTGATGAGAAGGGCTTGAGCTCTTTGGGTAAGAGCTTAAGTGGAAGCATCTGGGTTTGGATGTGCCAAAGGAGGCTGCTGGAGGAGCAGTGACATGTGACAGGAGTTGGGCCGGGTTTTCAATGGAAGGGCCAGAAAGAAAAAGGACTCCTTCCAGCAGGTTCGGTGGAGCTGGGCTCCAGCACAAATGTTCTCAGGGATCTTTCTGAACTGGCCCCGCAGGGAGTGGCTGGGAATGCCCAGTGCACACAGCTCACTAACCTGGCACAGCGGGAAAGAGACGCTTAGCAAGAAATACTGCCTTCGTCCCCCGCTGGCCCCGGCACTGCCAGCCTGTGCCTGAGCTTAGCGCCCCGTGAGCGGTTCTGGCACACCTCAGCCCCCCGGCCTCAGCTTAACTGGCTGACTAAACACAGCAGCCTGATCTGGGATATTTAGGTGGGAATGAGAAGCCTGTGTGTGAAAAATATGTTTGAAGCTGAAAGCGTCAAACAAATGTTTGCTATCAGACATGACTGATACTGTGATTAGAGCAGTGCAAGTTAAGTGGCTTTTTCTACCTTCAAAGGCTTTCTTCTGTTTCTCCTGTGCAGTTTTTCTTGGGCTACTTCAGCTTCTGTTCATTGACAAAAGAAATCAAGGCCCCGCCTCTTCGCTTTTATTAGACTCTGATATTCACTGATGGCATTCCATAATTCTGATGGCAGCTTCCTCGGCATCCTGGCCCCTCTGTCCTGCTCCAACCCCTCTCCTGTGACAGGACGTCTCTGTGTCCCCTGATCTCTCCTGATGGAAAGTCAATGCCTGTGGCCTTGTCCTTCAGTCCTGATACAAAGCCAGTGTCTGCAGGGCCCTGCTGTTGCCCTGAGGCCATGCGTGCTGCTTTACTGCATCGGCAGGCCCTTCCCTCTGGGGACAAAGTCCTCCAGACTGGACAGGACCTCAGGCCTCAGGGCCTCCCGGGGCCCCTGTCACCCACAGGAGCCTCTCAACTTCCGGTTTAGACCAGTGACCTCTTCATTTTTTCCATTTTCTCCTTTTTGGAATGGGAATGTCTATCCACACATGCTCTGAGCCAGGTCCAGGGCTGAACTCTGGGCTTTGGAGACTGGCCCTGCCCACAAAAAACTTAACATTCAGACGAAGTAGTCGCACATATGAGTAGCCAGTGCTCTAGAGAGTTCCAGGCGCTGTCCAGGAAATCTGTCATGGGCATGAAGAGGGGGACTGAGTTGGAGCAGTCATTTCATGGGGGGGATGGGAGGGGCTCCCTAGAATGATGATGTTGGAGCTGGACCTTGAATGAGGAGTAGGAACTGACCAGAGGGAAGGGAGGTCTTGGGCTAAAACGTTGCATGTTGGCGGGGGTGGGGAGAGCTCACAGCAAAAGCACGTGGGGTGAAATGGTTAGTGCTCGGGGCCAATGGGGCCAAGTGCGGCTGAGAGAATTATTGTTGCTGTGGTTGTGAACACCCAGCTTTATGCAAAGGACTTCTACACACATTATCTCCCTGACTCTCTGTAACCTCACGATGTGTATATTTTTGCCTGCCCTTTGTAAATAGGGAAAACGAAGCTCAGTGATGTTGAGGAACTTGTCCGAGGACCTAGCCCATGACAAGAAGAACGTGGGCCCAAATGCAGCCTGACTAGAGAGCGAATGCTCTTGACTACCTCATGGGTCCTTCACTTTGTCTCTGGGGTATGATCTGGTGAACGGTTGTACAGGTGCTGGAGTGCCTTGGTTAGGTTTGTGAAATAGACCCATGCTCTTGGCAGCAGGGTGGAGCATGAGGGCTGTGTGGGGGTGAGGCTGTAGGCAGGCAAGGCAGTCAGAAAGCCATTATGGTTGTTCAGACGGGAGATGATATGTGGCCTGAAGCAGGGTGGAAGATGAGGGGACAGATGTGAGAGCGGGTGGTGAGGGAGACTTTGCTGGATGTGGGTGAGAGGCCAGAAGGCCCCGGGAAACTCCCAGGTTTCTGGCTTGGCAACTGTGGTGGCATCACCAAATTGGGTGGGGGAGCATACTGGGGAAGACCATCTTTTGGGGCCCACCAAGTGTGAAGGCGTGGAGAGGGAGGTGGGCATCAACTATGTGCGGGGGGGGGGGGGGGGGGGGGCAGGGGGGGGGCGCTGCACCTGGCTTTAGTTTCCTACTGACAATGAATAGTTGTGAATCTGTGGGAGTGTCCTCAGGGTTTACTGAACGGGAGTGCCCTCAGGGGCTGAGACGCAGGGAAGAGTTGCAGGGGAGATGGCTGTGCGCTGCTGTTTTCCTCCCTTTCCTAAAAAAATAAAGAGATGAGGAGACCACCTTTAGGTGGGCAGGATCAAGTTTGGTTTCCTGGAGGAATTATCTTGAAGAGAAGATGGGAATTTAGCAAAGAAAGCTGCTGGGTTGGGTATAAAGCAGGAAAGCAACTGGTGCAGTCAATTAACGAACAATTAGAATCCGTCCACTGAGGACAAGACATTTGGTTGGGATGGGTGGAGGGTTGCTTGAGGGCTAGGATGGAAGTTAAAGTTGCAACCCAGTAGGTTGAGTCCATGTAGTAAAGGGCATGAAGTGTAGGGGCTGATTGATGGTGAGCCTCCGAGACTTTTCTAAGCAGAAAAGTGCCTGAGCTGTGTTTGCATTCTCTCATTGGCTCCTCAGCTTTTTTCTCCCTTTAAGTTTATTTATTTATTTTTGAGAGAGACAGAGAGAATGAGCAGGGGTGGGCTATCCCAAGCAGGCTTTGGTCAGCACGAAGCCTGATGCAGGGCTCAAACCCATAAATCGCCAGATCATGATCTGAGTCGAAACCGAGAGTCGGACGCTCAACTGACTGAGCGACCCAGGTGCCCCTCAGCTTTTTTCAGTATCAGAATCACCAGAGGAGCTAGGTCAGCTTACAAAGGTCAGGCCTCTGTGCTTGACTGGCTCTCCAGGTGACTCTGATGAACACCAGTGTTTGAGGACCACTGAGTTAGGTGAATCTTCCGTGCAAGGTGGGTGGACAGGGGTGCCTGGAGGCAGGCAGCCAGTTAGAAGGCTCTTGTAAGAGTCTAGGGTGAGGTAATGCGGGGACAGGTGAGGCTGTGGGAGCAGATGAGATCACCAGCAGTGAGCACTGGGCAAGAAGATGGTTTCTGGTCTGACTCAGCAGCACTTGGCTCCCCTGATTGCTTCCTTCTCCATCCTGAACCCTCTGTTTGGCTTCTAGGGCAGCACTTTCTCAATTCTCCTGGCTGCTCCCCCTTAGTCCCCTTTTGTTGGTTCTTCTTCCTGATGGCTGCATTGTAGTGTTCCAGAGAGTTCTGGGGCCTCTTGCTTTTCTTTTCCCTTTTCATTCTTCCTTCCTTCCTTCCTTTCTCCCTTCCTCCTTTCCTTTCCTTTCCTTTCCTTTCCTTTCTTTCCTTTCCTTTCCTTTCCTTTCCTTTCCTTTCCTTTCCTTTCCTTTCCTTTCCTTTCCTTTCCTTTCCTTTCCTTTCCTTTCCTTTCCTTTCCTTTCCTTTCCTTTCCTTTCCTTTCCTCTCCTCTCCTCTCCTCTCCTCTCCTCTCCTCTCCTCTCCTCTCCTCTCCTCTCCTCTCCTCTCCTCTCCTCTCGTTTCCTTCCTCTGTCTCTGTCTCTGTCTCTGTCTCTCTTTCTCTGCACTACTTAGCTTACTTCATGCAGTTGTTTTAAATTCCATATCCGTACAAAGGGCTCCCAAATTCTCTCCAGCCAAACTTCCCTCCCAACATCAGACTCATATTTCCAGATGTGTTACTCAGTGTATCTTCCTAGGTGTCCTTAGGCATCTTAAACTGAACATTTCTAAAACCAGTCTCCTGATGACCCCTTCCCCTGCCTCAATTGTTTCTTCTGCAGTCCCTCCAGCTCTCCCAGAGACTCAGGGCAAAAACCTTATAGTAATTCTGATTCCTCTCTCCCATGTCCACTCCATCAGTATAGCTTACCGGCTTTGCCTTCAACATATATCAAGAATGAGAGCATTTACCACCATTATTCTGGTCCAAGCTACCTTCGTCTCATGCCTGGTTTTCCTGTGTTCACTGATGCACTGCACCCCCACCACCGCTGTTCATTTTCAGCCATAGTGTTCCTTTTTAACAAGGTATGTTAGATCCTCCTGTGCTCAAAACCCTCCAGTGGGTTCCCGTTTCAGAGGCAAAGTGGAAGAACGGTGTGCATCCTCAGGCAAGCTGCCTAATTTTTTGCTCATCAGCAAAGTGAGAGGATTCCTAAGTGGCACGTGGGGATTACGTGAGACAGTGTTGGAGAAACTCCCAGCAGGTAGCTAACAGACACCTGCCCGAGAGGAGGAAGGAGCATGGAGTCTCTACTCTCTGCCAGGCACACTGCACATATTACTTTTTAAGTGTTTTGATTTTGATCACTGCTATACGTCTACACAATTTAAACAGTGAAATAATTGTATACGATTTGTTAAAACAGCTGTTGTCTCCCTGCCTACCCAACCCCATTGCTCTTCCTCAGAAGCAGCCACTTTACATTTCTTAGTATTTTTATCCATATTGCTGGGGGAAAGAAATGGTTGTTCTGCTGCTTTATTAATTGTTTTCAGTTGTCATTATCTAGTGACTTCTGAGTGCCCACTCCAGAAGGTGAGGAATCTGCTCCCTTTCCAGTCCCACCTCCACTGCCCACAACCACTTTTCATCTCTCCCCCGACCCCATGCTGTCCCTGCAGTTCCGGTTAGATTGCTACAAGGTGTTTCAGTGTAAGATTCATGGTTACTTTTACTTTTTGGTTTCCATGCAGTTCTTTTGTCATTGGCTTGAGTTTCAACTTTCTTGTCATTGAATTAAACAAATTCCTCCCCATATATAAATCTCTTTGGGTGTTCTGAAGCATGAGGTGTCCTGTTAATTTCGTGTTGCTGGAGAAATCTCTCCCAGAGCTTTCGGAAGCTCTCCAGCATGGACCAGCTGTCCTTTTATGTTTGCTGCAGAGCTGTTGCCCTGGCATCTCCCTTATCTCTGCTAGCATATTCTCAGTGTCCCTGTGGGTTTATGTCTTTCAAAATAAATTTCTCTACTGTTGTTTCAGTGGGTAGCTAATTTAGATGTTTGGGTTCAATCTGCTGTATTTACCTGAGGTCTATCTTGTTTACTTTCACTGGTAGCAATGAGATTGGTTTTATCCTGATACAGATGAGACTGTTGAGTCTGAGAGGGGTTAAATAACTTGTCTAAAGATCCACAGTCATTATGCAGCAGAGTGCATGTTTTAACTCCAGACTATGTTCTTTTTTCCTTTGTCCTTTGAAAAGAAAGGTGTTCTTGACTGATACGGGATGTGATTGAAAATTTAGGCACCGCCATCAGTTTCCCTTGTGTCTTCTTCCATCTTCATTTTTTCTTAATACTGAAAATGGCTTCTTGCTCTCTTATCCCAAAGAGAGAAATTTCCTATATCCTTCTAAGAAGCTGTCTCCCAAGCAGAGGCATAGCAAGAGGGATTTCTTAAAATAACTGTTTAAGAGTGTTCTGGTTTATGGGCAATCTGTAAATTATGGGGAAAAGGCTTTGGTTGGTTGTGATAACACAACACTTCTTTACCACCTGATGGCCATTTGCAGAAGGAGGAGGTGTGTGATGAGTCCAAAGTTTGGTGGTGGTGGGTTCTTGGCTGAGGGTTCATTCTTCAGGCCTTGCCTTCTAGTTGGGGACACTGTCCCCACCCTACCCCACTCCCATCCCTTCATCTGGACGGAGCCGCCAAGGAGTCCAATCCCAGATCTGGCTCAGTTGTGTCCATGGCACAGGAGACCCTGAAGGAGCAGGGGTACCAGGGACTCTGGATCTGTTCCTGATTCCTTCTTTGGTCCTGGCCAGTGCCAGCCTGCCCGAAACACTTGCAGCTCTAACCACTTTTACTAAAGGAAAAGTACTTTACAAAATGGAATGGAAGCTGGCAATTCAGTATGGGTGGGATAAGTCAAGGCTACTTGCCCAAGACTTATCTGAATCAACAGTTCCTGCCTACTTCTGATTCTACTTTGCTGAACATGAAAGCTTAATGCACTATCTAAATCACGGCTCGCCTGAGAGTGCATCAGATAACGGGTGGCTAATTGAGGCTCACTTTCTAAATTTCAGAACCCTAATCCTACACCCTTATCAACTTCGAGGTGCCAAACTGACCTTTGCGTGGTGCAATTCATGTGGCTATGACGTCTGTCACCAGATGCTGTCATTCTGAAACAAGACAGTTCCTCTCTATAGCTACAGGGTCATTTTCTGTCTGGTTGGTGGCAAAGAGGGTAAAGCCCTATGTTGGTGGGACATCATCTCAGATAGGAGGATGACAGCATCTAGAGAGGCCTGCAGGTGAAGGGAAGGGTGAATGGTGAATGGGCTACACTTTTTCTTAACATTCCCCGTTTCTTTTTGTAGCTAAGCGTGAGCTAGTCACTTGGTAAGAAGAGAAGCCCTCCAGTTCCTTCACCATCAAATGCAGGACTCTGTTAATAGTCCAGGTGTCCAGAGAGAATGAAAACTGGTTGGGGCCACAACAGCTGTCACTGTACTAAGCTCCTTAAGAGCCATGTGATCCTCTGCCTGCTCCTCTCCTTCCTGGGCTGGGGGCACCTCCCCCCGCCCCCAGGGAGTCCCCCAGGCACACTATCTCTTGCCCCAGCATCCACGCTGTGACAGGCCCCTGGCTGGCTGCTATAGCTCCCCTCTCGTTGGTAGAGAACATGATTTCACTTCCACTCCCCACCACCTGCTTAGAAGTTGCCCTGCTTTTCACTTGTGCCTTTGGGGTGCTTCTGGAATCCAACTCTCTCCCGGCCCCTTTGGGTCATTGCCTCTTCACCTAGCTTCTCTCCAGGAGGCCTCCAGGCATTCAACTTCTGGAGCTTCGTGCACATAAGCTCCACATCCCTGATGAACCCAGGCTCCCAGTGGAGGTGCTGTGCCCCTGCAGGGATGAACAGACACTGAATGTGGTGTGTGACATGTGTGCCTTGGAGGCTCCAACCTCCCTGAGGGCAGTGATTGTCCTATCGTGTGTTAATGACAGGAGCTCTAACCTCAACAGTGGTCAGAGGAGAAAATGCCTACTAGCTGCCAGAATAGGAATGGTTGGTGACCTTGTGGCTTCCCTGTTCTGAGAGTGTCTGTGCTCACAGATGGGGGCCTGAGGCCTCACACTGATGGCATGTTTGGCCCTTCAAAAGTCTCTCTGTACCCCACGCCACTGATACCTCACAGCTGCCCTGTGACAAAAGCTGGCAGGGCCCCTTCTTACAGGTGTCCTGCCATCACCTGAGACCCAGCAGGTCTGGAACTGAGCTCGTCAGCTGCCCTAAGCAGATCTGGCTTCTGAGCACTCACAACCTTACCGGCCCCGGGCTCCTGGGTTTTGAATATGATACACCTTTGACTCATGTGTCACTTCACACCACCTCCCATGGGTCCACCCAACCTGCTCTTTGCCAAGTACAAACTCATCCCTGGGCAGAAGGCCTGTGGGCCTCCTCTTATGGCCCTTCTGTTGCAGGGGGTTGTAGCCTGGACCCTCCAGGCTTGGCACCTTCTAACTGTCCTCTCCCTTCTACCCTGGTAGTAAGGCTCCAAATGGGGCCTGCCTATTCAAATACGAGATCTTCTTAAAGATCTGATATGTTTACATCTGAGGCCACTTGGTTTGTTGTGCACTGGTAGTGGGTGTGATTCCCAAGCTCCTCTTATTAATTGCCCTCGTTACACTTATGTGAATTCTGTGAAAGGTTTTGACTCATCATGAGCAGCTGGATGCTCAGGTGTAATCTCATCAACCACTTTGATATTTGCCAATCACATCCTGCCCTTACATGCTTCTCCACCCTTCCATCCCCTCTGCCTGGAATAGCATTCTCCCCCTTATCTTCTGGGAAAACTTCTACTCATCCTTCAAGACCCAGAGAAACTGCATACCGGCCTCTATCAGCTTACCCCATACTGTGTCATCGTTAATTTGTTTATACTTTTGTCTTCACTAGACTGCATGCTCCGTGGGGACAGAGACTAGGTCTGATTTGTCAATATCTCCCCAGTACCCAGCACAGCAGGGTTCAGGGAATGTGGGTGAAAGGGATCTATCAATTTATTCACAAGTATTCACTCATAAGCTTCCTTTCGCCAGGCACTGTGCTGGGCACTGGGCATATAGGGGTGAACAAGGCAGACAGGGCCCCACTGCCTCCATGGAGAGGGTGAGCAAGGCCAGTTGGCAAGCACACAAGTATACAGACGAGATACTTTGGAACTGCTGCACTTGGAAGGGGCTGCTATAGACGGAGGTGTGCAGGGAAGGCCTGTCTCAGATGACACATGGGAGCTGACACCCGGAAGATGAGACTAAATGAGCCATGCAGAGAGCTGGGAAAGCGAGCTCAGGGCTGAGTGGATAGCAGGTGTGAAGTTTCAGAAGAAGACATGGTCTTGGAGTATCGGCGGGGGGCGGGGGGGGTGCGCACAGACAGGAGGCCAATGCTGCTGGAACATGACCAATGGAGAGAGCAATATGGGGTTGGCCTGGCCGGATCCTACACTGCCTCTTTTGAAGGTCCCAGTGAGTGAGCAGTGTGGACTTTTCCTTAGGAGTAGTGGGAAGTCCTCAGAGGGAACTATTTCAGACCTTTAATATCTCTGAACAGGTGGGAATGTGTGGATTATTGACCTGCAATAATTGTGTGTGATTGTGTGCGCTTTTCCTGCTACCTCTACTCTCATCCCCCAAACCCCCAAGCTTGCTTCTATTCAGCCCATGAGATCTGCACATGTTTGGGGTCTCTAGTGGCCTGGGCTGCTCTTCTCAGCAGTGGCAGCTCTGTCCCTTGCTGCAGCCTCCTGTAGTAGCGCCTGCCACAGCCTTGAGGTGCTGATGAGGCTCCCACCCCCTCTGCAGGCTCCCGTTCTCATGACCCTGCGTTGATTGTGCAATGGCCCTTGGACTGCTGAGGCTCAGTGCCTGTTCCCAGACCTTCCTTGGCCTTTGCTCCTATGAATCACTGCCCTCCCTCTCCACACAAATAGTTGCTTATCTCTCTTTGCCATGCCTAACTTCTCCAGGGGAACCAGCCTCTTGGACTTACCTGGGTTCTCTGTTCCTGAGCCTACCTCATTTAGTTTAAAGTCTCTCATTCAGTGCACTGTCCTGGCACAAATACATCCTGAGATCGTTGCCTCACTTCAAAAACAAAAACAGAAACAGCTAACATATGTTGAGCACTCACTATCTGTAAGGAAATGTACTGAGTACTTTCTATGAAATATTAATTCCTCATTTCATCATGACATCAACCTGGTGTGTTAAGTGCTGGTATTATCCACATTTTACAGATGAGGATACTGAGGCTCAGAGATCACATAGTAAATGGTAGAGCAGGGTTTGAACCCAGTCTATTTTAACAGCTACTGGCCTGGTATAGTCCAATGTGGTTCTTTGTGGTCCTAAAATCTTTATCCATACCATCTCCAAAGCCACTTCTCTGTGGCTGCTCACTTTCCTTTCTTCCCTTTGAAAGTCCAACATCAACTGGGAACAGGAGCCGAGACCCCCAGGACCCTCTGTTTCCTGACCTGGGCCATCCTTGGGTAGAGGAGCCAGGCCGGTTCTCCACAGCACTTATGCCTGTTGGACACATGCACAGGCTTTGCTGAAGGAGCAAACAACAGCTCCTGCCTGCCATTTATAGGTGTGAACTAGGGATTAGAAATACAGTTGTCGCTCCCTGCCACCAGGGAGTGGGTGGGAAGCAATAAAACAAGAAGAGGCTGCAGGAAGACAGTTTAGCTGAAAGACCGTTCGTAGAGGCAGCGTTGTCCAGAGATAGAACCAATTGCCATCTCCGTTAGATGGGAGACTCAGCCTGGGGGGAGGGTGGCCTATGTGTCCTGGGAGAAGCTCTTCAGTCCTGAGGAGGTGGGATGCTGCACTTTGCGTAGTGTTGGGTAGTCTAGAACTAAGATGGTGAGAGGAATTTTCCAGGTTCCTGGGACGGAGCTCTCCCCACAACAGTGTGTCCTCTAGGCCAGGCACTTTTGACCATCCAGGAAAGTGGCAGCCGAGGACTCTCCGCCTGGATCACACCTACCTGACGAAGGCGTTGCAGGTGTGGGACAGATGCGGCTCTAAGACAAATGTGCCTCCTAAGACTCCCGCTTGCTGCAGGGCACGTCCTCACTGAGTCCCTTTCTCCAACTCGTAGGGGAGATTCCCCCGTGCTGGCTGCAGCTTCTGGAACCTGGGACTATAATGGCGGCTCTTAATCTCAGATGTGAATGGGATAGTGTGCTAAAGCCGCGGGAGACAGATCACTCGCGCCAGGAGGGAGAGGCTCTAGAGACGGCAGAACCGGGGGGTGGCCGGCTCGGATTCTTGCTAGAGCGGCCCACGTGATGTTGAAAGAGGAGGGTTTGCGGTCTTGCCTGCGTAATGTGGGCCTCTCTGCAACTTTTCCTTTGTCCTGTGCTTGAACTTTCAGTAAGACAAGAAGAAGACTGAGGGGAGAGGAGCCATGGCTTCGGATGCCAGTCACGTGCTAGAAGCTGCCCTGGAGCAAATGGACGGGATCATTGCAGGTATGGTCAGGGGGTCAGGGGGTCCCAACAACTGATGGCTCGTCCTCTACACCTCAAAGACTGTTTTCTCTCATTCCACCTTTCTTTCTGGCACAGCGAGAAGCCCCTCAATCGATTTATTTTATTTTATTGTGCATGCCGTCTCTTTTTTTGAGTTCAGACTTGTGGAACACCTTGATCCCTGGCGTGAGGTTAGGTCTCTGCCGAGGCAGTGTGGGTGTGCCATACGTTAGCACACTTTGGCTCCTGGATGAGAGGCAGTTTGGGTGCATTAAGATTGTTTTTACTGTAAATTTGTCTGAGGTTTTACTGTAAATTTGTCAGAGTACAGCATGACCTATCACAGGTGAGCTGAGACAAAACTCAAAGTCTGGAGACTTGGTGCCTCATGCGGGTGTCCGCTCCCTTCCCCAGCTGGTCTCCAGTGTGCTTGGGAATCAGGGGGCAGTTTGGTATGGATTCACCTCCTCACCTAAAGAATGTTCTTTATGCCATATTGTTTTTTACCTGTTTGGCCACTGTTTGACTTCAGGTCCACATTAGCCATTTAAGAATAGTCCCCAGAAAAGATCCGGTGAAACTGATTAATTGGAAAGGAGCACCAGTGGGCTGTTGGGGCTGATTAACTCTTTGATGGTGGGGGGGGGGGTGGGGGGAACCCAAGCCCGTACTGATTACAATAAACCTCTCATTGAAAATCTTTCTGGAAGGCTCCAAGGTCCTCTTTCTGCCCTGACCAGATGACAAGTCAGGGGCCTTATTTGCTGACTGGCCATGCTTCTTTGGGACTTTGCTCCTCTCTGTGCAGAGCTGCGGCTGGAGGAGTTCGGGGACGAGGGCTTGGGCTGAGTGTGGCTAAAGCCTAGGATGTGCATGGGCACTGGACACCGCCCCTTGCCAGGCAATTGCTTTTCCTTCCACCTTGCGAGGACAGTCTGATTCACCGAGGGTTGTGGGTGTTGGCACCTGGCTGGGAGAGGCTGTGTGTTGAAGCTTCTTCATGTTCTTGGTGGCACTGTAACATGTCCTAGCTGTCATCTGTCAGGCTGCTCATTTCTCAGTGAACATAAGAGCTCTTGAGAGGCCTGATAATGTTCTGCTTCTCCAAGGCTCTACAGATTGGGATGTCCTGTTCTAGGTTAGGGCCTCCAAATCCCCCTTGAAAGGAAACAGTCAAGAGTACGGATTTCCTAGCAGTCCTTGTAGAGTCTCATCTGGAAGCCATCAGGGGCTCATGTGCAGTGGGATCAGAGCCACAGGGTCACGCCCTCCGACCTCAAAGCTCTTGGATGGCTGTGAAAGCTGAATGGACACCTTGTAAAGGAGACAGCTGGTGTGGGGCCAGTCCTGCTTCCTGCCTCCTAATTTCTCCACATTGGCATTCCTAAAATGATGAAGCCTCTAGCAAAATACCCTGTCTCTGAGAGAGCAGCATGTGACCCTCAGGGCTTTGCCTTAACCCAGGATCTGCTGGTGAGGATCTGGGATGGACAAAGAGGAAGGGCCCTGGGACTGGGTGGTACAGACCCAGGAGGCCCATCCCCCTGCATTTCCAGCACAAACTGCTCCCTCCTTCCCTTTCCTTCATCATCCACACTGGCTGCTTCCTTCTAGAAGGGCTCCTTGGGCAGCTGTGCCTGGAACAGTCTACATTCTAAGGCATTCTTTGCAGATTGGTCAGGAGAAACACCTGCAGACAGAATGCTTGGATCAAATCCTGCCTCTACAACAACCTATTTACCTGACTGTGCCTCAGTTTCCTCACATCTAAAATGGGAATAATCATAGTACCCTCCTTAGAAGGTTGCTATGCTTACATGCATAAGGTGCTGAGAACAGTGCCTGGCACGTAGTAAGCCCTATAAAATGTTAACTTTTGAGAAATTAATGAGGGATTAAAAAAAAATCTTTATTACGTTACGTCTTTAGAGACATGTTAGAGTTCTTATTTATTCAGGGCCTTGTTTCACCCATTTGTGTTTTGTGTTTTTCATTGCATAAGGCTTGTGTGGGCCTTGCTAGACTCACCTGGGATTTGCAAGATTAATGCATGGTCTTCTGAGTGGTCTCTGTGCTGTTGCCCCTGTTGGTGGCACTGTAACATGTCCTAGCTGTTATCTGTCAGGCTCCTGGCCCTTTTTACCCTCTGTCTCCCACAGAGCAGCAGAGCCATCCTTGAAACTCACTTCAAACCACAGCATTCGTCTCTCCAAAGCTCGTCAATGGCTTCCCATCTCAGGATAAAATCTGAAGTCCTCAGTA